>NC_059486.1:1927739-2552739 GCF_018139145.2 Gymnogyps californianus
TGTCCATCCCCGAGCAAGACCCCAGCGCTGAAGCACGCTGATAAAGGAGGTGAGCAAGGGCTTTTTTGGGAAGGAAATGCCCCCCTTGGACACCCAGCTCGATGCCGAAGGGGCCCTGGGCTGCAGAAGCTTGGCAGCAGGTAACAGGGGGTGTTTTGAGGGCAGGAGGGGGTGCGTGTGCCCTGGGCATGGGGCAGAGAGGGGGCAGAGCCCACGCTGCCTGCGGTCACCCCCTCCCGTGTCCCTCTCCTGCTGTGGGGGGTCATGGCAAGGGGTCCCACAGGACTTTCGCCTTCTCTTCCAGAGCAAGCTGGTCAAATACTTCAGCCGGCAGCTGTCCTGCAAGAGGAAGGTGGCCTTGCAGGAGCGCAATGCCAAGCTGGAGGGCTTCCCCCAGCTCCTGCACTGGTTCCGCATCGTCGACATCCGCAAGGAGGTGATGGAGGTAAGAGCTGGACATCAACCGCGCCGGAGCGGGAAGGGCCCCGCTGCGGGTTTGAGTGCCAAACCTCTCCAGTAGTGTTTTTCCCAGGGATTTGTTGGATCCTCGAGCAAAACTAGACAAGAGGGTGTTTTTTTCCAAGATGGAGACTGGCTTGAAGCCATGTGTTTGGGCCCTGGGGCAGGCTGGAGGGGACAGTGCTGGTGGTGGGGAGTGAGGTGGGAGACCAGAGCAGAGGGACCAGGTTGTTTTACTGCATGGAAAGATGCTGCAAGCCTGTGGTGGGACATGCTGGCCAGGGCCACCCCACAGCTCTCCTCCACCCACCGGTGAGGACACCCCATTGCTGTTCCCAGTGAAGGACATGGGTGCCAGGGGGACCTCGTGGGTGCTGCCCCCCCCACAGTGGGGGTCCCCCATGTCACCGTCACAGCGTGGTGGTGCCACGGCAGGTCACAGCATCCTTCTGCCACGTCTTGGGCTCCTGCGGGCGATGGGTGCAGCGAGGGGGTGGCACCCAGAGGTGCTCCTATAACAGCCCCCCCCCCCCAGGGAAGAGGAAAGTCTGTAATGAAGCTGTGAGTCCATGCATGTGCTCAGGCCAGGGGCAGGCTTTCGTGGTGCCTCCAGATGTCCCGGTGTTAGGCTGGGTCTGGATATACCTGGGATGGTGCAAAAACTTGAGATAAAGCTGAGGCTCAAGCTGTGCCCTCTGGATTTTCATGTGGATTGAGATGGAAAATGAAGTTTGGGTCTGTGACCCAAATGGGGCAGCAAGAGGAAATGGTTTCTCACCTGCGTGCCCTGAGATGCTGGTTTAGGGGATGCTCCAGGATGGTTTATTCCTCCTTCCTCACTCCTGCCCCTTCCTCCCACTCAGGAAATCGCCCCTGGGCAGCTGAGCCTGGAGGAGCTGCTGGACATGACCGACGACCAGGTCTGTGCCACCGTGGAGAAGTTCGGAGCCAACAGCGAGGAGTGTGCCCGCCTGAACGCCTCCCTCTCCTGCCTCCGCAGCGTCCACAAGTCCGGTGAGTCGGGCACCCTTGTACCTGCTGGCCGTGTCTTCTCGAGCCGGTCGGGGTGAGCGGCACCGTCCCTTTGGGGTGACGCCAGGAGCGTGGCTTTAAAGCGTCAGAGGCGTTTGCAGGGTTTTCTCAGTGGGTTGCAGAGCTCCTGTATCACTGGGGATTGGCCGGGTACCCGCTGCCCGCAGGGGACGTCTTTGCTCTGGTGTATCCCTGTGGCTCAGGAGTGCATGGAAGGCTCACCTCTTGAGGAAGCGATGAGTTGTTAGTTCTCTGCAGGGAGGCTTCACCCAAAGAGGGTGCAGCATTTCTTACGGGGTCCCCCGGACCCCTCTTGCTTGCAGGAGCACAGCCAGCAGACTCAGGGAAAAACCCTGAGACTCAGCAAGCCACTCAGCATCGCTTCTCGGCTGGCTGCGGAGCAAAGCCCCCTTCCCAGGCCATGCACAAGCCTTGCTTCCCCTTCGCCCAGGGGTGGGTTGTATGGGTGCCGGCCCCCGGGAGATGCGGGCAGCTCCAGGTGTGGGTGCTGGGGTGCGGGTGCTGGGCTGGTGGGTCCCCGGGCGGTGGCAGCAGAGCTTCATGCTGCAGAGGCGGCTGCGTGAAAGCAGGAGCTGCTCCGGCTTCATCTGCGCTCGCAGCCTGCGAGCGGAGCGGGGCTGGGGGCTGCAGCAAGGGCTGGGTTTACTTGGGGAAGGGGCGAGCGATGCAGCGGGTGGCTGGGCAGGATCCGGCTCTCCTGGCACCTTGTCCCAGGCCAGCCAAGCCTTTGCTGGGTGACACTGTCCTGGGGCCGAGGGCTCCCTTCCCGGGGCTGCTGTCGACAGGGTTTGGCCTGGGGGTGAGTTTGGGGGGGGGGCTCTTCTCTACACATGTGCCCCCCAAGGAGAGGCCCAGCCTCACCTCCCCATGCGTGATGGGGGCTGTATCCCGCCGGCACGACTCTTCCTCACAGACGGCACCGCTGAACCGGGGCTTTGGTGCCAGCTCCGGGGAGCGCTGCCAGCACAGGGGGCTGCCCATGGGGTGCATACGGGCAGCAGCAAGGTGGGGGGGACAGTGAAACCCCACTTCATAGTCTAAACCCCCCCGCTGTCCCCTTCCCAAGGGCTCCCTGCCTGGTCTTAACCTGGGGTGATGGTAGTGGGCTGGTTTAGCTGTGGTCCTTGCTGGGAGTCTTGGCCTGGCAGGACCCTTCTGTAGGAGGACCTCAGTCCTGCCGGACCCCCGGCGTTTGGGGACCCCAGACCCCTCTGCCTGGCCCCCGTCCCTTCTCGAGGGGCTCCTCCAACGTAGCTGCATCCCAGGGGCTGGGGGGGATGGAGGATGAGCCCTGCTGGGGTGTAGCTGCTGGGGTTTTCAGCTGGGCTTTGCAGGTTCAGAGCAGCCCCTGGGGACAGGAGGGGACAGGGCTGGCGGTGAGGAGGCTGCTGTGACGTGGTTTCACCAAGAAGCAGCTTTCAGGGACCGGCAGTGTCCCTGCATTACTGTTGCTTGGCATGACATGTCCCAGGCAGGGGGTCCCAGCCCCCTACCCTGGAAGGGTCTCGGCCACATCCACCCGCCGTGGTTACTGCGGTTTCTCTGGGCTTCCCGTGTGGCATGGCACAGCGTGACGGTGCCAGCCGGTGCTGGTGGACGGCGGCAGAGGGCCCCCGCCACCGCACGCTGCCGCCGGGCTGGTGCAGCAGCCGCTTCCACCCCAGTGCCGGAGCAGCGAGGTGGGGATGGCTGAACCCAGCCTGACATTTCCTGCGGAGCACGAGTCCCCCCATGCTCTTTAACTCCCTAAATCCGGCTCCTGCCCTCCTTCCCTTTGGCATTTTCACTAAGTCTCTCCGCTATTTGAGGAAGGGCATCGATGCTTCCCTCGGAGCCCGGGGAAGGCTCTCAGCCTGCTCTTTGTTTAAACACCTTTGACTTTTAAAGCCCGTTGCAAACAAATATTACTTTACTCGCCGTGCTGGCTCAAGCCAGTCCCTGCATCCCCCCCTCCTGCCCCTCCGCTCCCTCGGCCAAGGGAACTCCCCCGCGCCCGGTGCGACCCGCGCTTTGGAAAACATGCGTGAGCCTTTGGCACAGCAGCTGCAGCGAAGATGCTAAAACATCTTCTGCCCCTCCGGTGGTTTCTGGCTGGCAGAGATGGGGGGGGGTTACTGGGGGGACTGCAGGATGCTCGCTGCTCGATTTGCTTTTTAATGGGGCAGGTAATGGGGCTGCCAGCCCTCCCAGCAGGACGTGGCTTGGTGGCCCATTGGGTCCCCGTGGGAGGGAGTTCGCTGCTATCCGAGCACCGCGCGTGTTTGCCTTCCCCAGCGCTCCATTTAACTCCATCCATCATCGTGCCGCTCCCGGGGGGGCTGCGGGCTGGGCTGTGCGGTGAGGGCTGCTGTTTCGTCCCTCTGGCATTGCAGAGATGCTGCAGTGGCCGTTCCTGCTCCGCCAGGGCCGGAGACTCGGGCTCCGCAGTGCAACGGTCCCTGGCGTTGCCGGTCGGCATGGGTCCCTGCCATGCCGGCACCACGCATGCATGCTGCTGCAGAAACCCCTGGGCACATTGTCCCATGGATGGCACAAGCCATGGAGACAGGGAGGGGACAGGCAGCTTGGGGCACCGCCGAGTCCCTGCCAGCCCTGAGGGATGCAGGAGCTCCCCAGGCAGCGAAGGAGACCAAATCTCCCTGACTTTTGAGAGGATTTGGGTGCAGAAACCTCCACCCGGGTTGGCAGATGGTCTCCTTGTATCCCGCTCAGCGCAGCTGCATGTCCCCTGCCTCTGCGCTGGTGTTTCCCTGGCTGGCAGAGCCTTTACCTGGTCAAACTCAGCAGTCCCCCCGCTTTTTGTCCCCTGGGAGAGGGGGAGCACAACCCTTGCCCCTCTTCTGTAGGTGGTGGTGGGGGGTGAGACTGGCAGTACCTCTTAGCTGGGTCAGGGTGAGATGCTCGCTAGCTGCCCCAGGCTGAGGTCGGGTGGTGGGAGCAGACCATCCCATCCAGCTGCTCAGGGCCGGCTCCGAGCCGCACCGTGGTCCAGGCAGCGCGTTTCGGTGGGCTGTGGGGACGGGGAACTGGCAGAACAGCGTTTCTGGTATGTTGGCAATGTCCCCCAGTGCTGTTGGAGGCAACTGGGACCGAGCAGTGATGGGGCTGTAGCTCTCCCATCTAGGGTGCAATGCTGTGCTGCTTCTGTCTGTCCGTCCGTCCATCCCTCAGCTGCATTTCAGCAGCTGCTGAGCTGCTGGCCGGCTCCACATCTCGGTGACTGGCCACCAGCCTTGCCCTGTCTGCAAGCTTGGGCGAGGAAGGTCTACGCCAGCTTCAAGAGCTGACCTGGCTCGTGTAGCGCCTGGCAAGCGTACGTCCCCTCGATGTCCCCTGGGGCTCCATCCAACCCTCCGTCGAGGGTTCTCGAAATTACCTGCTTAGATGTGTTGCCTTCATCCTTGCAACCCCCGGGAGCTGTGTTACGCCCGGCTGGACCCCACCAGCCGGGTGCCCGGGAGGTTTGCAGGGCTGCAAGGAGCCGGCTGGGTGCTTAATGGCTGGGTGCTGGGTAGGGGGGGTTGGAAATCATCCTGGGATGGCAGTGATGCTCTCTTGGGATGCAGTGCTGGGATCTCAGGTCCATTGGGTTATCGCAGCCCCTCCAGAAGGAACCCCAGATGTACCACGCTGCGACGGACATGGCTTTTTATCTGCATTTTATCTCCTTGTAAAGCAAGAGACGGTGCTAGTCCGAAAATGTAATTAATGAACAAGTTGCTGCCTCTTTAAAACATCATGTAATTTCTTTGCAAGTGCAGTAGTGGTCGATTTTCTAGAAGCCAAGATTAGTATTAATAAAGCAGGAATGAGGTACAGTATTAACCTTTTCCATCAATCTTTATTTATTGAGTTGTTAATTAGAGACATCTAATTTCCCAGGCCAATTCTGCCTGGGCGTGGGGGCTGGGGAGGAGGCAGGATGCTGTTTCATCGCTTAAATGGTGATGAATTTTGCCAGGATGGGGTTTGATGGTGGGGAAAGAGCCCCTTCCCAAACCGAGCATCCCGGGGGCAGCTCCAAGCAGCAGGGAAAGCCCCGGAACATCTTATAAATCAAAAGCATCTTATATTTATCAAATATAGTGGCAACCCTATATTAAACCCCTGCTTTTTTGTGTTAACGAGTCTGTATTGGATTTTTCTCGGCTGCGAAACCTTACACTTGGCAGCGGTATTTTATTAGCAGCCGAGGCGTCAGTTTTGAACTCAAAGTGGGATTAATTTAATATTAAGTAAGAGCTGAGTGGGGCCGCTGCGGATTGAGGAGCTGATGGTGTGTGACTAGTGAGTTATGCGTGGAGGTTATTAGCTGTCCTACGGGGAAAAATGATCCGGAGCTGAATATTTATGAGTCGTCCTGGCCCTGGGAGGGCTGCGGGTGGCTTGGGGACAGTGTGGGGTCAGGCAGGGCGATGAGCAGCAACAAAAAAAAGGCAGTGAGCATCCTCATTTGGGGCAAATTTGGAAGCTGCACTGGCCATGGTGTAAAGGTTTGCGGAGTCGGTCCCTCCTGGTGACCATGTCCCCATACCTGCAGAGCCATCCCTCCAGCACGTGATGGGGCTGAAGGGCTGGGGGATGGCCGGGGTTTATTTTGCCCCACGACGAGGGTGCGATCGCTGGGATGCTGGCGCCGGGAGAGGCGGCTGCAGCCGTGGGGGTTTCCCTCGCTGTAAAACAAGCCGGGATCTTGCTCTGCTTTTGGGCACGTCTCCATTTGGTCATCCGGATGCTGCCTTTGGGGAAGGAAAGAGAGCGATCGCAGCATCCCCCAAGGAGCAGTCGGGGTGCAGGGCTGCTTCGGGTACGGCTCCTCCTTTGGATGGGACCCGCTGCCCCCAGCTCCCTAAGGGGCAGCAGATTATTCCCAGCGTTTTGTTTTAGGAAATCAAAGCGAAACTTGCTATTTGTCTTTTGGAACAGGGGGAAAAGAGCTTTTCTGGTGACATTTTGCCATCTCTCTGCATCTCTCGATCTATGAGCTGCACCCCGACGGCGGGCGCTCCTCTCCGCCTCCTCCCAGGAGTTTGTTTTCTTGTTAATTTTAATGGAGTTGTTCAGAAAAAAGCTTCTTCCCTAATTAAGTACGGTGGAGTGAAGGAGGCTGGGCTAAGCGGGGAGGCAGCGGCAGCACCGAGGGGATTAACGAAGCCAAATTTGGCCGAGGGGAGCATCTCTCCCTTTGTGCCGGTGGCAACTAGGAGGGGAGAGGTGGCCCGTGGGGTCAGAGGGGCGGTGGGCAGCCGTACCCGATGCTCGTTTCAATATGCAATTAATATTCCCTAGCTGAACAAAACAAATAGGCTTTTCTGAGCGAACGGGCGGCCTCGCAGCGCTGTCGAGGCAGGCAGAGCTTGGGGAAAACTGGGCAAAGGGGAGTTCACTTCTGTGCAAGCTCTTCTCTTGCTTTTCCAGCTGGGAATTGGCTCTGGCAGAGCGGCAATGCCCGGGGGAGCCCCGGGAGGGAGCGAAATCCGAAAGCGTTTAACACGCTTTGCAGAAAGAAGAGCTTGGGGATTTTTTTTTTGTTATTTTTTTTCTTTTCAAGTGCGTTCTCGGTTTAAGCGTATTTCATCAAGCGGAGTGCCCGCTACCTGCAGCCTGCCTGTAAGCAACCGTGTGTTGAAAATACATTTCCCCAGCTTAGCCGGGGTATTTTTAGCCCTGACGCACCCACCAGCCCCATAACGGGTTATTTTTGCTCTCGAGTGCATCAGTTGTGTTACGCCAGAGCCGAGCGTTGAAGGGGACAGCAGCGACAGGGGGGGGACGACGCGGTGGCCACGATGCCACAGCCGAGCGTCGGGTCACGGGAAGCAGCCTCGGCTCTGCTTCTTCGTTAACTGCTGCTAATTACTGCTGGGGGTGGGAGCGCGGGGACGCCGCTGGGCCCGCAGCATCCGGGCAGTTTTGAGTTATGTAAATCTATGCGTGCAGAGCGACCAATGGGGGAGCACCTTGATTTGCATACATGCATGCTGATTTGCAAATCCCTGCGTGCGGGTTAATTAACCGGAGGGCTCGATGGCTTGCGGGAGGATTTAATTCATGGCGTTGTGTCCTCCTTCCCCTCTGCCCGTGCACGGCCATGGCTGCGCCTTCCCCAGCCCCGGGCTGTGTGTGAAGCCGGGTGCCACCAGCCGGGGTGGCCTTGGGGACCAGTGGCCACCAGTGGCCTTGGGGATGAGGAGACAGCGCGGCTACGTGGCACTGGGTTGAGCACCCAGCTTTGCTGGCATGTGGGTGCAGGTGCCCGCAGGCAGGGTGGTCTCGCTGGAGGTGACAAGACCCTGCGCAGAGCTGCGTTTCGGGGGGTGTGGGTGTGTGTGACACGCTCTCGCTTGTCACCTGCCGTGTCCCCGGCTGGGCTGTTTTGGCGAGGAGGGGGCTCAGGTGTGTGCCCGCGGTGGCTTTGGAGATGCAGCTCCATCCAGGCAGAAGCGAGGCTTTCCTACCGCGGGATTTTTTCCTTAATTAATTAGAATATGAGGAAGGGCATTAACTTTTTTTTATGAGCTTCTTGCTGGCTTGACGGGCTTTTTGTAGCAGCTGGAGAAGCAACTCTAAAAGCAGCTGGATAGGACTTGCTTTATTTTTTATTTTTTATTTTATTATTTTTTTAATTATTATTTTATTATTTTTATTTTATTTTTTATTTTCTGCTTTGGGAGAGCGATTCAAGAAAACTCCTCGTCCCCCTTTTCCCCCGGAGCTATTGTCAATCCAACCCTACAGCTTTCATTTCCAAAGCCCTTTCCTCCTTTACTTTTCCTCTGGAGCTTGAAATAAAACGTTCCCCTTGAAAAAGCTGGGGAGAGAAGAGGCCAGGCAATTAATAATCAAAAAGGGGATGGGGAAGGAGGCTTTTTAAAATAAAGAGATTACGGTTTTATGGTGGTTTTCTTAGCGGAGGCAATCAAAAGGAGCTGGTGAAGGGACCTTGAATTAGGTCCATCACTTTGGCGCTCTGAAGTTGCTGCCGACAGCCCTTTACTCATCTCTGCGCCGGTGGAGCTGAATAATTAGAAGCGGAGAGGAGCCCCACTTAATTACGATCCCCCTCCTTTATGCAAATGGCACAACTGGGTGGCACAGGGAGGGGGGGTTCGCAGGGGTGAGACGGGGGCATCAGCCTTGGCCAGGCAAGGGGTGTCCCATCCCCATGCTGTGTTTTGGGGTGGTGGTGGGAAGCTGGGTGATGGGGGGGACACGACACACATGGGGGCTCAGCAAGTGGGGAAACACGTGGGCAAAGCACCTCTCTAACCCTTGCTTGCAAAGCGCTTGCTTGGCTTTGCACGTGCATGACGTGGAGAAGCTTCTTGCTGGCATTTCGGGGGGGGTTAGGGGGGGATGCGGTGCTGGGGTGGGGACCGTGCGGCTTCTGCCACGCCGCATGGCCCTGTCTGTGTGCTCTGTCGCAGGCGGCAGCCTCTCCAAGCAGGATTGGACCATCCAGTGGCCCACGACGGAGCCGGGGAAGGAGAACAGCCCCGGGTGCCAGCCGGAGCCGGGGCAGTGGGGCAGGACGCACCTCTCGCAGAGCCCCAAAGTCCAACCCAAGTGCGGGCAGCATCACTGCCACGCGGGCTCGCCCCACGGACCCATGTACACCCACGTGGACCGGCTGACCGTGGAGGGTCACCCGGGGCTGTGCCCACCCGTGGAGTCCGGCCACCGCTCCCTGCCGCCCTCCCCACGCCAGCGACACGCCGCTCACACCCCTCCGCGTACCCCCAACATTGTGACCACGATGACGCCGCCGGGCACGCCACCGGTACGACGGAGGAATAAACTGAAGCCCCCCGGAACGCCCCCGCCCTCGTCGCGAAAACTGATCCATCTCATCCCCGGCTTCACTGCGCTGCACCGGAGCAAGTCCCACGAGTTCCAGCTGGGGCATCGCGTGGACGAGGCGCACACCCCCAAGTAAGTGGGTGCCCCGGGGTGCCGGTGCGCGGTGGGGTGATGAACCCCATCCCAGCTCCTTTGGAAAAGCGCTTTGGTCCCTAAATGTTGGGGTTGCGGTGTCTTTTTGTTTTGAGCTTTGAGGTAGAAAAGCCCTTTGCAGCTCTAGCAGGCAGCAGGGATGCTGCTGGGACGGTGTCTACTCCGCTCCCCTGGGACCTCATTTTGGGAGCGTGGGGTGGATGGGGAGCACCGAGGGGCTCCAGGGCCGCCGCTCGGCAAAGCCCCCCGAGTGCCGGAGCGTGGCACGGGTGGGTTGGATGGTGGGGTTTTGCAGCTGCAGCACGGGGATGCAAAACCCGGCCGTAAGAGCTGCGTGCGGGTGCGAGCGCATGCAGGAGCGAGATGGGAAGAATCATCTTTCAGCTGAAGCGTGGCTATATGGATATATAAAGCCTTAGGGATATAAGACTTTATATTCTAGAGGCTTCCCCAGTATCTTTTTCCATCCCTGACGGTGTTTGCAGAAGGTCTCTGGCCGTGCCTCGGCTCCTTCCCGCCGCTCTTGCTCTGCGGCTCCGGTGCCGGCAGAGGCTGCTGCTGTGCAGGGAAAGGGCTCCCCAGCACCCACACGCTCCATCTCCTTCGGGCCCTTTCGGTGGCCGTGCTCAGAAAGCCCTTCTGCTGCCTCGGTGTGGGGTGGCAGAGGGGACCGGTGGCCACCTTGGGACATCATCTCCTCTCCCTGAGGATGCGTCGGGATGGAGCACGGCTGGTCCCTGCTAGCCTCCCAAAACAGGAGCCCCCCAGGACACACAGCCATGTTTGTCCACAAATTTGGGGTTCTTAGAAAAAAAGGCCATGCCAGAAGCCCGGGCAGAGTCCCCTGAGGGATGTGGTGGGAGCAAGGGAAAGCCCAGGGTGCCCTGGCATGGCAGCGGTAGGCTGCCAGCAGACCCTCCTGCCCGGCCCCGGTAGCAGCCGTGATGCTCAGGCAGCTCTGCCTGGGGCACGTCAAGGGTTAAAATCCACTGCCTGCGCGGGGTGCTCCCGGCTGCCAGACCCTCATCTCCCCCTATTCGGGCAAGAGGAGACCGGAGGGGGTTTGGGGTGGTAGATGTATCGGTGGCCGCAGCATGGCGGTGTCACTTGTTTCCCCGTCGCGTCCCCAAGGCTGTGGCAGCCGTGGGGCTGCGGTGGTCGCATGAAAGGAGGGCGGTCGTCCTTCTCCCCTGGGCTGGGAGCTTTCGGTCTCTAAAAGCTTTTAGCTTTTGGAAATTAACTTATTTCAGCTAGACGATGCCTCCTGTAAGGCCACCCTCCCCCTCGTGCTCAGGCACTGGAAAGTCGTATTTACTTTGGTCCGTCCCCAGCGAGCATCACCACGTCGGCAGGAGCGCAGCCGTAGCGAGCAGCCTGTCTCCCTCATACTTTTATTTGCGTTTCAGCATCCGATCCAAGCTCTACCCTTCGCTAACACAGCGGGTCTCACCGAGGGCAAAGCCTGCCTTCGGTTCCCCCAAGCCGTTTGATCCCCACCGTGGTCATTGCACACTCCGGGTCACTCTGACATGGATCGGGGGCGAGGTTTGGACACGGGTGTCTGGACCTTATTCCAGCAAACCCTTCGGCCGGTGATTCCCCGAGCCAGCCGGGGACGGGATGCCTCGACTTTCCTGCAAGGGGAAAGAGCAGGGAAGGGCGTGGAGAAAGAAATCGTAAACAGGGTTTGCGTGAACGCGGTCACGTCCCCTCTTCCTTCATCGCTCTCTGCCTTCCTTCGGTCCCTGCCCGACCGCGTCCAGTTTGCCCAGCATCTCTGGTGCTCCCTTTCCTGGTGGTGCTGGGCAACTTTAATTCATGGTTAGTGAATTAATAGAGGAAAGAGAGAGCCAATATTAATAGAGCTCCGTTGTGCTAGCATCCTACCGGGGGTTCATCGTGTCGATGTGGAAGGACCCAGGCTCCCGAAAGCCGCTCGGAGAACTGGGGAGGTTAATTTTCTCTAATGGCACTTAATGATTTTTCAGGAGGCAACCACTAAATCCTGCTTGCTAATCCCATTAGTGTTTTGGGATAGTAATTAGTGCGTTAAAGAGGCAGCTTCTTCTTTTTTTCCCCCTTTTCTCTAGCAGAGGCATGCTGAAGTTTTCGCTGTTTATTAGCCTGGATGCGGTGGCTAATGCTTTGCCTGGCAGAGAGAAAAAGTGGCTTTTTGGGGCTGTTATCAGCTAATTTTTGTTTTATGGCCGTGTCCATGCAATGCATGTGTGTTGTAGGGTTGGTTTGTTTTTTTTTCTTTTAGTGTCATAACTTCTGCAGTGTCCGAGTCCTCTGTGCTCTCTGCAGGAGGGAGGTTTCCTCCTGACCTCAAATGCAAAATGGAGCTCATCCCTGAAAAATGGTTTCAAGCCCGCTCTGCTCAACCCCTTCTGGTTTTAGCTGTGCCCGTGGGCTCTTGGTTTGCTTCGGATCGTGGCTTTCTGTTCCCCGTATCGTGCCCCAGCATGGAAAGAGATGCTAGACCCAGAGAGCTGATAGTCTGGGGACACTGCTGGGGACCCCAAGTGCTAGGTGGGATCTCTGGGGTGATTTTTGGGTCTAGATTTACCCCCGTACTGCCTCTTTGTGGACCACTCTCTGGTGGGACCCGTCCAAAACTCTCTCAAGAAAGAGGCGGGTGTCCCTCAGGCTGGTTTATCTCCTCACCTGACGTGTCCCATCTCAGATGGGGTGAAATGGGCTCTGGGGAGCCAGGGATGCCCTTGGCAGAAGCAAGACCCTGGGCTGGGCTCTTCCCTCGCCATGAGCTGTGGGTCAGTATTGATGGAGGGAAGCTGTCGGGGTGCTGCAGGGCTGCCCCCACAGATTTTTCCATCTCAGTGCAGGCACAAAAGTAAAACACCACCATATATCTGGGAGAGCTTTAGCAGCGACCGGGTCCTCTCTGGAGCAAGGCCACTACGTACCACTTGACTCTTGATGACAGCTCATAAGTTTGCTTGCGTTTTGCGTTTCGGAGCTTATTTCTAGGGTTTAATTTGTTGTTTTTGTATGCCGAGACCTTCTGAAGCAGGGGTTAAATTTTTTGAGCTTACAGCCTCAGATTTTCCTGCACGGAGCCTCCAGCTGTTGACCGTAACTCTGGGGTACGGAACATTACTCCTAAAAAGATCCCCTGGCTTCCATAAATCCACAATCCATAAACATCTCATGAATGGTCTTGAAACGGAAACAAAACATTTAGAGTGGTTGATAATATAATGCCCATTTAATACCTCATGAATTCCACGGGCCATTTAAATCTTTCATGGATAGTTAATGATTATTCATCAGCAAGAAGTCGGGGGAAAAAAACAAACTCTGAATGGAAGGTCTTAAAAATACATTAGTTGGGGAACAAAAGTCAAGCTAGTTAAGAGCGAGCCCAAGAGCCTGTGTTAACCCTTGGAAGGGTGTGTATAAAATCGCCTTCTGGAGGCAAGATCTGCCCTGGGGTGTCCTGCCCCAAAGCGGTGGTTGAGCGCTCTTCATCCTTAGCCCCATGCGAAGGGGAGATGAGCCCCCAGTTGTGGTTCCTTTTGCCACTCTGGTGTCTGGCCGAATTCATGAACTCCATGGCCTTCAAAGAATAGCCTCCGGCAAGCAGCTGGGGCGGGAGGGTCAGAGCGTACCGACAGTGAATTAAAGCAGCGTGACCTGACAGAGCCGAGCCCTGGAGGAAATGCTGAACTCTCCCGAGGGCTAACGTGAAGCAGCTGCTGGAGAGGACATGCAGTTTTTGTAGCGTACCTAGGTCAGGTTTGGGCTGGGAGGAGGCTCCTCCAGCTCAAGGCAGCTTTATTTTGGGTAAGTTTTCAATGAAGACTCCTTATCCCGTATCGTTGCGATTGCATTCAAGGTGCGGATGCAGATAGGGTTAGGTGTTCTGGTGGAACTTCCTTGCCTTCAGCCTCATTGACGCTGAGGCTGCTCTTTGGTGCTGGTTTTCAAAATGAGGATGAGGATATCCTGGATGGATGAAGTCAGATGTGAAGTTCACATCTGATCTGGTGATATAGCACGTATCCATTTTCTTCTTTTCCTTTTCCCTTGTCTTATTTCCAACTCTGAACCAACTCTAATGACGCTTTCTGTGTTGTGGGTGTTTTTCTCTGTGGCACTTGGCCAAGTCTAGTGCAGGATCCTACTTGGGGCGTCTAGGCAGAGAGGCGAAAGACTGAGTCATAGACTTGCAGAAACCTGGGACCAGCGGTCCCCACCACATCGAGCAGCCTGCGGGTTAGGCTGTCCCTCAGAGTTAATCATCTAAGCTGGTCTTCAATGCTGCTGAGTGACAGGTCATTTGTTCTGCTGCTCTGCAACCTTTATGATAATGATGTTTCCCCTTGTATCAATTCCAATCAACGCTTCTAGCAGGTAGATCAATTATTTGATATTCCGCGTGGGCTGGATTTGATAGAGCGGCTTCGAGAGAGCTCTTGTGCCTGGTGTCTCTGACATTTCCCAGGCTTGGAAAGGCAGGTGGGCTCTTGGCATTGGGGATGAGCAAGAGATTGATGTTTGCAGAGCAGGTGGATGCAGCGGGACGCTACCAACACGTGCAAATAATTCCTATGCAGCATCTTCAGCGTTGTGTTGTTCATCCTGTATGGTGTCCGAAAATGTAGAGACCCACCTGGTACTTCTGCAAGGGGGAGAGCATTCAAGTGAGGGAATTTGGAGAGCAAAACGAGCAGCATCTCTCTGTGTTTCCAAATAATCTTTCTGATAAATCTCGGTGCCTTTGATGGTGAGTCAGGGCTGTGGAGTTTTGCACAGGTCCTGGATTGTCTCCAGTTCTCTCGAAGTATGGTCTGCACACCGCGTCTTGACAGTGATGGGTAGCCTCCATAACAGACTGGCTCTCTGCTGCAATTATCCCACTGCTCTGGGCTGCGGTTCTCCTTAGGTATGTCATTAATGTTAATTACTGCTGTGGTATTCCATCAAGAGGAGCAGGAGCTTTAACATGCTTGGAGGAGAAACTTTCCACTGTGTCCTTTAATGAGAAGTTGAGCCTCCTTTCGCCACTTTGAAAGCGGAGAGCGTGATTATGAATTTAGATAAGGATTAACATCTCGGGGAGGTGAGAGGTGGCAGAGCTCTCCTGCTGCTGGCACTGTTGCCTGATGTGCTGCCTCCACGGTGTCCACGCGGGAGGGGAGGACACAGTGAGGGCGGGTGCTGTGGGCAACGTCCCGGGGTGATGACCAGGAGATGGATTGACCACTGTTGGTCATGATACAACCAGGAGGACGTGCTTGAGCTCTTCTCAGCTCGCCCTTCCAGCTGTAGCTATGCAGGAAAGACATGAAGCAGCTCCTCTGTCCTCTTCTTTATGGTTCAAGAGGTTGGTGAGCACATTTCATCACTATCCTGCAAGCCCCCACTGACCTGCTTCTGTCGCCAGCCCAGCGCCCAAGCAGGTGGTGGGTTGGCCAAGCGCTCCGGTGGCTTCCTTGGCAATAACGAAATGAAAACCAAGAGGCAGGGAGACCAGGCTTCACAAAAAGCTATGAGACTGCTCTGACTTCTCCTTTTCAATTAAAGAGCTGCCCAAGCCCGCCATGCATCCGCAACCTCAAATCCAGGGGCAAGCCTGCAAGCAAACTGCAGAGACAAATTGCCCCACGTCTCTTCTGAGATGAAAGGTTTGCAGAGCTGTAGTTCGTGTAACGAACCTCCACCTCAGGGCTTTCCAGCCGTGGGCAGTCCATGCTTTTCCCTCCAGTGGTGTCATATTTTGAGAATTCCCTCCCAAAACAGGTCCGGGTATGTGCACGGGTGCCTGGGCCACACTGTGTGTTGCTCCTCTCATGTTAATGCAAGTGGTGTAGGCAAGTGCTTGAGTTGATCTCAAGCTTAGTTGGGTTCTTCTTAGTTGGGTTTTGCAAGCGTGGAGATGATGGTGGCTGGGAAATGGGGTCTTTTACCGACGGAGATCTCTGTGGTCTTCAGCCCACCCATTCGTCTCCTATGAGGACAGGCTGAGAGAGTTGGGGCTGTTCAGCCTGGAGAAGAGAAGACTCCGGGGAGACCTTCTAGCAGCCTTTCAACACTAAAGGGGGCTTATAAGAAAGATGGGGACAGACTTTTTAGCAGGGCCTGTAGCGATAGAACAAGGGGGAATGGTTTTAAACTAAAAGAGGGGAGATTCAGACTGGATATAAGGAAGAAATTTTTATTTACGATGAGGGTGGTGAAACGCTGGCGCAGGTTGCCCAGAGAGGTGGTAGATGCCCCATCCCTGGAAACATTCAAGGTCAGGTTGGCTGAGGCTCTGAGCAACCTGGCTGAGTTGAAGATGTCCCTGCTGATAGCAGGGGGGTTGGACAAGATGACCTTTAAAGGTCCCTTCCAACCCAAACCTTTCTATGAGGCTATGATTTGGTGGGGGAAAAAAAAATACTGGGAACTGGCCCGCCTGGCTGAGGTTGTGTTGTCTGGGGTTGGAGAAACCCGCTCATCTGGGTGCAAACGAGGGACGCCTCGGGGCTGAACTGGTGTGGAAGTGGCTCCGGCAAAAGGAGACTCAACCTCACCGTCGTTGGTTTGGCCACAGCTGGTGGTGCTCACCCACCACCGCCCTTGTGTGTCCCTCAAAGAAACGTAACGGTGGAAACGAAGAAAACAGAAGGGGCTTAATGAGAAACAGGACCTGCTTCAGGATCCTGGCAATTAGCTCCTCGAGCTCCTTCCACGCAGCAGCCTGCGTCTGCTCCGAGCGTCGTTCCTGCTGCCCTCCTGCAGCACCGTCTCGTCGGCGCACGAGTCCCGGGAGGGGGGGGAAAAAACCCCCCTGTTTGGCTCGAGCTCCCTTCAAAGAATTTCCCAGCTTTATAATTTGCAGCTGTAATAAAAAGTTACGCTTTGTGCTACGAAAAGAGAATAATAGATCAGTAAGACTTGAACCTTAAAATTCAGCCATCCAGGGAAGCGGGGACAGGCACTTGGATAAATATTTAACTGTCAAGGCTTTGATATGAAGAACCTGCTTTTCCTCTGGCTGGGGGAGGAGGGGTTTGTTGCCTCTTATGGTAATGAGGAGGATAAATGTAACATCTGGTGGATATTCTCTTTTCTTTTTTTAATATCAAGCTACTATTGCATGGAGCTTGTTTAACTGGGGGTGTGTAATGAAGAAATTTCTTCTGTTCAGGCAGGTTCAAATAATCCCCTGGCTTTACCTGTGTGTTTGCCTTGAACCCTGAAAATGCTAAAGCAGCCGGTGCCGTCCTTGCTGCACGGGGAGGGATGCGCGACGGCACCGGGCATGGATGCTGTATGTTTATTCTCATGCATAAAAGGTGACCTGGTGCCTCCTTTTCTGGCTGTGATGGCTCCAACCATGGCAGTTTTGGTCCAGACTCCCCGAGCCTGTTGGTTTGGGGATGCTCGCGCTGCTTGGCCAGGGAAGTCGCCTGGATTTTTGTGGTTTTTTTTGGGAATCCCTGAAGAGAGGAGTTGGGTTTTGCCAGCCGTGTGCCAACATGGGAACCCAACAGGAAGGGAGCAGAACTGGCAGCTCTTCTTGCATTTAAAAAACGCAAGGGTAAATTTGTGGGGTTTCCTCCTCTTTTTTGCCATTGCGCATGGATGTTGCTTGCTTGGGCCGGAGGCGACTGCCGGTGCGGACGGGCAAAGCCTCACAGGCTGCCGAGGCGTGAGGGAAGCGCTTTACCTTCTCCTTCCTCTGATTTAATATGAAATATTGTGCAATTAAGCCGGTCAAAAGGCCATAAATCTTCTGGGCTGAATCCTGACCAAGGCTGTGCACTTCAGGCCAGGCAGCAGCGATCTTTAATCCTTTGCAGAGAGCTAACTGAAATACCGATGAGAGGATTCTTTTTTTTCACTCTATTTCCCTTCCTTTAAAAGAAACGCTTGCGTTGAAATTGGAGTGTGCTGGAGAGGAGCAAAGCAGTGAATAAAACATAGTCTGGTGCAGTCAGCTGCAGGGTCAACTCACCTGTTTCGGCTAAATTTTAAATTTAAACCTCTTTTAATTTTTTTTATTACAATAATATTGGCAAGTGACAACAAATGCATGCAGAGCAGATAGTTATTTACCCAATTTCTGTCTTTTATTTAAGAAGTGGACATGGAGAAGCGAACATTGCTGGGGTGCAGGGGACCGGTTGGCGAGTCCCCTTTGGGATGCTCTTTGGGATGGCCATGGGCCAGCCGTAGCCCTGGGCAGAGCCGTACGCCGGGAGCACCGCGGGGCTAACAGCTCTATGGCCGTTGCATCTCTGCTCCCCGTAACGTATAGGTCCCCCTGTGCCCATCCTCATATTCCAAATTCTGCTGGCGAGCGCTTGCTTTCCCAGCACATCCCGCTCTTCCAGCCTGTGAATCACCCGCAGACATCCGCCTGCTTCGTGCTTTTACACGGCAAAGCTCCGCGCAGCTCCGCTACCTTTCTGTCGGGGACCCTACAGCATCCGTACCATCCCTGCATCCCGGCTCGCGCTGCGAGCCCCTGTCAATCCCTGCCCTCCCGCTGGGCTTCGATGCATGTAGAGCCTCGCCGGGGCTGAAAGGAGTGACGGGCCCTTTGTCCTGGGTGTCTGCTCGTGTTTTTCACTGCCTGTTGAAACCCTCTATTTTTTTTTTTCCCGAAGCTGGTGATAAGCGTTTGACTGATTCCACAGAGCAGGCGGGGATGAGCCATTCAGGCTGGATTGACACCTAAAGGGATTTGCATTAAGCACTTCAAACTAGCTGGGCTTTTTTTTTTCTTTTTTTGAAAACCATCATCATATATTTAGCAAATTCTTGCTTGAAATTATGTCCCTAATAGTTGGCATTTACCTATCTCTGCCTGGAATCGCTCCCAGCGCCGACTTTTCCAAGCATCCGTGTCAGCCTGCGGCAGAAATTAGCCCTGATGCTCCTGCGAACTCTCGTTTCGGGGGGCTTGGGTGGGAGGTGCTGCGTCTGCTGTCTCCAAGAGATGCACGGGGAAGGCAAGGATAAAAATGAGGTGGTTTTTGGGCCGTGCAAGAGGGTAAGGGGACGGCGAGAGGTAACGGAGCGGAGCAGGCTGACAGGGGATGCTGGGGAGGGTCTGCAGGTCCAGGAGCAGCCGTGGGGCTCGCAAGGTGGGAAGAGCTGAGAACCGGTGACCTCGGAAAAGGTCTGGGGAGCCAAGGGCTGCGTGGGGCAGGGTCCGGCCCCGTCTTGCCGGCGGGGAGCCCGGCACCCCTGCAGCGAGGAGTGCTTGGTGCTTGCAGAGCCCCCAGGGCTGCCCGGCTTTGCAGTCTCCTGCAGCGGGGATGGGGTTGGGACGAGCACGGTAGAGGCTCCCGGAGTGGCAAAAAAAAAATAGTCGGGATGTTCAGATTTAGGGATCTGCTCTGAGTCTGGTGGGAAAGGAACCCTTGTTCCTGCGGTGGCACTTTTCCTGCCATCCCTGGGGGTGGCAGGGTCTTGTCGTAGTCACCCTAGGGTGTCTCCTAGATTTTGGGGGGCTTCAAGCCTAGAGATGGACTGCACGTGGCCCTCTTTGCTCCCCACAAACCCTTTAAAGCCAAAATAAAAAATAATTGGTGTGTAACTAGCTCCCTGCTCTCCCTGCCTGGTGCTTCGCAGCCTCCCCCGGCACGGGTTGGAGTCTCATTTCGGTAGTTGTCCAGCTGTGACTGGAGGAAAATGGTCCTTCCCGGGGGCTGGCAGGTATCGCCACCATCTAAATAGCCCCTTCCGCAGCCCCGCGGCTTTGCAGAGCTGCGCTGCGCTTTCCCTGCTGCCGCGTTTGCTTCTCCATCGACATTTCTGTATAATCGCCGGGATGTTTCGGGGGGAGCGCTTGCCTTCCCCCCCCCCCCTTCCCTCCCAGCCAAGCAGCTGAGAACTTGCAGCTTCTGGAGTGGTCTGAAATGGTGCTTAATGGGGGATTAGCGTGGCCAACCCCCCCCCCCCAGTATCGAAGCGAGCCCGGCTTGCATCTTGCGCTGGACTTTGCTGGTTCCTCCCGATCCGACTGGGGCTTGTTTGGCTGAGATTCCCAGCAGCGAGGTCCAGCCTGGCCCCCCCCCTGCCTTCCAGGAGGGAGGGTCTGCTGCTCTTGTCAGGGCTTTATCCCTGTGGAAAATTGAATTAAGCTGATGTTCTTCCTTGTTTTTTTTAAAAAATAACCCCTTTTTTTGCTTCTGCTGTCCTCGCCGGGTTTGGGAGCGTGGCAGGGGGGTGATGCTTGGCGGGGGGGGTGATGCCCAGCGGAGCCTGGCACAGAGGAGGGGGCTCCTTCTGCCCCCGGGGCCCAGGGACTCCGGGCTGTGCTGGGGAGGTTTAAGCTGGGAGGACCACGATGCATTTCCAGCACACGCTTTTTCCCCGCCTCGTGCGACGCCGGCTTGGGCAAATGAGGGGAAAATGGAAATGTTTGCCAGAGATGGGCAAAACCGCTCCCGGATGCTGGAAGTTGAGGCTGGTGGTGGTTAGGAGGTATAGCCTCCTCCACCCAGGGGGGATTTACACCCTTATCTCCGCTTAGCGCCCGGAAAGTGAGAGACCTTTCACCCCTGAAGTGGAAAAAGCCTAATTTAGGAGAGACTTAGTGCTCCGGAGGAGGAAAGGTTTTTGCAGCGGGGCTGGGTTAGTGCAGCCCTGGGTGCGTCTCTCCCAGGGGGTGGTGGCCGCATCCTGCACCAGGCTGGCACAGTCACCGTGCAAAACCCATCCCCTCCCAGGTCTCTAACAGCCCGGAATCTTCTGAGTTTTACGGAGTGTCCCGTCAGTAGGTTATGGGGAGGGGGCTGTGGCGTGTCGTCCCTGGCCTGGTGCTCCTTCCGTGGGCTGAGATGAGCACGGGTGGTGCAGGAGCATGGGGTGACCTGAACGGTTGGACTTGATGATCTTAAGGGTCTTTTCCAACCCAAATGATTCTATGAAATAGCATTCCCCAAAATGCCTCCCTCGGAGCCCTCTACAAAGCCCCCGGGGAGGACGCCCCGATGGGTGAGGAGATGCTTCCCACCGGCATGGTGGTTGCCATGCCGGTCTGGGGGAGCACCGCTGGTGTAAGGCCAAAGGGAGCCATCCCAGTTTCACTCTGGGATGCTGCAATGCAAACGGGGGATGTAGGAGGCCGGTGAGGAGCAGGATGTGACCCCCCCCCGCCATGGCAGCAAGTCCCGTATGTGGTGCCCATGACCGGCCTCATCCTGCACCCCTGCTCCGAAGCCCGTGCAGCAAGGGCGGTATCTGACCCTCTTTTTCCACAAGCAGCCCCAGACGGGCTTGCTCGGTTTGCACGGCAGGGAGGGGTTTGCTCCGTGCCCCGCTGGCACCCCTGGTGCCTTGTCCCCAAATTGGTGGTCGTAGCCTCAGGGCCGCTTTGGAGCGGCCGAGAGGAGATTGCAGAGAAGCAGAGGAACCGCGTCACCTCTTGGGATGTCTTTGCAGCTCGTTGTTTGTGCCCTCCGCCACTTGCAGGACTTGTCCTCCTCCAGATTTTGGATTACTTGCTGTTTCTACCTTCCTCCCCGTTGCCTTTGCTGGAAGATGGGCCAAAGGTTTGCTCCCTGGGTGCGCCACCCAACCATGCACGGTGCTGGGACACCCGCTGCCGGTTGGGGGCAAAACCAGGGGGAAGCCAGCAAGGGGACAGCCGTGTCCTCTACAAGCCAGCCACATGCTTGCCCTGTCCCTGCAGCTCCTCGTGGGCGCTGTGGGCTCTGTGGCCGCATCCTGCCCCGGCGCTGCTTTCCCATGGAGGGGCAAACTGCCACCTCAGCCTGTTTGAGCGGGACTCAAAACTTGGGGGAGCACCGAGCGCTTGTGCACACCCAGGGAGGTGAAGCTGCAGGTTTGCTCTCAGTCCCCAAACCAGTCCCGCAGCACCCCAGGGACACCTCGGGGGTCCCTAACAGCTGGGACACCGCTGTCCCCAATGTTGGGGTGCTTGCAGCAGGATACCCCATCTCTGTGAGCCTCCTGTGGCAGGGGACTTGCCATGGGTGAGGATGCTCCTGCTGCAGCATCCCACTCCTCTCCAGGCTTCGGTCCCAGCTCCCCTCCTTTGGGACAGGGAAAGGGGTCAAGGCCACGGCGAGACAGGCGGCCAACCCTCGCCGGTCACCTAGTTGGATCGCAGTGTTTGTGTGTATTTATTAATTTTTTATTTTTTTTCCTGAGGAAACAGGGAGAGACAAAAATCTCTCTCTGTCCAAAATCACTCATCCTTCCTAATAATGAGAGCTGTCACCAGCCCTGCTTGGCGAGGAAATGATGCTTGCAGTAAATATTTGGTCTGGAACTGATTTATGGGTGGAAAAAAATGAGATCAGTGGCTAATCACTGTGTTGCAGGAAGCACTTTGGGCCGAATGCCGGGGCTGAGCTAGCGGGGAGCTGGGGCCATGCCTGTGCCGGGGGGAGCTGCACCGGGAGCTTCGGCGGAGACGTCGTGGTTGTGCCGCTGGGTTGGGTTGGGATCAAGCGGCAACAACGGAGGAGTTGGACCAGCTCTGGGGGACACCAGGCTTCTCCTTGCCTTGGTGCTTTGCAGTTTTGCCTTAAGGAATGGGGGTTTAGGGTCAGGGGCACCTCGGGTCCCCCCGGCAGGGCATCACCCGCGGGGCTGCCGGTGCATTGGACCCCCGTGGGCTCCAAGCCAGGAGGGTTGTGCTGTTGGCCCTGGCTGGAGGCAATCATCTGCCCCATCCCCGAGTCCAGCGCACCCAAAGAAGTCATTACAGCCACCCTCAAGGCAGCAGCAGCTTTTCCTGTGCGAGGAAACAATTAGCTTATTAGAGGACGGTTTAATTTTCTTCTGCTAAAGCGGGCTGGTGAGCGCAGCACGATCATTTCCTATCGACTGGTGGGGCCAGATGCCCCTGGGCGTTGCTGGGGCCCGGGGCGGTGAGAGATGCACGGCCCCGGGGAGGATGGCTCACCCGCGGGCAGGAGCGGGTGTCTGAGCTCGGGTGCATCTCTGGTTGACGGTACTGGAGCGATGGCAGCAGAGCAGGACCCGGTGCCCGCGAATAAGCGTATAGGTGTTTGCAGGAAAGCAGCAGTTGGACACAAAAGAGGAAAGTTTCGAAAGAGAGCAGTGCCTGGGTTTATACTCTCCTGATTTCCACTGCAGCTCTCCGCTGATTTCCACTCCATTTCCACTCGCGGTGTTGCACGGCGCTGCCTGGCGTGGCACAGCGTTGCACAGCTCTGCTTTGGCTTTGGGGCCAGATGCTCCGGGTTTCCCTGCTGGGCTGCAGCAGGACGGGCTCAGCTGCTGCCGTCGCAGAGGTGCCGCGATTCCCTTGCCTCCCTCTCTGCTTCCACGTTGGGTTTTTTTTTGCCTAATTTTAACACTATAACCAGGAACTGAAGGCAGCGGGTTGAATTAAAGGCTGTAATTCAGTTGTGCATCGATGCTAACTGTGTCACCTGTGAGAAAACCATCTCCAGCCGTTCGTGAGCTGCGTTGCTGGGAGGGCAGGAGGGTCCTTCATGACCGTGAGCTGTCGCACTGCCCGCTCCGTGCTCGGAAGGGGATCCCTGCCCCAAATCCTCCAAATCTCCAAAAGGGCTGAGCTGCCTTTCCCGGAGGCTGCTTCGGGGCAGGGCAGATGATGTTCCTCTCTACCTTGCACTATTGCAATGTGGCCGAGGCGGGAGCGGCTGAGCCAGCAAGGCTTAGCAGTGCCAGAAACCTGCAGCCCAGCCCCTGCGAGCTGTCGGTGTCGGTCTGCGTTGCGAATCTTTCAGGTTTCTGTGCTGCTTTGGGCCCACCTGAGCCACCGAAGTGATGGCTGGTCCTTGTCACAGCACAAGGCAGGCGGAAAAATGGGCTGATGAGTGAGGGGTGGGCGTCTTGTACCTCCCTGCTCTGCAGCATTTCGTTTCTGATGAACCTTTCACGGTGCTTAGGGTTGTCCACACCACAGTCCTGTGCTTCGGTGAGCTGTTCCCCAGGTTTCTGTTGGGGCCGCTCACAGCGTTAGCCTTAGGTGACACGCTCCGCTGCAGTCCACCCCTCGGTTGTGCTCAATTCCCCTCCTTGGGCCCTAAAACAGATGTAGGTGACATTAAATGACATTAACATTGGAGCAGGCACTGAGCACTGCGGAGTGCCGGTGATCCGGGTGCTGGCATCTTGCTCTCGGTAGGAAGACGCTGGGCCAGCGCTGTTGTGATGCAGAGACAGCAGCATCTCCCGAGCTTAGCAGCACTGCGAGTGCCTAAGTCCATTTTAGGTGCTGTAGCAAGCAGTCTGAATCTGCTCCGTAATCCCTCTGTGCCTCAGTTTCCCCCATTTGAAGCAGGGCTGGTAGTAACGGCCGGTGTTTAGGGATGCATGATGCAGATGAGCTCTGTGTGATGGCTGCCTTCAGAGAGCAAGCCTTACCCCGTGCTGGCAGCCTCTGAGCTGGTATAAAGAGGAGCCATGAGGGCAGAGCAGCACATCCAGCCCTCCCGGCCCCAACTGGGACAAGGCAGGTACCTGGGCTCTTGTGCCAAGATGTTCAAGGACTCGGACGTTACCGCAAGCGTGCCTTTTAACCGTCAGCGAGGTCCACGCAGGCAAGTTTGTGTGGGAAATCTCTCGGGTTGGGGCTCTGAGGGGTGATGCAGCGCGGCGGAGGGCTGGCGGGCAGTAGGTGATTTTGGGGATGCGATAAGGCCAGCAAGGCTGGGGGGTGATGGGGCTTTTGGACCACCTGACCCTTTTCAGGCAGGTTTTGCAGGAGGACGAGCTCTCGAAGGCGATGTGTTCCTTCATGAAAATCGCCTCTTTTTGATGATGGGGAGGGATCGAAAGTTCTTGTAGGGAAATGGGTCTAATTGTCACGTAGGCTCACGGGGCGGCGCAGCATCTCCTCATGTGAGCAGCCGTCCCATGGGTGCCACCGGTCCCTTGGTGCGTCGCTCCCTTCTCCCCACCTGTGAGCAAATCCCACCGCCCCCCCCCAGGTTTCTTGCCCTTCACTTATCTCTCCTTTTTTTCTCCTCCCTTTTCCTTCCAGAGTCAAGAAGAAGAACAAGCCCTTGAACCTCAAGATCCACAACAGCGTGGGAAGCTGCGAGAACATCCCCGCGCAGCGCTCCCCGCTCCTCTCCGAGCGCTCCCTGCGCTCCTTCTTCGTGGGGTACCCGCCTTTCCTCCCCTCCACCCCTCCTGTCCACACCGAAGCCACCTTCTCAGCAAGTAAGTCCAAGCGGCTCCCTCAGGTCCCCCTTCCATGGGGTGGGTGACAGCTGATGCCAAGCAGAGGACGTGACCAGGGGAAACTCGGAGCGTCCGCCTGTGCATCGATGGTCTGGAGGACGTTGGTCGAGCGGTGCGCAGCGAGCACAGCCCTCGTGCAGGTGCCTCGCATCAGCGTTTAGAGATTCGTGGGTGCTTCTGGGGAAATATAAGCCTGGAAACTTGAATAGATGTGTCTGTCTATATATAAAACCACTGTCGTGTTGAATATTGATTTATGCAAACAGATATGCTCCCGTATCGCAATAACACGGGTGCAGGAGGGTGGTTACTGTCATTTGGGAAAGCCATGAGCCTTTCCGTGCTGCCTGGGTTGGTGACGCCAGCTGGCTGTCACTTGAGAGTGACTTTTCCAAGGGCTCCTTTGAAATCCAGCCGTGGTTTTACCTTCGTGCAAGGAGGCTGCTTTTCAGACCTCTCCTGCTTGCAGGGTTTTGAGCCGATGCGGAGTCTTAGGTGAAGCCGGCCCCGATGCAGACAGGTTTGGTGCAAACCCCATGGAGCTTGATCCCAGCAGCCGGCCCCGATCCTGCCTGCGGGTCTGCCTGGGGCGGTTTGCCCTCTTCCAGGGCAAGATACTGGTGGTGGGACTCGATGGGTGGGTTTGGGTCGATGAGCTCAGCCAGGGTGTTGCTGCTGGCTGGGGAGAAACAGCCTGACCCTTATTTCCCAGTCTTGGACCGGTTGCCTGATTAATTCTGCAGGAATTGAAGCTTTTACTAGCCAGGCGTGGCTCTCAGCCTAAACAAAACCGTCCCAGAAAATGCGTGGCAGCTGCTGGGGGCAATTTGCGTGCCAAGAGCTGTCGTGGGGAGGGCAAGCTCCCCTTGCCTCTTGCTGCTCAGCTAAAAACTTCCTCCAACTCCATATCCAGGCTGGTTTTCTGCCACCTTCCCCTCCCTAGACTTTCCCCTTGTTTGCTTTCCCAAAATGTGGTCTTTCTGGCTCGTTTTGGGTTCTCCCAGTCGTTCTTACTGCTTTGGCTCTTGGCTGAAGAAGAGGTTTGCAGGCAACACCCCTCCCTGCCCATGCAGCCCCCCAGCACCGGCAGGTTTTCCTCCTCGCCATACTTCTCACCGGGGCGGGAAGCAGCACCGGGACGGCTTCACCGGCTGCCCTGAGCACCGGTTTGCAGGCGCCGGGTGCCGGTGTGAAGGGGCAGTTCCTTTGCCCTGCTTTCATCCCCACAGCCATGCCTCTCCCAGCCATCTGAAAGGCAAAAACTTCGCGATTTCTTTCTTTCTTTCTTTTTTTACGCCAATCAGCTGCTGTTTAGGATTGTTGAAGGGTCATCGAGCCATTTCTGGCATCCTTTGGCTCCCCTTTCTTTGGCTTTGGGGACAATGGGACCTGGCAGGAGCTCTGTGGGCAGGTGATGTTACTTCCAGAGATGTCCAACTACCTGACTCTCGCTGGCACGGCCAGCAGATTTGGATACTGGAGCGAGAGGTATTTTTGCATTGCTATTTCTCCCGCGGCATCAGCCGAGTTCAACTTGCAGCCCAGAACGATGGGGACTAGCAGACCAGAAACCAAGAAGTAAAACCCATTCTCGGCAAACCCCCGCTGTGTCTTGTTGCATTAGGTTTCCTCACGCATCAGCGTTGGATTACATCCCGTGGTGTGATAACCTGATGTAATGTGGCATCGCAGGAACGTGATGCAATGAGAAGTGATGGGCTATCAAGTGACTAACGCTGCTGGAGAGGTGTCTCCTCTCATTTCCCTCGGCCCTCCAACTTTCCTGGCTGCTGTGAGTGTTTGTTTTCTGGGCTAGATGTGAGCCGTGGAGAGACCGGCTTGGTTGCACCAGCCGGATGATCCCTGTTGAGAAGTTTTAGCATCAGCAAAACCATTTGGTCCTTGCAGGATCAGCATCCGTGCACTCAGCGACCCTCGCTCCTGGGGACCCGCGGGGAAAATTTGATGCAAGGCAAAAAAAATCCCACTAGACTGTAGTTTTTCTGGCTCTCTTGTGTTTCTGCATCATTTCTGTACCGGTGGCCTTGTCCTCGAGCTGCATCCCGGGTTTCTGTCTGCTTCCACGTTTGCTTTCTGGTTTGTGACCCTGTGGGAAGAGCGGCCGTATCCTGCACATGGCAGCCGGGTGCTGAGCATGGCCCTGTGGGGAGAGAGATGGGGTTTAATGGAGCTTGATGCCAGGGTTCGTTACCTTGCGGAGAGAAGATGAGTTATGCCAAGCGGTGCAGAGGCACATTTATTTGTGGGGAGGAGTAGATATCTCTGCAGCTTTCCCCGTGCCCCACGTTGCCGTTACGGGACCTGGGTGGCTTCCCCCAGCCCCGGTACACGGTGCTTCACATGTCCTTGGGTCCCCTGCTCTCCTCTCGCTGCCGTTCTCGCTGGTCCAAAGTACCAGGGCTTGTAGATCCTATGAGAAGCGCTGATCATGGTTGGGGGGTCACACCTCACCCCATCTCCTGGGGTGCCACTATTTCTCGTTGCCTTTTAAGTGCAATGGGTTTCCCACGTGCTGCTGGATGAGCTCCGTGGGGCTCACCAAGGGTGTGAGCCACTGCATCATGCCCACCCCGCATCCCAAGGACCTCCCTGTCCCCATCCTTGTGGCACGGACGCGGTTTGGCAGCCAAGTTCTCCACAATATCCCATCCCTACGACCACGGGTACCTAAGCTTTTATAAAACCCCAACAGAAAAATGCCTCTTCCTTCTTTCTCTTGTGGGATCAGCACGGCAGCACCTGGTACGCCCTGGATTGATGTGGAATTACTTCCCTAAGCACTGAAACAAAAAAATGTTGCTGTTGTCGGATTGAGATGCAGGAGAGGAGCCCGGCGAGCCCTTGGCGAGACCCCTCTCTTCCCGGCTGTCTCTCGATGATCTCTTTTCAACAGCCAGCGCATCTTGCTGCTTGTGGCAGGAGCACGCTCCCATCTGAATCATCTCTGGTCCTGATCGGATGCGGATCGGCTGCTTCTCTCTTATTTTTAACAGCCAGTTTGCCCTGATGGGAATGGATTTTCACAGACATGGAGCGAGAGCGCGAGGGCTGGCAGCGAGCTGCAGAAGGAGCCTCTTTCTCCTGCAGCACAAATCTTGCTGGAGGGGTGAAGTCCCCTTCACGCAGGGCCAGGATCCCTGTGAGTTTTGGGTTTTGAATTCATTTTTCCTTAGCAGCCCTTGGAGGGGAAGCAGAAGGGGGGAAGTAAAGACTTTTGGGGTGCCCTTGAACTCTAGCTTGGCCCTGAAATAGTCCAGCCCCGTGGCTGAGGGACAGAAGACGGTTTGTCTGGCTGCATCCAGGACCCTCTCTTGGTGCATCTGGTCGCTCCCGGTAAACAAGTGACCGCCAGAGATGCGTTGTTACTTTGAAATAGGATTTAGGACTCAACACCCTGTGACTTGGCTACAAGCACCCAGAAATCAGGTTGGATCTTCTCCTTTTTATTGTAAAGGCTTATGTCTAGTAGGTCCTGTTTGTGTCTCCGTTATCTGGGTGTCCCGGAGGTAGCTGGCACTGCTCCCGGGCTGTGCCCTCTGCCTGTCCTCTCCCTGCTGCAAGGCCAGCTGGAGCACTGTCGCTGTGTGCATCCAGACCAGGTCACCTGCTCAATGGTCTCCAGGATGGGCCAACAACGTCGTTTCCATCCTGGACAATTTAAAACAAAAGGGGGTAGAAGGAAGGACAGAGAAGGCAGCGTGTGACTTTGCTGTGCTAGGACAGGAAAATGAGCACCTGGGCACGTGGCTGTGCGGGGAACGTCCTCGCCGCTGCCCTTCCTCCAGCTGTGATGTCCAACCCTGCAGAAGGAAAGGAGCAGCCAATGCAACCCAGCCCAAGACTTTGTGTGTACCAGGAGAGGAAAAACCCATCGCTGTCCCCAGTGGCCCATAAACTGAAGCTCTGTGCGAGGCTTCTTCATGCAGGGACATCGCTGGACACCTTCCTGCGGCACACAGTGAAGAGACTCTTTCTGTGGCCTGAGAGCAAGACAAGAGCCATGGAGCATCCCCCTGGTACATGGAGAGCAGTGACCCCTCAAAGCCTTCGTCTTGTCCCGTGAGAGCCGATCATGGCTGTTTTCATGTGGTCTCCAGTGATGCCCACCTCCCCTCTCCTCAGCTCCCAACTGGGTGCATCAGCCCAGTCCTATACGTCAGCTCTGTTGCATCCACATTTGCCTTTGGTGCTGCTCTGGCTGTGTCCCTGGTGGGTCACTTCTCCTGGATCCCAGTCCTGGCTCTTCCTCTTGGCTTTGTGACCAAGGACTTTGCAGTTTATGGTGCTGATCTTCTGCTCCAGGAAGCAGCCTGGCTGTGCCTACCTGGGGCTTGGCTGGTCAACCAGTGATAGCCAAGCAAGCGGCAAGCGCTGAGATGCCACCAGAGCTCCTTGTGCTTCCTCAGCCCCTGACCATCTGCGAAAGACCCCTCAGAAGGGCTGGCGCTGGGTAGGTATGGCTGGCGGAGAGGGATTCAAGATAATGTCCAGTGGATCAAGCCCCGCGCTAGGAATCCAGGAGCCTTAAATCCAGCATTTCTACTGGAGAGGACCAGGCAGGACCTGAGAGCACGATGCCGGTGTTGACGGTGCCATGGGGCACACGTGCAAGTAGTCAGCGCCATTCAGACCACAGCCCTTCTCCACAGGCATCCCGTCCCCGATGCTGGGGGTGGTTTCGTAGGGAAGAGACTTCTCTTAAACACTCTCCCAGCCCAAACCACCTTCAGCAGGGGACTTCCCAAGTGGGACATCATTGCTTTGTGACCAGCGGTGGTTTTCTCCTCCCTGAACCTGCCCTGCTGCCAGTAGAAGCCATGGTACCGAGCACTCCATGGCCGTGTTGGCAGCCCGGCTGGAGCTCCCTGCAGCCCACATCTGGCCACAGCTGGCTGCCTCACCATCAGGCCGCTCCAGCCGGCAGCGAGGCACCGGAGGGTTTCCTACCCCGGCAGCGCTACGTGGAGCCGAAGAATACGGCTTTGTCTGGGTAAGCCTAATTGACCCTGCAAGGCTGTGAATTGGGGGAGAAAAAAAAAAATCACAACGCGAGTATTTAAGCTAGCGAAGCGACTGAACATGACATTTTGGCTGTATAAATAGGATTGTCACGCTGCAAAGAGGAACTGCCGGGATTATAAAGCGATTCTGTTTTCTTACGAGAGAGATGCTCTGAGAATAGCTCTGCCGCCTTCGGCTGCTTTGGGTGATCCCCTCTGCGAGGGCTGAGGTTTCGTTTCAACCCGCCCGATCATCCTCCCGCCCGCAGCGGGGACACCGCAGGGACGTCGCTGGGTTTTGGACCTGGCTCTGATTGCGTGCGGAATATTTGCCGTGTGCGCTAACGGAGCGGGCAGGCTGACTCCCTTTTTAGCTTGAATCCTGCGTGGATTTCGTATCGTGGGGAGGGAAAGCTGCTGGTGCTGCTGCTCTGAGCGTTGCTGCAGCTTCCTTTGCTGCTGCAGCTGAGCTATTCGGGGATCTCTCCCATCCTATTTTGGCCCTGAAAACAGCTAAAGCGAAGACTGAGGTGTCTCGTGGAGGGACTTTGCACCCTTGGGTGCACCTTTTGCTGCGAAGCAGCTCACCAGTGCGCTTGGCTCCCCAGTTGGGACCATGCGGGCAGTAACCTCTGCCAGCATCCCCCATCACCATCGTGATATGGCTCCCGGGTTGCGATTTCTGCCTGGGGGTGGGGTGGTAGAGATACAGCTGACACTGGACCTCTCGTGGTTGTCTTCCAGGTGATAGTTGAACTGTTTTGGGAGGAGGCTGCACCCCGGTGCCTCCCCATAATCTCTCCAGGGGATTCAACTGCCCCGGGGCCGGTGCTGGGAGTGTTTTGGTGGCTGCCTGGGGTAGACGTGGGTCTGTAGGATGTCTACAGACAAGTGCAAAGTCTCCTGGCTATTCCTTGGCTTCACGGTGATTCATCCTGGGATGCTTTCCAAGTTCACTTCCATCGATTTTATCCATCCCATTCATAATGCGAACATCGCCTGATGCTGTTTGTTGTAGTAGGAGGAGGAGGATTTGTTTATCGGGCTGTTGCCGTGATGGATAACATGTTCACACCAATTCCCTGGGCATCCAGAAAGGTGCCAGGAGATGAAGAAGGGGGATATCGTGCCAAAACACGGTCCCCATCAGTGTGGTTCGGCAGGGCTGCCAGCCCCAGGTGATGCTCCTGGTGTATTCGGTGAGGGTGTTGGGGTTTGCTGAGGGCATCGCTGCCCTCCTGATCTGCCCCTGGGGAGGATGGAAACCCAAAATAAATGAAATACGGGAGCTCCGGCTGCTCTTCTCCATGCAGGAGATGCCCAGGCATCCCACCTCCCGGCTAGGGAGCAAAGGGAAAACATCCGCACCGGCAGCCGAAAGGCACCGGGGAGCACTCGGGATGGCAGCGAGGGCGAGGAGGGCGTCACGGCCGAGGCAGCATCCCGGTCCCCGTCACCTCCAAGGCGCGCGGGTGCCACTCAGGGACCAGCGGCGGCTGTCACAGCTGCCTGTCACCGCTGGGGAGCCGGGCGGCAGGGCTCTTCTCCCGTGTCGGCTGTCAGAGACGTGCCGGAGGCGGCTGTCACCCTCTGCCCGGGCAGTTTCCCCCCTTCCCTCCTCTCCTCCCGGCACATCTGATCCCGTCAAGCGTGGGCTGTTGACTCAAGGATAAGCTGTGCCGCGCGGAGCAGGAGCCGTGACCTTTGCCAGCACGATGCTGCGGCGAAGGAAAACGAAGAGGTTTTGGGGTGTTCGGGTGGAGGGTGGCATCCCCCGGCATCGGGCGCCCGGCTGCGGGGGCTGTGCCGCTCCGCGAGGATCGATGTGCCGGGTGGCATTGGGCAGTGTCATGACATTGGGGAGCAGGGCTTGGCCTTTGAGGGCCCCTCCAGGTGATGGGGAGGCAGGAAAGGGATGGGTGCTCGGCTGGGGGTCCCCACTGGGCTGCTCAGTGGGTACCAGCTGCATTCTTCCCTGGGATATTACACCCGTGCCCATTAAATACCACCTCAGAGGAGGAAGGGAGGGGGGGAAAATCCTAAAACTGCCATCACACATTTATGTGAGGGGAGTTACGGCTCGGAGAGCTCTGGTTTTCAAGCCATAAAGGAGGTTGCTGGTGATAAATGTATAAGTAATGACTGACACCCGGGCAGAGGAGGTCAGGAGACATCAATCGCGGCAGGGCAGCTCGGGGTCGTCGGCGCGGGGCGGCGAGCTGCCAGCAGCAGCAGCAGCAGGACGGAGGCGGGCAGGCAGCCGGCTGTCATGCTTCAAAGCTCGTGAGGGTCAGCTTATCCCGCTGCCGTGGGGGCAGCCGCAGCGCCTCGGGTCCGGCAATTCTCCATCGCGGGGTCCCTACGACAAAGCCTGGCCCCCCCTGCTGCAGCGGCGAGATGTGCTCCCATGGCCATGAGGGTTGGTTTTTTTTTTTTTTTTTTTTTAACCTTGCAATTACCTCTAATTGTGGCAATTTGGGTTTTTTGATGAGAATATTCCTTCTGTGCTTTGGGGAGGGTGCTGCATCTCCACCTTCCCTTTGGGCATCACTCCGATTTAATATTGCATGGGGAGAAACAGGGTTTTTTTTTTTCCGGGTGGGCATCTCACGTGCACAGGCTAAAGGAGAGAATCACCAATTGACTTCAAAGCCCCCCAAATCCTTGGGGCTGTTCCCCGCGGCAGTGGGGCGCCTTCCTCTGCCCTCCTGCCCTGCTTTGCTTGTTTTCCCTCCTGCAAACAGCAGGTCTATTGTTAAACGCCGTGATCCTTCATGTATCGCTCCCTCTAATGAACATAATTAGCCGTGAATCACGTAGGTCTCATTTTTGTTCGGAGGTTAAAATTCCCGATACACTTTAATACATTTTTGCAGTGAGCACATTTAGAAAGTAATTAAAAGGCTCAGCCGTCTTTGCCTCCGTCTCCTCTCCCCCTCCCCGGGACGGCGGGATTTAATTGAGGCCAACTGAAAGTTAGTGGAAATAAATTGTGGCTGATAAAGCGGAGGTTGTAATTTAATTCTGGGAGAGGAGCTGTTTTTGCCTGGGTGTTTAGTTCATCAAGGACCAGTGTTCAGGGAAGGGGGGGAAACTTATTTGTATAATGTGATTTACCGATGAGAAAATGATGTTTAGGGAGGAATAGTGGTTGTGTGTGGACTGGTCCCGCTCTTCAGAGCATCGTCTTCGGGGCTTGTGGACATCCCGGGGAGGTTGCAGATATTGGGGCAGCGGGAGGGACACTGGTCCGGGAGCCCTGGGTGGGTTGTCTCCAGGGCTGGTGCGAAGCACAGGTCAAAAATATCGGCGTGCTGCTGGTGTAAAACAGCCAACTCAGGGCTGGGGGCAGCAATTACCTTAATTGACTTTGTAGTTCTTCAACATCTTAATTGCTGGCTGTGCCCGAGGGGTGATCGGGGCCGAGGCAGCGAAATAAGAGAAGGAGCCGGAGCAGCTGCTGGCGGGAGGTACTGGAGATGGATGCGTTTTAGGATGCTCCCAAGACTTTTAACAGCGCCTTGCACGGGAAGCGGCATGTAAATGTAACCTTCAGAGAAAGAGCGCAATTAAAACACCCTGCCGCCCGCTATATTAAAATGGGATATTAAAGCAAACAGTGGTTCTCCCCGCTCGGAGGGATAATATCGAAAGCGTATTTAGTGAGGGATTTGCTGGCACACTGAGCAAACGGCCGGGCTCGCAGCTGGGGTCTGCCGCTCAGCTCCGTGCCGTGGCTCGGCTCGCATCGTGCCGGGGCCGGTTGCTTGTGCCCGGGAAACCTCTCGAATCCCTTATTGAAAATCCAGCCTTTGAATCCCTGCCACAGATCCCCTCCCTGGGGCTGAGCATCCCGCGGGGCAGGACCTCTCCTGTGGCCAGCGGAGCCGGGAGGAGGAGGAGGGTCTCTGCCCTTGCTGAGGCTGAAGGGGGATGTGGAGTCCAAGCACGGCACTGGCACGGCCGTGCTGCTAATTACCTGCCCGCTCCAGCCGGCGCTAATGAACTTATCTCTTTTTCCTTACCCAGCCAAGGTCCCGTTACCCTTTCTCCCTCCTTTCCCCTTAGAAGGAGGGCGCTGAGGCTGCTTTTTACTTTGTTCTTCTATTTGAATACGAGTTCAATTGCCTTCCAAGCGGCTGACACTTGGCTTTTTGTTCAGCCGCAACTGCAAGACGTGATGTCTTATTAATAAATGATGCAGTTGCCATTTCGGCTTCGTTTTCCCTTTCTTGTTTGGGCATCGTGACCTGGCTCCGATAGCTTTGCAGTCCCGCTCTGTGTGCACATGGGTGCAGCACCCATGGGGTGGGTGCATCACCTCCCACCTCTCTCCCTGGCCCAAACTGGGTGCTGGGGGCTGTTATAGGGGGGGCAGGAGACCCCAGTTCCCTGCAGACCCGAGCACAAAGTCAGAGGCCTGTTGCTTTCCAGAAAGGGAGCCCAGCGGGGCATCTCTAAGGGGAAATATCAGGCAAACTCTATTTTTTGTGTGCATCCTTTGCTCCCCTCCCCAAAAGCTCGAACCCTGGCTCTCGCCTTTATTACCACCTGATGGTTTTCCCTGTCTCTCCTCTCCCCGCAGATACGCTGTCAGTGCCTCGCTGGTCCCCGCAGATCCCCCGTCGAGATCTAGGAAACTCGATAAAACACAGGTATGGCAGCTCTGCCGCAGCGCCCGGTGAATCCCCCCCGATGCTGAGGGATGAGCATCTCCCTTTCCATCTCTAGTCTGGGATGGGGGGCTCGGGGCCGTTCCCCCTGTTTCCCATGCTGGGCTGCGCTGTCCTAGAAGCCCATTTAAATTCCATTTCAGTTCAGATTTGGTTTAGATAAGGCTTGAGTCGCTATCAATAAAAGACGTGTATTATCCGTGACCTTGCCAACCTTCAGCAAATTTCCCATCTCCGGATTATTGCCCTTCCATATCTACCTCAAGAAGGAAAAGCACTAGAAATAGTCTCGATTCTGCTATTCAATGGGGCAGCCGCTTCTCCAACGGGCTGGAAACTTGGGTCCCCCAGGGCAGGGAGGTGTTTTGGGCGCTCTGGCCGCAGCCTGGGGTGAGCAAAGCTGGGGAGCTGCAGCGAGCCGGTGGCTAATGCCCATCCTGGCTGGCTTGGATCCCCTTTGGAGCAGGCTGTGCCCTTCTGCATAACCAAAGAAGGGCTCAGATTCGTGCTTTGGCATCCCTAGAAAGATGCCTTGACACCTGCAGCAGTGTTTGAGGGCGGCAAGGAAAGGATAAATCGGGGCTCGGTAGATAAATGCGGCTCGGGAGATGTTTCTGCAGGAGCACGGATGGGGCAGCGCAGCCTTGTCTCCCCCCGGCCACCCTCTGTGTTTTTTCTCTGCAGGTTTTCCACCAAGTACTGGATGTCTCAGACCTGCACCGTCTGTGGGAAAGGAATGTTGTTCGGCTTAAAATGCAAAAACTGCAAGTACGTCGTGGCGCCGGAGCTGTTTGTGTCGCTCCTTAATGTTGCGAGGGGGATAATTAGGGTTTTGCTGGTGGAGCTGAGCAAGGACTCGGGCACGGGGAGATCGACCAGCCTCTCGCCAGCTCATCCTTGCAGGAAGCTTTAATGAGACGTGAAATTGGGTGAAGAACATCCCAAAACAGGGCTGAGGTTGGGTCTGCGTGCCGGGGATGGGAGCGGGGTCCTCAGGGAGGATGCTGCCCGCCAGACCTCGGCTCTGCTTGCACCGGAGCTCTGAGTCAGATCCTGACAGCCTCCGCGCTCGCTGCCATCCTTGGCCTGGCTTTAGCTACCCACGCTATAGGGTTATGTGTGGAACGATCTGCAGGAGATGGGGGGATGGATGCGCTGCCCCGGGGGCTGAGAGCGGCTCGGACGAGAGCATGGCCTGCGTGCAGGGTAGCTCTGGGCATCGGATGGGTTTTGCCCCCAGCCTTGGGCTGTATCCTCTATTTTTTGCGGCAGCAAAAGTCTTGGGGGCCTCTGTTTCCTGGCAATGTCGTGGCACCGAGGAGCCAACCCACCCCAAAGAGCAATTAAGCTGCGATGCAAAGGAGAGGGACCGTGCTGGCTGTAAAATTGGAGAGGACTGGAAAAAGATAGCGAGGCAGAGGTTGGGGCCACTTCTACTGCTTTAAATCCGGTGGAGCCCATCTCTTACACAGTATCGTGCAGCCATCAGCACTTAGTAAAGCTGCTTCTGGAGACACAATTGCCTTTTCTAGGGATGGGTGCTGGGAATATGCCCATCATCCGCGGGTAACTGAGTTAGCCGGAGCTATGAAGTGATAACGATCGCTGTTGCCATTGATTAAATGCTGATGAGTTAGCAAATTGGGATTTAAACCTAGACAAGAAATGCCTGGTTACTCCGCAGTTGGTGGTGGTTTTCTGGAAGTGATATTATCAAATATATTTTAAAGTGGTGATTCTTATTGCATTCAATGCTCAAGCAACTGGAGGCTTTGCTGCCTGCAAGCCCTGCCTGCTGTGCCTGCCCGGGAGGAGGGATGCTGGGACCTGCCCCTGCGATGCTGCGGCTCCGGCTCTGTGTTGGTCCTGCTGCCTCTAGTCGCTCAGAAAAAAGCAAATAAATTCCCTGGTTATAAAAAGTTAGGGTGAACGCAAAGTATTTAGGTTTGCCGGCTTTGCCGTAGCCACCCGGTCCTGGCGCTGCTTTCCCCAGGAACAGGCGGGGAACAAGCAGGTAAAACAAACAAACAGACCCCAAATCCCCCCAAGCCTCGAATACTGAATTAATCTGTGCCTTTCCCTCCAGGAACGGCTTTGTAATAAAAGCTAACACGCACGGCACCTGAATTTTCATTACCCAGCTCATTGACTTGTAGCTGCTGTCTTTTTTTTTTTTTTTTTTCATCTTTTACCCTTGTTTTTTTTAAATCCTCTCCTCCTTTTTGCCTTTTCCCCTGTGGCTCTCCCCGCTCCACTGGGGCTGCCACGGCAGAGCGTGAGCCGGGAACTCGTTTCCATCCCTAATTAAGAACGAACGGGAAGGTTTTCGGGGCTGCGGGAGCCTGCTTATGCCTATATACATGACCCGGAGGTGAAGCCCTCCGTAGACTCCTGCTCCGGCTCTGCGAAACCAGGCAAAGCTCTGCAGAATATTCAACGTAGCTATAAATGCTCTCATTATTTTTGTTAAATGTCCCGGTAATAAAGCGAGGAGGGGAGGGCACAATGGCAGAGATGGATCAGGAGCCAAAGGGGGCCGGGGCAGCCGCTTCCTTCCCCTCCGCTGCCTCTGAAATTAATTAAGCCTAAATCAGCGTTAGTGCTGGGTGGTGGTCGGGGGGAAGCGGCTTTCCCCCGAGCGCGGGTCTCTGCTCCTTTTATTTTCAGCCGAGGCTGGCAGAAATGACAATTTGGGGCATCCTCAAGCTGGCCGGTGGGTGCCTTGTCCCCCCGCAGCCGGCGGAGAAAGGAGGGAGCCGGGTGGTCCCCCCCGGCAGGGCTGGTTTGGGGGTTCCTGCGCCCCTCCATCTGGGCAGATGCACCCATCATGGCTCTCGTTTACCAAGGGCGTGCAGCCCCTGCGCCCTCCCAGCCAACTCGCCCTGACGCTCGGGCACGTGCATCCCGCACCGCTTCTTATCCCTGTGCCCGCAGCCCGGGTGGGCGGCTTGGGAATCGTGGGTCTTCCTCGGCGCAAGCTGCGGGCCCGCAGGGATCCGGGAGGGTTTGTCCACGGGGACCGCTCAGGCAGCGAGCACCCGGGAGCTGCGCCCAACTAAAATATTACATCAAGTCACCTTCCTGGGTGGAGAAAGGATCTCCGGTCTGCAGCGATGCTCCCTGCTCCGAGCCGCATCCCTCCAGCCGTACCGTGATGCTCCGCATCCCCTTCGCCCTCGCTCCTCACGCCTTTTATTCTGTTCCCCGCTAGGCTCAAGTGCCACAACAAATGCACCAAAGAGGCCCCTCCGTGTCACCTGCTGATCATCCACCGCGGAGGTAAGGGCCTTTCTTCCCCCTTCTGCCTCCGTGGATGTGGCCACCAGGTAAAACTTTCAAAAGCCCCCCGGGCGATTCGGGAGCCCGACCCTCGCTGCCGGCCGGCCGGCGGGACGGAGGCTCCCGAACCGCTTGGGCGCTCTGTGAAAATTTTACCCACCGTTTTTTCCGCTTGTAGGGAGACGAGCCGTTCGGGGCGAGGCAGATTTGCATTGCAAACCACTTCCACCCACCCTTCCCCTGCCTCCTTTTCTTTTCAGATTCCCCACCGCACGGGGTAAGTGCAACAGGTTTTAGCCTTTTGCTACCGTCGAGAGCTTAGGGCGGACGCGTGGGATCCGAAATCTCCCGCGGCGCTGTCGGTGCATGGGGGTCCCTGCAACGGGGACGCGGCCGTGCCCCTGCGGATGCTCGTGGTGCTTTCGGAGCTGCCTTATCCTGCTCTCCTCTGGGAGAGCCCGTCCTAAAATCCGCAGAGGAGGGAGAACTTTGCAGCAGGACGACGGGCGTCGCTTCCCACCTCTTTTCTTCCAGATTTTGGCCGAGTGCTCCCTGACGGCCAGAGGACTGCGACCGCCTAAGGGAAACGCTTCCAATTACCATTGCCTTGAATTTTGAGCTCTTAAGGCTGTTACTCTGTGTTAAATGCCACCAAAAACACGCTCATCGGTTTAATCACGGGGAAATGCATTGCGCTGGTGGCACCTTGCAAGGCGAGTGGGGATGCTGTGGCTCGAAGGGGGGCAATTTTGCAGCCTCCCCTCCGGCACCCATGCCCTTGCTCGCAACAAATTTGGGTGGAAGGGGCAGAAGACCCCCCCTGTCATGCTCCGAGCTGCTGCAAACCCTGACCAGGAGGCAGGGAAAGCAGTGTCCCACACTGCCGGGGGCAGGTGGGCTCCTCGGATGGGCAGAAATTGGGGTTTACGGCTGCGGTCTGCGATGTTGCAAGAGCCGGAGCTGCCCGCTGTGTGTTTTAGCACGGGAGCAAGGAGCAGCATGGCTTTGGGGTGGCCTCAGCATCAGTGAAATAGCCCCCCAAAAAAGCTCTTAAATGCCTTACCCTGCAGCTGGCCTGTTCCCAAGTCCCCCAGGCTGCAGGCTGGCTTTCCCCCCAAAAAATCTCACCGTCAAGAGCAGGGTGCTCTGAGCCGGCTCCTTCCCCCCGCCCTGAAAAGCTGCGGTGAGGAAGAGGACGGTGCCTCCTCCTGATGCTGGCTGACCCCCCCCACCCCGGCTCGTGGGGTGGCCGCGGTGGCTGCTGAGCCTCCCTGAATTGCAGCCCCTCGGCAGAGGGAGGAGGGTGCAGTTCGCATCCCACCGTGGGGGGCTTTTTAAGCCCCCCATGTCCCGGGGGGGTTTGGCTGTAGCCTGGGTGCTGGGGGGAGCCCGAAGGCTGGCTGCCATCCCGGGGCAGGAGCTGAGCGGCTGGAGGTGCTGCGGGGGATTGCTTTGGAGAGCGATTCAAGAGCGGTTTGCAAGCGCAGGGTGACCCCAAGTGCTCCTTCGAAGCTTTGATGTCTCTCCATCTCTCTTCCCCTCCTCTCTATCCCCTTTTCCCCTCTTTCCCTTCTTAATCCAGCAAGATTAGTCCGGACAGAGTCGGTGCCCTGCGATATCAACAACCCTTTGCGGAAACCCCCCAGGTATTCGGACCTGCACGTCAGCCAGACGCTCCCCAAAACCAACAAACTCAACAAGGTGAGCTGCTCCACCGGCCCTGAACACCCTCTTCGCGCCCACCCCCTGCCAGAGGGGACCCGGCCCCGTGTCGCCGAAATATCAGTGGCTTTTGCCGGTTCTTTGCATGCGGCTGCTCTTGCAGGTGAGGGTGCCAAAGCCAGTGGCATTTTCCAATGCCACCCGAGTTGGGTCGCTTGAGCCACCCCGTTTGCCTCGGCTTTCCCAGCGGGGATGCTCCTCGCATGAGGAGCAGCAGCTTTCCCAGGGCACGTCCTTCGGGAGCATCAATCCCATTTGCTGGGTGGAGCCACAGCTCGGAGGGTAATTTCGAAAAGAAGGAATTTAAGAGCAAAAGGGGCCGTGCCCTGACCTTGTGTTTGGGGCAGGAGGGGAGCGGTGGCTTGTCCCCAGGATAGGGCACCTCCCAGCCCTGCAGCCACCTGCCAGGACCAAGCCTCGCCGGTGGCTCCGGTGGTCTCCAGGCACATCCACAGCTACGGGCGTGATGCGTGTGTCAGCGCGTGGGTAGGAGCTGCCTAGAAACCTGCTTGGGGGCTTAAATTAAAAAAAAAGAATGGCATGGACGGTTGCTAATTCAAGGAGCAGAGCGAGGGTGAGCTTGGTGTTGAGGCAGGATGAGCTGCGCTGCAAGCAGAGCTGCGAAGCCCTCGCCCCTCGGGTTTCCCAGTGCGGGTTGCATCCGCCGAGGTTATTTCTTTTACAAATAAAATGGGATCAGGGCTTTCAAAATAGCCTCTGTCCCACTGGTCCTGCACCGTTGTGGCCTCTCAGTCTCCAGATCTAAGCTGGATCTGGGGTGGTTTGAGGTGTCTGCTACCACCTGAGATTTCTGTAAATAACAAATTTATTGTTACAAATAAAACAAGCCCAGAATTTGATTGTGTCCCTGGCAAAGCTGGTCAAGCCAGACCTGACAGTGCACCTGGCTTGCTTGCTTCTGCCGTGCATTAATCGCAATAAAACCAGCATAGGGTTATTTCATTTCTTGATGAAATTTAGAGCCTGTTGCCTTCAGTGGAAAATTTCTCGTGGGCAGCTGGAGGTAGGGCCAGGTGAGGTGTTTGCAGGCTGGAAGTGCTCGAAGTGAGGGAAATCCTTGGTGTGACGGGGAACAGGTCGTCAAAACCCTGGCTTCCCAAAGCCTGGCAGGACCCCCCAGCTCCTCCCGGACCTCAGCATCTTCTGGCTCTCAGCAAAGGCTGGGTACCAGATGATGCTCTCTTGGATGCAGTTTTTAAACCTAAACCTCTTAGGAGATCCTTAGCATAACGATCTGCTCTCTTGTCGTTGTTATGGGGTGGAGCAAATGGCTTTTTGAGGCTGGAGAGCTACTGCAGGTATTCAAGAGAAATAGAGACGCTTTTTTCTTTTTAGTGCCCATCCTTCCAGTGATTTGTTTCGTTTTATTAGAGGGCAGTGGGGAAGTGACTCAGCTTACTGATAAAGGCTTTGGGGGCGAAGGGCATCAGCCCTGTTTCTCCTTCTGCTTCTGCCATGCAGTCCTTTCACCTTTCCTAGCTCTTCTCTAACCAGAGCATGATGATGCACTGTGTGTATGTGTATATATATATATACACACACACACTTGGCTTTGACCTGAGCACTCCCATTCTGGTTAAAGTTTCCTCTATAAATCTGCTTTTTGCAATGGGGGCCCCTTCTTACTTTGATGTTTCTAAAAGCATTTCTTTAGAGATATCCTGTTCTCTGTGAATACCAATGAAATCTTATTGTTAGTGGCTTTCAGTGTTGGTTTAAAAAATAATTTACCTAGCCAAGACTGTCGTTGTGTGTCAGGATGGTCTATATAAAATGTACGTGGGTTTCCTGGAAAGCCCAGCTCATTTAAAAATTAATTGATTTGGACAAAATTACCTGCTGGGGGAGGCTCGTGCAGATTTCCTAACCTTGGAGGGATCTTGCCATGGGTGCACCTGTCTGGAGATGGGAGTGCTCAGTGCTGCTGAAGGTCACACCTTGGTAAGTGTCTCCAAGTTGGGCAGCAAGGACACGAGCAAGGTAGGAAATTCCGGCCTCAATTTTCCTTTTCGGATCAAAGATATCCAGGCAGGTTCTCCTCCTCGTTTGCTCCCAGGTGGTCCTTTCTCACCCATCGCAGTGTGCCCGGAGAGGCGCACCCGAAGCTGCCATCCTTGCCTTGGTTAGGAAGGGTCAACGAAGGCCAAGGGATGTCTTGGGATGTGTTGGCTGATCCTTTCAAATCTGCCTCAGCTCAGCCCCCTGCTCCGAGCGAGGCGCTGGGGTTTTGTCTCAAAGGAAGTCAGCAGAAGCTGCCAGGTCCTTGATGTCTCTAAGGACCGAGCCCCAGGGATGCAGCCCCCAACTCTGGTCTTGGTGGCCATGGCTCCGCAGAGCCAGCAGGGTTTGGGGAGCCCTCAGCCGTCATGGGGCTGTCAAAGGAGCCCCATTTCTGGTGTGAAATGGCCTTGGTGCAAACTGTGAATACAAATGGCTTTGGAGAAGGCCAGGCTGGGGCTCTGGTTGCTTTCTAGGGCTTCTGGCAGTGGGGGACTGGGGTGACCTGTGTAGCTCTCGCTTGTCACCTGGGGTCCTCTGCACTGGAGCACCTTGGGGTGGCACCGGCCGGCACTGCTCTCACCGGCTCATCTCTTCTTCTCTCCTTCCCCATGTCCCACAGGACCACATCCCGGTGCCCTACCAGCCAGACTCCAGCAGCAACCCCTCCTCCACCACCTCCTCCACACCCTCCTCGCCGGCCCCACCGCTGCCGCCCAGCGCGACGCCCCCGTCCCCCCTGCACCCCTCCCCGCAGTGCCCGCGCCAGCAGAAGCAGTTCAACTTGCCAGGTACCGTGAGCTCCCTACCTCCACATCCGCCTGATGAGAGGGGCTCGTGCCCCGGGGTGTCCTCAGGGTAAGGACCTGCTCCAGCTGCTTGCCTGCCTGGACTTACACTGGGATGGGGAAAAGTTGGAAGCAGAAATGAGCAGCAAAGATGAGTTTAGGATAATTCAGGTTGGGAGGGAGCTTGGGAGTCTCTAGTCAAACCTCCTGCTTGAAGCAGGATTAGAGCTCAAGGCTTGATCCACTTTGGTCTTGAAAACTTCCAAGGATGGAGCCAGCACAACCTCTGTGGGCAACCTGCTGCGCTTGAGGCTACAAAAACCTTTCTAGGCATGACTTCTCCGTGTCATGGCGTGTTCCCCCTGCATTGCCTCAACAGCAAACTGGAAACAAGGTCTTGCCTCTCTACAAGGGTAACTTGGTTTGACTTCACTGTGTCTTTGGGGTGACGGGCCTCCAACAAGCTAGTTGGCAGCGGACATGGGGTGATAGTGGGGAGTAGCTGATGCTGGGGGTATCTGACATAGCTTGTCCCACCGAGTCTTGTCTGGGTACCTGGGACCCATCTGCTCCTGGAGCTCAGTCTCTTCAGGGATGGTGGAAGAGGCAATTCGATCACGGTGGCTGCAGGACACAGGAGTTACATTAAATGGCCAAAAAAGCTCCTCCTGGCCTGAGGACATGCCAAAGCCTGTCCCAGCGTGGCTGCCTTCGGGATGTCCTTGGGGCAGAGCTGCTGCTCCAGGGAAGGTCCCTTCCTGGAGGGGAACAGCTCAGCATCACTCCTGGCAGCGTGGAGGGGCTCAACTGTCCTCAGCCACCCACCTGCCTCTCCAGCCGCTCCCAAAAAGGGCCTGGCGAGGGGAGAGGAGGGGGAGCCATGGCCCTGACCCATCTCTGAGATGCTGAAGCACTCACAGCTGCCCCAGGGCTGGTGACCCCTGTTGGGTCTGTGGCCTCAAGCCTCTTTGACAGCAGCCGTGAGGCTGGGGTCTCTTCTGCATCCCAAAATGCCCAGGGTTAACGAACTGGTCCGGTAGGAAGGAGGGTCAGGACTGTTTCTTTGGAGGAACCAGACGGCACCTCCATGCTCTACTGATCCTGCTGCACCGTGGTGATTCCTCCCTTCCGTCTTGACAAGCCTTCAGCTAGAGAGGAGGAGGAGGGAGGCGAGGGGGGATTTGACTGGCAGGATCCATCGCCACAATAACAAACATTTCCAAAAGCTGGGGGGAAAAAAATCCCACCAACCAACCAAACAACACAGGTCCTCGTGTGCCCGGAGAGGCCGCAGCCGTGCACAAGTCTCGCTCGCTGGAGTGCCCGAGGCTCAGGTGGGATGCTGGAGGGGCATGAGGAAGACAGCGGAGGAGCTGCGAGGAAGCACGGAGCACCCCAAGGAGCGGCGTGACCCGTCCGTCAAGGAGGGGCTCAGCTCCCTCTCCCACTCCCCAGGTCAGGATTTCGCCAGCCACAGCCCTCGAGCCTCCAAGTGCTGGGAGGATAGTCCGCAGCGTGGCTGCAAACCTGAGAGCACGGCGTGGGTTTCCGTGCTGGTATAACCGAGTTCGTGGTGGTCCAGTCAGAGCCGAAGCATCCTGGTGTCTCGGCAGCATGATAGCCGGGCTCACAGCGATGAACATCCCCAAAATGCTCGCTGGGCAAGCCCTGGACCCTGCCTGGGTCTGGGGGGAAGGGACAGAAGGTCCAGCATTTGGTGACCCTGTCATGCATCACTTCTGGAGCAGAAACCTTCCTGCAGGTCTTTTGAGATGTTACTTCATGTTGTTTAAAGCAGAAACCACAGAAGTAACCCCCATAGTGGGCAGCAGCATCTCCTCATGGGGACCTGGATGTGCTGTCGCTGCCGCCGCAGCTGAGCCAGCGCAGGGAGCCCCTGGCATGCTTGCCTGGCCGGCAGGGATGGTGCGGGGCAGGATCAGACCCCGGCAGCTCGGTAGGGTGATTGCTCCCTGCTTTCATGCCCGTGATGAGCAGAGCCCTGTGGCCAACAGGAGCTGGTCTGACACAAAGCAGGACTCACTGTGCTTTCATCTTCCTGCGCACGAAGCCCTCCACGGTTCATCTCATCAAGATGGTCATCTTGGGGATTAGGATTTGAGCTTGGAAATTGCAACACGGTGACCTTTTTTGGCCAGAATTACCTTCGAGTCTCCTTTGATCTCAGCTCAGGGGTGCTCAGGTCCTGCTGCAGAGCTGAGGTTGGTCTTTGGGGACTTGAAGCTGGAGAGGAGAAGCTGAGGGACGGTCTTTGGGGTCTTGAAGCTTAAGGAGAAGGTGCCTTCTGAGCTGGTGCCAACCTCTGGTGGCCTCAGCAGCTCTGTCTTCCTTCATACCCATGACCTGCCTGCCCGTGTGAGTCAAATCAGCCCTTGGGCTTTGCCTGCTGGTGACGGGGAGGGTACCACCACCCAGAGCCCTTCTGCAGCGCTGGCTTTGGGCAGCAGCTCCTGGGGCTGCCGACAGCCGCCGGCTGCTTTCAGAGTGCCGGGAGGCAGGCAGGGAGCCCAGGAAGGACACGTCTCCCGAAGAATGGCCAAAATGCACAGTTAGGTCGGCTGGGTCAGGCAAAAAGGGGCAGAAGATGCAAATCCATCGCTCTGTGTCTCCACGATGCTGAGTGGTTCCTGAAGGCCGGTCGGGAGCCGAGCACTCAAACCCCGCGGGCTTTTGCTGGCAACCAGGTGTCCAAATCCCACCGGCGACTTTGCAGATGACACCAACACCCTCCAAATAGTATAGAGCAGTAGCTGATGGTGGCAAAAATTAAGTTATAATCCAGCCAGATCGTTAGAGGGCTAAGGTCTTAATTTTTTGGCCTGGGCACCCTACGTGCCATTGTGGGTGGCATCCTCTGGAGAGATGGAGATGGGAGAGGTTGGGTCAGGCAGGGGGGGACCCAGACCTCGGGCTGGCGTTTCATGGTGCAGGACTGGGCGCAGGTTGGAGTTTCTCCAGCGTCTGGCTCTGCAGGTTGGTGTTTAACTCCTCTTTCCTCTTTTCCAGCTTCCCATTACTACAAGTACAAGCAGCAGTTCATTTTCCCAGGTAAGTCTCTTTGAAAGTCTCTCCTGTAATGCGGGGTGCTGAGATATCCCCCCTGGGAGAGCGGCAGGATCCGGCCGTGTCACCCTCACCCTTAGGAAATGGGTGCATAGCCAGCTCTCCTAACCCTGGATTTGTGCAGGGAGGTTGTGCTGGGGTGGGATTTCTCCTAAAAAACCAATATATTGTTGCAGGACCGTGCACTACCAGGATGCTGCAGGGCTGGGTGGCCCTAAGTTATACCCAGCTATAGCTAAGGGTGTAATTAAATTGGACCTGGGGACGAAGGGAGGTTTTCAGCGGGATTTAGTTCCCCCGGGTGCCCCCAGCACTGGAAGGGGCTCCCAGTACCTCCCAGCCCACTCTCACTCCGCTCTCTTCTCCCCAGATGTGGTGCCCGAGACGCCAACCCGAGCCCCGCAAGTGGTCCTCCACCCCGTCAACTCCAACCCCATGTGAGTGCCTCCCCTTCCTCCCGGCTGCCTTCCCCTTCCCCTCCCCAGGCAGCGCATCCTCCGCACCCCGCCTCCTCTGGGCACCCATGGGTGCTCCCCTGGCTTTGCAGGAGCAGTTTTTGGGGCTCAGGGCTGCCTTTTGGGCAGGTTGGGGTGGATGGTCGGGGTGAAGCCCCGGTGCTCCTGCCGCCCTAACCCAGCTCATGGCTCTGGCTCCTGTCTCGGGGAGGAGAAAGGTTGAAAGGAGAGGGCAGGGGATTGATTTATAACCCACAGCAATGCACCCGCCCAGCGCTTCGCCATCAGAAAAAAAAAAAAAAGACTTTCAGTCCGAGGCAAAACCCACGAGATACCAAAGCCCAAGCGATTAATCTTTTACTAAATTATAAGCAGAACACCAGGGTCTTTGAGATAGTTTTAATAAAGGCGGTTCTTGCAGCCCCACCTGTAATATTTTCAAGTCCAATAAACTTTGCGCTGAAATTAGTTTTGAAATGCAGTATCTAATTGACGTTAGGACCAGCTCTCCCCGGCAGGTCACGTCCGAGCCGCTCTGCCAAATCCGGCATTCGCCAAGGTCTTCGTGCCTGCGCCGCCCCGGCAGTGACATGACATTTCAGGGTTGCTTGCCGATCCTTTTTATAAATGCCATTTTTGAAGGCTTTTCCAAGCCAGGAGTTTAACAGATAGGATCTCGCTCCAGGCTGCGATGTGGTTTGTGGCCGGCTCGCCCACACGCTCCGAACTGCATTGGCAACTGCCGGGGGGTCCGGTGGATCTCGCTTCTGGGGAGGCGATGGGCAGGATGGAGCCACAGCCGCTGTCCCTGCCGGTGACTGGCGGCCGGGAAATTAATGGCAAAGTGGTGAAGTCAAAGCTTCTTATTTTTTTTTTTTTCCTTCCCTGCCTAAAGCAAGGTATCAGGCGTAGGGCTGGCAGGCTTTTGTGAGCAAATAGCTATCGATATGCAAAATCTGCGATTCTCCTCTTGCTCGCCCCACTGAAAATAACTGGCAGAAGCTGCTGAGGTTACCCCGGGCTTGGCTGGGTTAAACAGCAGACTCTGCTCCGCGCAGTCGGATACTCGGGAGACAGATAGTCGTGCCTGTGCTAAAGATCAGGCAGGAGGAGACTGCTGCTCCTGCGAACCGCCCGTGCATCGTGATGGGTGGCAGAAGCTGTCTGCATCTACCTGGGCTTTCCGTGCTGCTTCAAATATCAGGGTTGACTCCTTTTGTATACGCACCTGTGTCTCCCCTGGGATTTATAGCTCTTTAGTGGGATAGGAAGCACAGGACCACCGCGTCCGAGTGGCTTGGGGAGTGTTATGCCTCTCCTGTGATCCTTGCTGTCTCTGGGAGGGGATGCTGTCATTTATGTTATTGATAATAATAATTTATAATACATTTATATTATGCTCGAAACCACCTGATCTTCCCCAGCTGATCTTCCCCATGGAATTTCCCTAATTCCCTGTTAACTGTTGGGTGCGGAGAGACCCTGGTCATGGACCTGGTGGTGGGAGGTGCTGCGTAAGCGGAGAAGAAAAAGAGGAGCTCCTGGCCCAGGGAGCTGGAATACTAGACAAATTTGGGTGCTCTTACTGCAGGGAGGGTCTTTGAAACCTCCACTTCTCAAAAATAATTGGAAAACCCGTTTTCTTCTCTTCTGGCTACTAATCAGCCGTGCTTGTCGCTTTGGCTGGTGTTCGTTGGGAAGGTAATTCTGATCTTAGAAACCACCTAAAAATGCCATGAGCGCATGCCCCAGCGCTGCCTCGATACGGTCAAAAGCTGCGAGGGTGTAACTCTGTCCCTTACCCCGGGTGAGCCGGGGGTGACGCCTGTCTGCTGTGCCCTGGCCTCGGGGCTCCTCCTGCTCCCTCCTACCGGGGCACGCGGCGATGGTGCATCCTCCGCACCGTGCGCTTTGGGCGACGGGATGGAGACCTGGTCGTGTGCTCCCACGTCACCAAATCCATCCTGGCGCTTCACGCATCCAATATTAATTACTGCAATAATTAGTATTGCTCGTCCCAGCTATCCTCCCCCCTCCCGTGTGAGCACCCAGGGCCGTCCTCGGGGATGGAGGCAGCCAGGGCGTGGGTGGGAAGGGGTTGCTCTCCCAAATTAGCAGCGAGCCTGGTACTTCTCCTCCCTGATCCCTTTAGTCCCGGTGCAGAGCAATGCTGCGGGAAGCAGGACTCGACGCCCACGCGCGCTCCCCACCTAACTGTGTTTTTACCCGGCGGTAATTCCGTAATTCTTTTAACAGCCTGGAAGGAAACCCATTGCTTCAAATTGAAGTGGAGCCCACCTCGGAGGTGAGATGGCTAGGCTCGCTCCTGTGCTTAATGGGCCTTTATTTTATATATATCTCGGGGCACATTTCACAGGAACCAGATAAGTTTAGCATCTGTGCAGTGAAATTGCTGATAATTGAATTAATGGCCAGGCCTGATCCTGCCCAGGCATCCGTGTCCCTACCCCATGAAGAGGGACCCTCATGGGCTTCGTGTCTGCCCTCAAGTTTATCATTCAATGAGCTTTTCTGAGATGCAATAAAAATGTGGTGGAGGGGAAGAGGTGGAGAGTGAGGACGGGGACGCAGCTTTTAATTGGCGTTGTAAATCCTGTAGAAAGCATATACAGACCGTCAAGGGAAAAGTCAGACCCGTCCCGGGGGGCTGGGCACGCAGACCGGGGGATGCCAGGATGGGAGCAGTCGGTATTAGCGGAGCACAGCTTGGCCAGGGTAGGATGAAATACTGCTTTCAGACAAATGAGTTAAATGCTCCGGTGTGTCACTGTCGTGGTTTAACCCCAGCCGGCAGCTAAGCACCACGCAGCCGCTCGCTCACTGCCCCCCCACCCCTGGGATGGGGGAGAGAATCAGGGAAAAAAAAACCTCGTGAGTTGAGATAAAGACAGTTTAATAGGACAGAAAGGAATGAAAAACAATGATGATAATAATAATAATAATATGACAATAGCAATACTAAAAGAATTAAACTATACAAAGCAAGTGGTGCACAATGCAATTGCTCACCACTCGTTGACCGATGCCCAGTTAGTTCCCGAGCCGTGATCCCCTCTCCCAGTTAACTCCCCCCAGTTTATATACTGGGCATGATGTCATATGGTATGGAATAGCTCTTTGGCCAGTTTGGGTCAGCTGTCCTGGTGGTGTCCCCTCCCAACTTCTTGTGCCCCTCCAGCCTTCTTGCTGGCTGGGCACGAGAAGCTGAGAAATCCTTGACTTAGTATAAACACTACTTAGCAACAACTAAAACCATCAGTGTGTTATCAACATTCTTTTCCTACTAAATCCAAAACCCAGCACTATACCAGCTACTAGGAAGAAAATTAACTCTGTCCTAGCCGAAACCAGGACAGTCACACTCTTATATTTAAACCCTGGGGTAAATAAATGCCTCCCTGCAAAATCTGGGTTTCTGCCAGCTTTGCATAAAACGCAGCCGCCCAGTTGCGTTTGGAAGGTACCTGCCTGGTTTCTCTGGGTCTGAGTGAGCAGTAGGTGGGTTAGTGGGGTTTCCTCCACGTTATCTTCCTCAGCCACGGGGTTTTTTCCCCCTGTTTCATTGCGCTCACCTCCCTTTGCCCCCCCGCAGAACGAGGAAGGCACTGAGGAGGCGCAGGAATCCGAGGACGACTTCGAAGAGATGAACCTCTCCCTCCTCTCCGCACGCAACTTCCCCCGCAAGGCCAGCCAGACCAGCATCTTCCTCCAGGAGTGGGACATCCCCTTCGAGCAGCTCGAGATCGGCGAGCTCATCGGCAAGGGCCGCTTCGGGCAGGTCTTTCACGGGCGCTGGCACGGGGAGGTGGCCATCCGCCTCATCGACATCGAGCGGGACAACGAGGACCAACTGAAGGCCTTCAAGAGGGAGGTGATGGCATACCGGCAGACCCGGCACGAGAACGTGGTGCTCTTCATGGGAGCCTGCATGAGCCCTCCCCACCTCGCCATCATCACCAGGTAAGCCCCGACATCTCATGCTCAGTCGGAATCATTTTTTCTTTCCAAAACACCTTCCTGGAGTCAAACGTTACTGGGAGGCAAGGCTGGCCATGCTTCCCTGCCCTAGCGAAGGGATGTTTTCCATCTGCTGTGATTTATGCTGCGAAGCAGATAGCAAACCCATCTAAGTGGGTCTAGGCAGGTTCATCTCCTGTAGAAGTGCAGCTTGAGACAGGAATGGTTTGTTTTAACCAAGGACAGGAATGATTTGTTTTAACCAGGAGGCATGTAACCTGGTGGGATCGGCAGTTTCTGTCCCGGGTTTTTTTATTTTTGCATGGTGCACTGGTTGGGTCCCTGGGTGGGTGGTGAGGTCTGGACCCTGCTCGAGCGCTGCCGCAGCGTGGAAAACCCTCTAATTGCATAAAGCAGCTGGTGACGTGCGAACCCCAGGTTTCACGAATAACTCGGTGCTGTGAAAACAGCTCGGGTGTCTGAAGGCTCAGCAGGGTGCAAGTGTTAGGTCCAATGGTCTGTGAAACGGCCAGAAGGGCAGCAGAGGTGGGAAAACCAGGCGCTGGCAAGGAGGGCTGGTACTCCACAGGTCTGGAGCCCATCCACGGGGTCTCCTCACTCCCAAGGAGGTGGGAGACCTTGCAAGATAAGTCATGGTCTCCTGGAGCATTTCCTCCCTTTCCCAAAGTTGTGGTCTCTATCATACCCCAAACTGGATATGGGACTAATCGGAGTGAGTTTGGGATGGGGCCAGGGGAGGGAGATTGGCGACTGGTGATGCTCGGGGACAGCGCAGCAGGACGTGGGGATGAGACTGCTGGAGGGGGCTTCTTGCAGCTGGTTGGGGAGCAAGCTGGGATTTGGGGTCTCCCAAACCATCTCAAACACCTCCAGAGCTGCCTCGGTCTCAAGGAATTCCCATGTACCTGCTGTCACCCACGTGCCTGGTGGGAAACGCAGCACCGAGTATCCCGGCTGAAGCAGCACCGAGCATCCCGGCGTACTCCTTGCGTGGGTGGGCAATCACAAAATCCCTGCTGGCCTCGAGGCAGGGAGGCTGCAGCCGCTCCCGGAGCAGCTGTTGTCATGTGAAATACGTTTATTTATGAATATTCCGTTATTTCCCTCACCTCTAGACCATGTATTCAGCTGCGGGGCTCGATGCGGTGCCGCTTTGCATCCCGCCACGGGTTACCTTCTCTCGGAGAAGTTTCCCCAAGGTGAGGTTGAATTTCCAGCTGCCTCCTGGCAGCGTTTCAAAAAGCCTGAACTAAAATGGCAACGCTTCCGACAGCCATTAGCGATGAAATATTGCATCATCCTTTCCTAACATCCCCTTGAAAGCGGCACCTCCCGGCCCCCTGGTCCCAGCTGGGGTGGCTGTGCGGGTGCCGGGGTGGGGGCTTTGCTCTGCTCCCCTCTTTGCTCAACAACAAAGGATTTCAACCCAAATTTGTGGCTTCTCATGCCACCGCTTGCTCCCTGCCCCGATGGGTTCATGGACTGCATTTGGCTCGGGAGTTGCATCCTCCGGAGACAGGGTGACTTCAAACGGGGGCTGGCTCTCCCCAGCTGGGGACTGGAAAAAATACGCTTTTTATTTTGGACCAAAAAATAGTCATCTGGGAGAATTCAGCAGCATTTCAGATCTCCATCTATTAGCTAGCTTCAGGCCAAAAGCTTTTTGAAAAGTGTGCAAACACATGTGTTGATCGATGCGTCAGAGACCCCATCCATGTGTTACACCATGTTGCCACCTCTACCCAGAGGAAAACGCGGCTTCTCCGTCCCGCTCCGCTCCGTGATCCCTTTGCGGCCCCTATTTGCTCAGCTTTTCAATCCTATTCAATATCAAAACCTGGGCAATATATTCTTTTTTTTTTTTTTTTTTAGCTACAAAGTGTTTTCTATTCTAATGCCTCTTTATATAAAACCATAAAGGTGCCATTTTTGACAGTTTGACAAAATAAATATGTGCGCTGCAGTAGCTTGATGCATTAATATGAGGTCTGTGAAGCGCGCTGCTCGGCTTGCTTTTCTTCCCAGCTGCACTCGGCCCTTTTTTTTTTAAGGTCAAAGTACAGCTTTATTGGATTGCCCTAAATATAACCTGTGCTCGCAACGTCTCCGAGCGTTGCCTGCTCTTTGCCTACAACCGGCAACCCGCTTTTATCCGTATTCTTCGAAGGCTGAATCGACATCACGATCGTTTTTCAATTGCAACTGGAAACCTGTTTGGTTTTCTCCTGCTGGGATTTCTGGGGTGCAATCGGCTCGTGGCCGGTGCTGGTGCTGGGCTGGCCACGAGGATGCAGGAAAGCCGAGGGGGATGCTGGAAGGGGGCTCAGCTCAGTCTCAGGGAATTTTTGGGAAGCCCAAGACTGCATGAGTGCACATCCCTTAGCCCGCAGGTCATTTCCAGACACAATTTATTCCCCTTTGAGGCTTCCCGTGGGGCTCTGTTCTGCTGGTGCTTCCCCAGGAGGCATCTCTGGGGCTTTCAGGGCAAAGCATCCCTTGCATTTCCCGGGGCGACAGCGCAGGGATGCTCCCTTGCCCTTGTGCCTCCAGTCCTTGTCTGGTCTATCCTTGGTTGAACATTTTTGGGGGCTTCTTGGGACATCTCTGATCATCTCCTGTGGGGAAAAGCCTTCTCGTCATGTGGAGGTCTCCATCCCATGCATGTTTCCTTATCCGGCCCTGCTTCTTGGAATAGGCAGGTCTTTCCTAAGGGATGCCACAGCACAGATGGGAGCTGCTGCTCGGGCGTTGTAGGGAATGAGTCTGGGAAGAGGACAATGTGGCGTGAGCTGGACTGGGAATGGTCGAGGAGACTGGGAATGGTCCAGGATGTGGCACTGGGGGAGGAGGGAGGCTGGTGACCCCGCGCAGGGGAGAGCATCGCTCTTCAAACAGGATTTTTCTGAAGGGACTCAAGTTCTCCCCTTGGGTTTATGGGAATAATTTTAAAGCAGGCTTTGCTTGGAGCGGGGGAAAATCAGTCCCAGCGGTTTGGTGGGGCTAATTACAGATACAAATCCAGGAGGTCCGAATTTCCTCGCCCGCTCCTCCCCGCGCGCATCCCCAGGGCCGAACTGGCTTGTGTGCAGAAGAGGCCCCTTTTCTTCTGGGTGCCCAGAGGTGGTCGCTCGAGGACATTTTTTCCACCAAGAAAAGAGCAATTTCTTGTAGCTGTTAAAGAAATCTCCGTTTTCCTGCTGGCACGCTCGAAGCAGCTGCCCGTCCCTGGAAAGGGCTTTACCATGCCGTGCCGCCCGCCACTGCCGGAGGGGGGTTATTTATAGATGGGTTTATTTTTACTTTTTCACATCCCTACGTTTTCCTTCCTGCTCGCTTGTGATATTCAAGGATCGTCTTATTAGCAGAAAGAAATCTCCCCCTCCAAACACCACGGCCCATGGGCAAAAGCTGGGAGGGGAAACTGAGGCAGCGGCTTGCCAACGGCGTGATGGTTTGGGTTAACACTCTGGTTTTCTCTGCATTAACCATTGGTCTGGCCAGATGATTGGGATGAGAACTGCTTAATAACTTCAGCAACGACATAGACGGTGGGATCCCGTGCACCCTCAGCACATTTGCAGATGACACCAAGCTGAGTGGTGGGGTTGACACGCCTGAGGGATGGGATGCCGTCCAGAGGGACCTGGACAAGCTCAAGAACTGGGCCTGTGCGAACCTCATGAGGTTCAACAAGGCCAAGTGCAAGGGTCAGGGCAACCCCCAGTATCAACACAGGCTGGGGGATGAAGGGATTGAGAGCAGCCCTGTGGAGAAGGACTTGGGGGTACTGGGGGATGAAAAGCTGGACATGAGCCGGTAATGTGTGCTCGCAGCCCAGAAAGCCAACCGTGTCCTGGGCTGCATCAAAAGAAGCGTGACCAGCAGGTCGAGGGAGGGGATTCTCCCCCTCTACTCCGCTCTCCTGAGACCCCACCTGGAGTAGTGCGTCCAGTTCTGGGGTCCTCAGCACAGGGAATACATGGACCTGTTGGAGTAGGTCCAGAGGAGGGACACACAAATGATCAGAAGGATGGAATGCCTCTTCTGTGAGGAAAGGCTGAGAGAGTTGGGGTTGTTCAGCCTGGAGAAGAGAAGGCTCCGGGGAGACCTTCTAGCAGCCTTTCAATACTTAAAGGGGGCTTATAAGAAAGATGGGGACAGACTTTTTAGCAGGGCCTGTAGCGATAGGACAAGGGGGAATGGTTTTAAACTAAAAGAGGGGAGATTCAGACTAGATACAAGGAAGAAATTTTTATTTACGATGAGGGTGGTGAAACGCTGGCACAGGTTGCCCAGAGAGGTAGTAGATGCCCCATCCCTGGAAACATTCAAGGTCAGGTTGGCCGAGGCTCTGAGCAACCTGGTCAAGTTGAAGATGTCCCTGCTGATTGCAGGGGGGTTGGGCTAGATGCCCTTTAAAGGTCCCTTCCAACCCAAACCTTTCTATGAGGCTGTGATTCTTGAGTTGTCTCTTAAATGCGACTGTCTGGGTTGGAAAGGAAAGGAAGAAATTCAGCATCTTTTGGCAATGGGAGGTGGTGACTCCAAAGAGCACTTTTATCAGAGCCGCTAATAGATTTTCTCTTGGGTAATGAGCGGTGGGGACAGTTAACATTCATCTTAATTAGTCTTGAGCAAGAGCGAATGTGAGCCTTGGTGCTTTGAGTGCCGCATAATGAATAACACGAAACGGCATCAAAGTCCTCGGCCCGGTGGAAATGAAAGGACTGAAAAAATGCCATGTTTGCTGCATACAGGCAAATGACAAGTTGTTTTTGCTGGTGTTCAATGAGACAAAGCCAGGTCTGGGTAAGCTCACATCAGCTCCTTAGGGCTCCTGGCCCCGGCCCCCGGCCGCGGCAGCATGGGGAGGGGAGGTAAAGCTTCAGCCACCCAGAAGGTCCTTCAAAGGACAAAGTCTAACAGTTTCCTAATGCTATTAAAATGGATCGAGCCACCCACGAAGGTAATGGATTGCAGAAACTACCAGGTTTTAGGATTCTGGGTGTTCCTTCTGGAAAAAAAAAAGGGGGGGGGTGGTGGATTTTAATGCTTATTGATCCTTCCCAAGGCTCCTGGGTCTCATTGAGTCTGTAATGAAAGTGGGGGGGGATCAGCACGCTGGGTGCTGCTTTCTGATGGCTGTTGTTGGATGGGAATGTTGTTTGCAAGAAGAGAGTGAGTTTAGCAGGTCTGAAAAGCAGGAAAGAGGAGGTTTGAGCCGGAGCTTGCCCATGCTTTGAGCTCCCGCTGACTTGCGTGGGCAATTTGGTGCAGCTTTTCTAAGAAGATTACTTGGTTTTTAGTTAAAAGCTCAAATGTGGCACTAGGAGCCCAATCAAAGACCCTGGGATTTGCACCCTGAGATGCTTCTGGCCGGGTTTTGGCCCCTGTCTCACCACGGTGCGATGCCAGAGCGACTCCAGATTTACAGGGTGCAACCAGGAGCCAACTCAATGGCTGCTGGCAGTCCCACCTGGGGCTGCGTGGCCATGATTTATGTCCCTGCTGTGATGTGCTGGGAAGACCAAGGAGAACATTGAAGAACATTAGGAATTAAGCTTGACCATGGCAGGACTATATAAAAAGAATTAATTTGTTGAAGGTGCCTTTCAGCAGAGGAACTTGGAGTATTTCTGCCGGAGAGGGAGCATCTCCCAAACCCTTCCCTGGAGCTGGTGGTTAGCAGCGGGGGAGTGGAGTGCTGAGGACGAATATAAACCCAGGCCCTCTTCTCATGTGAGATACCAAAGATGAAAAGAGAGTTTGCTCTTTTTTCCTCCGTGGCAAAGCAAACTGACTTTAATAACAGGGAACACATTACCTGCCACAAGTTAATAGGGAAGGTGTGAGAGCGAGGGATGCAAGAATATCCGAGATGCTACGGCTGTATCTTACAGGATAACTTTCTTGCACCGCATGGGCTAAATGTTGGGGTTTATTTTGATTTTATAATTAATTTCTATGCTGGCTCTTGGTGATGTCTAACACTTGGCTCCGCTGCTGGGAGGAACAAGCCCGGCTCCTTGCAGGGAATCCTCTCCCATCCCCGGATCCCGTTCCCTGCAGGCATGGGGGAGCTCTGGACAAAGCTCGGCTTTAAACGCTCGGCTCTTCCAAGCCTCTCCCCGTGCCAAACCTCCTGACATTTACAGTGTCCCAGCTCCACTGCGAAGCATTTAGGGCTTGTAAATCTTAAGACTCGGGGAGCTGGGGGCCGAGCGGATATTGAACATGATTTGAAGGATGGGAGTAAAGGGGAAGGGTGTAAGCCTTAAGACAAAACAGATTGGGGCTGCTTGGTTTTTCCCCCTGTGGGTGCTCCGTGGGGCCAGGACGGGCTGCACAACCTGGTGCGTGCTGCTTGCAGCCAGCCCGTTGTTCTATCCAGAGAGCCGTGTTGGCCGTTTGGGCTTTAATGAACAACAAATTGGCTTTTTCTCCTCACTGCAACCCAACGATCTCAAAATACATCTTACCAGCCTTCTTTCCTGCCCTGGAAAGTTAAGTCGGAGCTCTAAATCCTGCTCAACAGGAGGGAAACTGAGGCATGGAGCTGCCACATTGTTTTCCTCCATGCCAGGCTGGAGCCACACATCCCAGAGCCGGCCGTTTCCGAGATACCTTTCAGGTCTGACCCTTCTCCCCCCACTCATGGGTGTATTTTGGGAGCAGAAGCCATGAGGTCCTGCCTCCCCTAACCCTCCCCACGTTCGAGCACCGGCTTCGCGAGCCAAAGCATCACCTCCTGCCCTGCCTCTCGGTTGTTTTCCCTCCTCTTTTACCTTCTGCTGCGTTTCCCCTTTCCTAGCAGTTAAATAATGGAGCTCGTAGATCATATAATAAATAGGTATTGACTTCATGCCACAGGCTGGATCAGAATTGATTGACCTGTGGGAATACACTCCTTCGCAATCAATAAGAGGCCATCAGGCTGGATAAATCTTGATAACGACTGACAACAGGCAAGTCGATATGTGTATTAATATATACATTAAGCGAGCGTATATCTTCCGCTTGGAGACAGCGTTGCTTTTGGCAGCTTGCAGAGCGGGATGGGTTGGGGAGGAGACCGAAATATCCTGAGCAAAGAGGATGGCGGAGATGGGGAAAGGCAGTGGCTTGATCCTCTGCGAGGGTGTTTGATGTCGGAATAAGAGCTGGCTGCTTCGGTGCTGGCTGAGCTTTTCCTACCCGTTGTAGCATCAAATCCCCGCCGGCGGCTGTTCGTTAGCACCACCTTAACGTGCTCCTCTGGCGGGGGACGCTGGAGGGGAAAGTTCTCCTTTTGTATTTTAAAAGTGTTTCAAAATGCTATGGAAATATTTCTATTTTGGCCGTGACTTCTTGGGGAAAGTACTTAACGCAGCGGGACTCGGCGCTGAGGCACTTTACTAGAGAGGAAGGGATTTAAGCGGGTGTTTAAGGGAAAGCCTGTGATTAAGTGCCCTGCTGAGAGATGGTCCCACCAAGTCTTTCTGCTCGTGCCAGCTCTTCCCTTCGCTATTGAGTGCCATCTCGGCACGATTCCTTATTTTTTTTTGAGCAGCCTCAATGCCGGGGATCCTCTTTGGGGCCGGGCAGGGCTGTTTGCTGGGGCAGGTCGTGGGGGACCCATGTGCTGGCGTCCTCCTGCCTAGCCGAAGAGGAGGCTGCCCAGGGAAATAGATCCCTCCTGTGACAGCATTATTAATTTTTTTTATTAACAATAATTATTATCACTATTCCAAAGTGGAGTTGGGTTCTAGTGAAGCAGCCGTCTTGATCAAAAGACTTACTTCTTCCCTCCCTTCAAAAGAAGGGTGTTTTTTTAAAATTTCTTTTCCTTCCTGAAGTTCAAAATAGCAGGAGGATTGCGGCGCAGAGAATATATTAGGCTCCTTCAAAGGCAAGGAGAGGTCAAAGCGCCTTCACACATCCCCGTGCGCCCAGCCAGCCCTCGTGGAGCCGATTACGAGCGCACTCTTTCAAAAGGCAGCAAGTGCCACCCGAAGCATCAAGTATTTTCGGATGACTTGTTTGCAACCAGGGCTTTAGATAAGCCGCTGAGGCCCGTGGCTGCTTTGCATTCACCTGTCTCTTAGCTCTTTTCCCTGCAGCTGTAGAATAGCTCGTCTCCTCTGACACTATCTCCTTCGAATAAAAATGCATGGAGTTTGCTTTTTCTAAATAACTTGTTTTTTTCCGAAGCGACGATGGAGTTGGAGCTACTTTTCGGGGAGGCTGATCCCCCTCCTCCTCCTCCTCCTCCTCCAGCCCTTGCGGTTTGGCTGCTCTGACTGTAGTTATCTTGCGTGCCAGCTGCTGGGAGGAAAATTTTGCTGCCTAAGTAATATCCAGCAAAGGACGGCGCTTCCATCGGGCAGAGATAGCGAGCACGGGACGAGGGGAGCATCGTCTCTTCAGGGCTTTTCTATTTCCCCACACTAATTTTGCTCTGCGGAGGCTCCTCCGTGCAAAGCGGGAGCCGGGTCGTTGCAAGCTCCGGCCTTTGCTGTGGCCAAAAATGTTGCTCATGGCAGGTAACGAATTCCCTGCCTCCCTGTTTGGGGTTGCTTTGGGAGACTTGTGTAAGGGTTCCATTCGGAGGTGGAGTTTGATGGGAAAAGTATTTTCACCCCCAAGCGATGCGCCCGGAGGGGCCGGGCTCTGATGGATGCTGATGCTCGGCATCAGGTCTGCAGGCTCCCGGTCCAGCATTTCATGGCACTGCGCTGCCGCGAAGTTTTCGGCTGCTGCTTTCCTCCCTGGTTGTGGTCCGGCGAGGATGGATGGTGTTTCTCGGGGCCCAGAGAGGAAGGAAACCACGTGTTGCTTTTGTTGAAAGCGATGGGAGTGGAGGGGAAGGCAGCTCCCTGCTTGGCAGCGAGGAGGGAAATGAAATAAAAGTTGTAGTCCTGGGGCTGAAACGTTTCCGTGCCAAATCTCAGGGTGCTGGGTATGTGCGGCTCAGAGAAAAGCTGCTTCGCTTCACCGGGAGGTTTTGGTGGTGGTGAATCCCAGTGAAACCGGTCCTGAGCATCCCTCGGCGGGGCTGGGGGGACCTGGGGCCCCAATAGCACTGGGTGCTGCTGGCATCCCAGCGGGGATAGCTGGCCCGTGAACCAGCCAAGCTTTTTTATCCCTCCCGCCCAAGCTTTTCATTAGGGGGAAAAAAAATATATATAGGTGTGGGGTTCGACACATGCCAGCTTTCTCCTTAGACTGAGACCTAACAAACTCATTGCAGCTCCTGTGAGTGTGACCCCGGTTGTCCCGACCGGCTGTCCCCACTGTCCTTGGGGTGATGTTCAGATGCAGAGGGCTTGGGGAGCTCGGGCTGGATGATGCCGCTGCTCTTGCTTCACTCACGCTGGCGTAGCAGGGAGAGCGTGTGTCAAGGGAGCGATATTTCTTATTGATTTTGAGGAAAACAAAGCCTAGGGATAAAAATTAACCCAAACCTCTCCCTTTGCTGCTCTTCCAGCTTTGTTTAATTTTCCGTTTTGTGAAACACATTTGTGGCTGCCTAGTTTCAAAAGCACAATTGCCAGACGTTGGTAAAAGAGAAAAACAAGCCAATATATGGAAACAGCTTGAAAACTTCCCGAATAACTCAGGCACGTGCAGGCGTGTGCAGTACTCGTTCCTCCCCTCTCTGCCGCGGCTAGTCCTGCTCAGATGAAATCAAATAAGTCCCAGCTCACCGGCTCTGGTTGCTGTGGCCAAATCTTTCTTAATATTCCCCAAAGATTTCTTCTTTTCCGTGAAATACTAAAAATCAGTAAACCGATGGGGAATGTGGAAGCATCCGAGCAGCCTTTCCTTCGCTGTCTTTCCTCAAGCACAGATGTAACCTGCTAGCAGAGGTATTTTTATATTAAAGTACTTATTATTAATTCCCACTCTCTCTCCTTCTGTGTCTCCCCTGGGTGTATAGTGCTGGCTATCACCATGGTATCTGAGCTGGTTCCCCATAAATCAATATACTAGCAAGTAATGAGCTTCCTGGGGTCTGGCATTTATCACTTTGGGGTGTTCAAATGATCCTATTTAATTTAATGGGCATTTATGTGGATGGTTGGGCAGAGGGAAGAAAAGCACAAAACACCGGTAAGTAACAGCATCGCGCCCTGTGCGCAACCGCCGTGCCATCAGCTCTGAATTTATTCCTGCTCCTGAGCAGGAGCCAGGCTGAGGTCTTCAACCCTATAGAGGTGACAGCCATCAATGTAGAGGTGATGGCCATCAATATTGCAAGGGAGGGGAAAAAAAAAAACAATGGGGGGGGGGAATGGATGAGGTTGTTTTCACATCGAATGGCAAAAATATCAAGAGGCAGTGCTCCAGCTCTTCCTCACTCATCCCTCCCAAATTGTTCCTCTGCAAGTCGCTTTGGCTTTGCTCCCTTTGCTGATGTCTTCAGCCCACGCTGGTGAAATGCAGAGTGTTTATAAAGCAATTTGGGATTTGGCTTGCTTGGCTGAACACTTCAAAAACTCATTTTGAATAAAGAGTTGCATCTGCAGCGGGATGGGGCTGGGACTGTCCTAGTGCCGGGGAAGGCTGCGAGCCTTCCCATGGCTTGTTGGGCCATGGGTTGAGGTGCACTCCTGGATGCTTGGGACCCCTGGAAGGACCTTTGCATCTCCCCGAGCCGCCCGGCCGGGCTGTCCCTGCTGCCTCTCAGCTCTGGCTGGGGTTTGGCGAGATGCCGGGGGACATGTCGACAACCTCCCTGCTCTGCCGAGGGGTGGGATGGAGAGGTTGAGGAGAAGACAAGTATTTGTTTACGAATACGTACTTCAGCAGTGAATAAGCCGGGATCCGTCTGAAGACGCAAATCGTCTGCCTTTGTTTCTGGTGTCAAGCGTAGGCGGTCTCTGGCCTTGTGATCCGCAGCATCGCTCACTCGCAGCCAGCTGGGTACCTCAATGCCGTGGTTCAGCGTAGACCTCTTGAAGGAGAAAGGCAGAAGATGATGTGCGTGCCCTGGGAGCCGCGCTTTTTGTGCCTGCCGCTCCTGCCCGAATGGGGAACGATTGACGGCAGATGAGGAACGAGAAGAAGCGAAATTGTTGAGCTCTGCCATGAAAAGGTTCTGCAGGTGGTGGCTGAATGGGCTCAGGTGCTGCATAATAGGTATCAACCGGGCTTTATCTCTGCATTGGCAGCTCCTTATCCAGCAAGAAAACTCTAACAAATACCGGTGTGGCGGTCGCTAGTTGAATTCATTCGGAGGAGTTATTCATCGAGGGGAGGAGAGAGGCACCTGGGCTGCCTCGATGGCTCTACCAAGGTCTGAGGAGCGGTGGTGGCACGTCCCATGTCCGCGGTGCTTTGCCACGTGCTGGTGCCGCCACCCCGGGTCTGAGCGGCGGCTGCTCTCCTTGTGCCGGGGCTTGCGCCGGGTGCTTCCGCTGCCTCCTTTAGTGCGGTCCCTCTGTAAATGACATGGAGAGATGGGGATCTCATCAGAAAAGGGCTGCAGGCTCCGCTCCCGGCGTTATCTCAGCAGTTCAGATAGGCAGAAATTTGAGGATTTTTTTCTCTAAACAACCCTTTTCCAGGAAAACAGCTGATCTTAACTCACTTTAGGGCTGAAATCGAACCCCGTTCCGGCGCTAATCTATTCATTGCGTTTGCAGTGTCGATTCATGACTAATGCAGACCACAAGCAACTTTCTGTAATGGTTTTCTCTGGGGGAAAACAAGCGTTTGCTGGGGAGCAGGGAGGGCTGGGGGAACTCCTTTGTGCACAGGCAGGTCATGGGAGGCGGCAGAAAGCCTGTTGCGTCGCAGAGCTTAAAGCCTTACAGGTTTATTTAGCAAATTAGTGCAAAACCCCTTCATATTGTAAAGGCGGTGGAAAGAGAATTCATGTCTGTCATTACTTTGCACCTTTAATTCCGGTTGCAGAAAGCCAAGGATTTTCTTTATCGCTTATTTCCAAGTAGGCGTTCAAGTGCTTGGATCCTAATCTTCAGACAAATTCATATTTGACTGCAGCCAAACTATCGCAGAAGATAGGAAGCGGCTGGTTTAGTTAGAGGAAGATCGCGTTTGTAATTGCGGGTGCCTCGGGTTTGCAGTCCAGCTGCTGTGCTCAGGGACGTGCTGAGACACTTGAGCAAGGAAAACCATTACCGAGGCGGCAGTTGCACGGCTGCGTGAAGATGCCCTAAAATCCCCACCGCAGCTCGCTTGCGTCTGGCAAGGCTATTTCCAACACAACCCATGGCAAAGTACTTTGAAGGATGCTGGTGTCTTTCCAGAACCCGTGAGATATGGGACCGGTTCCGTTCCTTCTTCGCTGTTTGACCTGAAAATTGTGCTCCCTGCCCGTGGAGGGAGACAGAGCTTTTGGCTTAGGAGCAGGAGGGTCCTTTGTATCCGTGAGCTTCTGAAGAAGCAAGCAAGGTTTATTCCCAATAAGTGCTATCCCAATCCCAATCAGTTTGATCCCCCAAAGAGCTGTGGAGAGCTCAGCTTTCCGGAGGTGAGCTTCTAACATCCCTGCTCTTGGGGGCTAATTGCTCGCAGGGACCTTATTTGCATCCAGGTGATGGCCTTGGCCGTGCGGAAATGATGGGGGAACGGCAACCGCGCTGTGGGTTGGGGGGGATTGCTGTTGCCATTTTCAATGTCCCCAGGGCAAACGCGGCGCAGCCTCCCGGGGGTTTTGCCTCATCGTACTGCTCTGAGCGAGCCTCGGGGTAAAAAATAAAAGCAGGGCTTTATTCTGATGTTGTATTGCCGATTTCTCCGGATTTGCAACCCGGGGGAAGTCGCTGTGGGGCTGGGCTGTTCGCCCCTCCACAGGGCTGTGCTGAGCATCGCTGCCCTCGGCGTGTCTCTTCTTCCTCAGGCAAGCTTGGGGTCCAAACCGTCCCCTCTCTCCGTCTCAGCAACATGGTACCCAGGCAAACCCAGGGCGGCTCGGTGTGATCCTCCTCAGCCCTTGTGACGAGGCACAGCTCGGGCTGGTTATTTCCATCCAAAAAGGGCAAACCCCATTATCTCCCGGGGGACAAATCCAGACCTGTCCGTGCTGGCATCCCCAGGGCTGGAGGAGACGGGCAAGGGGGAAAGCGGCAGAGCCGAGCGAGGACGCAGCTGGGGGAGAGCAGAGGAATTAAAACCTGTAACTTTTTATTTGTTAACTAGAACAGGATCAAATTAACGTCTGCGGTCACCGAAGCCTCTTTAACGAGATATGCGTCGGGTGCTTTATTTTCCGGGCACAGGTATCCAGTCTCATCTTTCTGAAGTTGCCTGTAATGAGCGTGGGTGGATATAGAAAAGCAAAAAAGCCCTTTTTTGTGGGCGGGAGTCGAGGCAGCATCCACCCACGTACTCCATTATGATATTCAAATGTCAATATATTTTTAATTGGTTTATATCCCCCCTCCCTCCCCCTCCAGCTGCCTTTGGTAATTAAGGCTCTGTAAATAGATTTTACTGTAATTGGTACGAGAAGGAAAATTGGAGGACATTGTACAGTGCATTGGGGTTGGTTTTTTTTCCCTCCCTGTCTTTCCTCTTTTGACTCATATTACATCTGTGAGTATTGTATCCTCCGAGGGAAGAGGCGGGGAACCGCGGCCAGTTTTGCACAAAAAGTCTGAAGCAAGAGGACCAGGTGGTTTGCTCGTGGCTGGGATGCTGGGAAGAGCCGGGAACCGGCCCAGGTTACCCCTTACAGGGCTCGGCACCACAGTGATGGTACCAGCACACACCGGGGAGCTGCGCGAGTTCCCTCCCAGTGCCAAACTGGGGAGAGCCCCCAGTTTCCTTGTTGAATCTCCAATCTGCCTTGAGATGTAGCCAAAGCTCTTGCGGTTATTTATAGTTCCCTGCCACAGCCGCTGCCTTTGTAATTTGGGGATGTTTCTCGGCGGGGGTTTATAAACCGTGTTTTTATCTTCTCCCTTTTCCTGTTCTTTCAGCCTGTGTAAAGGACGGACTCTCTACTCAGTGGTGAGAGATGCCAAAATCGTCCTGGATGTCAACAAGACAAGGCAGATAGCACAAGAAATTGTGAAGGTATGGTATGGTGCGGGGGCAGCTCGGCATCGATGCGGGTCCGGATCCAGCCGAGAGCCCGGCCGAGCTGCTCCGGGGAGCGGGAGTGAAGAAGCCAAGGAGGCTGGGCAGGATAGCACCTCTTGGCTTTAAAATCCAGGTCTCTTAGACCTCCCTCACCCACGTTGAGCTGAACTGGGGTGGCACCAAGGCTTCCCATGGGCTGCCCATGCAGCGGTGAGCTTGGGGCTCATCCTGGCCCCAGCTCCTCTTCCCCCTTGGAAGTGCAGGTGTTTAAGTTCAGCTTCGCTGCTGTGAGCGAGTTGCTGGTTGGATATTCCTCTCCTCTTGGAAAAAAAAATAATAATCTGCTGTTGATTTGAGGTTTCCACGTCTCTGTAGTGAAAGCATCCCCACAGCCAAGGCGCCCGGAGGAGTCAGTGCCGTGGTGCTCATGGCAGGAGGCTGTGCGTGCCACGAGGCAGAGCACACATACATTTTTCAGAGCTAAAAAACCTTTTCCTTTCACAGAGATGACTCACAGTGCATCTTTGACACTTCAGACGTGACCATATAAATAGATGCTGGGGAGGATCCTCACGTGGCAGGGTCAAGTGGCTGGGAAGTTGGGTCCTGAGCTATCAAAGCTTCCCATCAAGCGTCTGCAACGGCTCGTTTTCCCAAGAGGTGTTGAGCCGTCTGCCAGAGTAGGGTTGTACTGTGATTCCAAATGTGTTTAACACCAAACGATACCAAAAGTATTTGTCACGTGTCCTACCATAGGAGCCGTGACACTGACCCTGTGTCCCGCTCAAGGTCAGCCAGCACCTCCAGCCCACAGCAAGACCAAAATCATCTGGGGCTGAGCTCCTGTTTAACATATTTCTATGGAAAAAAAAAAAAAAGAAGCTTTTCTGGCAGACCTTAAACCTCCTTAAATATTCAAATCCATGTTATAAAACAGAATATGTTCTGCAATATATCCTGAATGGTGCTGTTCCCCTGCCTGTGCTTATGCTGTCTCTTATTAGATTGCCTATTTTGTGTTTATTTACCCCCAGATTTAGCAAAGTGCATGCTGTTTTTAAAGTAAATTCCTTAAATTCCCCCAAAGTCTGTGGGCTCCGGGCAGGAGCTGACAGTTGAGCATAGACTTAACCGCTTTGCTGAGCCGCCCGCATCTGCACGGGCATTGCAAGGGGTGTCTTGGAGCTGTGATGTGGCTGAGCCCCACGTTGGGGTGATGGAGGGAAGCCAGAAGTGATGAACTTCACATCTTCAGTGTACTGTCCTGAGGCATTGAGCGGGTCTGCCCGCTCCAAGGGTGCTCCTGGGCCCACTGGGTGATGCTGTCAGCCCCATGCAGGGCTGTAGTGTGCCCCAAGTTGGGTGGTGGCACCTTCTTGCAAGCTCTGGCTTGCGAGTTGGGGTGTCTGAGACAGCCAAGGGCCTCTCTGCTTCATTTCTATTTTTGATCCGTATTTTCCACTTTTTAAAGATAGATTTTTCCCACTGAGCGAACGTCTGAGGCATCACATAGGTTTGCCTCATATTTTTTTCCCCTGATTACCGCTGCGCTTGTGCTCAGGGTTCTCGCCTCCCAGATGTTCACAGCGGGAGGTAACGGCTTGGTTCAGCCCCTTTCTCTGTGTGGGTTGCATTGCTTCGTGTGGGTTGGGGTTTTGAGGACTAGGCTAAGGGACCGCTGTCTTCTGCAGCTGCATGTGCATTAGGAACGGGTTGGAAACCTCAAACTCTCTGTGGTGTTGCGAGGCATCGCCAGCACTGGGGAAGCATCACTGGATCTGTGAGATGAAAACATCACCATGAAGAACGTCACCCATGACATCTGCTGAAGAAAATCAGCACAACTGCACGTAGACCTGGTTGTAGCCCCAGCAGCGAGCCAGCTTCCCTGCATCCCCTCTCCGCCTTGGGAGTACGGGGTTGGGTGCTCCTGCTGCAACCCACTGCAGGGCAGAGGGGCTTTGGGTCTGACCCAGGTCCCGCTAGGAATTAGCAGAGGTCCAAAGGCAAAGCTGTGTGGCATGGGTGCTGAGCCCAGGCTCTCCCTTTGCACAGGAGGGATTTTAAGACAGCGGCTCCTGCTCGCGGGAGAGGTCCATCACACCCCTGTCGCAGCCGCCCCGGTGCTGTGCCCTGGACACATGGCCCGTTGCTGGTATGCACCAGGAGGAGCAGTTTCTCTGCCTTCCCACCTCTCCATGTCAACCATCAGCAGATGTTAAGGATGTTTTGGTGGACTTGGAGGTGGCTGGTGTGGAGAAGCGAAGGAAAACCCCAACATCTTGGTTTGGTTGGGCTTGGGGTGGCATCGCCCGGAGGAGCTGGAGGCAGGATCGTGGCTCTGCTACCCAGTCACAAGAGTTGTTTGACTTTATCCTTTGAGTCCCCGTATGCGATAGAAGAGCCGCTAAGCTTATTGGATTAGCGGGTGCAAGGGCTCTCGTTATGCCGTGATCCTCTGGAGGCAAAAATTAATTTATTTAAGAAGTGAAGCCGGCAGAGGGAGCTGGCTTTTCACGCACGCCGGGCAGCCGAGCAAATTAAGGCATTACTGGGCCGAGAGTGTTTTCTCACAGATCATCCCGGGGGCGAAGGTGGCGGGGCTGGAATTTGCAGTGGGATCTGTGCGATCCCCTGCGGAGCGAGGCGAGGGATTTGGGTTTGCCGAGAGCTCCTCGAGAAATACCTTCAGCAAAGGCTTGGCTGCGTTTGATGATTGCCTGGGAGATGCTTTCCCATCTATGCTGTGTGAGCATGGGTGCAAAGTCCCTGCTGCCTGCTCTGAGCTCCCGTCAACCCTGCCCGATGGGAGGGGGCTGCAGAGCATCCCCGTGGCGCTGGGTCTCATCCTGTGCCATGGATGCTCGGGGCCCTGCACTGCTCCTTGCAGGAGGAACAGGCTCACGGCACTGAAATGCTGTTCCTTGCACAACCCTGGCACTTTGTGAAGGTGACAGTGACATTTTAAAGCAGATTTTTAAACGTCATCATTATTTCATATGCTGGGACCCAGAGACCCCTAATTAATCCCAGTGCCTGGAATGGTCCCGGCATCCAGCTGCAGCAGTGGCATCTCGGGGCCAGCCACAGCCCTGAATCTTTTCCTTCCTCCGGCATCCCTTAGCAGAGGCTCGTCAGGATTTGACCGCCGAGGGGTGCAGTTAAACCCCCATGACCCGCTGGGTTGGGGTGTTTGCTGTCCCCAGCAGCACGTTGTCCCCGGCTGCCCCCAGCCTTTCCTGCTGCTGGAGCAGAGCCCTGTGGGTCTGTGCTGCTGGCAAGTCCTTGGTACCTTCAGGATTTTTTTTCCCACATCCTGGGGTATTTGCATTTGAGGATTTGTGGGTTTTTCAGCTTGCTTTCTCAATTTTTCCAGAGCGTTTCTGAATTTCGATTGTGCCTCCCAGCTCCACATCAGCTGCAAACTTAAAAATATATTCTTGTTCCACTGCCTGTGTGGTTAATGACGATACGTGAAAAGATCAGACCTAGGATGGACCCTTGTGGAAATCCAGTTAATAAATCGCCCCGTGTCAGTGACAGACAACCGATATTCACTCTTAAGCAAAAGTTCGCTGCTCATTTGGCATTTATCCTTCAGTAGCTTCTTCTAGACCAAGTTTCCCCTAGTCTGCTTATGAGAATGAAAAGTGAGACAGCATCGAAAGCCCTGCTGAAGTCAGGATAAATGGCTTTTATCGCCCTCCCCGTTCCCAGAGCTGGTTATCCCGTTGAGCTGAACATCCGCCACATAGAGCTGTCGGCAGTCTGCTTGATTTGCCGATGCTAAACAAGCCCGGTGCAGAGGAGTTTGGATTTCCCACCCATGGCCTTTTTTTGCATCATTAGCAATAATTTTAATTAACCACCAAGTAGCTTTTCCTAGGGGAAAAGAATTAAGGCAGGACTCCCGCGCGGCGCTTGTTTCCAGGCTAATGGTGTCGGTGTGCACATAGGAAGCGCTAATGGCTCAGCCAGGGTAGGCAATAGCAGTGATGGAGAGCTTTGACTTATTACCCTTCTGCTCCCAGCCCCAAAAGAGAACGAAGGCGAAAACATCATCATCATCATCAATTTCTCAGCAGAGGATTTCAGGAAAGTGACTGCCAGTTTGGTTTGCCGCTAATTTTTCTTGCATAACCAATTAATCAGGAAGATGAGTGGGCGCCGTCGCAGCCGAGAGGCCCGCACCACGATCCCATCACCCTCCGTGAGCACCACCCGATGCCCGTCCCAAGCCGGGGACCCCCCGGACACCTGCCCTTTCTGCAGGGACGTTTGGGGACGTGCAGCCTTTGGCTGTGGCCCAGCCATAGCTCGGTAGCGTGGATGTGCCGCCGCAGCACTGGGATGCTTGCGGTCGGGCTCTCCCCGTCTTGGCAATCGTGGGGCTGCCCCCGCTCTGGCATTTTCCTGTCTGTCTGTGCTGCTTTTTCAATTTTGGGGTATTTTTCTTTCTCTTCCATCCCAGGGAATGGGCTACCTGCATGCCAAGGGGATCCTTCACAAGGACCTCAAGTCAAAAAACGTTTTCTACGACAACGGGAAGGTGGTGATCACGGATTTCGGCCTCTTCAGCATCTCGGGAGTTCTCCAAGCGGGCAGGTAGGACATGGCATGCTGGCCACACCGGCATTCCTCCCCATGCCCTAGAGCTCCCCTTTGAGCTGGGAACACGGCGAGGGAGCCCAAAACCCCTCCTCTGCAAGTGCCTTTCTGGGTCTGCAGCCTCGGTAGACACGAGGACAAGGTGCCTTTGAGTGTCCTGGGGCTGCCCCGGGGATTTCACCATCTCACCTCCCGGGATTTTGCTTTTGAGGAGGCTTGCTTTCGGAAAAGAGCAAGATGTGTAGCTCCTGCAGAAACCCCTCTGCCCCACCAGCGGTGCTCCCTCGAAACGCAGCTCCGTGCTCAATGCCGGCGTTGAGTCTGCAGTGCAAAACCCCAGAGGGATGGCGAGAGCAGGGCTGGGGTTTCCGCAGCGAGGTGGGTCTGGGCTCAGCGCCGAGCGGTGAAAACAAACTGGGTGCAGAAGTTGCGGCTTGTTTTGATTCGGTTCAGTTTCATTTATTTTTTAAACCTAGCGTCAGGGAGGGAGAGTTGCTCTTGATTGGTAGGAAGGAGCATGATGCTGCGTGCGAGTCTCTGGCAGTTTGGTTCAGAGAGGCAGGACCTGGCCCCGGGCAGGGTCTCTTGGACACAACCTCTTTCCACGGGATGCATCGTTTCCATGGCCAAACCACCCTGCGACCATCCGGGAGATGCTCCTCGGGCTCCATTTCACCAGGGCTGGCAAAGCTGGTTCGTTCCTTGGCCTTTCCCCATCACCGTCGTTATAATCCCCCAGCATCTGCTTCATCTCCTGCCTCTGGGCTGATGAGCGGTGCAGCCAGAGCGGCAGCCTGGGTCGAGCGGTGCCGTCCCTGTGGCCACTCCGGTGACCTTTTGGGCGCTGCAGACATCTGGCCATGGTGTCTGCACCGAGCCAGGGCATGGAGAAAGACACAGAGAAAATGAGAGCCAAGCTTGGGACATTTACAGCATTGTGACATTTTTTTTGTCTCTTTGGGTTTGGAATCAAGCCCATTTGGTAAATGTTCTTTATTAAATGGTTTTTTTCCCAGCGCTTTGGGAGGTTTTCCAGCTGTAGGCATGGCAGTTCAAAGAGTTTCCGCAGCCGTGGAAAGGAAGAAAAGCAAAGCTGGGGGGAAAAGGAAACAGAAGAGGGGAAAAAAGAACAAAGATTATATTTTCCTTTTTTGTTAAAACTGAAAAAAAGAGCATTGCTGACCTTTCCCAGTGGGAGAGCGCTTTTTCACGAAACCCTTTGTGTTAGAAGCAGCACAGGCCAAGCACAGCGTTATCGGCGCCGGCAGCTCGGGCCGGTTTCCTCCGGCAGCACAGTACCCGCCTTCTGGTCCTTTTGGTCTCCATCACCCCATGGGATGGGGTTTGTCATGGGAGAGGTTGTCATGGCCGATCATCCCTTTATGGTGAAGATGCTCGGGAGATAAAATGCACCTTGGAAACGATATATTTTTTTCTAATTCCTGTGTGACGAGGTCGAAGGATTAGAGGAAAAGGCGCAACCGCCTCTCTCCATCCCACACCTCTCACGGCAAGCCAGGCAGCCAGCCTTTCCATTCCGCTTGTATAAATATCATCTGGTTTTAGCACAAACTTAGCCAAAAGCTTAGGAAGCCTGAGAAATCCAGCAGTGCTGCTGCTCTCCCTGTAGCGGAGAAGTGGATTTCGGCTCTGGTTTAGCAGCTGGGCAGGGGGTTTGGGACTTAGGTCCTGCCCAGGTGAGGTTGCAGCTCATTCCAGCCGTGGTAAAAGGATTTGGGCAAAAATGGCCAGATTTTGCCAGGGACCTTTGCTGTGAAGGTCAGAGATGCTCTGGAGATAAAATGAGAGATGAGACGCTGGGGAAATGGGGTATCCGATGGGGCGGACCAATGTGTGGCCATCTCTGCTCAAGATTGGAGTGTCATCTGGGGGGTAAAGTCCAGGAGATTGCTCAGGAGAGGAAGGATGGCAACATGGGGGTGGGCAGAAATGCAAGGCTGGACAGAAATGAGCAGCATTTTGCTAGAAAAATGGAGAAGATGGGGAAATTTTTGCCCCAAGGAGATTTCAGTGTGGCTGCCCTGGACTGCTGGTGGCACATGCGTCTTCTGCTGGTGGAGAGCTGAGAGATGGCTTTGGGGATCTGCATTCATCAGTCACCATGAATTTTGAAGCAGCAAGTGTCTGCAGGCCTAATTTCCCTTCTCAAGGTGGTTTTTTTTTTGCTGGTTATGGTTTCTCTCAGATGAAGAAGAATGATAAAGCCCAGTTTCGGGTCCTTGGAGGCTTGCGTGGCCACAGGACAAGCACGTATGGAAAAGGGAGCAAATTTTTGCAGGTCAAGGACGGTGATGTTGCTTCAGATGTGAATGAGAACTACAAACTAGCCTGTTTTCACTAGGGTTAAAAAATGATGTGATTTAAAAATCCTCCTCGTCCTCCTAGAGCAGGCTTACCTTCAGTTCATGAAAGCATCCAGCACAAGGAGTTTGCAGCGTCCATCCGTGCCGTGACACGCTCGCGCTGCTGAAAAACGAGATGGCTACCACAACTAAAATACTTTCTGCAGAGACTTCGTAATCCAGTGTCTTATCCTGGTGAAATCAGATTTCTTTCTCCTTTATTTAAACATTGTCGGGCTTGGTAGGACTGCTCTGTAATTAGGAGGAGTGCGAGGTGGGTCTTGAGTAGTCTGAAGAGCACTTCTGCTCTTGCTTTGCCTGGGGGCTGGCTTGTCCTTCAGTGGGTTTAGAAGATGCTCGGCTGGTTGTGCTGCTTTCTGCTAGTGGAAGTGGCCAGGTCGGTTACGAAGTCAGGCAAACTTTTGTCATGAAACCTCAAATTGCTGTGATTGACCCATGTTTGGGATTGCAGTAAAGCTCAGCCCTCGTTGCTGGAAGCTCGTAAACCCATAGCTGCGTGCTCAGGCATACGTGAGCTTTCCAGAGGGACGAGGCTGGGCTTGCGCTGGAGCAGCGGAACTAAATCCGGTCCCCGGAGCATCCCGAGGCGAGCCTGAACGCCGCTCCTGGGATATCACAGCACTGGGCGACTTGAGTGAGCAAAAATAAAAGCCCCAGGTGCAATCCTGGTTTTGCTGAGGGCGGTGGAGCAGATCTGAGTGCTGCCCGCTGCGTCCTGCTCCCTGCTGCCTGCCCAGAGATGGAGACCGTAGACACAGGGAAGGACGAGCGAGCTCCTCCACTTCTTTTCTAATTGCCCCGCTGCTTAACGCTGGCTTGTAATTAAGAGCTGCGCAGGGCTGGAGGATGGTGGCGGGAGCCGGCTGGGGAGCTGAAAGCCTCCCCGCTGCACCAGAGTGCTCTTGCCTAGTGGCTCCCGGGGCCGGAGGGTCCATGCCTTGCCGGAGCCGCTGATTGCAGCCGTGGCTCCGACACAGCAGGGTGAAGAGGAGCCATCGAGTCCCCGGAGGGGGCATGGAGGCTTAATCAGCAATTCCCTGGACCAGTAGCATCCTTCCCTAGAGAGGGGGTTCCTCCTCCGAACCCGGGGGTGATGCCGGGGGACGGGGACGGCTTTGCAGCCAGGAGGATCCGGACTTGCGTCATCTTGGGATCGTGCGCATTGTGTGCACGCAGCCACGGGGGGAAAAGCCAGCCAAGGAGTCAGCGGTTGAGATGGGAGCTTGTCATCCTGCCTCGGGGGTGGATGGAGATGCCCGTGCCTGGATGGTGTCCCCTGCGACCTGGGCTCTGGGATTTTGGCCCCAGGCTGAAGTTCAGGAGGACAGATGACCCCACAGCCACCCCTTACCCCTGCGCGTCAGCATCTTTGGGAGGGCATCAAAGCACAAACCGGGAGAAATTCCTTGACACAAGTCAGCGGGCTCTTCCTTCTCTAGCCCGACGTGACATGGGACAGCTTTTCTTACCTTCTGCAAAATTATACTGCTGAATTTGGGCTCGGACACACGATCAGACTGGTTAATGTGTTACCACCGCTGGTGGTCCCTGCCCATTTCGCTGCCTGGGGACCCTTTTTAAGCCAGCGGGGCAGCCTAGATGCCTGCTGGAGGATATAAAGGATGAAGAAGCGACCAATGTCATCCTCAGCTGTTGGCCAAAGGAGCCTAATGTATTTGTACCGAGCAGGGGGACCTTGAGGAGATAGAGGAAAAGACGGCTGAGGTTAGCTGAGGGGCTGGTGATTGTAACGAAGCCAGGCGGCTCCCACGGGTGATAGCATCAGAGGCTTGGACACGAAGGTGGGCTGGAAGGGCTGTTTGGGGGCCAAACACCTGAAAAAGCTGATTTCCAGGCCATTATTATAGGATGGGTTTGCTCGGAAGAGTCCTTTAGAGGTCCCCAGTCCAACCTCCTGCTCAAACCACAGCGGGGCCAGCTCAGGTGTCAGCGCTGGTGGGATTTACCCCAGGTAACACTTTGTCCCTGCTGTTTTAAGGTGTTTCAGTGCAATGGTCACAGCGAGGGCCCCGGCAGACCCTGCATCCCCATCACCAGCCCGGCAGAGCCGAAGCTCCCCCTCCCCACCATCCTGTGTCCAAATTGTGCCCTGCCGCCTGGCAAGGACAGGCGCGAAGCCACCGTGCCGGCATTTCTCCGAGCAAGGTTAAAACCTGCCTTTGCAAGGATGTCGTAGGGAAAACCAGGCTTAAATGCCCTGGGGAGAGGGTGGGAGGGCTTTGGGGCTGCTCACCGGTGGCATGGTCGTGATGTTCCCCCCCCTGCTGCGGTACCCACGGCTTCGGCTCCGTGTTTCGGCAGGCGGGAGAACAAGCTGCGGATCCAGAACGGCTGGTTGTGCCACCTCGCCCCCGAGATCATCCGCCAGCTCTCGCCGGACACCGAGGAGGACAAGCTGCCCTTCTCCAAGCACTCGGATGTCTTTGCACTGGGGTGAGTCCCTGCGGCAGGGTGGGCAGGTAGGCCGCAGAGAACCGGCATGGTTGTGTCAGGTGTGAGCTGCTCTGAGCAGCCGGGAGGGGACGGGGACACTGTTTGCTTGCCGCAACGCCGAGAGGATGCTGCCTGCGGGAATCCGCATCGCTGGGCTCGGAGCACCTTCCGGCTTCGAGAAGTTTTGAGTTAAACCCCCCTCTAAATCACCAAATCCTCCTGTTTTGGCTACGGACCAGGGTGGCTCCGGGCAACGGGATCCAGAGCATCCTGGGGATGCCAGCCTGGCGTAATCTCTCCCCTGCATCCTCCTGGGGCGGGTACCGACGCGAAGGCGCTCTGGATATTGGCTGGGGATGCAGAGGGTTGGGGGCACAGGTCTGGGAGCCCCCAGACACCCCGATTCTCCCCACCAGCCGGCTGCAGATGGGCTGGCAGCGGTGGCTGCCACTGCGAGCCGGGGCTGCCGGGGGGAGAAGATGCCAAAAGGCCAAGAAGAGGAGAATTGCTGAGTCTCCTTCAGCGAACCGGCTCATCGCTCCTGCCGTTTATCTGAAAGCAAGCCTCCCTTACGGCAGGAGCCCAATCACGCCCCGATAAAACCTTTCTCGAGGTGGACGTAGGGCTGGGGGTTTTACCCAGCGGATTAATTTTCTCGTGGCTACCTTAAAGGCTGCAGGGATTAGCGCGCGTGGGGCTGTTATCAGAGGCAATATTTCCATCAAAACCGCAGTAATTACAGCTGAAAGGGTCTGGCTTTTTTTGTCCCCTCCCTGAGATATAACTTTAGCACAAAAATCAAGAAGTAATTAAGGGATTGTATTGAACTAAGTGAGAGTCTGTTACTTAGACTTAGTTTTTCCTCTTTTTTTTGAGTGTGAGCTCTGCCCTTATGTAAAGCATGAGTTTCCTTAAAAGATTAAAAGATTTTTCCCACATTTTTCCTCTTTCTTGTTTCTGCTGCCCTCCGCTGAGCCCAGGAGGCTCACGGATGATCCGGAGGGTTATTGCCATCGCCGCTTCCCTCTAGGGATTTGGGGATCAGCGACAGCAAGAGGAAAAGATCTTTTAAAGAAGACAGAAATATTAAATTAAAGTGTGCGTGAGGGTGGTGCGGAGCGGGGGGCTGAGGCTGGCGGCGTGTGCACGCCGAAGCCTGAGAGATCGTGGCAATAACTAATATGAGATGTGTGGTCTTCTCGTGCAAAGGGAGATGGAGCAGCAGACCGCTCTCCGTAGCACCATCCATACCCTGGGAAACGCAGCCCAAATATATTGGATGCATCTGAAAGCAGGAAGGTGAAAAAAGCAGCCCCAAACTCCCAACTAGAAACTTGAATTTAACTGCATTGGATGCATTCAGGCACCTTCAAAATCCCCGCTCCTGCCTGAGCATCTCGTCCTGTGCCCCTGGGACCTGCCCCTCTCCAGCCCTCCAGTTCCTCCGTGCCCACAGCACCAACGGGCATCTCAACATTATTCAAATTTTTGGAGATTTACAGCCAAACTGTGCATATTTTTCCAAAATCAGGAGAGCTGATTTCCAAAATCAGGGAGCCCCCCTATCTGAGAGTGATCTTTCATTTATCAGACCCCCTCCACCAGATTTTTCTACTCTGATGCCATTTTAACCCCATTTCTTGCTGCTTTAACTGGCTGTGATGGCATCCCTTGAAGGGAAAAGCCGGTCCAGGGAATTTGCCTTGGAAATCCGGGCCAGCACTGCGGGAGTCGGGGCTCATCCAGCCTCCGGGTGCCAGAAAACAAGGATGCAAAACTCCCAGGCGGTAGCGGGGGTGGAGGAGCACGGGGGCGGCCGCCAGCTCAGCCGGAGATGCCCTTGTTTTGGGATATTCCCTTGGATTTGGGGGTCCTCACGGAAAGGAGGGCTTGGCTTAGCAATAAGAGCAGTGCAGTGGCAGATGGCCGGGGGTTCACATGTGCCATCACCCGATGAGGGCACCGGGGATGGTTCACACCGTGGCTTGGATGGCTTTTTGTGGCTTGGAGCGCTTTTTGCAGAGGAAAAAGGAAAAATTCGGACTGAAAGCAAACGCTCGGACTCGACCTTCCCCAGTGCTTGCTGCCCCGCGCAGCTGGAGCAGACGGCAGGGTTAGAAACGCCAGCCCGGCAGCTGGACCACGTATTTACCCCCTGCATCATCTATTAAGCTGCTCCGCAGGCAGCGGGGTGAAGCGCTATTGCAGCCCGGCAGGAGATTCCCACTTGATGTAACAGGCTGGCTGGTGGCTCTGCCCGTGCCTCTGCCCGTGCCTCTGCCCGTGCCTCTGCCCATGCTTCCCAACAACCTCCATCCTTCTGCCCACGGGCCAAGTTCCTCCCTGGTGTAAACTGGGGGCTGCAGCAGGCTGGTGGCTTGCTCTTGGTCAAATCGACAGCCTCAGTTTCCCCATCTGGAAAATGGGAGCAATGATATCTCTGTAACGAGCGCTGAGCACCGAGCACCTCTGGCGTTGTATCTGGGATGAAGCATCTCCTGGATTTCGGTGATTTTGGAGCAGGGAGAGATGGTGGATGTGGGTGCAATGGCCAGACGTGCACCCCCGGGATGCCTCCCAGCTCCTCCCATCTCTAACCCCCGCTGTCTCCCAACAGCACGATCTGGTACGAGCTGCACGCGCGGGAATGGCCCTTCAAAACGCAGCCAGCGGAGGCAATAATCTGGCAGGTGGGAAGAGGGATGAAGCCCAACCTCAGCCAGATCGGGATGGGCAAGGAGATCTCGGTAGGTGGTATGGGGCAGGCGCTGGAGCCCCGTGTGTGTGTGTGTGTGCGTGGAGGGGGAACGTGCCCCACTGGCGCACGCCCTGGGTGGAGGGTCCCTTTGAGAAACGCTCTGCGCTGCCCAGGATCTGCCAGCGAAAAAGCAAGGGGTCCCTTCCTCCCCAGCCAGCGAGGCTCGGTCCTGCTGCTGTGGCACAAGTATCAGCTCAGCTTGCATGTCCCCTCCGCCCCAGCCCTTCGCAAGGATGTGGTGAGGGAGACGGGGTCCTCGTGGGATGGACGCATCCTCTCCACCCCAGCCCTTCTCAAGGATGCAGTGATGGAGACTGGGTCCTCGCAGGGTGGATGTTGGGCGTGGGGGTTGTGGTGGGAGAGGGGCTGGCTCTGTTTGCTCACGCGCTCGCCCTGTGTGGCTACAGGACATTCTCCTCTTCTGCTGGGCCTACGAGCAAGAGGAGAGACCCACCTTTACCAAGCTCATGGACATGCTGGAGAAACTGCCAAAGCGCAACCGTCGCCTTTCCCACCCCGGGCACTTCTGGAAGTCGGCAGAGTAAGTCCCTGCCCCTGTCTGTCACTCCCCGTGCCAGCAGGCAGCTCTGCCTGCACTCCCCGAGACCCTGCTCTCGCTGTTGAACAGTTGGTGTTGGCACTGGGGGAGCACGGGGACAAGCTGTGGGTACATTTGATGCCACCTGGGTGGGCAAGGGTGGGTAGGAAAGGTGCTCAGAGAGCGCTGTGCCGGTGCCAGCTGTCACTGCAGTGCTGGCTGTCCTCGCTGGGGTGAAAAAAGCCTGTGAAAGTAGTTGGAGATGATCAGGAGGAGCCTGGCGATGTGCTCCACCAACGCCAGGAGGAAGAAGCAGGGTAGGTCCACAGGCAGGCCGGAGCCAGGACCTTGGGGACATCTCCTTTGGGGACATCTCCTTTGGGGACATCGGCCAGGGCTCCTATGCCTGCCCATGCACCATGCTCAGAGGAGTTTTCCCTCCTAGGAAGGTGGTTTTTCCTTCTTTTGCCCAGATTAATTGATGGCGGGGGGGTTGGGGATGACCTGCCCGGGGTCCCTCCCCAGACCTGCAGCCTGTGTCAGCCGTCGCAGCTTCCAGCGATGGGAGAAGGGGAAGGTCTCTTCTTCTCCCGCAGACAGCTCGTGGCCAAGTCCTGCTCCGTTTCATTGCTTTGGCTTAGTCACTTCTCTCTGCTTCAGCAAACGCAGCGTAAATGGGTCCCCAGTCAGGGTTTCAGGATCTGGCCTGTTGGTAACAGCAGGAAGAATGCAGAAGAATCACTTAAAAATGCATTTTCTTCCCTTGAATTCATCATATTATGACAAATAGGACCAAAAGCCTAACCCATACGGAGGTTGCATGCACGGGGGGATTTTTCCTTCTCCCGGTGTGCATCCCCGGACTGTGGAGGCTGGAACTGGAGATGGGGGGAGGGATGCAAGGGTGAGCTAAGGGAGAGAAGCAAGGCCACTTTGGACTGCTTCAAGCCTCCCTCTTGGACCTCACCAAGGGTTAGAGATGCTGATTTATCCTCCTGCATCTAATAACCAAACCTCCTCGCTTCCTTATCTGTGCGGCAAGCGCCGGTGGCCCCAAGGTTACGGGCACAGCAAAAGCTGTTGGAGTGTCCCCTGTGCCACCTCCCATCCCCACGTCCTCGGGGCTGACGAGGGGCTCCCGGGAACAGCACAAAGCCAGCGGTCAGATGGTTCCCAAATCACCCGGAACGTAAGCCATTAATCAGGAGGGAAGTTAATTACCAATCCGTGCTCCGAGCAGGCACCAGGGTGGCTCCGGCAGCCGGGCAAGGAAAGCTGAAGGTTGATGAACCCCAAAGCAGCAGGCTGTGTAATTGCTCAGTTGGGTTTGGGAAGGTTTTTGCAATCACCGAGCCACGCTCTGCCTGCCACTGGCTTTGGCTGCCCGGCAGCTTCCCTTTAATTACCGGCCCCCTCTTTTGCTAAGCGCGAGGGGAGGGAGGATGCTTCAGCTCGGCACTCGCTTTCCATCCAAGCTGCCTTCTTCCTTAGGGACTCGGCTCCGGCCGCTGTTCCCGTGTTAGGTCCTGGCTTCCCGGCGGGGTCCCTGCTCGCCCAGGAGCCCCGGCTGTGTGCAGGGATGAGCCCGCTGTGGTACCCGGAGGCTCTGCCGTCCCTGCACGAAGGGGACGGGGGGACGGGGGCAAAAACCCCTCGGGGGTCCTGCTGCTGGGACATCTTGCATGTATGTGGATGGGGCGAGGTGTGCGGTACCCAACAAGCCCTTTCCTCTCTAGAGGATACTAAACGTGAGAGCTGCCTGCACCAGGAAAACCCAAACCGGGCTGGCGGGGAGGTGCAGAAGTGCACGGCTTCCCACCGTGCTGCTGCGTTCGGGGGCACCTCTGTGGCAAAGCCATTTGGGGAGGCTTTTTGCAGTGAGCTGCCCTACAAAAACTCACGGTGCTGTGGGACTGAAGCGCCCGGCGCTGACTCTGCCGTGTTTTGTCCCTTCCAGGCTGTGACGGGAGGAGTTAAGGGATGGTGCCTTCCTCCCCCTGCGGTTCTCCTCTTCCTCTCCGCTTCCCACCCTGTGCTACAGAGGAGCAGCGGGCGCCGCGGGCCGACAGCGGGACGGGAATGAGCCTCTTCCCCTGCAGCATTTCACCCTGTGAAGCCTCTCTGCAAGGGCTGGAGGAGCCGAGCCGGCGGCCGAGCCCCGGGGACGCCCGGCTGCGGTGGGATGGGGACGGCGGGTGGCTCTCCCTGCACATGGGGTCAGGTCTTGGGCCGGTTCCCCGCCGAGCAGGGGCAACCCACGAGGCGGACAGCTTCAATTTAACCCCAGGGCTCCACTGATCCCAATCAGCATGGTCAATGCTCGTGATGCTCGGTTGGGGAGGGGTTGCTTCTTGGTTCTCAGTGGGTTTATTTTATTTCCTTTATTTTTTTTTTTTTTTTTAAGGAAAAAAAGGGGGAAATGTTGCTGATTCATGAGTTTAGTGCTGGAGCCTGCTGGGGCCAGGGAGTGCCGCTGCTATTAGCTGCCCCCTGTGGGGAAATGCATCTGCAGAGCCGGAGCTGGAGTAGTCCTGCTCCCCCGCGCCTCGGCAGCCCCTTCATGGGCAGCGGTGACCTTTCATAAGTGGCTTCTCTACCTCCTGGCCATGCCCACTTACGTTTCCCCCCCCAGGGTCTCCCTCTTGGCAGGGCGCATCTCCACATTCCTGTTAATTTAGCCGTTTGCCCCGGTGCGTATCTAATCAGCGAGCCTTTCCCCCTTGCCCTCCCCGGCGCTGCTTTGCTCCTGGCTTCGACCCTCGTTCCCGAAGGCGCTGCCGAAGCCCCGAGTTTGGGGATGCTCTGGGGCTGGGCAGAGCGGAGCGGCTGGGGTTGGGGTCCTTCCCCTCTCCCGTTGCCTTCGCCGGGCTCCTTGCTGGAGCCGGGGATGCAGACAGGCTCTGGTTGTACAGAGCATCTCCCTTCCCAGCCCCACGCACGGGAGCCGCAGACATCTCAGCTGAACAAGCAGCCATGCCCAGGACCGTTTCCCCCTGCATATTCATCTTCCATCAGCCAAATCCCGGACCTCCCCGAGGAGATGCTCTTTGGGCAGCGTCTTGGAGCCGGTGTTGCCATCTGAATACCATGTGCCGGTATTTTCTTCTCCCCATCAGCTCGGATGGGCCCTCAAGCCCATTAGATGAGCTGTCAAGTGACAGATGATAGCAAATTGCGTTTTCAGGCCCTTATTGAGCGTAATTGCTTGACAGGAACCATTCTGAATAATTCAATCGTAGTCTAAGTTAGCTTTAATTTGGAGGCATGACGAGGCTCTGCAAACTAACCAGCCCTGGTTTGTTTGCTGCTCCTCTAACTCCCCCTTGCCGGCGTTTGAACCACTTTAGCATAAGTAAATGAAGATTTGAAACCTAATTGCAGCTAGGAAGAGATGTTACTTTAATTGTGGGGGTGTGTACGAAGGTGCTTTTATTTCTTAAAATTTGCATACGTGTGTATGTATAAAATCTGAGGTGGGCAGGAGCAGGCAGGGTGACCGGCCTCCGAGTGTGCTGGCAGGGGGTCGGTCTGGATGAGTCTTCTGCTGATGCTTTTGGGGCATTTGCCGTGCCATGCGGTCGCATCTCGGTCTCAGATATTTTGCACGAAGTGGGGATGAGGCAGGATCGCCTGCTTCTGCCTTTGATGCTGAGGCCAAGTGGGATGAGCAAGCGAGGACAGGATGAGCCCTCGTTTGTGCTAATTGCCCCCTGCACCAGGCAGCACGGGCGGTTTGTGGTCCCCGGGGCGTGATGCTGCAGAGCTCAGCGTAGGTGGCTGAGCATCGCCTCATCCCGGTGATGAAGAAGGATGCTCCATGGCTGTTTGCTCTCTGCCTCCTCCGCATCCCACCTCTTCCCTTGCTAACACACACACACACACCATCTTCTTCATCTCACCCCGGCTCGCAGCAGTGATGTCCTCTGCCGCCCGTCCTCCCCATCCCAACCCTTCCCTGCTGTCTCATGCCCTCTCCATCCTCTGCGCGTGTGCGCACGTGTGCCATAAAAGTTGCACTAAGCCTCAGAGTCTCTCTGAGTTTTCACCAATGCCTTCACCTGCGGTGGTGCCGGGGTCTGTGGGAGGGAGCACACCCCTGTCGCCGGAGGTCTCGGCTGCCGGGGGAGCGCGGGGAGGTCTCACCATGAAATCACCGGTCCCCAAACCACGTTCAGATGGAGCGATCGCTGTAGAAAGGTGGTGTCCTTCTCGCTCGGTGGTTTTAGTTTCTAAGTAGGCATGAACTTTCTAGGCAGGCAGTAGCAAGTGGAGGGTGTTGGAAGGATGAAGGAGGTGATACCGTCGGTGATGCTTAGCACTGGGGGTGGCAAAGTGCTGTTGCCTGATAGACGTTGTGCAGATTTATACTGGAAGGTACAACGTCCATCTTGAAAGACTTACTGGGGGTTTGCTCTCTGTGCCCCAAACCCTCTACTTGCCTGGAAAGTCTCACCTTGACATATCCCCCGCCACGGGGTCTCACCAGCCCTTGGCAGACGCCTGCTCTATTTTATCGGCCGAGACTCAAGGAAACAAGTGAACTGACGAGCGTGTTGGTTTGGTTACCCCACGGCATCAGGTCCTCACCAGGAGCACAGGGTTCTCTGCAGCGGCCTCGGCCAAGTGTTTCTCCCCTGGATTTTGGGCATCTGAAAGGAGCTAAGCGCTCCTATAGCCAACAAATCTTGCCAACTCTTCCCTCATCTCCCTCCTCTTCCTCTCCCCCTTCCCTCATCGTAACGTCTCAGCCGGGCCACGAGCAGAGCCGTTGCACAATGGTATAGATGGAAAAATAGCTGCCCTGTATTTATCATAAATTAGCTCAGAAGAGCAGCTCCTTCCCTTCCATTCAGCGCAGCAACGGTTGTTTATGCAGCCGTGTTATTTGCATCATGCCTTCTTATTTTTGAAAGTCTTAATTATTAAAAAAAAACAAACCAACAAATCTTACTTTTTTTTGTTGTTGTTGTTGCTCTTTGTTTTTGACTCCCGTTTTGTGAGGGTTTTTTTTTTTCCTCAGTTTAAAAATATCCAGCCCTTCAGCAGGGAGAGAATGTAGGAGAAGCTCTCCACAATGCCCTCTAATAGGAGATCCGAAGGAGCGAGAAGGTCCATCCGGTGGCTCAGTTTAGCTGCGTGAGCTAGAGGAGAGACGGGTTATTTCCAGATGCGCTGGGCGAGAGCAGAGCCGGTTTTAGCACGGTGGCGTTTTGAGCAGCAGCTTGAGACATAGGGAACCGTCCCCAACCCCAGGGTACATCCCCGGGCTCTTGCAGCGGAGCAGCCCCAGCGATGCTCTCCTGGCCTGGTCCTCCAGCTCTCAGCTGCTTCATCCTTTCGGTCACCCTCCGAGGCTCTTCCCTGAGCTTCCCAGTCCCTGACCTTGCTGCTGTCTGAGTTTTTTTTCCATCGTTTCAATGCTCGTGGGGAAGACCACGTTTGGGGCTGGGTAGTGAAGTCACTACCAGTGATGGAAGTGGTGGTGCTGCGTGGCCCCAAAGCACGATGTCCTCCTTTGGCTGCTAAATTATATCCCCTGGTCCTGCTGCTTCTTCTATCCACCTCTCCCCTCAAATTACCCAAATCCTCGCTGAGCCATGACTGGGCGGTTCCTGGGGATGATGAACTCAGAGTCCGGCCCCGGTGACTTTTATCCAGTACTTGACCGTGGCAGGAGCCGAGACGATTAAGATTTAAGACAGACGGTAGGCAGAAATGAATGTCTTGGAGGCGGAGGAGCTGCTCGACCTTTCCTAGATGCTATGGAAGAGTTGGTGCCTACGCCTTGGTCTCTTTGGCCATGCTAAGGAGAAGGGTGATGTGTTGGTGGTGCCATGAGATGCTGTCTGCACCCCCCAAGTGCCGCAGGGAGCCCCGGATCGAGCCCGCCGGCGGCCAGCGCTCTGCTGGGCACCTTCGCTTTCCTTCCTCCTTTCTTCGCCTTTTATTTATTTTAACTTATTTTAATCTTTTTTCTTTTTTTTTGTTTGCAAATAGTGATTCTTCGGGAAGCTTGGTCAGCTGCAAAAGCCTTCTTTAATTTCTGGTCCCTGTAAAGTACGCTGTTACATTTTCTTGTACATAAAGTATATATAAATATATATACATATCTCTATATGTATGTATATAGATATATACATATATAACGAGCTCTAAATCCTGTACAGTTTCAAACTGAACTCGATGGCCTGCTTTGTTTTCTCTGTGTTAGTTCTGACCGTTGCAGAATGAGCTGACTTTCATTTCCCTTCTCCTCTTTCCCTTTTCTTTTTATAAATATATACATAAATATATATATATATTTTGTTGTCGTTGTTGCAAAACTCTCGTCACTGGAAAAGAACAGTTGATTCCGGTGCGAAAAAAAATATCACCCGCAAACCAACAAAAAAAATCGCTGAGAAAGGCACGATGGATCTCCCCGATGTAAATTTGTACAGTAACATTTATAACGTTTTCTACACTTGAAGAAAGTATTTATAATTTCAGCTGTCTGACTGAGTGCGAATCTCTGTGACCTGCAGAAATGGATAGCCATTTGTTCCCGTGGTTTCTTGTGCAGTGTTTGGTGAGGTGACAGTGTATGAATTATTTATGCCAATAAAAAAAAACCAAAACAAAACCACAACCTTTGAAAACTATTGCACTCCTGTGCTGCTCCGCGTCCCCGCGCCGCTGCCCGCTCCCTGCCCTCTCCTCGCTCCGCAACGGCATCACATCCTGGTGATGGGGTGGGAGTATTTGTCCGTGGCGGGGTCTGGACCACTCTCCTCCATCAGACCCCCGGGAGCATCTCAGTACCAAGCTCTGGTCCAGCAATGCTCGGGGGGGGAAACATGGCGCTGCTGAACCCCCCTTTTCCTCTCTCCCACTGCGTCAGCTCGCAGCCCAGCCCTTTGGGGACGATAATTCACGGCGAACATTTGGATGGGAGCCCCAGGGAGCCACGGCAGCCAAAAACATCGGTGTTGGGCAAATTATGGGGCAGGCAGCAGATAAATCTCCGCGCGGCTCTGCTCGGCGGAGGGGCTGGGGTCGGGGTGGGGTGTGTGCCGGGGGGATGCTCCTCCCCAGCCAGACCCCAGCGGGGACGCCTGAGCCCGGTGATGAAACGCTGGAGGCTCTTTACATCTGCTGCTTTGTTTATTTGCTTCTCCCATGCTGTTTTACTGGGGGGGGCCACCATAAATCTGTAAAACAGCCCGTCGGAAAGCAGCGGCGGCGTTCGCTTGCGGGGCTGGTGCAGGCGGTACCCGGTGGTAGGAGATGGAGAAGAAAATCACGGAGGGTTCGTGTTGCTTCCCCCCTCTCCTTCCCTCCTCGCTGTCGCCCAAGCACTTGAAAGGTACAATAATGATGGCTCACCATTAATAAACCATAAACACTCAACGCTTCTCTATCGAGGGCTTTTCATCTTTCAAAGCCTGCAGGAGCTGGTAACCAATTAGACCAGGCACATCCCAGGCGGGGAGCGGCGGTGGGGCTGGCCGGGGGGATTTGCCTGGGAAAGGTGGAAAGGGGGTGCTGTGATCGGGCATGGATCTCCCAGAGGAGAGAGAAACAGAGGATTTGGGGGTAAAGAGCCACCACTTGATGCCCTCTCCATGCTGGGGACTTTGCCACCCCCCCTGGCTCCCTTGCAGGCTAAATGGGATGCTGGCTGCATCATGGTGTCACCATCTCTTACATATATGCAATAAACAGGGGGTTAAACCCTGCTGGTGGTTCCCCTGGTGTAAATCTGGAGGGCTCCCACCAGTCTGGGGCGTAACTGGTTGGCACTGGTGTGTAACTGGGTAGCCAGGGCTCCAGTGGCTCCAGCAGCTCCAGGGACAGAGCCGGTAATTGAAATGCCGGCGGCAGCGCCGAGCCCCCGCTGAGCCCAGCGCAGGGATGCTGAGCTCGCTCCTGGCTTGTGGCTAATGAGATGCCAGCACCAGGACGGGCATAAATGCGCAATATATCCCCCAAACAGCCTTAACAACGGCGTTGGCGGATTAGAGGGGCCTCTGAATACATATCTGCATATATATACGCGCGCGTGCGCGTGTGTGTATCGGAGAATGAATGTATGAATACGCACACGTGTCTCTAATCTCCTTCTTGCTGTTGATGAATCAAGAGCCATTAATATTTCACAGGCAAAGAATAAATGCAGGGAGCGAAAGAGGAGCTAAACCCCCAGGACGCCGGCTCCAGCCCTCCTGCCGCCGCTCCCAGGCGAGCCCACGGCAACGCCGCAGGACCGCGGGTCGGAGCTCAGGGTGGGCATCGCTCCCACTTGGGTGCTGGGCGCCGGCAGCGTCGGCACAATGGGTGTGCAGCCAGTGTGGCTGGTGTGAGAGCGTGCCATCATCAAACGGGGCTGTTTGCTTTGGGCTAGTAACCCTTTTGGGGTCAGCTATGTTGATGGAGAAGGAGGAGAGCAGAGCGCAGCTGCGTTTTTACCAGGGAGGATGGCTTCAGAGATGTCCCCACGTGTCGCGGGTGCTGCTTGGGTGACCCACCCTCCCTCTGGACACACGGGGGCTTATTATACACATGTATCTTCCTTGATTGCACCTAAAAATAAGCATATACTGAAGGCTTTTATTGACCTGAACTTAAAAAATCAGATACGTGGGCACCAAGATGGTGCACCCGGCTCTTAGACCTGGACGCCGGCCACAAGCCTCTGCTCACCGTGGAGACCGCGCTGTCACCGCAGGGACGGCTCCAGGCGCCGTGTCTGCTGCCGGTGGGTTTGGGTTCCCCTTTCCCCTCTGTATGAGCAGAAATGGGAGAAAAAAAGGCTGGCGAGGAGCCGAGCCCTGAGCCCGGAGGGTGAGGACCGGCGGTGGCCCCCAGCCAGCACTCTCACCCAACCCAGCCCAGCACCGGGTGGGATCTCAGGGGGGGGTCAGGGCTGCACAGCGTTTGCAGAGCAGGAAAACCGCTGCGGATTAATGCAACGCTTGCGCTGCAGCCGGAGCCAGAATGGGGCTAGCGAGGGCCCTGCATCGCTGACCCAGGCCTGGACCATCCTGCCGGTGCCGGTCCGCTCCGGGATGGCTGCAGCCCCGGCACGGGCTGGGATTGTGGCAGTGCCTGACAATGGGGTATTGTTCCGCCGCTGTAATTTATATTTCCTCCCCAGGCTTGTCTGGGCTTTCTCAGGAGCCTCAATGAGCCCTCGGTGCTGGAGCACAGGGCTGGGCCCTTCTGGGAGGGCCAGGGGTGGGCTGAGCCCCCCACAGCCACCCTAGAAAGGACTGGGGGGGTCCTGCCTGGGTGATGCACGTGTGGGCACGGGCTGGGGGATAAAGCACAGCTCCAGTCCTTCGTTAGGGCTCGGTTAACTCATCAAGGGCTGTCCTGCCCCAGGAGCAGGACACGCTGGGACAGCCCGAGCCCGCTCCACCATGGATGCCCTGGAGAGCATCGTGAGGGCTGCGGGGAGCCCCGGGCAGGCGGCTGATGATGAACAGACTACTTGGCTACTTCTGTCGTGGCCACCAGCCCTTTAACAGGATTGTTGCTCTGAGCTGGAGCAGAGCTGATCCCACTTTGCAGAAAGACCCAGCTCGTTAGCGGGATTAATGCCAGCCAGGGCATATAAGGGAGCTGCCCAGCTTCCCCCCTGTGCTTTGCCCTGGGGTTTCCATCCTCTCCTGCTCATCTGCTGGGGAAGGGGCTGCCCTGGCCAAGGTCCCCATGGTCCTGCTGTCCCATTGCTCAGCAGATTCCCCTTCCTCGCCTCTATTTTTACGCTGCCCTCTGGGACCGAAACCTGACCCCCTGTGCCTGGAGACATTACGTGAGTGCCTGCTTGGCTCCCAGCGCAGGACCTTTCCTCCCAGCAGCCCTAGGAAGGAGCAGCGATTCCAAATTCCCAGCTTTTTGCCCTGAACTTTGCACCTGCAGCTTTCTCCAAGGGTTAAAGAGCCTACCTCAGCAGCACCAGGTAGAAAAACTGGCTGAAGGCTTTCCCATGCCTCACAGCTATTTATTTATTCTGTGTTTTGTCGGGACAGGGTGGCTTTCTGTGTCTGCGCAGCAAACCCTGGGCCTGGGGGGGTCAGGGTGCTGCCTCGTCGTTGGGTGTGCTGTGAGGTCCCTGTGGTGTGGAGATGGGTGTGCTGAAGGTCCCCTCGGAAAAATAAACCTGCAGCTCGGGGTTTGTGCCTGGGTGCTTGGAGGTGCGCTCACCCGGGTGGCATTTGGGCAGCCGGCACTGTGCCGCCGGCACAGAGAGAGCTGGAGGAGAGGTCATCCCGCACGGGCTGACCTCGTCGGGTACGGTGGGGTGCCAGGCATTGCTGCAGGTCTCTGGAGGGCACAAGGGAGACCCCATGCCCCGCAGCCTAGGGGCAGCCATGGGGTAGGGATGCTCTGCAGTACCTGCAGGCTCCGCATCCCCATTTCCAGCTGGTGGAGAGAAATGGCTCAGCAATCTGCTGCCTCTACCAGGCGTGGGCATCACCGCCAGTACCACGGGTGAGCCTTCGGCCTCTCCTCCCCTCCTCCTCTGCCAACAGCCCCTGCGGGGAGAGCTCAGCCAGGCACTGCTCCCCCCCGGTCCCCTCCAGCCCCATGGCGATGGGCAGGGCGAGGGCACTGTCCCGAGCTCACCCGGCTGCAGGCAGCCGGACCTGAGCAGAGCCTGCCAGCCCCCTGCCAGCTCGTCGTGTCTGCGTGGGTTTGTTTTCTGGGAACGCTGGCTTGCCGTGAGGGGGACCAGAAACCATTTTTTCCCCTGAGCATGAAAGCAAGCACTTCTGCCCACATCACCATCCACACAGCCGGGGCGGAGGGATGGCCAGGACAGGGATCTCTCACGGGCTCTCCCCTCCATCTGCGGGGGGAACCCAGGCTGGCTGCGATCTGCAGGGGCAATACAGCCCTTCTGTGGGGCAAAGGGGCATGACTCCTTCTGCACTCGTCCTACCATGATTTCACCCAGTGGTGCAGCAGCTCTAGAAGCTCACAGAGGGGATTTGTGAAGGTCTCTTGGAAAATCATGCTCCATAAATACTTAATTATCTCAGGGGCTTTTGCAGCACTTGGTTTGCTGGCTGCTGTGGCCACAGGTCCTTGGGGATGCCCCAAGCTTGGGGACCGGTTGCCTCTCTGTGTCTGCTGGCACCATCGAGCTGACGTTGCACCAACAGGCTCTCGTGGCCTTGCTCGCTGCCCCGCAAGCTGGGGGGGGTGCAGGAGGGGACGGCCACCCCCAAGCTCATGGGCACTGAGCTTAGAGCGGTGCCACTGCGACGGCCAAGCCCCGGGTTGGGTTTCACTCGCTGGCAGCTATTTTCAGGCCTGCAAATCCGACGGGCGATAATGCTTGTGGCTGTGTATGTGTGCAGTAAAGTCATCCTCAGTGCGATGGGTCCTTCCTCAGCGTGGCCATGCTGCTTTCTTTTTTAGGATCTAACTTATATAGTCTTATTTTCAGCTGCTTGCTCCGTGCAACTCCTCTTCCAGCATCCTGGATGGGGACGGGTCCTTGCTTACCCCTTGCATGGGGGGTTTGCTGCTCGAATTAGCCCATAGCATCCTACCACATGGTGAGCGGTCCCTGCTCCCTACCCAGAACCCCCAAAAACCAACATGTTGGGCTGCTTCTGAGTTTGTTTTGCATTTATAGCAGTGCAGCCACGCTGGTGGAGCAACTAAACCACGGCTCTGCCAGGTGGCATTGGCTCTGCGTTGATTTTGCAGCCTACACATCATGAATCCCGTTTGCATCCGCAGGGATGTGGGGAGGCTCCGGGCAGCTGCCGTGCTGGGAAGGGGAAGATTTCAGCAGCAGGGATCCCTGGCTCTGCGGCTGGGCAAACGCTCTCAGTGGTTTTCCCCAGGGTCCTGCCCCTGGGCTTGGCTTGGAGCAAACCTGCCTCGGATGCTGGGAGGAAAATGGATTGCCCCATTATCAGTGCTTTCTCCCACACCTTAAATACAATGCACTTGGCAGGAGAGGGGCCCCTGGGTGCTGCTCGCCCACACCTGGTGGGTGCAGGCGAGCGGCTCGGTCACGGCCTCCCGGGGAGCACCCGTGGGACTGTTTTTTTTTCCCAGGGGAACAACACCGAGGCAATCCCTGGACCCAGCGGTGAGCGAGACCTGGGCTGTGCTGGGGCTGGCGGGTCGAGACCCTGGGCTGGGACCGTGTTTGCAAGGGCTGGCTCGGGGCGATGCTGGATGCGGCCCTGCTGCGGGGATGAGTGCCGTGAGCTATGTGCTGGGGTGCCTGTTGTGCTTGGGGGGGGGGCTGGGGGTGGCATTTGGGGGCTATGTGGCTGGGAAGGTTATGCTCAGCTCCTAAAGGGGCAGATAAAAACTGTTGTGGAGGCTTAAAACACTCTTGCCTGTGGAAATAAGGCGGGGAAGGCAAAGGGCTTGCCTTCAGATGCTTGGGAAGCTGATAAAATAGCGATTGCCCCAGCAGGAGCTGCTGCCCGTTCCTGTCCGGCTGCAGCCACAGGCCATCCCTCCAGGGCTCCTGTAGTCGATTATAAAAATGGGCTGTACATCAGTGCACAGCACCTTTTTCGACTGCCCCCTCCTTGTTTCCATGAAGCCAGTCGATGTGTGGGGATGGATCCTGGGAATCCAGGGCTGGGAAGCCACAACCCGGGGTTTAAAGGCAGAAACACTGAGCTGCCCCGATGCCTCTGCTGCGAGGTGGCTGCTCAAAAGTCTTTCTCGTGGAAACTTGTTGGTAAAATGGCCCCGGTGCAGAGCAGTGGGGACTGACTCTGGCTTTAGAACAGGAAAATGCGGGGTTAAATTGCTCGCAGTCAGATAAAAGTGGGGTTTTGCAGGCAGGCAGTGAGTGACTGGAGGGCACGCGGGAGAATGTTCCTGCTCTCGAGAGCAGCATCTGAGTCGCCTTGGGATGGGAAGGGCTTGTGTGAAGTATAGCAGGGACCTCATCTATAGGTGTTGACAGCAATCAGGGCAGGATGTGACTTTTGAAAACTATTTTTATTTTACAAGGTTCGGGTTCCTTGGGGTTGAGCTGAGGCTTCTGGGCAAGAGAGCCATGTCCGTGCCGGTGCAATGTGTGGGTCAAGCGTATCCCTCCCTGCTCGGGGGCTGGAGGGCTCTCACTCGGGGTTAAAGTCTCTTAAATTTAAAGAAGCAAATTGCCTCTGCACGGGCTGGGCTGGGGAAGCTCAGGGGCTTTGCAGCAGCCAAACCTGATGCTGAATCAAGGTGCAGCTCTCCCATTGCTGGTCGGATGCTGGATGGGGCGATTGGAGGGGACAGGGGACAACAGGATCCCTGGTGATGATTTAATCTCGAAGTACTGGTTTAATTAATGCAGCAGCCCTCAGATGCATCCTAATTCTCCGGGCACACCTGACTTTGCAGCACGCAGGGGCTGAAGTTGTGGTGAGGAGCCTGCACGAGCCTTTCTGCTCTCCCTCACTTTGTAGCTGAGAAAAATCGATGCAAAACCCTTCAAGATGCCCGGAAAGACCTGTTATCTCCCCATCGAGCCAGGGAGGTGAAGTTCAAACAAAACCCCACTGCTGCGTCAAGGACGAGAGCTCCCTGCCTGCTCTTCCGGGGGTGGGTTAAAAACACCTCCTTCCTTATAGACATATAGAATTCCTTTGGTTTAAGGCAAAAAAGAGCCTTGCTCACCCCGGCTGTGGTGTGGAAGCAACCTTCTCCCTGGGTCTGTGACTTGTTCTGCTTTGGAACAAGCATTTTGCAGAGGGGAAGGTCCTAATCCACTGTGCACATGTTCCTGGGAAGCAGGGAACAGCCCACTGCAGCCTGTTTCTGCTGCAGTGAGGGTCTGCTGGGCTTTCTCCTTCTACTTTTCCCCGTTAGTTGGGTGTTTTGAACTCGCATCTGAAGCTTTCTCTCATCCTTGCCCTCCTTCCCAACCCCACCAGTTGGCCCAAGGGAGAAAGAGACCCCCAACCCACTAAATGCCTGAAAATTAGCCGAAACCCACAGCTTGTGTGATTTAGGCAGACGCAGAACAGCTTCCACCTCGGGAGGTTAAAAGTTATTGAATAACCAAACTCCTCCGTCAGCTGCTGGTCGCTGCCGGGGACTCTGCGGCTGCGCTGGCGCCGGGTGCCCTGCGGGTATTTTGGTCACCCAAACCCACAAGCGATTTTCCCCCCCCATCCCAACGCTGGGGAACCCAAGGGGATGCCCTGGTTGGGGTGACGGGCAGAGCGGGTCCTGGGAGAGCTGCGTGGCGCTGGGCATGGCCTGGGGAGGGGACGAGGACAGTGCTGGGCCGCGACGAGGGCCAATGCCACCGTGGGAAAGCCGGCTGGGGCCGCGCAGCCGGCTCGGCACCGCGCACGCAGCCCTCCCGCGGCTCCACCATCCCCTCCGCCTGCTCCACCGCAAGCAAAGCCCTTTCTCCTCGCAGCCCAGCTCCACTCTCCCCCCGCCCCGCTCCGGCCAGCCTCCTGCCTCTCCGATGGCTCCAGAGCGATGGAGTCGGTGTGTGCCTTTTGTTTGCTCTTTCTTTTGGGGCTGAAATCCCGCAAGCCGGGGCGGGGGGGGGAGCGGGGAGCGATGCCTGATGCCCGGTTCTCTCTGGACACAAGTAAGGCTGGGGATGGTGGGGGCACCTGGGGGGGGGTCTGACTGTGGGGTGGCAGGGGGGAGGCTCAGGGTGGCTCTGCGTGGCCAGGGGGGGAGGTGTGAGCGTCTTTGGGTCCCACCCAACTGGGAGGTTTCCAGGCGTGGTTTATTGGGGATGGGATTGTGGGGGGTCTGCTCTCCCCCACCTCCCCTGCTGGTCCCTTAGCCTAGGAATCGCAGGGGGATCACTTCTTGTCTCCAATCCTTCGGGTGCTTCACTTGTTCCACCCCTTGGGCACGCGTTTGGCCTTTGCACGGTGGGCTGGGGGCCGGTGCTGCCGTCGGCATCCCTTCGGCCGGAGCAGGAGGTCAGCAGCTCCCTCACGGCTCAGCGGGTCGATGGGCTGGGGTCTGCAGGACAATTTTATGCACTGGAAGCCTTAAAAATCCCTCCCACGTGCATCTTGCTGCTCTTTTGGGACCTCTAGCTTCTCCTACGTGCCACAGGCTGGCGAGGCATGCTCCGCCTTGATTAACCACAGCAAATTTTTGGCACACGTTAGCATGGGCGAAGCAATGTGGGGTGCAGAGGGGCAGCCGGGGGGGAGGGAGGAAGGCAAAACAGCCCAAGGAGAGGGCAGGCACCTCCAGCCTGCGCAGCAGCTTCGGCGGGGAGGCGTGCGCTCCTTCCTCCAGCGAGGACTTCATCCTGCAAACTGCGTCGGCACGCAGCTGCTCCAGCTTCCTGGGAAGTCCTATTGATGCCAAAGCAATCCGGGGGGGGGAATGACTAAAGTTATCCAAGGCTGCGTGCGGCTGCAGATGTGGGGTCCTTAGCCCCCCCTGCCACCTTCTCCCTGTGTTTTGGGGAGGGGTTCGGAGACTGTGATCAAAAGCTGGAGCCGCCGTCCATCTGCTTCTGACAACCTGAGCGCTCGCTGGCAGCTTCTGAATTCAGAGCGTTGAATTCCTCAATAATTAGAGGTTTTCTTGCAAAAAAACCCATCTGGGCTTTTTCATTATGGGAATGAAAAGCCAAGGTGGGTGTGGGAGGGGGGCAGGTGGATTTTCAGCCTTAGCAACCCAAATCTTGAAATATTACATCAGCACCGAAGAGGTGTAATTAAGTAGGAAACAAATGAGCCCAGCTAATCTGTTTTGCTTGTTTGAGCTTAGCAGAGTGCAGAAAACAAACAGAGGCTGAATGATGAATAAGACTTTTTTTTTTTTTTTTAAAAAGGGTTTTTCTTTCTCTGAGCCCCGAGGGGGGGGTTGGGATGTGGGTCAGGAAACTCGACTGCTCTCCCCTGCCGTTCGGAGGCCACCCGGCCGCAGCAGCTGAGGCTGCGTGCCGACGCTCGCCGTTTGCCTGTTTCTTGCTTTAATTGGCTGCTTTGCCAAGCTGGCTCCCTTGGATGCCTTCCCGGAGGGATGGGGATGGATCTCCACGCTGCTGTTCCCCGCAGCCAGGGAGGGATCAAAGCCGCGGCCCTGCGGGTCGCCGTGCGAGTGCCCTTTAGCGTGGGCTTCGCCACCGCATCCCTCCTGCGGCTGCAGCCCCGGGAGCATCCGCATGTCCTCGGGAGGATGAGCCCCTGCCCGAGCTTATCTCTCGGCATCGGTGTTCCCGCCGCTGTGGCGCAGAGAACCGATGCCGTCGACGCATCCTGGGGCGGCCCCTGTGTGGGGACCCCCCAGCATCCCCCCAGCCGCTCCCTGTCCCTCCCGCTGCCTCCCCCAGCCTCGCCGCCACCAGCCATCCCACAAGGGACAGGGGGACATGTCCCCGGCTGTGAAGCCACCAACGTGGGCAGCGTTTCGCAGCCCTTTAAACATCCCAAAGGGCTTCGGCAGCTTGGCTGGAGCAGACCGTGCTGCTGCTTCTCACTGCCTGGCTGTGCCTCAGCTGCCTGCAACTCCCCCCTGCCTGCACCGAGCCCACCGGCACAGGCTTGCAGGGCTGCCGGCTGCTTTCGGCCGGCCGCGGCGGGGAGAAGGGCTGGCTGCGGTTTGTTTTCTCCGTGCACTCGCATGCTTTCGGGCTCCGGCAGTGGCACGAGGTGCCAGGAGCAGATGGCAGCCATCGGCCGGGCTTTCTCTCAAATCCCTGTGGCTCCTGGCACCGCGCTGGGCAGCGGCTCTCGGTAACCCCCTCGCTCCCGCACTGCTCTCCGGGGAAAAAGCTGGGGATTTTTTGCCTCTTCTTTGAGCACGTTGTATCTAAGCCCCCTCCCCAACCCATCGAGGAGCTTCTCGCTGCAGTTCATTGTGTGATGCCCTGTGCCGGGGGCCAGAGGGGACCTGGCGTGGAAGGGGTTTGTGTTACAGGCAGATGGGTCTGAGCTGCTGCCCATCAGCCGGTGTCAGCAAAGACCCTGTTCTCCCACCGCCCTCCAGTCAAACCTTCCAGAAATGGTTTTAAAACCAGAGGAAACGGGCAACTCGCTTGGTCCCAGGGAGGGCAGCTGACCGTGCGCCATGGGGAGGAGCAGGGGCTTGGCTGGGTGGGAGCAGGGCATGCGGAGTCCTGGGGGGCTGTCGGCAAGTGGGGTCACCCCGGGATGGTGGGCCTGGCTACCGCCGTGCTGGTGCTGAGGTCCTCCCTGACCCTGGGTACCCATCTTCCCAGGCTGCATCGTGACCCCAAAATATTGCACGGCAGAGGGGATGCTCCCAGTGAACCCCAAAATATTGCAAGGCGGAGGTGATGCTCCCAGTGTGCTGGTGGTGGCTGTCCCGGTCAGCATCCCCCCAAACCACCCTGGTGCTTCCTCTGCACCCGCTCTCTTGGTCCTGCACCTTTAGGCTGTTTTATCCTCCCGGATGGTGTTGTGTCCCCACTGGTGTCTCCAGCAGTCCCCAGTTTCCCCGCAGCGGGAGGACGCTGAGCCCCCGTCCGCCTCCCAGCCCTGCCCCGGCCTCCCCTCTGCCCTCCCTCACCCTCCCCTGCCAGCCACATCACATCTCCTGCCCCCGGAGGGGCTGGGAAATTGGGAAACGGCCAAAATGAAACAAGTTTTCCCCTCCCCTCCTGGGTGACAATTTCAAGCCCGCAGGAGTTCGGTGGCCGCCAGCCGGCTCCTGCATCCACACCGGCCCCCAGCAGCTCCCCCGGAGGGGAGCGCCAGCCCCTGCCTCCCATCATAACTAGCACAAGCATTCGCCGTATTATTATTATTATAATTTTTTTAAATTTTGTTTTTTTCTCTGCGAGGAAAAGGCTGGTGCTATTTATTCGCAGGCATCGCAGTCGGCTGCTTTGTTTCAGCAGTGTTGTGGCTCTCTCCAAGTAATAAGAGCATCTCTGGAAGAGAAAATTGAGCAACTCGGTAGCAGGCGGTGTCTTCCTCACCGAGCGAGGCTGTTTATCCTCCTCGTTTTGTTTGAGATGAATAAATTTGCCAGACAGCAATGATATTAGCCTCGTCTCAAAGACTTTATCAATTTGCAGTTGTCTCTTCGATGCTCGTTTTTTATTGAACTGTCTGAGATGATTTCCAAAGAGAGGACTGCAATTTAAACTATTAAGTAATTTGGGAGAGCAATTAGTATTAATCTGGAAACTCCCTGTGTTGCTCCCGAATAAATCAACCTCTCTGTGAGAGCCATGCTGAAAGAGCTGGGCTGATTTATGTAAAGGGGGGGCTTTCGGCCAGGAAAACAACAAGGAGCAAGTTTCTCGCCCGGAAAACTTTAATACTTTGATGGTGCTGTGGTTCAGAGGGTGTCGGGGACTTGTCGGAGCCGGGCTTTGCTCCTGGAGTCTGGCAGCGTGCCGGGGTGCGCCTCCATGCATCCCCATTTCCGAAACGCTTCTCTGCTGGCAGCCAGGCACAGCCCTGCGGTGCTCCCCGGAAAGGTCTCGGTTTGACCCGGCGCTGGGGTTTTGCTTCTGGCCTCGTCTCTCCCAGGGGAGATGGAGGAGGGACGGGGGGCAGGGAGATGAGGGAGGGCAGAGGAGAATCCCGCTTTCTCCCTTGCTGCACGTTCCCGTGGGATCGGACCTGGCTCACGTCTGCCCAGAGCACCGCATTGCACATCAGGTACCAGAAACACTGTGTGGTCCCATCGGGTGGAGCTGGTGGAGGTGAAGCCTCTTCCTCCGCTGTCTTGTCTTCTGTTGGCTTCTGCTCAAAACCAACCACCAAAACTGTGTGTGAGGTCTCCAAACCTAGCCTGTACAAGCAATCTCTGTGCTCTGCCTTGCACCTTGCTGCCTCTGCTTGCACCACGGGCGTCCTTGCTCAAGGCAGGGCCAGAGGTGGTTGCTCAGGACCATGACGCAGCCAAGTTTCAAAGAACTCCAAGGATGACAATCCCACGTGTTTGACCACCTTCATGGGGAACGCCTTTTCTCCCCCTAATAGCAAGTCAGAATTTCTCATGTTCCAACTTGTGCCGTTGCATCTCATCCTGCCTCTGGTGACCTCCGGCTGTCTTCTCCCCAGCTTCCACTTAGGTGGTTGCAGACAGCCATTAGGTCTCTTCTTCCTCTCCTCTTCTTTGGGGAGAAGGAACCCAACTCCTGCAGCCTCCCCTTGTGCATTGTGTGCTCCTGCTCCAGTCCCTGATCAGGTTGGTGGTCTCCACTGGACTTCCTCCAGTGTGTCCATGTCTGTCTTATCCTGGGGAGCCCAGAACTGGACACCATCCAGATCTGCAGGTACCAAATAGAGCGGAATAATACAGCCCAGGGAAGCAGCTGGCTTTGGCCAAGCTGAACCATGGTACTTTTCGTCCACCAGGATCTCCAGATCCTTTTCTCCAAAGCTGCTTTCCAGCCATTTGGAGCCAGCCTGTCCTGTTACTCGGGGTTATCCCATTCCAGGGGCAGGACAGTGTTTGCCTTTGAATTCCCTGAGCTCCTGATGGGCTGTTTCTCCAGCCCATCGCAGTCCCTCTGGATAGCAGCCCTGCCTTCCAGCATGCCAACTGCTCCCAGCTATCTGGTATCATCTGAAAATGAGCTGAGAGGGCAACCTGTCCCCAATTTATCTGCTTATCCACAATTTGGCCACAAGAATACTACAGGAGACTCTGTCAAAGGCCTTGCTAAAGTCAAGTTACACAGCTTGAACTGCTCTGCCCTGGTCCACAGAGCCAATCGTCTCACCCTGGCAGGTGATCAGGTCCATTGGCCATGATTTACGCCCCATCAATCCCTGCTGGCAGTTCCCAATGACTTTTTTTGTCCATCATGGGTGGAAATAGCTTCCAGGAGGATTTGCTCTATCACCTTCTCAGGCAAGCTGAGCAGCCTGTGGTTCCCTAGATCCTCCTTGCTGGATGATGGGTGACATTTGCCTTTTTCCTGTCCTCAGGAAACTCCCCCGATCCCCACCATCATTCAGCGACAGAAGCAGCCTCGGGCGAGGGCAGAGCCAGAGGGGCGAAGGCAGCCCCGGCAGAGCAGAGAGGCCATCACAGCCCTCCTCTCCCCCACCTTGCCTTTCTCCTCAAGGTCATCCCGGGGAAGATATTTCTGTTTGCGGGGAGCATGACGGCACCTTGCGAACGGCAGCCTGGAGAGCCTCCACCTCTCCAGACAGTTGCTTCTGTTTGGAGCTATTGCTATCTTCTGGTGGCTGCCGGTTCCCCATTCAAATACCTTTGTAATCCACTAAGGGACCTCACATCTCCCTTTCTTTCTTCTTTTTTTCTTTTTCTAAAACGATTAGCTTGGCTCAAGCCCTCTGCAATACATCAATTAATACAAGCTGCGGCAGTAAATTAAAGGGAAACAGGAACAACTATGCTGGGATTAGGTCACTGAAACTATAAACTTTGGAACAAATCAGATTTCCTTGGGAAGGGAAATGGACAGCGGTGATATGTCAAGTTGTGAGATGAGACAGGCTCAGAGCAACTTTCCAGAGTCTCCTGACTTGGCCGCTGGATGCCAGAACTTCTTCCCTGGGGAAAGTTTTGGGTTGCCAGACCCCGTTGCTGCTGATAAATGCTTGGATGGCCAAACAAACAAGAAGAGAGGAAAAAATGGAGAAGAGGGCGGGGGGAAGCTGCACGGCCGCTTCGGGCAGTGTAGGGTGTGTAGTTATATCAAGACTTGCTGCCAGCCAGGTCAAGCCCTATATCCCCTCCTCTGCGGTGGCTGATACTCTTGGATGTTGTACGTGGCTATGCTAGAAGGTCAGATTTAGTCATTCGAGGCTCACCAAGTAACATTTCTGTCCTGCACAGCGGTGGTAGGGAGCAATGCTGGGAAGGGTGATGGTGCTCAAGGGTCCCTGCAGAAGGGCCAGAGGAACGCAGGGCACTCGCACCTCTGTGCCAGCTCAGTCTGCAGCCAAAAGGGGCTAAAAAATCCTCCCCAAAGCCAAGGTGATGGGTACAACGGCAATTTCGGCACTGAGGGAGCGAGAGCATCCTTGCCCTGGTGCTCCGGCAAGATGCAGGCAGTCGCTTCCCCTGCCCGTCCTCTGCACCTTGCTGCCGGTACTCAGGACAGACGGACTGCCTGACAGAGGTCATCTGTCATCCCCCTCCCCAGGGATGATCCACTTGTGTTCCCAGTGGCCTGAGGTTGGTGGAAGGCCAGGAGCGGGGGTTTACACCCTCCCGGGGTGCTCTCGCCAGCAGGGATGATTACAGCCCGTGTGTTCTCATTAGCCGCATAAACTCCTCATCCCTTTTGGCCTCTTACTCAATTCTTGGCTTCAGTGAGATGCTGCAAACTGAATTACACGCTGCGTGCATGAGCGAAACTTTTGCTACTCTTGGCTCCGCATCATCCCTCCCTCCTCTCTTCCCACAGCTTCTGTCTTCACCCCGTGCTTTGTCCCCCAGGCTGGTCGTGCAAAACCTATGAGGTCCCCACCGCCTTCGCAGGAACGTCCCTCTCGCCCTGTGAGCACAAACCCCTGCTTGCTGCTGCTATCTGAGCACCGGGCTGACCCCCAGCACTTAACCCCTGCCCACACAGCTTCATTAGCAGCAGTGTGAAGGCCACCGCATCCCTTCACCTCCAGACAAAAGTCTTGCTAATGATGGAAACATCTGCTGGTGGAGCTGGAACTGCGTGGGAGCTGCGGGGACAGGGATGCAGTGCTCTGTCTTGAAAAAACAACCCTACGCGGCCTTTTATTTCCTCCAGCACTAATGATGTTTCTCAGCCAGCCCAGCTCAGTCGGAGCATCAAAGTTGGGAGCCAACACTCTGGGCTCCTCGTGTTGTCAGAGAGGAGAGGCATGTCTGGAGGTGGGGCTGTGGTGGGCTCCAACAACTTCCAGGGCTCCCACCCCTCACTGGAGAAGGACTGTAGCGGGCTATGGTCCCAGGGGACCACAGGGGACCTGGATGTCTGCAGGGCTGCACCACGCGGTGGTTGGTGTGGACTCTGCCACGGCAAAAGCTCCCTGTAGCAGATGCGTGATGGCGTAAGGTTGAGTAGATGTGTGATGGAGTAAGGTAGCGGTGAGAGCACAGTCTTGGCAAACTTGGTTAACCAAGTTTCCTGCTTCTTGCTTTTGGTTAAACCAAAGCTGTGCTGCCTCTCCCTGCTCCAAGGGAAGGCAAACCAGGCAAATCCTGCCCTTGTTTTGCACCACTGCTTTCCGAGGTAACAGCTGGAGGGATGCCACCGAGACAATTCCCGTTGTCTTCATCGGTCGTTGTAGGCAGAAGCATTTTGCAATGCTCCTGCTGCTGCCTCCCTGCCCAGGGCCGGGCTGCCGTGCCAAGCACGCAGCCAGCTCCAGGCTGTTTTGGAAAAGCTGGCTTTGCCATCCTCAGCCTGATGTCTCTGCCGGCTGCTGCTGCAGACAGCGTTTGTGTTCTCTCCGTGTATAAACCGGTGCGGTAATGAAAGACTGGGAGCAGATTTGTGGCGAGAGGCAGCTGTTCATCCCTGTGAAATCGCAGAGCTGGTTTCATACGCAGTGCTACGCTCAATTTATTGCTCTTTCACCACCTCTTCCTTGTATTGAGTGGGGACAGGGATGGGAGAAGCAAAGAGATTTCAGCGTCACTGAAGGCAAAACCTGGTCTTGGCTGTTCTGGTGGCCCCATATAATTTGGCTTCTTGTTTGATCTTCTCCTCCTCTGAATTATTTTTTCCTAAGCCCTCCTACCCTCTTAACGATAGAGAGCTGGTCTCAGAAGACGTGCTACCATGCAATGTGATGCCAACCAAAAACCTTCATGTTCATGTAGACTCCAAGACTGATGTCAGCAGGACCCTCAACCAACTTACACGAGCATCTTGGTACTGGTTCAGGTGCAGCAGATAGGGTATGTCATATCTAACACCATAGCAGAACTTGCATTACTCAAGTGTCTTGCTCGTGTGTCTGAAGTTAATATCCCCAGTCCCCTCGTGGGAACCAGCACACACCGTTGAGTGAGAATGAGCCAGCAGGCTGGAAGAGGCCAAGACAGCAAAGCAAAGTGGGATTTGTAGCTGGAGAGCCTGGGATAACGTCTGCTCAAACCTCTGCTAGCAGTGCCCATGTTCACAGCAACGAAGCCTCCATCTTGGGCTCCCCTCAATCTTTCCTTCTCCGTGTCTACCTGCATCTTGGGTTTCTGTGGCTGCTTGGGGTTTTCTGGGGTCCTCGAGCCTGTTGTGGGGAGTGGAGATGACTGCAGCGAGATCGGGAGGTTCAGACACTGGCTAATCCTGTTAGGAAGCCAGTGGTTATTGCAGGGCTTCCAGTGGGACCTGCTAAATGAACCATAATTCTGTAATGAGATTTCCTTTTCCCGGCCAGACTAAATGTTCTTGGCCACTGGGAATAAAAGGTCGGGGGGAAGAAAAAATAAAGAGAGAGAAAGAAAAAGGGGAGGGGGAAGCCTGTCTCAGGCTCTGTCTATCTCGATTGTATCCAAGATTTGAAGAGCTCTCAGACGTGCCTGGTTATTGCAGCTCACTTCTGCGCCCCATGAGTACAGCTCAGGGCAATAGGCTGCCCTGTCCTCCTCTGCAGGGGGTTGATAGGACCCTGAGAGCAAGAAAAACACATTTGAGGTTGTGATATCACTCCAAAATTCAGAGAAGGTGAGAGAGACTTCTTTACGAACCAGCAGGATGCTGGAGAGGGAAGGGGAAACAGGTTGCGGGGCTAGCGAGAAGAAAACGTACCCTAGAAAGACAGCGATTTCTTTGTAGGAAAGCGGAATTACACCCAGAAATGTCCAAGGTGTGTTTTATTCCAACTTGTAGCTGCAACAGAGAAAAGCCAGCAGTCCCCAGGAGGTCTCTGGTGTATGATTGCAGGGAGAGTCTGCAGGGGAGGGATGCTTTGGGCTGGGGCAGCTCAGCACCGGTCCTGTCCTGGTTCGGCAGTGGGACACCCGTGCTGCTGCGGCCCCGGTGCTTTGGCTGGGGTGAAGTTAGGGCAGAGATGAATTTGACCTACGGTCTTTGCAAACAGTGGGGTTTTTTAGGTGAAAACCCACAGCAGAGGCTGGCGTTAGCTCAAAGACCATCCGCTCTTCGTGCTGGACCGTTGGCCCCGTGCTCTGCCACCAGCGGATGGGGACGGCTGCTCACCCCGGGGCAGCAAGGGCATGTACTCAGCCCGGCAGGGACGGCTGCATTAAACACCACCTCGCCTAGGAAGAGCGTGCCCCACAAATCCATAAGACGACGTGTTTCTGATTCAAACAGCTCCTCTTGCTCCTGGCAAGGGGCTCCGGGGAACACCAGCATGAATCCTGGCTCCCGACAAGGCAGGAGACCCCGCTGCCGAGCCCCGAGGGGTGGCCTTGGTGGCAGGAGTGACATTTGGGTCACACAGGGGACATGCCTGGGTACAGGGCCGGTGCCACCTCAGTCGCAGGGTCAGCCACGGGTAATGCACGGGGTGCCATCGCAGCCTCTGCTACCGCCACGTCCCTCCCCTCCTCCTCCTCCAGCTTGCTTGCAGGCGTTCCCAAACTTCCCAAACTGGCCTCGTTTCGCCCCGGGATGAGAAGCCAGCCGCCTTGGGGAAGGGCTGGGCTCTTTGCTCCGTTGCTTGCTCCAGCGTGGCCTCTCTGCTGGGGAGCAGTTTGGAGCTGGGAGCTTTTGATGCAGCCCAAGGAGGAGGGAGAGATCTGCCTGCTGCGACTTGGTGTTTTGCAACAGCTCTTTTCTTGCTTGATCTTGCTTGGGTTTTTTTTCTTTTCTTTCTGGTCTTTCTTTTTGAGCGTCTGACTCTCTCATTTATTTCTGTCTAAATGGCAAACAGAAGCTTTTCGTTTGCCAAGTCTTGGGCTGGGTTTCTCTGGCCGTGGCTGGTGCTTTGGGTGAGCGTTTTCCAGCCTTCCCCTGCTCGAGGGATCCCTGACGGTCCTTCAGCCTCGCAGTGAAAACCCTGAGCCCTGTCTCTCATCCAGCAGGCAAGTGAGGAAAAAGAAAAGTGCTTTGATTTTTTTTTTTCCTTCCCTTTGAAATTTGGTCCCAGGGGTGCTGCAAACATGTTGGCTGACCCTGGCCCCTTCTGTGCCTCAGTTTCCCCATTTGTAAAATGGGGATTGGTGAGAGGGGTGGTTATTTTCCAGCATTTCACGGGGTAGTTCTTCACAGGTCCAAGGTGGCCTCTTTATTTGTTAGGCTGTTTTTCCTGTTTACTATGTTTTTAGCCTCAAAGCTTTCCCTCGGGCTGCGTGGATGGGTGCCTCCCGCTCCTAACTCAGAGCCTGTTTCCAGGCCATCAGCTGCTCTTGCTGCAAAAAAACCCTCAAATGAAGATGGGAAAATAACATTGCTAAAAATAAACTAAAAATCCGAGTGTTTTGGATGCCAGCTCTCCCGGTATCTTCTGAGCACCTCTCCTCCCTCCTGGCCCGCAACTGTTCGTTATCGGTCTCAGCAGGGCAGAAAACATTGCTGGGCTGGAGATGGGTGCGATGGGGCTGGGTCTGTCCTGCTCCCCCAGCCGTGGTGCTCGGCCAGCGTGGGGGCAAAGCCCCTGGGGTCTCCATCCTCCTGCCTGGGCTCTTCTCCAGTATTTAGTGGTGGGGTGAGAGGGGGATTCAACACAGCTGAACATGCAGCGGTGACAGCCTTGTCTGGGGACACTGGAGGAGCTGCAGCCACAATCCAGCTTCCATTGCCAAAGGGCTTCTGCCGGTGGCCTGATGGTGAAGTGACCGTCCCCTGTGCTGAAGTGGCCGTTGAAGGAGCCCAAGGGCGATGGCAGCACTGCTCCCGTTGGGACCTCGCTTCCCCTGCTTTGGGGGCAAGGTGGGACCCGTCACCCGCAGGTCCAGAGCTGGGCTGGGAGCAGAAGCTCAATCAGATGGAGCTGGAGAGCCGCGGAGCAGCGAGTCCTACAGCCGCGACCCCTGGGCCGGCAGACAGATTACCAACCAGCTCTGCACAAAGCATTACGGAAAGGTGAGGATATCCGCAAGCTTGTTAGGCAAAGCCCGAAAGCGCACAGCTCCGGCTGGCTGTAGGCAAAACCCTAGGTCAGACGTTAATGTCGCAGCAATCAATTTAATCTGGACTTCACTGAGTCGTCTCGTAAGAGCCGAAGCGTGTTAAGATGCAGCAGGGAAAGCAGGAGCCTGGATATAAAAACAGTTGGGGCCCCTCCAACATTTCCCTGGCACGGAAAGCCAGGATTTCCCGGGATTTCACCTCCTCCCTCTACAAACTGGGCAGGATCCCAGGTCTGGGCGGTGGGACTAGGAAGGTCTACGTGTGCCTATCAGGAAACCTCTCCTTGCCTAGGACTTAACCATGGCCCAGCCTGGGAGAGTATCTCCAGCTAGAGAACGAGGAAAACATATTTTAGCCCCCCCAAAGCAGCTGGTTTGGGTTTTGTGGGCAGCGATGCCACCCTTGGTGGAGCTACCATCATCCATCAGAGGTATCAAGAGGTGGAAATCCTCCAGCTTTTAGACACTGGCACAATTTCCCTTCTCCAACAGCATCAAAACACTAGAAGGTTTGGGGGGTTGTTTTTCTTTTTGGGGGTACCTTTCGTACCACTTTCCTCAGGAAACAGGGTTCATCCAGCTGTGCTCTGGTTTATCCGTCCGCCTCATCCTAACAAACCCAGCTAATTTCGACCAAATTTAATGGGAGGGTTGAGACACGAAAAAAAAAAAAAGGATGTTTTTGTGAGTTGCATGAAAATGGGTCCCAGGTGGCTGGACTGCGCGGGATGCCAAGCAGGGGGCTGGGATTTGGGCTGAAATCCACGCGGCACCGGTGATCTCGCAAGGAAACGTCAGGGATGTTTTCGACCGCAGGCAAAGGCTCCGTCAACCTTATTAGAGCTGACTTCAGCCCCGCTCGGGGATGGGGCCCCCGGCGCTAACGAAGCTCTCAAAGGTGACACCAGTGAGCTGCTCGGCCCCAATTCCCTCTCATTAGTGGGGTGAGCCCTGTTTCCAGGAGCCTGAAACCAGAGGGGCTGCATGCGAGCCAGGATTCGGCCGTGGGGAGCCTCTTGCAGCCTGGAGGCAGGTGAATCACCGAGGCTGAGCCGCGTCTGGAGGTAGCCAAAAAGCTGTAAATCGCCTTTTTTTTGGGGGGGGGAAGAAAAAAGCTGTGAACTCAGGGCCTGGCACGTTCAAACCTGCTGCTGGGGCTTCGCGTGGGGCTGCCGAGCTCTCCTGGCCATGCTGGTGTTTGTTGACTTAAAGCAAAGTGGTTTGTGGAAGGGTTTGCTTGATCTTGGTTTAACTAGAAGAAGCTGTTTAATACCTTTAAATTACAGCAGCGTTTCAACATCCCATTAAAGTCATTCCAGAAATATATCTAAATTCCTGGCATGGCTTCTGCAAACTTCTCCCCAGTCGGTGGGAAGGCTGAGCGTCGTCTTTTTTTGTTTGGTTTGTGGAAGAAAAGGGGGGAAAAAAACCACCGCTCTGTCTCTCGACTTCTTGGGTTTCTCCCTTTTTTTGGGGGGAGCCGTTGACTCACGCGTTTGGGCTGGGAGAGATCCGCAGTCGCTGTTTGGCTGCGGCCAAAAGGTGCTCATTCAGAGGTGGGTGCCCAACATCTTTGTGTCCCCCTACGCTTGCGCAGCCCCCGAGGCTTTTTTGTTTTGTTTTGTTCTGTTCTGTTTTGTTTCGTTTCTGGGGCTGTGAGTAATTTGAGGGCTGGGATCGGCCTTCCACGTTGTCGCCTTCCCCTTGGTCTTTGCAGCTGGGGCCGCGTCGCTTTGCGGCTCCATCCAAGCTGGAAGAAGCTGGGGTCGATGTGATGGAGGGGCTGCCCAGCTCGCTCCTCTTCGTGGGGTGCCCCAAATATGCTGCTTCACTTAAGTGGGTCTGGGGGGGCGGGGGGGGGACGGACCAGGGATGCTGGAGCCTCGCTCCCCACCCACCCTGCGGGGAGGCACGCGAGGGGCTTTGCTGGTGGGTAGCAGAGTATTTTTGGCTTTTTTTTTTCTTCTTGCTCTTTTTTAGAAATTAAGAACTCGACAGCAGCTGTTTCTCTGCTTTTGGGTTTGCTTTGTGTTTCTTTTTTGCAATGAATGCTTTGCAGATTTGGCTTATCAGGCTTGTCAGCCTGCTCCAAGCCCTCCGCTCTCCTCCCCGTCCCTATTTACCCAGGGCGCTGGCTGACGCAGGGCCCTTTCCTGTGTTTGTCACCACCCACCCCAAGGTCCTCCAGTGATAACTTTTCATTTAAGATTAGGGATTTGGGTCTTTTCAAAAGAGTCTTTAACCTACAGTCCTCTGAAATGTGTCACTTAACAGAAAAAAGAAATAAATCTCTAAATATACTGTTTAAGATTGACACAAAAGTGATTTGCCTAGTTTGTAATTACCCCAATAATTGAGGCAAAGGTTAAAAGGTACGGTTCGGGGGCCGGATCCCACTAGAAAGGAATGGGCTTGAAATAGGGACTCAGATGGTACAAAATACCGAGAACTGGCTGGTTTTAGCTGGCTTTAATGATCTCGATTCTGCTGATTTCAGTGGAGTCGTGTAGCTCTGCCGCTGCCGAGCATCTGCCCCCAAACTTACAGCTGCTGGTGGATGGCTCAGGCACTTGTGTTTCAAAACAGTGTTTGCATCTGAATAACCCAGAAGTAACTGGAACCCCTTTCAGCCTGTGAAGCGAGGTCTTAAAGCAGGTTTTTTAATCTGTCTAAATTAGACCCTGGATTTACAAGAAGTCCTTGAACTTTGGTGTGTTTATTAGCCCTCCAACGTGTCCTTAAAATGATAGTGAAAGCAATTTTGATTTTGATGGAAAGGTGGTAGGGCTTGGGCTGGAGGAAACATGCTACCGTGACTTTTAAAGGTAGGGGGTTCACATTTTGAAGTAAAAGAAAAAGAAATGCAAGGGAAGACAGACAGGTACTTCTCTGCCTTGTAACAGCAATGAAACATTAATTCATCCCCCTGGAATTTCTTGTTTGTGTGCTCCCATAATTTCATTTCTTTGGTGTCTGTATGAAGCTTGAGCTAGTTGAATGCCAGAAGCCAAATACTCTTCAACTAATATCTTTTTATTAGATTTTGTGCGTGCGTGTGTGCCCACGTGTACGTGTGAGAGAGAGATCACCCTTTATAACCCACTTTATACCCTTGGAGGCTGTGAGATGCGCTCCGAGAGAATCTTTCCAGCAGCACGTTCCGAACTCTAACCCCCAGTGCAGGGAGGTTTAAGACATACATTTGGCTTTTGGTGGGATTTACAGGTGTCTTGCTGGAAAGGAGGGCGGTTTCAGGGAAAAGCTGACATTGGTGTTTGTGCTGGAAGACTTCACGTTGCCACATCTCTGCCCGGTAGCTGAGGACTTGTTATACCTCCTGAAAGTGGGGAGCAAAGAGTTTCCCCGCAAACATGTCCTGGAGCTTGTGGGCTGGTGGAGTTGGGAGCTGGCACAGGGATGTTTCTAAAAGTGAGTTCCCTTGGCCCTGTCCTCCCAGGTTTTAAAGGCAGTCTGGATTTGATCACACCCCAATCTTTTCCCCCTGCACCTTGCAGAGGGGAGGATGCCAAAGAATCCCCCCGAGCCTGCGGCGTGGGTGTGCATGACGTGCGGAGGATGGAGGAAGGAGGCAGCGGGACTCCTCCTTGCAGGTCCCGCCGGGGTTCTGCCGTGTGCCATGTGGGCACAGGGACCTGTATTTCTGCCCACAGCAAACACTTCACCTGCAGCCAACCCAGCAGAGAGTGCAAAGCTCCAGCTCAGCTGGGGACTTCCCAGGCCCTCCTGCTCTGCTCTGCTCCTCTCTGCTCCGGGAGAGGACAAGAGCGAAGGCTCACTGCCACCTCTAGGCAAGGACCAGCATAGGCACTTGCTCTAAACTAGAGCACAGACAGACAATCCTGGGATTTGTCCCAAATCACTGCAGTCTCTGTGCCAGACCCCCCTATCAGCTGGTGTGGGGGTGTGTGTGTGCAGTTACATAGGCTCCTTAAGCTTTAGTATAAATATGTTTAGCCGTTTCTTTATTCCCCGGGCAGTAATCCCTCGAAACGCATTTTGAGTTGCATAGAAATAGCAGCCGAATAACTCCAGAGCCGCGGCTGCCGGGGATATTGTGTGTGTGATCTGTGCCGAGGCCACGGTTTCCTAAGGATCTTAGAGAGCCGAGCATCCTGAGGGGCACGTTCCCGCCGGCGGGCTGCGAACCCCGGCAGCAGAGCCGGCTGCCGGCCACCCACCCCTCGAGAGAGACCCACCGGCAGCTCCTTGACTCGCACCCGACCTCCCCGCTGGAGCCCACAGCTGCCGCCGGCTCCCGAAAGAGAGGTGGGTGAGGACGAACGGCAGCAGGAGAGGGGAAAGAGCCCAGATTCGGGGGGCAGGGAGGGAAAGGGAACTTGGGTGAGCATTAGCTGCTGTGTTTATATTTGGCTTCTCTAACCGCTGCCAGCATATGGCCAGAAGCAAGCAGCGCTGAGCTGATTTCAGAGGAGAGAGGGAACCGGGGAGCAGCTGCGCGAGGGGCAGGGAGGAGGCTCTTCCCTCTCCCGAGCAGTTTTGGGGGATAACTTGCTTGGTAGCACCGCTTGCATTTGCTCCCAGCTGTGAGAAGGGGGGAAGCAACTTCCATGGATGAGGCTGGCTCAGCAGGGCTGGGTATGGGGTCAGAAGCTCTGGCTTCTCCAGAGCTGGGATCTCTTCTCCGGGGCTCTTGGCTACACAAGTAGGATGAGGCAGGATTACGGGAACATGCTCCCTGTGGAGAATTCCTGTCCACAAATGCTCTTTGCTGGAGGAAGGAAGGTGCAAACGTTTGCTGTCACACCAAGAGCTGTGTGGGAACGGGCTCACTGGGTATAGATGGGCTGGAGAGGGTCTCGCTCCACCTTCTCCATTCACAGACCAACATTTGTCTCATTAGTTGTTTATGAACTTCCAAGCCTTCCTCTTCGGGCTGACTCATGGCTCCTGGCTGGAGGGAAAGGCTCCCTGGGGCTCCTCCCTGGCTCAGGAGCATGGACAGGACATGCACAGGCCAGCAGCTCCCATCTTGTACTGACACTTTGCTCCTGACTTGCCCAGATTTACGGGCTTCAGCAAAGCTCCAGATGATACAAAAATGAGCGTTGTCCCATGAAGTTTTCTGCAGGTGAAAGAAGTGCTGCCATGCCCTGGTGAGGACGTGGCCCACGGGTGAGCACAGCTCATCTGGTTCCCTTAAGCTCTGAGCTAGCGGAGAGGGCTGGGACCCTGCCAAGGGTGCAGCTGCAGGGTGTGGTGGTGGGGTGGGTGAGCTGCACTGCCAAAGCTGTGTCCCGGGAGTAGCACAGGGAGCCCTGCTAAGATCCAAGCACCCCAGCAGTCAGGGCGTTGCTTCCCCAGCGTGGTTTTGCCTCCTGCAGATCTGCCTCGCTGGCAGGAAGGCAGAAGAGCAGCGAGGTGCCGGTGGCCGGAGCTCGTGTCGCGTGTCAGGGTGGCTTTGGCAGTGCAGAGTCCCCTCGAACACCACGCAAGTGCCATCACACCCATCAGCCTTGCGTGAGCCGGACCTCCAGCCATGCTCCGCTCACCCCCCGTCTGTCTGCACCCCCATCCAAGGGGGACCGCTCCAGTTTCCCTGATAAACACTAGCACACACAGCTCTGCAGCACTAAGGCCGTGCTCAGAGATGTGAGCCCTGAAAGGAGAAGGTTTCGGATTTTTTCTTAGCCTGGGCTGAAGCTGACAATTTTCAGCCTGCGACTGGGTCAGAAAGCCCTTCTTTGCCGGTGTGCACCTACTCATCCCTCCATGGGGCAGATTTCCCTGCCCAATGGATCAGAGCAGATGTTGTAGGGTAGCTTACTATTAGATTAGTCCTCCTGCATCTAAACAGGCATAATTATGTTTTCATTAGCCCCAGACGGTGTGTTATAGCTTGACGTATGGGTAGTGTGAGGAGGGGGGAGTACGGGGAAAGCAGCCCCAGCCCCAATTCTGCTGCTGCATTTGCCTACTCTCTCCCCTTTGCCACCTCTGCAAAACTCCCTGTGTGCCGGGGAGGAACAAGGGCTGCTCGGTTTCCTCTTCCCTGTGGGAAGTTTTGTAATTGAATCGCCTGCTGTGCTGCGCTGTATTTGCCTGCCTCCGGAGAGGCAGTGGGGCAGGCAGGCCGGGGCTGCCCGGGGCGGCTGGCTCCCGGAGCTGCCGGTCATCCATGGGCTGTGCATCTGAAAGCCAGCTCTCCGTGCTCCGGTGGGAGCTGCCTCCTGGGCTTGGGAGGAGGCTGCGAGCAGGTGAACCTCACACTCCTGCCCGAGAGCCCGCTTGGGTTTATATAATATTATATATCTATAATTGTGTGTTTGTTGTTGCCATGGGAATGAGCACAATTGCAAAGCCTGGAGACTGATGTCAAGCCTCGGTTTGCACTGGGCCTTATCGGGGGCAGGTAAAGAGTCAGAAGGGGAAACGGGGTGAGGAGGAGCCCCTTCGCTCTATCCCCTGTCTGCAGCCCAGGCTCCGCTCTGGCAGCAGAGGTACTGGTGGCTGGGAGAGGGACAGGGCTGCCCCAGCCTGCAGCGTTGCCCGGCTCAGGGCTGGGGGCACTGGGAGATGCTGGCGGGGCTGATGCCCTCTGCCCTGGGCACAAGAGAGGGCAGGGGCAGCCCCGGCAGGAGAGGGGCTGCCTGCTGGCAGGGAAAGAGGGGGCTTTTCTGCAGCCTCAGAGCACAACCCAGCTGGGAGCAGGAAGGGGGGGGGCTGCAGCTTTCCAGGGGTACGGAGGCAGTTGCCGGTGGAGCAGGGCTGGGCCGGGGAACCGGGGGGCAGGCAGAGCCCCCGCTCCCTCGGGGCAGGCTGAGGCGGGCCCGCGGGCTGCGGAGCGGAGCTTCCCCGCAACAAGTGGGGGCCGGGGGGGGTGTCTCTCGGCTCTTTAATTGGTGGGGGAGCTGGGGGGGGCTGGGGGTGGGGGGCGATGCTCCCCGGCAAGGGGAGGGAGGGGGAAGAAAAACCACGCTGGAAATGAGGTTATATAAAAGATGTATGATTTGGAGAGCGGAGTGTCTCCTAATGAGGGCTGCACCGGCTCGCTCCACACCCATAAAAACCCTGGTTGGACGTCAAAGCGGATTCGTTTCGGTGATGCTGGGATAAAGGGGCGCAGCGAGGACTGGCTCCCTCCCTGCCAGCCCAGCCGAGCCCAGCGCCGCGCCGGGCTCCGTCCCCCTCCGCCGCGCCCGGAGCCGCCGGGAGGGATGTGCCGGGCGGGGACAGGGACGGGGACGGCTCCTCTCCGCCGCACGGTAGGTGGGACGGCGGGCGGGCTGCCCCCAGCCCCGCACCGGGCGCCGCTTCTCCGGGGAAACTTTGCGGCGGGGCAGGGGGTGCGGGACCGGCAGCGGAGCGCGGAGCCCCGCGGGACCGTGAGCTCCCTCGGGCGCCCGTCGGAAGCGCTCCCCGCCGCCGCCTCGGGGCACCGGGGCTGCGCCGCTCCGCCGTGCCCTTGGCCGGGGAGGAGGGGCGGGGGGAGGCAGCAGCGGGTCTCCAGCCCCGCCGGTGCGGGCAGCCGGGCTCTGCCTCCGGCTGTAGGAGCCCGGGCCTCCGTGGAGGTGTCCGAGCCGCCCCTGAGTCCCGCGGCGTGGAGGGGAGCGGAGGGCACGCGTGGGATCTACCCGGCTAAAGCCGCTTTGCTGGTCCGGCGAGCGAAGCCGTGGGTGGCCACGCCGAGACGCGGCTCCCACCCTGCCCCCCCCCCCCGGGCCGTCGCTGTCGGTGTGTGTCCGTTCCCCCCCCCCCCCCCCGGCCCTCCGCACCCCGGGGCTCCGCTGCAAACTTCCTCCACCGCCTCCGTGCTCGGCTCCCCCCCCCCCCCCCCGCGTCCCTCGGGCTGGGGGGGCTGAGCCAGCTGCGGGAAAGGAGCTGTTATCTCCCTCCCCCGCAACACTTTGCAGCAAGTTTGGATGGGGCGAGGGGGCCGCTTGCCCGGGCGGGCAGTTTACCGGGGGGGGGGGGGGGAACAGAGCAGGGGCAGGAGGCGAGGGGGACGGCGTGCTCGGGGGGGGGGGGGCAGTTTGCCCGGGGAGGGAAGGCAGGGGCAGGTGGACGGTGTGCGCGGGGAGGGCAGGCGGCCAGTTTGGCCGGGGAAGGCAGGCGGGAGCAGGCGGGCAGCGTGCCCGGGACAGCCGGCAGTTTGCCCGGGGAGGGAAGGGAGAGGGGCCGGGGCAGGCGGGGCGGGGGGGCCGGATGCGATCTGTCCGGGGACGGCAGGGAGGCGGTTTGCCAAGGGAAGGGGAAGTTTCTGGAGAGGGCAAGGGTGCAGTTTACCCCGGGGGGGGGGGGGAGGCTAGTGGGGGGCAATTTCCCCAGGGTGGGGGGCAGTTTCCCACCGGGGGGGGCGAGCAGGGGCAGGGCTATTCCCCCCCCCCTCCCCGCCCGCGCGGGCGGTGCCGGAGCTGTCCCGGGTGCTGAAGGCAGCGGCGGGCGCCGCCCGACCGGAGCCCCGGGGGAGCCCCTCCCCCCCAACCCCGACAGCCCGGACACCGGCGGGGAGGGCTCGAGGCTGCAGGAGGGGGGGGGTTGACCCACGCCGGGTCCTGTCCCTGCTGTTCCCCCTGTCCCACGGGATCGGGATGTCCTTGCCTTCCCCGGGGGCACTGGGGTGGGAGCAAGATCCCCCTCCAGCCCGGGGTGGGGAAGAGACACCCCGATGGGGCTCCAGCCCCCGAGTGAAGCCCTGGGATGTCCCGCTCACGTCTGGCTCCTGTCCTTCAGGGAGAGCCGGGGGTCAGTCCGGATCTTGCCCCTTCCCTCTCCCCACCCGCACGCCAAGAACCTCGACAGTCCCCTCTGGATGCGCTCGAAATGCAGAAGGGAGTTGTTGTCGCAGGGATCAAAGGAGATGAACCCTGCTTGCCCTGCCTGTGGTCTCGCTCTCGGCTTGGTTTGCGGTAGACAGTAGAAAGCTTTTGGTTTTTACTGGCAAAACAGAGGAAAAGAGACCTCTGTACCCGCACATCTGGAGCATCTGGTGCTGGGGTGGGTGTGCATCACCCCATCCAGCGCCAGTCCCGCAGAGCCTTTCCCTGCCTCAGCTCTGCGCTCCCTGAGCACGCTGACTCCACAGCCCAGGTGCAGACATTTTCTTCCAACGCTTTCAAGTTATGACTGTCAGGAGGAAATTCTGGCAGGCAACTTGACAATTATCTGCTGAGTCCCCGAGGAGCTGATCCGCCTCTCACTGAAATGGAGGGGAAGTGTCTCCTTCCTTCCCGTGGGAGCACAGGCTGTCTGGAGCGGGAGACGTGGGAGATTGCAGGGGGCAGTTGCAGTGGTCGGGGGCTCGACTGCTTTAAATGCTTTAAATGCCAGCTCCTCTTCCTCTTCTGCATCCCCAAATGCTGATGGCTCAGGCAGACGGCAGAACGGGATCTACAGGGATGATCACACAAAAGCTGTGGGGAGGCTTTTGGGGCAGGGGGACTGTTCAAAACAGCACTCTCCCAGAGAGTTCTGCCTGCACATCTTGGTTGGCTATGCCTTTTCTGTTAAAGGTCTCAGGTGGGGAAGTCTTATTTTAAAGAGTTTGGGTTTGCATCAGCAATTTCTTCCTCCCTTTATTTTCTTCTAGCTTGTATCACCCAGAATATTTTCTTAAAGATGCTACAAACTCAGTCATATACTCTCCAGTTTTAAAACGTGCATATGTTTGCAAACAAACTCCCAGTACAGAGTCTCTTCTTACGCAGACGTGGGGTTTGAAGGGATATTTCTCTCATCAGATGCCTGCAGTGGGAGAAGCGTTACATTCCCTCACGAGCAAAGGAGAGGGACAAGTCCTTGTGCCCTCTGAATTCTGTTTATTCCCTCTGTCAGTGCGGCGATCATGAGCGAGTACCAGAGAGGCCATCTTAGGCAGAGGGGTTTGGGCTGAATCCTCACTTGCAATTAATGTTGTCTCTCTGCTGATGGGGAGGGCTTGGTCCTCCCTGACCCTCAGGGACATTTTGGCTCTGACAGATTTTTTTTTTCCCCCCTCCTTTGCTCGTGTAGTTTGTATTTTCCATTTCAGTAGTGTATCTGTACAAAGGCTTAGGAAATCTGCCAGATTGCCTAAATCAGTGCCTGAAAACAACTATATATAGTAACTGATAAGTCACATGAGCTCGGCTTGCATAGATTAGCATTTACCTTTCCTGAGTAATGAGAATATTGTTTGATACTTGTTGATACCATCAATTTTTACTAAAGAAATACAATCCTGATAGCAAGGGACTGGTTTTGAGAGGAGGCTCCAAACAAAGCTAAAATGCCTTTGCTCTGCTCACGCTGTTCTGATTGTATCTGTGCATTACATCAAATCTATATACGCGATCTGATCTCTCGTACGTAGCCAAAAATAAACATATTGTGTCCCAAAGAGGGAAGGATCTGTAAGCCACTGTCTGGCTGAAGCCGGATGAAAGCATGTTTACTTCCATCTGCTTGTTCCAAATTAACTCTGCAACGGGCTGCGTGCGATACCTGACCCAACGCACCCCGGATTGCCACCCTTCACGGCAGCTGTGAAGCAAGCGGAGCGAAGTACCGATATGATGCCAGGCAAGTGTTGGGGATCTGGCTGTGGGCACGAGAAACACAAGGTCTGGAAAGCCCATATGTTATCGGTATGTTGGTTCTATATGCGGTGCGTGGAAACCTGCAAGTACTCTGTGTGTGTGTATACAAAACGGAGGTATTTATGCTAAGGCAGCTCTTTCCATAGCCTCTCTTTTACATGACAATTCAGAAATGCTTAACGAGATCTTGCAATGCCCTTCTAGGGTAGGCTTGTCTTAATCCCATTTTGCAGAGTCTCAGGCTTATGTTTTCAGACATGCTGAAAACGTGCAGTTCTTCCTTGCCTTGAAAGTCACGAAAGCTCAGTCTTTTCAGAGCAGGACCCATCCTTCATCCCCAAACGCCATCAAAATGAACACGTCCTCGGAAATATCAGTGGCACGTCTCGGCCAAGGGCTCCAGTCCCGCTGCAGTGCGGTGGGACGGTGGCCCTGGTGTGACAGCCTGCCCCACTGCTGCCTCTCCCCATGGTGCCAGTATTGAGGAGGAAGGTCTTGGGAAGCCAAAATCCTCTCCTCTGGCGCGGGGAAAAAGCTCTCTGTTCTCAAGATAGGGGCTGGGGCTGCTTCAGCCAAAGGCAGCATCACCACCATGGGACTGTCCCATGGGGGAAGGGGAAAAAGCTCCAGGAACCGATGAGCATCGGGGCCCATTTCCATTCCTCTCTCTCATGCGCTCACGGCTTTCTTGCCACAGTGCCCCATGCCCAGCCCATGTTCAGGGATGCTGGTGGAGTGAGGATGATGTGGCTGATGCTGCTTCTAAGGAATGGCCTCGCTCTTGCCGGCAGCACCTTTAGCAAAAATTAGGAAGCAGAAAATTCCACATCCCCCCACCCCATCCGCCAATTAGAGCCAGTGCCCTCCGTGGGACAGGGGACGGGTCCCAGGAGGCCCCCAGAGAACTTTGCCACCACCGTTGATACTATGGCAACAAGTGCTAATGCAAAACCCTAAGAAAAGCACAGACAGAAACTCAGGGGAACAAATTATCCTCGCTTTTCGCCTTGTGCAGTCACCGAGGATGCCGGTGCAAAGAGGGCAAGAGCTCTGCTTTGACTCCACATACCGGATTCATCGGTGGGGAATCACACCTCTAGTCCTCCTGCACCTTTCGATGTTGAAGAGAGATGGTAGCATGCTTGGGGGACAGAGAAGATCCTGCAGCCGTTTCAGTGGCAGGCTTTGACGGGGACCTGGCAGGAGGCTCGTGCCTCCAGACCGAGGAAGCCAGGCTTGTGCTGTGAGGAGCCTGATGTTTTCCTGAGGTTTTTAAATAGTGACATGAGTCACTCTCTATGAAAGTCGGTGACAATAAGGTTTATTGCTATTTAGTGTCCTAATTGGGTTACTTCTCCCACTGGCTTGTTAGAGTAGGAAAATTGAACGCCATGCTAGAAGGATTTTGGGGAGTCAGCAGCAGCAAAGGAGGGGACGAGAACGTGAGCTGCTGAAACGAGCCGGGAGTTTAATTCCTGGACTGACTCTGAGCCGAGAGCTCTGTCGCTAACTTTATTGATGCCGGCTGGCGGCTCTGGAGCTATTACAGCTCCAGCCAACCTGCTGCGATTTTCAAATTCCCTTTTTCTTTTTTTTCTAAATGGAGCCACGATTCCCCTCTCGTGCCGCGATTGGATTTCGAAACCATCCATCAAGTGGCATTTTCTCATTTATTTCCTATCTACCTATTTTGTCATTTCGGACAAAGTGGTGTTGTGTTAACACGGGTCCCATTTGTCAAACTGGAGTCACTGGTGTAATTCCAATCCTCTCGGCAAATTGATGGCGGTGAAATTTATGTTTTACAGATGGGCTGAGCCCTAATAAGAACATCAGTTTTAGATGGGGTTAGCGGTGGAATTGATGTATAGTGGTGGTTTTATCTAAACTCCGTTTCAGCCGCACACCACAGGTGCCAAGAAAATATTGTACGAAACAGTAAAAGAAAAATGGCAAGTGTGTTACTGAAATATGCTAAGCCTTGAACTCCAAATTAAAACAAAACCTTGTTTCTGTCATCTAAAAAAAAAGAGAATTTTGTCAACACAGTTGTCTTGGCAACATTAAAATGTATTGCCTGTGGTCTGCTCGGAGAGGTGCGGTTCATATTGGATGGGGCGAAGGGGAGAGGGGGGGACGAGGGACTTCATTAAATTACCGTTTCGGTGCAGTTCTGCCCCTCTAGCGTTGCTGCTCCGTGATTAGGAGTGTGCAGGATGCTGGACCAAAGAGAAGAGGAGAGAAGAGGAGAGAATATCTCAGTTGGAAGGGACCTACAACGATCATCTAGTCCAACTGCCTCGAAGGCGTGCCGGTGGCTGCTTGCGCCAGCAGGACCAGCCTTTCCTCGGCTGTTTAATTCCCCGGAGAGGGACAGTTGGGATGAACGCAAAAGCAAGTGCCAGGAGCTGGATGAATGTGCAGGTCGCTGAGCTTTGGGGCAGCTTCAGCCCAACGATATGGCCATGAGCAAACATATATTGTTTTGCTTTCCAGAAAACAACCCCCTGATTAGAGGGAAATGAACCCTCTCAGGGAATGGACATAGATTTATTTATATCAGAAAGCAAGCATTTATTTTATTAATGGTTCTTTTACCAGTGATAGGCATGTTTTCAGTGCAAACACCCGTGCCCTGCCAACGTGGGGAAGGCGAGGGGGTCTCCAGGCCTGAGACCTCGGCACTTCATCCCTTCAGCAGCATCCTTCCCGAGCCCGCTGGTTTCCGTGGCTGCGTGGAGCGGTCCGGCAGCTCTGCAGCATCACTGGATGCTGGGCACTGGCACCAGGGTGTTGTCCAGATGGCAAAATGCCTCTTACTTAATTTACTCCTATGTGTAAATCAGGTTTATTGGGGGTGAAGGAATTGTCGTGGCCCAGGTGAAATAGCTACTTCCCAGCCTCGTGCGCCGGGGATGGGAAGGGAGAAGTGGAGTGCATTGTTTGGCTGTGAAGGAAAAAGGGCTCGCTCCTTCCCGGGCGGATTTTGGCAAGGTTGGTGGGAGGTGGATAACTACAGATAATTGGAGATAGCTGGGGGAACATTGTCTATACATTCTCAGGATTAAAAGGCCATGTACATAGATACACTGCAGTGTCGGTCTGAGCCGAACGGGAGTTGAGCATGGAACTGCTGGCACGAGCGAGCTGGCTGCTAGTGAATTACTTTAATGCTCCATTTTCAGATGCGCAAACACGCAGGTTTACAGTAAGTGTGCATATGTTGCATCCCATTGCTCCTCATCAGATTCACTGGCGCTCCATGGGTCATAACAAGTAAACGGGCATAAATCCACCAGCCCTGGGGTTCTTCATTGAACGCTATAAATCCCATGAAAACTAATTAAATAGGGCAATGGTGTCCATTTAAAGCTGGCACGTAGAAATGTAAGCCATTACTGCAGTGAAGACAAGACCCAAAATCAATTTGCGAGGGCAAGGGCAACCCAAGTGCCCACGCCGAAGGGCTGGCGTTGGGTGCATCGTAGCTCACCGTAGCCTGCAGCTCCTGGCTCGGAGAGTTAAGAGATTCTGTTAAGCTCCTAAGATTGATTTCTCCTCCGCTTCGCTTTCTAAATCAAATCATCCAGTTAACATATGTGCTGGAGTTTGTTGCTTGAAATGTTATCTGGCGACTCTAAAAGCTTTTCGTTACTGCTTTTCGTAGGGCTTGTTTCTTAAGCGAATGCCTTCATCGCTGCCGTAGGGGAGGCTGTTCTGCTGCTTTTCCCTACGCTGATTAAAGCCTCCAAACAAACCATGTCAGCGTGGATCGGTGCCGAGATCAGAGTTAACGCTTTTCGTAAGGCTTGTCTGGGGTGCTCCAAGTTTGCAGATCTGCAGGGTTTGTTGCTCTTCTGTAATTTGAGTTGGTTTTATGCTTTGGAAGGGGAGGGAAACGGAGGCAGGGAGTGGGACGGCACCGTCCGTAGATGTTTATTCAAGCGGCGTGGCCGGCAGGGAGCTGAGCCTGGCTTTGCCCATGGCGTCGGCCGTCTCCTGGCTGTCTTTCAGGAGTGAAATAAGTGTTTCCATCCAAGTAGCACTCAGCCCAGTGAAACCCTGCTCACTGCGCTGCTCTCACTGATTTTAAGGAGTTAGACGTGACACCTCCAGTAGCTTTAAATGTATGACCTCGCAAACATACTACTGCTCTTGGGTTCATAAATCAGACTCTTAATGATGCTCGTAGGGAGAACTGAACTCGGCAGAGCTGAGCACAGCTCAGCCACCCGCGCTGCAAACAGCTGGCGTCTCCCCATCGCTTCGCACGGGGTTAAATGCTTCAGGTTTCATCCGAAACGTGTTCCCTCTGGGAACAGACCTGCAGACGTCCCGGGACACCCTGGCAGCTGGGTGTGAGGGAAGCCCTGAGCCATGCTGGGTGTCTGGGGAAGTCTTCCCTGCGCTCCCAGGTGTCTCCTGCTGCCTTCTCATGCCCTGAACTTCTCCCTCTCCCTCCCATCTTCAGTCTGAGTTTGTGCAAGGTTTTGTAGCTGGAAAACGGTTAGACTCGATGATCTTAAGGTTATTTTCCAAGCTAAATGATTCTATGATTCTATGAAAATGCTTCTCCAACTCTTCCCCGAAGGAGCAGAAGGGTCAGGGCCTTAGAGACAGGTTGCCCTCAATCTCCTTGCCTGCCCCTCTGCTTTCTGGCTTTTCTCTGACCTTCCTTACTCTGGGGAGCAGCTGAGAAAAAGAAAAGAAAAGGCTTGAGTTGCAGGGAGGGGAAAAAAAGCCTGAACAGGCAAATAATGTCATTGCCTGTCTTCCAGCCAGTCCCCGGCTGCTGCTGCAGAGCCCGCAGCTGAGGCGGGGGGAGATACCGGCTGCCGATCACCCACGGGCGAAAGCGTGCGAGGTCCGGGAGCGAGTCACCCTCTTGTCTGTAGGGGACACGCTGGTGCTCACCCCCACCTTGGAGAAAGCCCTGGCTGGGTGCTTAGGTATCGCCTAGAATCTAATTTTTTTCTTCTTTTCCTGCTTGTAAGGAATGCTGAGACGATGGCGGGTTTTGGGGATGGGGAACGATGTGCACCCAGCAATAATGTTGTTCCCTGGAATCTTGCAGGCTGGAGATGTATATATGTAACAAATTACAAGCTTTGCTATAAGCTTTTTGGAGGAAAGAACTGGAAATTGGCCTGGGGGGGAAAAGAGTGAGGGACTGTAAACACTTTGGGGTTTCTCAGCTCTTTGGGGCACACGAGGGCCCTTTCCAGTGAGCTCAGCATCACCCCACTCCCCTGCAAGCACTGCAGTAAGGGGTCGAGTCGGGCTGAAAGGCACCATCTCCTCCGGCTGTTGAGCATCTGCCCACGGGAGCTGCCGGGGATGCCCGGCGGTGACAGGGGCTCGTGCCGGGCAGTCCCCGAGATGGCCCCGGCCCTGCTGAGATGGGCACGATGTGAACACAGACTTCACCGACTACGAGGATTTCGTGAGCGCCGCGTAGCTGGTGACTAATCCAGAGCAAATAACAAGGTTGTCCCCTTGAAGGGAAGCTGACAGTCCCGCACTCGCGTGGTACTTACACTGCTTTCAAAGCCTCGTTTGTCCTTACGGTGTCAGCTAACACATTAGAAATGAGTCCTGCGTGAATCGGTGGCTTGCCCGGACATCAGGGTGACGGTGACCTTGTTTGCAGGGGGGACCAGTGGAGGGGCTGGGCGATGCAGGGACCATGCTGGTGGGCTGCCGGGAGCGGGGCGAGGAAAAGACAAACCCTTGGCAGGGAGAAGGAAGCTGGTCCTGTGGTTTGGCACTGGCACCAAAGAACCTGCAAAAGAGGGGGAAGACTCGGCCGGGGTCCTGCTGTGTCCAGCGCTGCCAGTGAAAGTGGGCTCTGGTTGGGGAAGGGATGGAGGGGCTGGAAAAGAAGGAGGAGAGGGGCAGGACCTTCCTTGTAGAAGCAGATCTCTGCTTCCCTCCATCCTCCCCAAATATGCCACCTTCCCTCCCCAGGTGGCCTGAGGATCTGGAGAGATGTCCTGCTCTGCTGCCCCGAGCCCTGCAAGGTGGCACAACCCATCACGGCTGGCGGAGGTCCTGCTCCAGTGACCTCTGGCCAGGGCCACTTGCGGGATGTCACCCACAATTAGGACTTATGTCACCCGGGTTAATTAGCCCTTGAGGAGGTGACTCCCCACCGACCTACTCAGGTGGCATTTAACCCTTTGCACGCTGCTACTGCTCTGCAGGGCTGAGTAATGGCAGGAGAAGGGCAATAGGGGTTAAATCCATCGGCTGGGTTATCGGTCTCTAACTGCTTTATTCTTTACTCGCCCGTAAAAAGCCAGTCTGGGGTCAGCAGCCTTCGTCACATGAGGATTAAAATGCTCAAGTGAGTTAATGTCAGGGCTGGTGTCACTGCCCTGCTCCTCAGATCCCTGTTTTTCCCATCCGGGTGCTGGAGGTAGCTCCTGGTAGAGGGGGGCTCGGGGCTCGGTGTCTGAAGGTGCAAATGCTGCCCTGAATGTGCTGCCTTTGGGAGACAAGAAAGTGTTTTCCTTGGCACGTCAGTGCCTCCAGCCTGCAGATCTAGTGCCCTCTGTTCTCTCCCAAAAATTCAGATTTAAAAAAGAAAAGAAGGCATCTGCATTTCAGCTTGCTGCTAAATGTCAGGGCACAGTCCCAGAGAGAAATGTTCTCCAGAGCATCTACGAAATGGGAGGGGAACACGGAGAGGGTTTGGGAGCTGAAGTTATCGAACGCAAGCGTAGGCATGTGAGAACCAGGGTCCCATCAGGAGTCAATGAGACATGGCTCCCCAAGCCACGCAAGGGCTATAGAAAGTCATGCCTAGCTGCATGAGGTTCCCCCGAGAGCTGGGTAAACTCATTGCATGTTCTCCTTTAGATAGTTTTCCATCAGCTAAAGCAATTTGTTTGGGAACTGTTCAGAACTGGATGGCAGGGCTGGGCACGGGGGAGTGCTAGCTTTGCCTCCTGCATCCCTGTGCCAGGCTTGAAATATGGGGAGAGGAGGAGCTGAGCCAGGCTGAGGCTGTGATCCCGTAGCCAGGCTTAAAAGCACTTGCCGTTGTAAGCGCTTTGCTGTAACTCAGGGTAAGGGGAGCTGAATGTCCTCTTCTACCGCCTCGTTTTGCTTGTGGCTGCTACTGTTTCTCCTGAAGCATCGAAACAGTCTCGCTGTGACAGCACCTATGGAACGGGTTTCATCCTGGGCAGGGACATACGTCCCCTGTCTGGTCACCCCGATCCATCTCAACCATCAGGTTGTTGGATACTCTGGAAAACACATGGAGACAAGATCCTCAGCCGGCAGAAATTGCCGCCTAGCTCCGTGCGGCTCTACCCATTTGCCAGACTTGAGCGGTTTTTGCTTGCGACCCACGGGCAAAGCGGGGAGGGTCTGAGCAAGGCTGCCCAGCGGCCCCCTCCCAGGGCTCCCCCGCTCTCCCCGTGCTTTCCCGGCCCCCGCCGACCAGATGGTGCCGATTTTCGCAGGGGGAGCAGAGGAAACAAAGCCCAGAGCGATGGGAGGCTGCAGCCTGTCTCCCAAACACAGCCCGGGGGATGACATCTGTGGGGACGGGCTGATGCCTGTGGGTGTCTGTGGCGTGCCGAGCCCCGTGCCGAGCCGGCACTTACGCCTGCCCTATCTCACTTTTCTTTCTCTCTTGGTTTTTTTTTTCTTCCTTTCTAGATAAAGAAGCTCATGGACCGTTTGCAAGGATGTCGGTGAAGCGAGCGGGCTGCCTCCCCGCCTCCGCCCAGCGCAGGACCAGAGGCTGACTGGAAGCTGACATGTTGCCCCCTCCAGCCCCTGCTTGGCCACGCGATGCCCAGCCCTGCCTGCCCTGCCCGCCTTGCCTGCCCTGCCCTTAGCCTTGCTTTCCACCAGTAATACACCCTGCTTTCCCCAGGCTGCGTTTCGGAGAGAGGCGGCAGCGAATATGCTGCAGAAAGCCAGCCTGCAGCCAAAGCCCAGAGGAGTTTTGCAGTGAGGCCAGTTGCTTAAAAGCCGAAGAGCTGCCCCTTCCCAGCCCCGGCGTGGATAAGCGTCTCGGACAGCGAATTTCTCTGCGCTCAGTGGGTGTCGAGGTCCTGGTCTGCAGGCTCAAAGAGGGGGGCTGCCATGGAAGAGAATGTGTTCAGCGTGCAGCAGATACAGCCCAACGTCATCTCGGTGAGGCTCTTCAAGCGCAAGGTGGGCGGCCTCGGCTTCCTGGTGAAGGAGCGCGTCAGCAAGCCGCCCGTCATCATCTCAGACCTGATCCGGGGAGGGGCTGCGGAGCAGAGTGGCCTCATCCAGGCTGGGGACATCATTTTAGCTGTCAATGGCAGGCCCTTGGTGGACATGAGCTATGAGACCGCGCTGGAGATACTGAGAAGCATCGCCTCTGAGACCTACGTGGTCCTCATCCTGCGGGGCCCTGAGGGCTTCACCACTCACCTGGAGACCACTTTTGCAGGCGACGGGACGCCGAAAACCATCCGCGTCACCAGACCCCTCTGCCCAACTCCGAAGGCGGTTGACTTGTCCAACCCAAGCCTGTACGGCAAAGAGCAGCCGCTGCCAGCAGCCGACCGCACCATGGGCTCCCTGTGGACAAGAGAGATCAGGCGGGAGGTGGAGCCGATGGTCCACGTTAACGGCGTCGTTACCGGCAGCAAAGGGCAGGATGCTGGGAAGGGGAAGGAGGGTGCTTGTGGTCATCCTTGCCTCAACGGCGGCGTGGAAGACAATGAACTGCTCAAAGAAATCGAGCCTGTCCTGGATCTCCTGAAGAGCAGCAGTAAGGACAGCGATGGAGATGCACCCTCCAAGGTAGAGACAAGAGATATAGAAGTCCAGGTGGACTGGTAGGTCCCTAAATACATTTTTTACATTTGGTGAAATGTGCTGGTTTTGGCTACCCAACGCGGCTGGTTTAGGCGTCGGTGAGCACCTCTCCAGAAATGGCTGCTGTCTGACACAGCAGGATGGAGATGGAGAGGAAGGGATGCAAAAAAAAGGAGGAAGCGGTTGATGAGGGGAAGATAAAAGTAATGAAAAATTGGGCGTAGATGGTGGAAGAAAGGGAGAAAGATGTAAGTGTGGGAAATCAGGGAGACAGCAGGAGTAACATCTCATGGAAAGCTGAGCTATGCAATCTGTTGGATCACAGGCTGGGCTGGGTTTTGTTACTGTTCCATGTTCTGGATCTCATTTGTTTTAAGTTTAAACAAAATCCCATGCCTCAGTTTCCCCACTTGCCAAATAAGATTCATGGTATTGTCTGTCCTTGCTATCCTGCTTTAGAGCTCTCCAGTTGAAATGTGCTATTGATTAACTGCCGGAGAGGGAGAAGGAAGGTCAGACCGGCAGAGTACGACGCTTCCCAGGAGAAATGAGTTTCAAAACCCTCTGTGCTTTTGGCAGTCAGGCTCTGGCTTGGGGAGGGGAGAGGGGAGCCCCAGTCCAGCTCCAGCTGAAGCCAAGGGGACCTCTGTGCAAGGGCAGCGGGACCTGCCTTGGGTGCTCCCATCTTCTGGGAAGGGGGGAAATGTTTCCCGTCAAGAGCTCAGAAATGGCCATCCCTTGTTGAAATGCAACAGCGGAGCTGCCTGTTCATCCCCTCTGCTCTTTCTAGATCAAGCTAATTATTTCAATGTGCATATGCATGTATAACGAGGGTGGGGACGTATGAATGTTTGCCCCATGGCCTCTTGAGGAGGGTGAAGTCCCATCACACGGATGGAATTGCTTCATTTCTGACACCTGCTTCTTCAAGGGGCCACGTGCGTGGTGTTGCACTCCTGATCTTCCTCGGCATCGCCCTGAGATGTAGACCATCTCTCCGGAGCCGAAGCAGCTCCCTGTGGCCCTTCATGTTTTGCAAAAATGTTGTTAGTAGCTATTTTTTTTTCGTACCAGCTCTCTTGCCTCCTGGCCATTTAATAGCAGTGATAGGTTGCCTTTTCCTGTTGCCTTTCCCCACGTCCCTGAACACATTTTAGCAGCGTCAAGTGCCGCAGCGGGTTGTGGCTGCCCTCGGTTATCGACTGGCTGTAAAAGCCAGGAGGCTTTTTCAGGAGGGTTCGCCGAAGCTGGTGATCTCGGTTCAGTGACAGAGGGATTTGTAATTTCAAGTTCCCTTGCTGCGCCTGCTTCCTTGGAGGGAAAGGAGAAAAATTGTATTCATTTTTTTAATCAGAAACAATGAGAGGAGAAAGGCAGAGCTGTGGAGGAGCGGGATCCCTGCCGTGGGGTCCCTGCCCGGCTCGGTGGCAAACCCCAGGCTGAGCTCTGGATCGCTCCCATCACAAACCAACACCCATACCGTGTGTTTTCCATCTTCTTTTTTTTATTTTCGGTTGTTTTTGCGTCGTCGTTTCCGCTCTCCCAAATTATGCGTTTTTTTCCGCGCGGACACGGTTACTCAAAGCCTGTTAGGGTGGTCACACTGAGTAAGAGGAAAAAAAATCTGCTCAGCTCAGCGCCGGCGGCGGGTGGCAGACATCTGGGGAAGAGCGGTGGGACAGGGCACGCTCGGGGACATCCTTCCCTGCCGTCCCCTCCCCGCCACACATACCCCCAGGCCTCGCACGTTTGGCTGCTTTCGGAAACTGTTGGTTTTGGTTTCTGCTGTGCAATAGGAAGCAATTTAACTCCCGAGCCCGGCACTCTCTCTGGAAGGCTGAGGGCTACCTGCCTGGGCTACACATCCTTTAACCCAGCACCAACCCATCCCTGGGAGAACCTGGTTTAAGCAACCAAAGAATTGAGACCTTGAAGGGGTTGTGCTTGACTACAGGTCCAACAAAATGTGCAGGGGTGCTTAAAAGTCCCTTCTGTCCCTCTGGTTTTGCTAAGACTGCTGCGATGGAGCTGGGGGTGACAGCCCAGCGAAGCCCCCAGAGGACACAATCCTGAGCGTTGATACAAGGTACAGCCTCACCCTTCAAACCGTGTCCCCCACTGTCCCCATCCCGTCCCACCAGCTGCAGGGTCTCTGAGGAAATTCTGCTCCAGCTGGGGGGAGGGATGAAAAATGTCTTTTTTCTTTGAGGAGTCTCTTCTACCCAGAGAGAGATTAAACCGAAACACTTTGAATTCACTTAAACTGAAGGACCTCGAACCAGCAAGAATATTAGTGAAGTAGGTACTTCACCAAAACGCCACTCACTTTATTTTTCAATACCCTTTAAAAAAAAAAAAAAAATCTATGTAATCTATGTACCTTGGGACTGAAAATCCACTTTTTGGTCAAAATTAGTCTTCGATCTTCTGCTTCATGAAAAGCTGCAGCCTCACTTTTGCAGTAGGACTCGGTATGAGCGAGAAGGCCTGGGCTCGAGCAGAGAAGTGGGAAAGGAGATATACTGCAGGGAAAACTTGTCAAGAGCCGCTCTGCAGGGTAAAGGGCATTTCTCAGCCGCCTCTCCTCCCACTCCTGCGACGTGCTGGAGATGATTTATCTCCTTGGCTTGGTCTCAGACAGAGCCGGGGCATCGTGAAGGTCTTCTATAGTGAGGGTTTTCTTGGTCCGTAGGAGAAGCACAGAAAGGTCAGGGAGCGATGGGAGCGGTAACTGGGGAGACTGTGTTGGTCGATGCCAAAGAAATGCCCAACAAAATAAGCAAGCTTTATCAGATTGATGCAGCTCTCACGCCATAGGCTGTGACTTCTCCAGGCTGGGAGGGGAGCAAGCAAAGCTGGTGTTAGTCAAAACAGGAATAGAGCCCTACCTAGACACCAGGAGGGTGCAAAACCTCGCTCAAGGTTGATCTTGACACCTACAGCCTGGACCACTTGACCATCGATCCAGCTGGAGATGCTGGTCTCGGGACCAATCCTGTTCTGTCTCCGTCTTCGCCTAGTGCTGACCTTCACAGCCTGCAGCACTTTGTCAAAGCCGGTCCGGCTCGCAGAGCTGTGACAGCTTTCCTAGGGCGGACAGGAACGGTACAAGTTTGAGGTTATTCACAAGGAGCCAAACACTTCTTGTTCAAGGTGGCCTTTGCCAAAAGCGATTCGAATTACACCTGATACTTTGGGCTTCCAGCCCATGTCTCTCATGTTACTTCCAAGGAAAACTGGAAACTGTGAAGTTTGCATCGGGGGAAAAAATCAGTTCGTCTCCATCCCCTGCACCCATGGTCTGCACTCCCCGGGGAGTTGCCCGTGCAATGATCTGGCTTTTGCTCCCTGCTGATTTCCAGCTGTAAGGTGCCCTGGGTCCATGGTGCGTGCCCGTGGGATGGGCTGCGACCACGGCTGAATGTCTGCTACTCGGCTCAAGCCATCTGCGATGAAGACGATCATAAAAGAGAGCATGGAAGTGGGGCGCAAGGTATGATGAGAGCTGGCATTTCTGCCATGAGGCTCACCGTGGGCTAGAAAACAAAAATAGAGTTTGATTCACTCACTGCCAGCTAACCTAGGTCTGTTTTTCCCTCTGAGCTCTAGGGAGATTGTCATGTCCCATCTTCCCTCCCTCTCCCCCCCGCACCGAGTTGCCAGTATTTATTTTTCTTCTCAGGTCTATGCCATAACATGAACAGCATGATGGAAACATGGCAGTTTCAGTCCAAAAAGCAGCATCAGCAGCCCTGAGAGGGAGAAGTGTGCTGAGAGCAGGAATTCTGTTTATGAAGGGTTTCAAGGTTTCAGGCTCCATCGTGCATTGGAACGAACCCCGTAATTTTGCAGTTCTCGAAGAGAAAATTCTCTTCCTCCCACCTCCTTTGCCGCCGCCAAAATCTCTTTGTGCTGCTCAAAACATTTCATTTGCATTTCTGATGTCTTCATTATTCTGTACTTGGACATGAAACTTTAAACCCCCTGAAATAAAAAGGTTCCCTGAAACTATCATGTTATTGCCATTCTGCAAGATGGTGAAGTAGGAAGCTTTGGCAGTGAGTAACCCTCCCCTTCTCCCTCGATGGATTCTTCTTCCTCATCACTCTGACTACATCAGTCTAATCCAGAGAGGTATTTTGTGCCTGCAAACAGCATATTCCACCCAAATATACCCCCGTGGAGCCCTCTCGGACCAGTCTCCAAAGCACCCTTCACCTGCTCAGCCCCCTGTGCTGGTGCTGTTTTCTTGCATCCCATGGGATGGCCGTTCTCCTTGTACGTGGTCCCAGCAGACAAACCCATGGCCCCTGTGTGAGCCTACGCTCTCCTGGCAGACCTCAACTGCGTTTGGCCTCCAAATAAGATGCTGAGGCTGGAATCCTCCGGGTGCTCTTTGGGCACGGCTGGGAAGGGACGAGCGTGGCGGTTGCAGGTTGCATCTGAGGCTGGCTGAATCTCGAACGATGCCGACGGGACTTTGGGATCGCTTGGATCTGTTCCCAGGCCTTTATCTGGCAATGCCTACTCAACGGCATTTACCAACCTTGTATTTCATAGGCCTCTCTCCGAAGCCGCTCTCTGCAGCTTGCTCGGCTCATTAGTCCCTAATCCCAGCACTGGGCACAGCCCAGCCGCCCTCTGACCTTCTGAGGGCGCAAGACCTTCTTCAAGCCATGCTGCATGCTTGTCGGTGGGGCTTTTGTCCTCTTCCTTCGGTGCTGTTCAAGCTCCCCTTTCTCATTTAGGAAACAGTTTCTTGCTTTGATTGCTCTGCAATTGCCTGCTCCGGGCGTGCTGGCCCCGCTGCCTCTCCAGACAGCGCATCCCACCTTTTGGAGCTATTCCTTCTGCTTCCAACACTCCCACTTCCTTCCTGAGCTCTGCTCCATCCTCTGCACCCTGCAAGTCCCAGAGCCTGCCCGATCCCTTCTCCTGCCTCCCTTCTCCTGCCTCTCCCTCAAACGCGTGCGGTTGTGCCAGACCTTGCTTTAACCCTTGAGGCGAGGAGTCTGCAGCCAGCACGTTTTCCAACGTTGCGGACTGTGAGCTGCCCCAGGGGAGCTGGATAGCAAGGAAATATTAACTTCTGAGGATGCAATGTCCTCTGGAGTATGGTTTTCCATGGGGTGAAAGAAAGGTGAGGCAAGAGCCATTCACCCCAGCCTCTAGCACTGGAAGGAGGAGCAATGCGCAGTGGAGCCTTGCAGCCGTCTCCAAGGACACACCAGGAGAGGGGAAAAAAAGTAAAAAGAAGGTATTTCTCTCCCGAAGCTCAGAGCAAGCGAGGTGTGCACGTGCGAGCTTCCCATGCAGTCCCAAGCTCAAGCGTAGGGTTTTCAGGCACCGGGACAAGGGCCTGGAAGGAGTCCATCCCCTGCGGTCGCAGCACAGGGTGCTGCTATGGGCATCACGGCACGAGAGCCATCGTCAGAAGTGTGGACATCGGCATCCTTATTGGTTCATCCAAACTGGCCCCTGGGGATTGCAGCAGCTAGTGGTATCTCTCATCTCTGCCTGGGAAATCAGAGAGATTCTTCTGCCAAGCAAATTCAAAGGAGCGAAGTGACAAACTTTTTTTGCTCTTTTTTTTTTTTTCCCCTTTCTTTTTGGAAAAGCTTTGGAGAAATTTCTCAAAGGGCTGTCTCAGCAACTTCCCTTCTGCTTCATCACTCTGAGCACTGCAACATCATCAAATTAGTCAAAAGAAAACAGTGGTGCCTCTCATTTCTCCAAACAGCCAGATGCTCTTTCCGAGGTGAGGCAGCATCCAAGCCTTTGCACCAGTGGGGGAGGGCAGGATTCCTCTTTCTTTTTTTAAGTAACAAATTTTGCTTTCAAAACAAAAGACGACCTCAAACAGGGTCCCTTCCCAAAAACCTGCTCTGGATCTAAGAGATCTCGCTAATAGTATTTAATAGATCTGGCAGCGGGACCAGGTCAGAGAGGGATCTCTGGATCCTGGATCTGGCCTTTGGGAGAGTTCAGTCAAACAAGTGCCACCAAGGAGAGATCTTCAGCATTGCTTCCAGTGCCTCAAAGACACTAAAGAGGTGATTTTAAAAATCCTGTTCAATGCTCCGAAGTGCCCAGGTCGGGTCTGGCAGTGAGTCGGGAGGATTTCTCCAAAGGCTGCCGGGAGCCGAGGGCAAGCTCCTCTCTCCCCTGCGTAGCTGCAGACGGGGCTGCTCCCACGGCAGCTCCCCGGAGGTGCCCAACCTGGCTGCCTTGAAACACCCCTTGGGGGAGCCGCACCCGCCCCATCGCCCACCGGGAACCCGGGAGAACGGCTCTTTGGGCTCTCCTGTCGATAAAGTGCTTTTGGAAACATTATCTGGAGGCTGAGATCAGGCACGGCGTTTTGGCCGTCCTGCCAGTCTGCTTGAGTGTGTGAGCGGCATCCTCGTATGAACGTGGCAGGTCACCCCGCGTCTCTGCTGGTGGCTGGGGAAGCCAAGTCAAGAGAGGAAAATAACTGACCCAGAAGACCCTGTTCCTGCCTGAGCTCGCAAACAAGGCAGTTACAAGAAATGGGCAGGAAGTATTTGTAAAATGAAGCAATTGATTTTTTTTTATTTTTTTTCCCCCCCATCTGGGGTGAGGCTGTGGCCGCTCTGAATGGGCTTTTCTCTCCCTGTCTCTCTCCAAAAGACAGAGCCGGATACTTCTGGGCAGCCTCACGCGGGGAGAGGTCTGCGCTAGCTCAGCGCAGGGGCACGCACCCGCAGCCCTGCAAGGGACAGACCTCCTCGCCCGACACCGAGCAAACTGCAGCACAACACCAGCACAGAGGCGAGAGATACAACCACGAGTTTAGTCTAATGGCTTTGTTGCAGCTACGCTTGACTGTGCTTTTATAGCGGAGACTAAGGGCGGGGGCAGCACCTCGCTGCCTTGTTCACACAGCCATAAATCCATCAAGAATAGCAATACGCAACCCGTTTCTGCCCCAGTTGCAAACATGCAATGGGATGTGGAGCATTTGCTCCTGAGCAACCAACCCTTAATGCCCACCTAGACTTCACTGTTCCTCAGGACGGTGCATCTCGCTGTCGGGTGATGCTCGAGGCCAGTGAATAGGAGCAGGGCCCCGCTCCAGCAATACTTGTAAAACACAAAGTAGCCAACTACAGCGATGACTTAATTCAAGCATCTGGTCTTTTTCCATGCCGTTGGCACAGGTACCGGCATTTATGGCTTTGCTGGTGTGCAGACAATGAGATTAAGCCTGCAGCCTCCCGGCCGAGACCTCCGGCTGCTGCTGCCGATTGATGGATTCCTCTCCGAGGTTCCCTCGTGCCGGCAGATGCCTGTTTAGACGGGCTTGCAAGCACCTTGCTGGAAACAGCGGGTCGTGCCAGGCGCCTGCAGGCCTGTGCTCAGTGTCATTTTGGAGGCACCTGTGGGATATCTGGCACGCTGGGGTCTGTCTGCCCGAGCCTCTCCTGTCTGCAGAGAGGCAAAGTCTGTGCCCCTGGAGAGGCACAGTGGTCGCCCAGGAGGCAGGTTCCTTCTGCTAAGTCCCAGGAACCAGTAAAGCCAAGGGATTTCTTCCATCACCTCATGGATTTACTGCTTGTGTCTTGATTTTGGGCCAGTTATGGGGAGCAGCGCGTTGGGGCTCATCAGCTACAAGAGATGGCTCGTGTACGCCCATCATTTCACGTGCTCAGTGGCTCTGTGTTGACCTGCCTCCACTCTCCCTGGTATGATGGGGCTCAGGGCAAGAGGGCAGGGATGTGCAGCCGTGGAAATGAGTATTCTCCAGGAGGTTTAATAGCTGGCCTTGACGCAGGGGGAAGAGCCAGATGTGCTGAATTTTCATCCTGCTAATTCTCTGTCTTGCTGCCGGGAATTCTCTAGACGGAGGTAGGCTGGACGGGTCAAGAGACCCTGAGCTTCCCCTTTGGATGGGCTGGTAGAGGGCAGAGTGGGGACTGTATGGTTCGTGGCTGTCCCCAGCCCTGGGACTTGCGTGGCTGCCGAGTGCTCCCGGCAGCGCCGCCACCGTCTAGCAGAGAGCCGGGCCCTGTTGTCTTTGGCTGCGGCTGTGCGGTGCGGCGGGTGGAGTTTCTTGTGTTTTATCTGATTGAAACCCTTTTGCGTACTCATAGAAGCCAAGTCACAAAAGAACAGCTTTCTTTTCCTGGGGGGGGGCATAGAAAACCCAGTAAAAACTGCCCCTATGGCACCTGTACCTCCTCGTTTGCACCAAGCTGGCCACTTTCACCCTAAGGCAGCCAATGTTTGGAAGGCGTCCAGGAGCCTAGTGTAATATTTTGGCAGCTGAACATTGCTCTGTAAAGGCAGAAAAATTACAGAAAGCTTAGAGCACAGGGAGATCATCTTTAAGTCAAGTATTTTGCCTAAGCTGTACCTAAAGATACAAGCTGGGGGGCAAGGAGGATTGTGCAACTGAATTTGTTTGTACGTACATGTCTTCCTGAGACTGTGTCAAGAGCACCGTGTTGGTGTGAATTATGTCCTGAGTGCGAGTGTCCTACTTTGGTCGGTGCCCAAAGCCCGCCGTCATTAATGGGAAGGCTCATTATTGACTTTAGTGGGCATCTGGAAGACTTTTAAGAACTGACAGCAGGAGCAAAACAATTGCCAGAGCGCATTACCTCGATGGTCTGTTGAGCAAGGGTGAAGGCAGCACGGCTGCGAGCCGTGGGGCTGTGCCCATCCTGGCCCGTGGCCCCGTGCAGCCCAACCCACGGAGCTTCTTCCCGCACGTGGCCTCACCGGGGCGGTCGGTGCCTTCGGTGCGGATGCCGCAGCCTGCCTTCTCTGAATATCACGTCTCTAAACCCCATTTGTTTTTCTCCTTCGTGAGGGCTCATATGGCAGTGGTTTTCCATCACCTGCTTGGGTGGCATTTAACAGCCTCACCGACATCCCGCGGCACGTTCCCCAGGCAAAATGTCTGCGGTAGACTGCGTGCACCGTGAGTTACACCAGTCTCACTGCGCAGGCCAGAGCAGCCAGCACTGGGGACATCCTCAGTCCCCCAGCTTTACCAATGTCCCCAGCTCTGGGGAGGCAATCCGTCAGTTTGCTTGAGTAAAACCGCTTGTGCTCGCCGGCATTTGCAGCATCTGTAAAGGTCAAGAAGAGGAGAGAGAGCTGTGTCTCCCTCCTGGGAACCACCTATTTTTTCTTGGGTTTTTTTTTCCTCTCCTCCGCTCCTAAACACCGAAATGCTCTGCAAACCCAGCTGGTTTTGCTATGAGGTTGTGCAGCTGGAAGTGCGTGCGGTTCTCCTTCCCCCAGCTCCGTGCTTGTTTTCGCAGGGCTCCAGCTTGGTTTTTGGGGTGCAGAGGGTCTGGCGTGTAACCCCGCCAGAGCCAGTGTCGGGGCAGGGGTTTCCTGTTGTTTTGCAGGCACTGCGCTCGCCCGCGCGGCGAAATTTCTATTGTGTTTGGGTTGCCCCCGCTGCGGTGATTCATCGCCTCAGCTGAGGCAGAGCGTTTCCTCCCCTCCCGCAGGGCCATGCATGGGTTTTCACTCCTGTGGGAAGCAGCGGGAGCAGGAGTCCTCGCTCCGGGACCTGGCCCTGTGGTCCCAGCACCCAGCCGCCCTCCAGCCCACTGACCCAAATGGTTTTTAACCCTTCAGTTTCAGAGAAGGGGAAAACAAGCCGCAGAAAGCCTTACCAGCTCAGATGGAGAACGACCGTGTCTTCGGTGACCTGTGGGGAAAGAGCAACGTGCCCGTGGTCCTGAACAACCCCTACTCCGAAGCAGAGCAGGTAAGAGCCCATGGCTCGTGCTGCTTTGGGTGGGAAGGGGGTTTGGGGTATGTGACCCGTCCTGGTGGGCTCTCACACCACAGAGAACCTGCAAGGACTACATGCGCTACCCTGAAGACCTTTGATCCCAAGAGCTGGAGCTGATGGGGCGTAGAGCCCATTTGGTCCAGAAGCCGAATTCCCCGTGGTTCGGGCAGGGTATAGGTCACTGGAGAATGATGCTCTTCATCCAAGGGGCCAGAGTGGGACGGGAGCCCAGCCAGGGACCAGGACTCTGAAATCTCCCTTGGGACTGTCGTCTCTTTTCGTGGCAAAAAGCCGAGTTGCATCGTTAAAGTCGTTTTGATTCAGATGACGGTAATTCAATAGAGCACTTCAGATAATATGTTGTGCGGTGCCTTTTCATCTCCTCACGCTCCACGGACATAAATTCTCAGGCTTCCTTGCCAAAAGTGGATTAATTCCACGTTTGTAGCAAAGCCAGAGACGTAAGGCAGACCCTGCCAGGCCAGAAAGATCACCTCAGGGAAAACATGATGTGCGTGAGCACTGCCAAGCCTGTTCGGGCAAATGCGTCTCCCTGATGGGATTAACCAGCAGCCGGGCAGGACACAGGGGACCAGTCTGGGGACCATTCGGTCTCCTTGTCCCACTGTATTTCTCAGGGTGACGTAGTAAGGACTGTTTTCCAAGGGAAGGGAGAAGAGTGAGTTAGTGGTCACATGAAGACTTCCGAGAACATCAGCATTTCCCTCAGCTCAGGAATGTCCTCAGCAGATACCTCTGGCTGACGCCTCTTCCCAGCTCCAAGGAGCTGCAATGCAACGCTTCTCGCTGACGTGCCACGTGCAGAGCACCACGGGGTGGGTGCCACTTGTGGCGTGGTGGATACCCAGATGTCGAGCCTGGCCTTGACACCCAGCAGTGTCCAGCAGCACCTCGCAGGCCACGGCTCTGCCAGTGGATGTTTTCCCATTTCACGGGCATTTTGCAAGATGCAAAGCCAGAAGCAGGGGATGAGGTCACATAAGGTGACACGGTCCCTTCATGTCCATGGAGCTGACATGGTCTTGGCTGCGGTGGTTTAATTCTACCCGTGCCCTCATTCCCTCTGTGCCAGGAGCACCGCTGTTTCTCCTGGGACTCCTGAGCAGAACGATGTTCACGTGCACTTTTGCAGCACGCACAGTGCCAGAGGCTCACGGGACATGCGAGACTCGCTGTGCGGGTGCTGATGCACACGCAGGGTGGCTGAGATACTCCGGACCATGCCAGACTTGCTGCATGGTGTTAACCAACCTGGTTGGGTGCTTAGATGCAGTTGGGAGCGATTTCCATCCTCCCCTCACCTGGCTGCAGCTCTGGATTGCGGCCAGGTCTCCCAGCAGCATAGGCAACCTTACGGTGGGCATCATCCTGCATCGGCACATGCAAATGGGTGCATCCAAGAGCTGCAACACACTTTGTTCAGCCGCTGGAGAGACATCCCCGGGCAGCCCCATGTCCCGCTGTGTGGTTAATGCACTGTGGCAGGTATCGCGAGCCCGTCTCGCCCAAGGACAGGTCGCTGCCCTGGTCCCTTTGCCCCAGCTCTGGAAAAACACTGTCTTTCTGCCTCCTTTGCTAAGCTCCTTGCATGTACATGTCTGTTACTATAAGCACTTTATAACCTTCTGTGTTCAGAGCTTAATTTCTCTCCGTGTTAGGGCTGCCAAAATCCCCAGTCTTAAGCCGCTATAAGACTCTTTAATTTTTTTTTTCACTAGATGTGCATCTTTCTTTTTATCCTCCTTATCCCCAAATTGCTATGCCGGCTCTTCTGAAGGCAGTTTGGTTTTTCCCCCATGCTCCCTGCAGCCATTCCCCCGGGCTGTATGCGGTCAAGGCAACTGAACTTCTTGCAAGCTGCAATAAATACAGTTAACACAGGGGCAAGCCCAGCCAAGTGTGAGCTTTTTATCCACGTTGCTCTTTGAAGCAGCTTTTGGTGGATTCACTTGGCTGGGTGGGGAATGCTCACTGAGGTTCATAATAAGGTGCTGAAAAACCCATTGGGCATCGATCCCTATCCCTCTTTTTTTTGCAAAATCACGCAGTGTGTTTTGCTTGTTTCCCAGGAGCCCAATCCCCCTGGCCCTAAACCTCACCGATGGAAAGCTGCTGTGACTGCACCAGCCCAGGTCCTGTGTGAGTCATATTTCAGTCCATACAGATTGATTTGTTAGGAGCTCCAGGGTAACCGGCGGAGGGTGTCTGTCCGTGTAGCTAGCAGGGGAAGGGAGTCATATCAGCTCCACACTTGTAAGGATGATTTACAGCTTTATAAAAGCGAAAAACACACTTTCAGCTAGCGGGGTTAATGCAGTCTGGAAGGAAATGTCAGCATGCCAATATATCTATGACCTGGGCTAATGCTGCAGACCTCGTCCTCCCACAGTCGATGCATTTCAGCAGGGCAATACATGCCATCAGCGCAGGGACTCCCAAAGCCCAGCTGGGATGCAGGAGGAAGGCTGAGGACCTGTAGAGCCTACTCGGGTCTGCAAAAAGGGAGATGCTCCCTGTCGTTCTGGTCCCAAGAAGCGCCCGGGGCTGGGTGCATTTCTCCCCTGCGTCTGTAAGAGCTGCAGACAGCTCGCAAGCTGCACGCTGACGATAAGTGCCAACACGCTCCCTTGTAAAAGATGTTTGCATAATGCATGTGCGCCCCGACTGCTTCATTAGTCTCTCCGTTTGTCCCACTCTTGAGTCACTAATATCACAGCTGCCTAATTAAAACATGAAAGGATCTCACACAACCTCCCTGACAGAACCAGGGGTAATATTTGGCTTCAGCTTTCCCATGCAGGGAAGGCATACACACACACACACACAGAGCTCCTTCGCAGTCTTTTCTGGGTGTTGCTCTCTCCACAGCTGCTCTCCGATGCGGTTGCCAGACCTGGCACCTCTGCTTCTTGTAGGTGGTGTTGCCTCGGCTGCTCCAGCGCGGCTGGCATCCCAGGGATTCGGCATGCCCCTTCACCGTGTCCCTCTTTCAGCAAAGATTCAAACTTTGCCAGTTCCTGCAGGGAAAAGCCAAAAAGGAAAGGAAGCAGCTTTGAGAGAGGTTTAAGGTAGAACATCTGTAGGCAGATGTTAAGCAGCCAACGTCCACCGACTTGGATCATGAGCTTGCTCACTCCAAGGATGGGGTCATTGCTACATCTGGATTCACGCTCGTGGGCCGTACCTGCTCGAGCAAGATGTTGTTTAGCAGCACACCTCCTAAGCTGCACTGAAGTCCCGTCAGCAACTCAAAACTAACTCAGAATAAAAAAGTGGTGCTGGATACAACCAACACTTTCTGCTTGGTACTTCTAATTTCTGTCTGGCCGTGGAGGCACAGGTGAGGATTGGTTTTGTTTGCATTTTTGAGCAGCAGTTTTCAGCTATGTTTTACCAGTCTCATAGAGCTGCTCTATGAGCAGCTGGAAGGTGGCAGATTACTCTCCTTCGTCCTAAGGGTGGCCCAGGTTGGTTCAGAGAGTGCAGGATGCTGTTAGTGGCTCAGGAATGGTTTAATTCTCTAGAAAGAGTAAAACAAGCAGGAAAAAAATGACCGGGAACTGCCACTGCCATAATTCAGGTGAGATTCACCAAGAGTGAAAAAAACAAACTTAAAAATAGTGCTTTTCCAGGACTACATTTAGGAGATTCTTCTTACTTACTACCGGTTTTGAGCTCTATATGAAGTCTTATATTTGTTTTCTGCAGCATGGAAAGGGGAAGCTGAGATCCACTGTATGGTCGTCCGGCTTCAGGGGCTAGGACTTCAAAATGCTCCTTGGGAAGACCACAGGATTTGTGACATGAGGAATGTCACAGAGGCCCGTGACAGCACAGCCTGAGGGCGTGCAGAGAGCGGCTTTCAGAAACTGCAAGGACCAAAAAGAGTCCTACGGAGGGGTCAGGTTGTAAAGCTCTCCCTTCCCCTCCATCCTCTGTCTCTTGCTCCCAGCATATGCTTTCAGTGCATGGTGTTACACTGTGAGCCTCAGGCTGCTTAACAGCAAAATCCCTGTTTTCCAGAAAAAAAAGTGTGGAGCATACAGTAAAAACAAGGACTGGGGAAAAAATACGGCCAAGATTGCCACCAGGGCAATGCAGTGTGTCTGCTCAGCCCAGGATCAGTCTCGCCATCAATCATCAGGCATCGATCTCTCTCTGCTTCAGAAAAGCAGAGCAATCCTCTGTCTTCTTCAGTTGCTCCTTCAGGCCGTAATGCTGGATTTGTACTATTGCTGCTAGTCCATGAGCTGCAACTGTGACAGGAGCCCAGAACCACCAAAAAGGAGGGTGAGACTCCGCACAGCTCTGCTGAAGGCAGTGCTGTCTTTAAAAAACCTTGCAGATGGATTAGGAAGGGACACAAGCTACAGGATTCATGTAGGAAGGCTACATCAAAAGCCCAGATCTACTTTGCAGAGGTCCAAGCCTTTAAGCGGTGCCAAATATAAGCAGGTTTTGACAGGACGCTCTGGTGTGGGATCAGGTCTCCCCTTGAAACCTGCAGCAAACCGTTGCGGTTGCAGTGACTGAATTACACCCTACTATAAGATCCGATTCCTAGAAGAAACGTCTCTGCTTTCCAGGGCCATTGCAGATCTCACTGTCCCATGACACGCTGGCAGACACTGCTTGCTCTTTAAGTTTTGAAGTGCTTGGGGCGAATAAGGGTCACAGTGGAAATACTAGATATTACCTGTGAAAACATGTGCAAGTACAAGCACTCGTTACAAGCTCTCTGCTGGCTGGGGCTCTTCCTTACGTTGGCATATAACTCAAGATGTGCTGGATGAGCACACCCTGATGCAGAGGATCAGGGAGGGCTGGAGATTCAGAGCTGAGACTGAAGGAATCCGACTATGCATAATTCAGCAGCCCTCCCACTTGCATAATTTATCCATCCTTATTCCTACGATCTTCCAGCATTGATATCAAAGGAGATGTGCCTTTGGCTTGCTCGGAGGAACGATCGGCTGTTAGCTCTATCTCACAGTGCTCGTGTTAGTGAGGCAGAGCTTGGCACGTGTAAAACCTGAGCAGGTGATGCTCCTTAAAAAGAAACATCTAATATATTTTAGAAAGGTAAGTCTTCCACTGGGAAACTGGAACACAACGTTCTGCAAAGTCACTTCTGTCTCTGTTTTTTAACTCCTCTTCTACAGGTTTGGCTGTTCTGTAAACAGAGATGACTTCTCAATTGCATTGAGAGCTGGTTGCTCCATTACAGGATCCCAAACGCTGCCAATATTTGGATCATATACCTTGTCTCGCTCTATTATCACTAGGATTTAAGCACAGGCAACCACTAATAAAGATGCTGCTTCTTGTTGTGGCTTTTTTCCTGTATCTTGTTGATGAATACTAACCTTGTGCCTGGTCTTCACTGTTGTCCAGCCACCGCCATCTGGGCGGCAGTCCCCAACTAAGAACACAGTGAATGGAAGTCCTTCCAAATGCCCGCGGTTTGTCAAAATCAAGAACTGGGAGACAGGCTCCGTGCTTCACGACACTCTGCACCTCAAGACGGCGATGGTGAGTAGAGTTGATAGGACTGGCCAAAAGTTGTCTGAGCATAACTGAGTGGATCACAGCGTTTCCAAGATGGCTTTACCTGGAAATGCAGAACTGGATGAATTCAGGCCAGTCTTCTTGTCTCCGGTGGTGTCTGAATTTCAAACCTCTGGTGCAAAAAGCTGGGTGAGAGGGAAGCACATTTAGGATAAATCAGGAAAAGCATATGACTTTATGCCAAGCTGGGGCAAGAATCCAGTGAGCCCTAATTGTCCGTATTGGGTGGGACAAGAGATGACTGCACATGCTTGAGCTGTCTTACACGACGTTACCGATAGGTGTGAAAACAAATAAGCTGGAAATGTCCCTGTTTGTCGAAGATGCCACCAACTTCTGCATAGCTAATTGTTGACTTCCTCCAGCCCAGCTCATGTAACCATAAGTGCTGCAGTAACCCAAGACACGGTTGTCTCCTTCTGTCTCATCAGGCCACCGCATGCACCGAACAGATCTGCATGGGCTCAGTAATGACCCCTAGCCAGCACGTCCGCAAGTCAGAAGATACCAGGACAAAAGAGGAGGTGCTCCTCTTGGCTAAGGACTTCATTGACCAGTACTACTCCTCCATAAAGAGGTAAGTATTGGCTGGAGAAGGTCACAGGCCCTGGCTGCTGCTTATGCTGAGATGTCACATATGATCTGATCTTTCACACTTGCGAGTCAAAGCAGGGTGAGACTGTGGTGCTCCACATTCAGCTGCTTCTGCAGGGCAGTTTCATTCCTAGCATTGGTTGTGTGCCTCTCTGCAAATTACTGAGCTCTCCCGTTTGCACTTGGTCATCTGTTATCTGAAAGCACACACACGTGTGTGTGTGTGTATGTGCACACATGTGCTTAAGAAAGAAAGAACTCACACCCAGGTGGAGAGCAGCAGGATTCCCTGCCCTCCACCCGGGTTGGTGACTGCCATCTCCTCTGTTCCCCACACGTGCAGATCTGGCTCCAAGGCCCACATGGAAAGGCTGGAGGAAGTGACCAAGGAGATTGAAGCCACTGATACCTACCAGCTGCGGGACACGGAGCTGATCTATGGAGCCAAGCATGCCTGGAGAAACGCAGCCCGCTGTGTGGGCAGGATTCAGTGGTCCAAGCTGCAGGTGAGCACCAGCACAGCTGGAGAGGGCTGGCAGGTTGCCTGCCAAAGGGTGCGCTGGAGTTTTGGAGAGGCAAAACTTGCTCTTCAAATGCCCGGGGAAGCACAGCACAGGTACAGTTGGGGGTGTTCAGCACACAGCAGCTATGCTTTCCTCGACAGCTTTGGGGATGCATAGGCTGGGAAGTCAGGAGGAGCTGGAAAAGCATCTGTGAGGTAGGTGTAGCCTAGGTGTCTGTGTCTGAAATGGGGCCAACTGGAAGCTGGCACTCTAGAGAAGATTTTCCAAAATCAGATACTGCTCCAGTATCTTCCATGCTTCTTCCAAAACTATTGCTCTGCCTGGAGAGAGGCAGCAGGACACACTCATCCTTGGTACAGAGGTGCTACGGCAGGAGAAGATTTGGCTCAGTGCCCTTTTGACGAGCTGGAAGTGTAGGGTAGGATCTGAATTAGTGATCCCTAGTGGAATCCCTTGGTATGGAGAGAATGTCTCCCTCTGTAACCTGGAGCACAGCTCTCAAGTGCTGCTGAGCAATTCTTGTGGCTGTTTCACACAGGGTATAGGCACTGCCTGGGGCTGGGAGGCTGGGCCTCCTTCGCTCCCAGCTCAGCCTTCAGCTCTTCTCTTCCACTGTTTCTTTTGGCATATCTGAACCTTAGGAGGAGCCATTTCTGCAAGAAGTTGTCTTCAAGCCTCCTGTTGACACTCGTTCCTGATTTCCCCATGCTTTTGTAGATGCCCCATCCCTGGAAACATTCAAGGTCGGGTTGGCGGGGGCTCTGAGCAACCTGATCTCGTTGAAGATGTCCCTGCTGATTGCAGGAGGGTTGGACTAGATGACCTTTAAAGGTCCCTTCCAACCCAAACCATTCTATGATTCTATGATTCCCCGTCCTCTCAGTGGATCTCAGGCCTGACTGATACCCGTCCTATTTGAGCTTTGAGTCTTGATCTACAAGAGACAAAGAGCAGAAACCAAAACTGTTGGTGGATAAGCCAGGAACAGCAGCAGGCTGAGAACACTGGATTGAGGAGGTTTTTGCCTGAGCAGCAGATGATTCACCTCTCCACAGCAGAAGAGGCAGCTGGATTAGACATCCACGTGTTGTAAAGGCAGGGAACGCATAATTATGGAGCTTTAGATATCTAACAAGTCACGGTGGCCTCTAGGGTTTTCCCTGCGCTGTGTTTCTTCTGCTTGGCTCTGCCCTAGGAGTTGGAACATCCTGTAGCACCACCACAATTGCTTCCACTGTTTCAGGTGTTTGATGCCCGGGATTGCACCACAGCCCATGGGATGTTCAATTATATCTGCAACCACATCAAATACGCCACCAACAAAGGGAACCTCAGGTGAGCCACCAGGGAGTCACCACGGTTTATATCCGAAGGCCTCTGGATGTGTGTCAACCCAGCTCTGGGCCCTGCTGACATTGTCTCCATTAGCAGCTGCTGCACAACAGGATGGTTGTAGCCAGCACCTGTCCTGGGGAGCGTTAGAGGGACCTGACATCAGGGGAAGGTGTCCTGCTGGTCCAAGTGTGTCTTCTCTTGCTCTTTGTGGGACCTCAAAGGGCAGATTTTCCAATTATTTCTCCTTTCCTATATTCTGCATCAAATGCAGGGCACGGACTGCTCTTCAGAGCTATCTGAAACCCCATGTTAGCAGCCAGCTTCTGCCTGGAGCTGAATTGCTGGAAACACCCCAAATTCCATAGCTGGAGTGCACCTGGCCATGACTTCTTCTGGTGAAGGAAATATAATAAATGTTTGGGGCTTGTCCAAGGCACAAGCAGAGGTGGTGCACAGGGTGGTGGCAGGCAGGGGCAGCACCTTTCCCCCCGCAACACTTTGCCGTTCCTCTGATGAGCCCTGTCCTGTGCCCTTGCAACGTCCTTGGCATTCACCAGCTCTGCCTCTTCCTTCCAGATCTGCTATTACCATCTTCCCGCAGCGGACGGACAGCAAGCACGACTTCCGCATCTGGAACGCCCAGCTCATCCGCTACGCTGGCTACAAGCAGCCCGACGGCACTATCCTGGGAGACCCTGCAAACGTGGAGCTGACGGAGGTACCGGCTGAAGCCATCCTTCCTGGGCACCGTGGGCGTGGGGCTGGGGGGGGCATGCAGAAACTCTGAGCAGCCCAGGAGTGAGGAGGGTGCTGGGTCAAGCAGGGTTTATCACATCCACTGCAGTGCCACAAAGCGAAGCTGGATTTGTCTCACCCTCAGATATTTTCCCAGCAATAAAAACTGTTTCTACGCATGCAGGAGTTGGGCATAGCTGCACTGAAAGACTCTTATCTCATTTTCCTTTTGCTGAGAAGGGGTCACTTAGTGGTGCTGAAGGAACTGTTGCAGGAGGACATGTGTGCCCACCGCTCACCTGGGCCAGTGGGAATCAGAAATGAGATTTGCCTTATGCTGCTGCCTGTTGGCACTGCCCACGCAGCACCAGTGCTCTGCTCAGCTCTGCCCAAACTCCTCTGCTTTTCTCACCCATTTTCTCCTTCACCATTACAGGCACAAATGGGGTAAGCAGCTTTTTCAGAGTCTATGATCCTACCTGGGGATCTAGTTCTGGGCTCATTTTTAGCCCAGATCCCCCTTACTTGGCCATGGGTTGGCTGTGACAGGCAACCGTGTGTCGTAGTTCTCTTGGATGGAGGTTATTACTCAACCGTAAGGGCTGAGCAGAGATGCTGTTAGGAGACCCTGCTCAGTGCCATGCAAGTCCCTGCCCATAATGCTTGAAGAGCAGGTGACCTGCTGGGACTTCTAACCCCACCTTTGTTTTGCCTGTAGATCTGCATTCAGCAAGGGTGGAAGGCACCACACGGGCGCTTCGATATCCTGCCTCTGCTCCTCCAAGCCAACGGCAACGACCCAGAGCTCTTCGAAATCCCCCCGGAGCTCGTGCTGGAAGTGCCCATCCGGCATCCCAAGTACGTCAGAGTAAGCCCCGAAACTGCTTGAGGGGATCAGCAGGACTGAGCTACTCTGGTTTCACCCTAAGGATCTCCTGTGCTTGGCCTTTCCTTGTTGTGGCTTGGGTGCTTTACCCACGACCCTCTTCCAGGTCTTCCCTCCACTCTGATGGCAGAGGCTGGAGGTGGAAAGGCTGGCAGAGCCTGCAGGTGGAAAGCAAGTTGTGTCCTTGTCTCAGGGCTGGTTTCCCTTTCCTTGAAGTCTGCCAGGACTTACGCCACTCTATAATGTTCCTGATATATCGCTTTCTCCCCATAAATGGCCCCTAAGGGAGATATTGCCTCCAGGAACCATTCTGCTCACATGTCCTTCAGCCTGGTGGCTGGTAGCAAAGTAACCTCCTCCATTCCCCTGCCTGCACTGGGGCATGGCTGATTGCCTAACCCTGTTGTATCCCGGCAGGTTTGAATGGTTTAAGGACCTGGGCCTGAAGTGGTATGGTTTGCCAGCAGTTTCCAACATGCTCCTCGAGATTGGTGGCTTGGAGTTTTCCGCCTGCCCCTTCAGCGGCTGGTACATGGGCACAGAGATTGGGGTCCGGGATTATTGTGACAACTCTCGCTACAACATACTGGAGGTAATTCCCCCTCCTCGAGGAGGCCAGGCGCTCCTGGGGCGTGCTGGATGTGTGTGAAGTTACTGGGGAGCAGGCAGGACACTGGGAGAGTGTTGCCTTGAGTGGAAGAGCACAGGACATCCAAGTCTCCCTTAGACAGGGCAGCTACATTCTCCTGGAGCCACATGGCCAAGGGTGTGATGGGCTGCCAAGTTCTTTTGTGTCCTGTGGAGCCAGCTGGTATCTAACACAGCCTGTTGAGCTCCCCATAGACTTCTCAAAGCATCGTGTGGAACAGCAGGCACCTGGGCATGTGTTGATTGAGGTCAAGTACTAAGACGTGGTGGGGCTGAGAGGGTGCTGAGACACTTGGTGACTCCTCAGAGACATGCCTGCTCGTGGGGACCCTCCAGCTGGCCCCTCTGGAGAGCTCTACCATGGCTCGGGGACTCCCCACACTGGGGACAGGGTGAGTCAGAGACAAAGCCAAGCCATGGGGAGGTGCTGGTACGAAGGATCTGCACCCATCAAGGGTAGCTCCTTTGCCCGCCCAAGGGGCATGCTGTGTTACTTGGAGGGGCTGCGTCCCTCCCCAGTTGCTTGAGAGCTCACTTGGAAACCAGAGGAGGGAGAGCGAGTGTGTGAGTGTGTGTGAGTGTCTGGGGCAAGGACTCCAGGTAGAACAAATGGGCTGAGAAAGAACAGAGTTTGGGAGGAGCAGGGGGTCTGGCATGGGGAGGGGTGCAGGGGTCTGTTCCTCCCAGCACATGGATCACCACCATCTCCTGCTGTCCCACAGACCCACCCATTTCCTCTCCTCCCACAAAGAGCAACTGCTCTTGATAGCCCTTTTCAGCAGCATTTAGTCATCTTCCTGTGCTCGGGGGAGGAAGGGAGGCCGGACTGGCCTTGCTGCTGTCATGGAGAGGAAAAGGCAGGACCACATCTTCTCAGAGGAAGGCAAAACGTCAGCCCTTCGTTGCAAATGTGCTACCCTGCCCTGCGGGTGCCTTGTGTCAGCCTGGGTCCCCCCTCTGGGTTCCTCTCCCCAAGCAGAGATCTTCAGTCCTTGGTTTTTGGCCATTAAAAGTGTTCACCTTCTACCATGTTTTGTTACAGCAAGTGGCCAAGAAAATGAATCTGGATATGAGGAAAACCTCTTCACTGTGGAAGGACCAGGCCCTGGTGGAGATCAACATTGCTGTGCTGTACAGCTTCCAGGTACCCGAGTAGCAAGACTCCGTTTTGTTTGGGTCAGGCTTGAGGGACACAGGGACTAGATGGGACAAGTATGCCCAAGGACAACGGCAGCAGCTGATACACTCAGCTGAAATTGGGCTGTGCCTTCCTAATTTTGGGCTGTTCCAGGAGCCTGCAGTGAAATTTAATAATCTCTGTGCCCTGGATGTTGCAAAGACAGCACTATCAGCATCTAAGCTCTGCCGGTCCAGAGGGAGTGCCCCGGGGGCAAGATCCAGCCCTTCTGTCCCGTCCATGAGGCAAGAATTGGCCCAGGTTCTCCCCCCGCCTGCACTTAAAGGTTGAGTAGCAAAACTAGTCCTTGGCAACCCAACTTCAGAGGGTGGGAGTCCTTCCCAGAGCTGGATCAGAGCTGCTCCTTGAGTTGTGCAAGCCATGGAAGAGTTTCCCAAGGGGCTGAGCAGAGGATGCTCCATCCCGTTCATGCCATCTTAGTCTTTGCTTGGCCCCTGACAAATAACAGGAGGAACAGCCATCCCATAGCGCATCTACTCAAGAAGGACAAGGGCAGCTTTACAGCCTCCTTGGGAAGACCAGGGTCAGCAGCTGCCCTGTGTCGTCTCCAAAGGTACAGTCCTGTAAGACCATGGGAGTGAGGCATATTTGGGTCAAACAGCTCCAAACGTAAAATCTTGCCTTTTGCCTTCTGGGGTGTATTAACCCACAGCTGTTGGCTCTGCTCTCTTCTCCCTCCAACAGAGCGACAAGGTGACCATTGTGGATCACCACTCAGCCACCGAGTCCTTTATCAAGCACATGGAGAACGAGTACCGATGCCGTGGAGGCTGTCCTGCCGACTGGGTGTGGATTGTCCCACCAATGTCTGGCAGCATCACCCCAGTTTTCCATCAGGAAATGCTCAACTACCGTCTTACACCCTCCTTTGAGTACCAGGTACTGTCTGCACCCTACCTACCATCAGTGCTGCATCGCCCAAAGGTCTAGCCAAGAGCAGGGTGGGAGCTGGAGCTCAGAAGTTGCAGGAAGGAGACAGACACCATCTAATCCCTTCAACAAGCTGTCCCTCGAGGCAGTGAAGTCCATGAACAAGTCTAATTGATGATCCCCCTTAATGTAGTGTAATAACCCCCTGGACGTTACACCTTTTCTCAGGGCAATGGCTTTTTGCCCCTCCATGAGAACGTGGGACACCTGAGGCCCCAATTTTCACCCTTGGATCAAGCAGAGCTGCTCCCTTTGGAAGTGCCTAATTTTGCACTTTGATGGTGAGGAAATGACCTGGTAGGCACTGTACCCCTCCTTTCTCCAGCCTGCAGGTTTGAGTGGATGGCTCCTGCCGGCTTGGGGATCCAACAATTTGATGGGGAGGCTCCTGCCCAGCAGGCCAAGCAGCGGGCTGAAATGCTGGTGCTGGAGTATTGAACACTTCAGAACATGGGAAAACTGCCCCTAAGCAAACACGCCCTCATTAGCCAACCATCCCTGCTCCGGTGGTTTTCACACAATGTGACCTTTAGTCAAGAGCCCTTAAGGAACAATCACAAAACAGGAGCAGTCTGTTCATTTCTATAACCAATCCACCAGGAACCCCGATGGTTCCTGGCCCTGATTACAGACAGCCGCCTGCGAGGGCACTGAATTAGCTTCTGTGTGCTTGTTCTTTGCTTCAGCTGCCTCCCCTTCCCAAAGGGCCTCTTAGGAAAAAAAAATCCTGTGGGCTGGGGAGGGGGAAGGACGTGTTTCCATCGCCTCTCCCCTTCTGGCATTGCCTGCCTTCTTTTTGCCTGTGCCTACTAATGCTCATCTCAGAGGTGAGAAAGCATTTGGCCAGATGCTGTTACAAGCCAGCAAGGTTTTATTATACTGCAATTTTTCTGTGCATGCTCCATTGCCCAACTGCCCCAAGAAACCCATGGGGCCCCAAGGATCAGGGACCTATACAGGAGATGGAGAGCTGTGAAGAGGCCAGCTAGTCCTCCCCTTCATAACTAGAGGAATTCAATGCTCAGCGCTGTGGATACAGCATTTCTCAAAGCTCTGAGCACTGCCCATCAGCTGCTGCTGCTCTTCTCTCTCCTAGCCGGACCCCTGGAACACCCATGTCTGGAAAGGGGTCAATGGGACACCTACCAAGAAGAGGGCCATTGGCTTTAAGAAGTTAGCAAAGTAAGTACCAGTGGGCTCTGAAAAGCCCTGGAGTGTTTGGGGCCGGTCCTGGTTTTGGGCAGCTCTGTTTGCTGTGCTGTTTGATAGTGCTGCCCTACGGATCTGTGCAAACTGTTGGGTCGTGAGCCTGGATCTCAGACCACTGGAGGCTTTAGCTGCCAAGAGGGACATTTGGAGAAACAGGCAGTCCTTTGAACACCTCATTAGACCACCAAAAGGTGTCTGACCAGGTGAATACCAGATGTTGCATACAGTCTCTTCTCCTAAGCTGGTTCATTCCCCAGTAAGGTGGTCTTCAATGCTCAAGAATGGCTTTCTCACTTCTTGGGGGTATATTGCCTGTCTCTCCTTTCACAACCTCCTGGGGCAGAGAGATCACCCATCACTGTTCAGGGCCATGCTGGCACAAGCGAGATGAAACTCGTGTCCATATTTCTCTTTTTCTCACTGACTCTTTAGCTACTTGAGGAGCACTCGTCTCCAGTGCGTGTCTAAACCTCCAAACACCCACTTTGCAAGGAGGGGGGAGATTGGAATGAGGAATCTCCCTACAGGTAGCAGATGGATCAGGGCCGAGCTCAGATTTGCATTTCATGGCCAGTTGACCCCTAGTAATGGGCCACGCGAGTCCCTGTTCCCTGCCAAAGCTCCTAATCAGCAGGGGCGTAGGAGTGAAGTGTAATTTGGACCCTTTGGCTGATCCTGGCCCAAATGCCTCCCCCGTGGGCCATTGGCAGAGAGGTTCTTGTAGGAGCTGCTGGCTCCGTGGCAGCAGAGCCCCGGGCCAAGACTGGGGAGGGCTGGGTCTGCCCTGGTATCTGTAGCCAGGCTGCCAGGTGGCCTTGTGCTGTTCACAGCATCTCCCCACGCTTCAGTTTCCCCGAGTCCCTACTATCAGTTTGTTCCCACTCTTCAGCTGTCACCTTCTGTAAGCTATTTTCCATGGTGCATCCATAAACATGATCAGCAGCTGATGAATGTGCTCCTCAGGCTGACACTGGTGCCTGGGTCTGGGCTGCAGCCCCGGGGCTGGTGGAGAGCGCAGGAAGATTAATTGAACCATTGAGTTAGAAGAAACAATGCTTTTATTTGTGTGTGCGCGATTGATAAATGATTTTATAAAAATGTGAGCCTGGCAGGTAATTTAAAAAAAAAAATCTCCATTGTTCCTGATGTAGGGTAGAAGAATTATTTTTGTAATTCACCATTAATCCTGCCTGGATCTGAGCTAATCAGCTGAACCAGTGGCGGATCGAGCCCAGCAGTCCCGAGCGTTGCACTTGGCACTGGTCGCAGCATGATCCTGATGCCTGTTCAGACAGGCTGTGCTGGTTCTGGCCAAATCAGAGTGTTCAAACCTGCAGTCCCTGCCTGTCCTGCCCCTTCCCCTCCCTGGGGACAGTGTAAGCCCTGGGGACAGGGGACACTACCGTCATGGGAAAGCGAAGGGGCAACTTTAATATGCAGAACTACACTGAGGAGTGATTGTATAGCAGCAAATATAAATGCTCCTGAGGCTGACTTAGATGTGGAGGGGAGCTGCTCGGAGGAGGCAGGACATACCAGCCTGGTGGGGTTTCTACCTCTTCTTTCCTCCCCCTTTTTTTTTCCCCCAAGTGATTTTCCAAACCTAGAGCATTTCTTCCCTCCTTGGCAGGAGGGGCAGGGGGAAGCTGGGCTTCTCTTCTCCTGCCAGTGTAACCAGTCCAGCTGCAATCTCCATTCCCCATAGCTCATCTGAAGGGGATGCAGGAGTCCTGCTGAACTTGATCACCCAGGGCAGGGTCTGATCACCCTCTTGAAGTGAATCAAGCAGCCCTTATTCTTGCAAAGGCCGCAGAGATGCTTTGTGCTCTCTCAGCCCCCCCCAAACTGCCCCTTCCCTATGGCAACACACCAGGCTAAATCCAGACCTGCCTTTCTGGTGGCCCCATTTAAAGGCTTGATGGTCCATTTAGAAAAGGTGAAGATATTCTGCACTTAGGAAAAATAATGTTGATGTGATTATGAATGGCCCTAAAATAACAAACTTGCCACACTGGGCTCGGTGCCCTACCGTGCAACCCAAAGCTGGCTCATGACAGCCTCCCTTGTGCCCCATCGCTGTGCTCCCACTGATGCCAACCCAGCCAGCAGCGCTAGTATAGACAAGGAGCCAGCGTTTCTAGCTCTGCATCTCCTTGGCCAGGATTAGAGAGGCTGGTGACCTCTCAGGGCCCCTCTGCCCTGCTGTCAGAGCTGAGCCAATGGGGAAAACTGGAGCAAACGCATCCAGTCACGATTGCAGCCGGAGGCAGCGCAGGAGGCAGCCGGCTAGACACAGCCCTGCACACGCTCAAATAAATGTGCAACCTCTCAGCCTCAGGAGGGCTGTTCCTCTGAGTAAAGTTCATAGCATCGCTGGAGTGCAAATCAAAGGGACTACAGACAGCTTTGTCTGACCTTCTCAGTGTCTCGGGGCTTTGTGTGTGATGTGTGGAGCCTGGGCGCTTCTGCTGAAAGGCAGCCAGGTAGGATTTAAAGACATGAAGAGACGGAGAAGCCACTGTTCCTCCCGTAGCTTGGGCTCTGGTTGGTCTCCAGCTTTTCCTTTGAGGTTATCTGGTCACTGCTTTCAGCGACTGCTGCCCCTGATTCTTCTCCTGCTTCTCTGTCCCTGCAGAAGGAGCACCTCCACACTTCGTTTAGCATTTTCCTCCCTACACTCATTCAGGTACTTCAGCTCTGTCTTCAAGCCCCCCCATCTAGTCTTCTTCTCTGACAAGTCAAGACAGACAGACTCTTCCATAGCTTCCCTCTTTGGCATATAACAACAAAAAAGTGATGCTGCAGTTTTTAAGGCAGGCTGTTCATTTAATAATAAATAAAATGGTGTGAATAGTCTGGGCTAGAGGCACTGACAAGGAAACAAGCTCTCTTACCAGAATTTATTCTTGCTTCCTAGAGCTGTGAAGTTCTCAGCCAAGCTGATGGGACAGGCCATGGCCAAGAGGGTCAAAGCAACCATCCTGTACGCCACTGAAACAGGGAAGTCGCAGGTCTATGCAAAAACTCTGTGTGAAATCTTCAAGCACGCTTTCGATGCCAAGGTATTGTCCCAGCTCCGAGACCCTGCAAGATTATGTGCGCATCTCGGTGGCCCAAGGAAATACATGGCTGTTGGAAAATGCATGGCTCAGCGCATGTGGAGCTTCCCAGCTGCCAAGGGTCTTCAGCAGCTCCCAGGATATGACCTTGTGGGTCTGGATTGAAGCCTGCACAGGAATTTTTTCCAGCTAATTTCCAGCTAATACTCCTGCAGGCATTTTAGCATACATACTTCTACTGTCTCTCAGGTGGTAGCCCCCTGGTTTGTCCATGTCCCTTGAGGCTCTTGTTCTCATCCTCCCTGTGTGGAGATCTCTGCTAGTGCACTGGCATGGAGTCAGCAAGGAGACGGGCTGGCGGTAGATCTCCCCACCAAAGGCCTCTTGCTAACATCTCTGTCGCTCCCAGGTGATGTCCATGGACGAGTATGACATCGTGCACCTAGAGCATGAAACCATGGTCCTGGTAGTCACAAGCACCTTTGGCAATGGAGACCCACCTGAGAATGGAGAGGTAGGACAGAGCGCAGGGATGGGTGACTACAGCAGGGATGCGGGCAGAGGAGAGGCAGTGGGGAACGGGGAGGAGCGTCCTCTTTTTGCTCAGCCTGAGCTGGAATGGCCCAAAACAGGTCCGGGTGCTGTGTGATACCTGGTGCCGTGCCTGCCTGCCTCCAGCCTGCTCTGAAATAGGGATATCTGCTTATTCCCTGCTGTGAGACAAGTAACTAATCTGTTGTTAAATTCATCCTGTACAACTGATGTCAGTGTCACACAAAAGGTGCCAGCCCCTTGGCAGGGGAGCTACGGCCTCATCCAGCCCCGTACAACAGCATTGCAGGTGCTGGGAACAGCAAGCAGAGAGCAGAGCCACAGCCCAGGCTTTGGTCACGGCTTCGTTTCCTGCACAGACTGGCAAAAGTGACGGCCTTTTTTTATTTCTTCTCTGTAGAAATTTGGCTGCGCATTAATGGAGATGAAGAATCCCAACTCCAACCTGGAGGAGAGGAAGTAAGAGCACCCCAAAACCCTCCCTTCCCACTCAAAACCCCAGCAAGCAGGCAGCCCCGCAGCCAGGACAGCCTGCTTCTCTGCTTTCCTCCTCTCAGAAGGGAGTGTGAAATCCTCATGCAGGTTTCACGTTTGCAAAGGTCCGAGGGATGGGACCTGCCTGGAGAACCAGGGGATGGAGTGGGTGGAGGTCCCAGGGAGGACAAAAGCACTGAGTCAGGCATGCCTGTGGACTCCAGCTTGTAATTCCCTGGGCTGGCATTTTAAAGCATCTCTCTTCAGCTGTAAGAGGCAGGCATTTATGAAAAAAACAAATAAAAGCAAGAATTCCCCCAAAATCATCGAATCTGAGAGCTGGGGCTGTCCAGGAGACACCAAAATAGTAAGACGTGGAGGTAGAAGGGAGTTCCCAGTTATGTGGATGTAGGTGGGGGAGGGCTTGAGAACCAAATTTAACTTCTTGCATCATGTGAAAATATTTCCAGGGAAAATAAGAGCTGTTATAAATTCTGGCTGTGATGTTTGTAACAGTGAGTCTGGAACCGGTACCTTGGAGACAGGGTCTGGGTTTTTAGAAAATCCCCCATTGCTGGAAGATGAGCCTTGAGCATCTCGGTGCACGTCCCAGAGGCTGGGAAGCGAGGGCAGCTGGCAAAGTGTTAATCTCTTGGGGCCTCCTCTTATTTTAGCTATTAAGTACAATATATTTTGCTTAACTGGGACACTGCTCTGCTCTGGAGTCTCTCCTGAGTTAACACAGCGATGCTTAACCACTGGCAAAACGTTGCTCCTTAATTAAGGAAGAATTAGCACTGACCAGTGCTACAGTGCAATTTAACCGCCCTGACTTTCTGCTTGAGCAGCGCAGAGCGGTGCCGGCGGGGCCGCACAGCGGTGACAAACACCGCTGGGCAGGGCAGGGCCCGATTTGCACCTCTCCGCTGCTGGAGACACAGCAGCCCCGAAGTGGTCTCCTTGCTGTGCAGCCAAGTCATCTGATAGAACCCCGCAGGGCTCGCAAGACGAAAACCCATTAGGTTTCTAATGGCCTCATGCCTTAATGGGGACAGCTGACAAAATGGGACGTGCAGGCTGCCCTGGAGGTGTCTGGATGGAGAAGGGGCATTTTGCATGTGGTTCTCACCCCAAGGATCTTCACTTTTCGGAGCTGGGTTGGTGCAACGTTGGGTTGGGTGCCGAGGTGCCACCCATGGCAAGCCAGGCAGATTTGAGGAGGACAAAAGCACCTGAGCTCGGTGCTGGCTGTCCCAGTCACCTCTAAATGTAATTTAAGGGGCTGGCAGGAGTTTCTAAGAGCCAGGACAGCCTGTGGCTTGGTTACCTGACAGCAAAAGTGGTCAGAGTGCTGGAAACAGCAACCTGCAAGGACAGATCAAAAGGGTGAGAGCTATTTTATCTGGAGAAGAGGAGACAGAAATGTAGTGCGGTAGCAGACTTCACATACGGAAAAGGTGACTGCAGAGGTTGAGGGAAAAATTATCTCCGTGCTGGGACAGGCCAAGAGGTCCTGGCTCTAGATGGTAGGAAGAGATCATAGAATCATAGAATCATAGAATGGCTTGGCTTGGAAGGGACCTTAAAGGTCATCTAGTTCCAACCCCACTGCCATGGGCAGGGACACCTGCCACTAGACCAGGTTGCTCAAAGCCCCATCCAGCCTGGCCTTGAACACTGCCAGGGAGGGGGCATCCACAGCCTCTCTGGGCAACCTGCTCCAGTGCCTCACCACCCTCACAGTAAAGAATTTCTTCCTTACATCTCATCTAAATCTACCCTCTTTCAGTTTAAAGCCATTACCCCTTGTCCTATCACTACATGCCCTTGTAAAAAGCCCCTCTCCAGCTTTCCTGTAGGCCCCCTTTAGGTACTGCGAGGCTGCTAGAAGGTCTCCCTGGAGCCTTCTCTTCTCCAGGCTGAATGACCCCAGCTCTCTCAGCCTGTCCTCATAGGAGAGGTGCTCCAGCCCTCTGATCACCTTCGTGGCCCTCCTCTGGATCCGCTCGAGCAGGTCCACGTCTTTCTTAGGCTGGGGGCCCCAGAGCTGAGCGCAGTACTCCATGTGGGGTTTCACGAGAGTGGAGTAGAGGGGGAGAATCCCCTCCCTCGACCTGCTGGTCACGCTTCTTTTGATGCAGCCCAGGATACGGTTGGCTTTCTGGGCTGCAAGCGCACATTGCCGGGTCATGTTGAGCTTCTCGTCAACCAACACCCCCAAGTCCTCCTCCTCAGGGCTGCTCTCAATCCGCTCATCGCCCAACCTGTATCTGTGCTTGGGATTGCCCTGACCCACGTGCAGGACCTTGCTGACGTTAAGCATGAAAAAAAGCTTTTGCAATGAGAAAAGGCGGCCTGGAGGAGACCGTCTAGGGAAGAGGGGCAGTGTCAGCCTGGCATCTGTAGGAAAGGGCTGGAGAGAGCAGCTCCTGCCCATGCACTCCACAGGGTCCCAGCTCCATGTCCACCAGGGGATGCTGAGGGTGGCTGAGACCCCCCAGGGCAGGGACCGGTGGCCTCTCTAAGCCACAGTGTCTCGAGAAGCCTGCCAGTGCATTGCGGCCGTAGCTTTCTGACCACAGCCCAGGGGATTTGCTGTGGTTGTATATTTGGTTCCTTGTGTCTTACAGCAAGGGTTTTCCAAGGCTTTTCAGAGGCGTTCCTAAGCCATTCCTATTTAAGGACCCGCTGGTCAAATGCAGCCCATCCTTCAACAGTCATCCCCCGCCACAAGGACCTATTCATTTCAGCAGAAGCTGCTGGTGCCCCGACCTTGGGCCCAGCACCCAACTGGGGAATTTGGGCTTCATTGCCCATCTAAACTGGTGGGCTGTGCTGCCCTGCCTGCGCCACGTAACCTGGGGTGAGGACATGGCCCAGGGACAGCAGAGAGAGAAGTGGGTCCATCCAGATGGAGTGAAGCAGAAAAGCATGAGCTGTCTGGGCAGAAAGGAGGAGGCTCTGGAGCAGTGGTGGAGCACAGGGCTCTACGACCCTGGCAGTTATTTTGTTCAAGGGTTGTCTCCTCTGCGTGGCATGCTGGGTGCAGGAGGTCTGCTGTGACTCATCCACACACTACTGCTTCATCGTTCTGGCAGTATATTTAGAAACTCTTGTGTAGAGCAATTTTTGAAGATGGTTCAATTCAGAAATACTTCTGCTGCTGTCAGACTTTTTTCTCCGCTCCCCTTCCCCCTCCTCATCCCCTCTTCTCTCACTCCTTTTTTTTTTTTTTTTTTACTTCCTATGAATGAAAAAACCTTCAGAATATCTGTTCAGACATATACCCGACCTTGTGTGCAGCCAGGGAAGGACAGGTAAAGCCAAAGGTCCTGTCAGCTCTGCACCGCTGGGGACAATGCGGTGGCCAACACCTGGGTCAACCTACTAGGAGGTGACTGGAGGACCTCATGGAGCAGACCAGGTCCAGCTGGGGGGATGCAACGTATGGGCTGCTATGGCTTAAGCCTGGGAGGGAGCACATTTCTCTGCTGTAGCCACTGATCATGGTGCCTGCTCATGGAATACTGAGCCCTGGGCTCTGGTTTGGTCTCCTCCACAATCTGGTCCCCTCCGAGCACACAGCCCGGTGGGAACCACACGTGTATTTGTCACGACTGTAATACTCGATGCTGTTGCTGTTCACAGGAGCTACAAGGTACGTTTCAACAGCGTCTCCTCTTACTTGGATGCACGGAAATCCTCAAGCGACGGCCCTGACTCCAGGGACAACTTTGAAAGCACGGGGCCCCTGGCTAATGTCAGGTAAATAGGATGGGGTGGGAGCAGCAATTTCTTGCTGCAGAAAGGACAGAGCAGGAGCTGGTGCTGCACAGAGCCCCTTTCTCCTACTGCAGCTCTTACCTAAAACATGATGTGTTTCTGCAACGTGCAGGTCCCTCCACGCTCCCTCATGCTGGTGTTGGCCGTGGTGGTGCAGGAGGGGGAGACGTCAGTGTCCTTCCCGGCTCTGTAGCCACAGCTGTGACACCTCTCCGCAGGTTCTCCGTGTTTGGGCTGGGGTCGCGTGCTTACCCCCATTTCTGCGCCTTTGCCCGGGCGGTGGACACCCTCCTGGAGGAGCTGGGTGGAGAGCGGATCCTCCGCATGGGAGAAGGGGATGAGCTCTGTGGCCAAGAGGAGTCCTTCAGGACCTGGGCCAAGAAGGTCTTCAAGGTAACCCGCTTCCCTTCTGCTCCAAGGAGAGGCAGGGGGGAGAAGGACACAGGGACAGAGCAAAGCTGCTGGTTAGAGCTGGATCGAAACCCAGCCTCTCCTTCCCTACACTGGGATGCTCAACCATCACCCTGGCCCACAATAAAGAGGTTCTCCATATTTTGGTGGAGCTGACGCTCTGGTTTGTGCTGACTGCCAAAGGGTGAGCACTGTGTTGAATTCCTGCATTATCCCAGATGCCTGGGGAAGGAGGGCACCACGAGACATGGTATAGCCCTACACCATTGGGGACTCCTTCTCCATGTGTTGGCTGAGGTGGGGTGGGACAAGGGGGGTCGTGGGGCTCGGTCAGAAAGCCCAAGGGCAGTGCAGATATGCCTGAGAGCCTGGTGCGTGCTGCAGGCAGCGTGCGACGTGTTCTGCGTGGGGGACGACGTCAACATCGAGAAAGCAAACAACTCCCTCATCAGTAATGACCGGAGCTGGAAGAGGAGCAAGTTTCGCCTGACCTACGTGGCCGAGGCCCCGGAGCTCACACAAGGTACGAAGACGGGGTCACCCCGGAGGGCTCTGGGTGTGGGGCAGGTGGAGGAGAAGACATAGTGGGCTCAAGTTGGGGCAAAGGGGCCAAACCTCCTTACTTATTCTGTATTGAATTCCCAGCATTTCAGTCTTGCCTTTCCCCTCCATCACATGCCCAAGGAGCAGTTTGTGATGGTCTCAGGCTCCTCTGGCTGGTCGCTGTCTGTATCTGTAACAGAGATGTTGGGATATCATCTGATCTCCCTCCTCCTGACCCCATTTTTTGAAGCAAAGAGCTGGAAACCTGGGAGCTTTCCAAGCTCGCTTTGTCCAAATGCCGCTCCGCCGAGCGTGGCGGTGCAATGGCAGGTCCAGCCCACCGACACCTGGCCCCTCAGCACGGCTCCTGCAGCTGATGATCTGCCGCACTGGCTTAGCTCTTCCCAAATTCAGGCGCTTTGCTACCAGCCAGGTGGTACTGGCAGCAAGAGGTGCATGCCTGCACGTGAGGGCATGTCTCCACGCCTCATGCAGGTGGTTTCGGAGTCCTCCTCAGTCACTCACAAAAGGGACACGTGTTTGGTTCCCCCCTGGGGTTTCTGATCCCCCAGGCTCGCTGAAGCTTTGCAGGAGATGGGGGCAGGAGGGTGGTTGAGCCCACATTCCACTTGCTGCAGCTGGCGTCAGCCAGCTCCGGTCCAAGGAGCTGAACCCACAGCAGTGGCCGACAGCCCTGCAAAAGCCAGAAGCCGCCTGCCTTGACCACGCTCTGCTGCGTTGCTTCACTTGACTCTTCTCCTCTGCAGGACTGTACAGCATCCACAAAAAACGCGTCTATGCAGCCCGGCTTATCACACGCCAGAACCTGCAGAGCCCTAAGTCCAGGTAGGAGATGCAGCTGTCCTGGGAGCTGCGGGAGCTGAACGCACTCATGGTGCACCCAAGCATCCGTGCACGCAGTGCTGCAAATATCCTTTGACCCCTGAATGTCCCACGGATACCATCTTCGTGCAAATCATCACCAAGGCTGGAAGCTACGTGAACCTGGTGACGGGTGTTTCCTGCCTTCTTTGTGAAATCTCTGCCACTACATAAATTAACCTGCTGCCTGTAAGGATGAGAAGATGGGTGGCTGCACTTAGGGAGTGGCAGGATGCATGCAAAGAAAGGATAAAATTGCTGAAGCAAGAGGTTAAACTGTTTTTTCCCTTTTGAAAAGTCCCTGAGGGTGAGTCAGCAGCGAGGGGAGGCGGACACTGCAGTGTCCTTTCTAGCTCCCTGCTGCGACTTTGGTGACGTGCTTAGCGGGACACCAGGGCTTGGACATGCCACCGCTGCCCAGCACACCCAGTGGCTGTTGAGGCCAGAGCTCAGCAGCTCCCTGAAGGACTCCCCCAAAACACATCCTGCTTTTTCTCTTTTCCCTGTAGTCGCTTGACAATTTTCCTGCGTCTCCACACCAACGGACACCAGGAACTGCAGTACCTGCCTGGGGACCACTTGGGCGTCTTTCCAGGGAACCACGAAGACTTGGTCAATGCCCTGATCGACAGGCTTGAAGATGCCCCTCCGGCCAACCAGCTGGTGAAGGTGGAGCTCCTGGAAGAGAGGAACACAGCTCTAGGTAACCAGGGCCACCTCTATGTAGAGATGGCCTCTCTCCTCCTCACCCGTCCCTTGTAGCGGCTCTTGTAGCTCCTCGGGGAGGTAGGTGGCCCCCAGGAGAAATCACTTCCCATCTCACTAGTGCATTTGCCTGGATTGGGAGCACCTCCTTCAACCTTCCTCTGCCCAGAGCTATTGCTTATCTGCATTTGGGGTGTAGAGCAAGGGTTGAAGGGTGAGCAGGGCCCTGGGGAGAAGATGCTTCCTTGTTCTTCAGAAAAACTAAAGGCTTTTATATTCTTATGGGAAGAGCAATGTCTAGGACTGGGAAGAAGAGTTAAGGGATCTTGATGGACCATCCAACACTGTATTTCAGGAATAAGTCTGATACTCTACTGCCATGCACAGTGTAACAGGAGATGGAAAACAGTATTAACTCAGAGTGACTGAGGCTGAAGGTGGTGGAGTGTCAGACTCATGTTTGTGCTCATAGTACAGCATCTCACTTGTAGCATGAGGATATCTCGTTGACTCTTCTTTCCAGCTCTTCATCATTCACTGTCTCAGAGCCGATAAGGGGGAATGAAAGCAAGGATTTGTCCACCTTGGCTTTTATGCTCAGCCGATCCCATGGTTGTGCTGAATTCCCTCCTGGCAGGTGTCATCAGTAACTGGACAGACGAGAACCGTGTCCCACCATGCACCATCTTCCAGGCTTTTAAGTACTATTTGGACATCACCACCCCTCCCACACCCCTGCTGCTGCAGCAGTTTGCTTTGTTGGCCACCAGTGACAAGGAGAAGAAACATTTGCAAGTCCTTAGCAAGGTAAAGCCTCAGACCCCAAGCCCCAAGTTCCTCAAGGCCCTGGGGACAACCACAACCCCGGGGCATTTTCGCCCACACTGTGGTTAGGCTGAGTCTCCACCCGTGACAACAGGGCTCCTCCTGCCTGCCTTCACTGCCACCCACCCCAGCTTTGCCATAGGCCTGGTGGGATATCACTAGAGGCATCTGGCTTGGAAGAGGTCGATGCCGCAGCTCTCTCCTCCCTCCCTCCCTCCTTCCCTCCCTCCCTCTTTCCCTGGCTGCAGGGCTTGCAGGAGTACGAGGAATGGAAGTGGTCCAAGAACCCCACCATCGTGGAGGTGCTGGAGGAGTTCCCCTCAGTGCAGATGCCCTCCACGCTGCTGCTCACGCAGCTCCCCCTCCTCCAACCACGCTACTACTCCATCAGCTCCTCCCCGGAGATGTATCCAGGCGAGGTCCACCTCACCGTGGCAGTGGTCTCCTATCGCACGAGAGGTACCATGCTCACGCAGGGGTCAGTGGAGACAGGCTCGGTGTGGGGAGCAGGGGAAAAGCATTAGCACGTGGGCCACACCACAAGGTCTTTGGCAGAGAGATGTTATTTTAAAGCCTTTCTACCTGCTGCACTGACTAGATTCCTTCAACCCATGACACTGCTGTCCCATGTTATGGAGAATGGCCATCCATCAAAGGGCAGTGTATTGCAGAGATGCCAGATCTGGGTCAGGTACCAGCAACAGACTAGCCACGGCGGCTCCAAGCTCCATGTAGGACCATGTTTGCCCACACCAAACTCCACATTGCCACTAGCCAAATTTCTGTACCTGTGCAAGCACTGATGTGTCCAAGCAGCCCTGGTCATGGTGTACATGGACACAGCCCTGGTGCCCTTGCAGCAGGTAGGACACAGGGGAAGACAGTGGCCATTCATCCGGGGCTGCCATGGAGGGCTTGTGTCTGGAAGCACCACAGCATGATGCTGCTTCTGCCAAAAAGGACCAAAGAGAAGTTGGGTGCTTCCTAAGTATTGTGGAGGTCCACTATCCCAGGGCTGGGTCCTGGGTGAACTTGGGTAGCTCCACAGAGGTATCGAAGTGCCAAACTTCTACCAAGTTCATGGAGAATGGATGCAGAGATACTAAATGTTGCAGTGAGGTGTTCATGTGGGATGTAGCAGGGAGGGTTTCAGAATGGAAAGCAACTGGAGTAGTTGGCTGGTGTGTCAAATACAGACCTCCTTCCCTCCCCTCTTAGATGGAGAAGGACCAATCCACCACGGAGTCTGCTCCTCTTGGCTCAATCGGATACAGACCGATGAAGTAGTGCCCTGTTTTGTAAGAGGGTAAGTGGTCCACACAAGGCAAGGGGTGAAAAAGATGGAGTGAGCCCCCTTGCAGGATGAGGTCTTTGCCCTCAAGTCTTCTTTGCAAAGTGCTAAGGGTGCGGAGAAAACAGGGCTGGACTTGTGAGCAAATGGGTCCCTCCCGGGTGCAGTTCTTCTGCACTAAAATGTCACTTTCTGGGATTTCACCTCGTTTTCTACCCCTCCCTCTCTGGGTGGTGGGCAGAGGCGAGGGAGGGAGCATCCTGCTTGGGTTTAACTGGCGTCTTCAATGTGTGCAGTGCGCCCGGGTTCCACCTGCCCCAGGATCCCCAGGTGCCCTGCATCCTCATCGGCCCCGGCACCGGCATTGCCCCTTTCCGGAGCTTCTGGCAGCAGCGGCTTTTTGAAATCCAGCACAAAGGTGGGCCGACGCTTGTTCCTCCTGTTTCTCATCTCAAGCAGTGCTCGGGAACCTGGGCTGGTGGCTTGGGATGGTGGTCCAGTCTTCTGCCCAGGCTGCCCCCGCAGAGGCAAAGGGCTTCTTGAAGCAGTGGCTGTCCCAAGTGCAGGCTTGGAGGTCAGCCCAAACTCCCAAAACAAACTCCATGAAAATCCTCCTGTAAAACTTTGCAAGGTTTTTATGGCAGTACTACAGTGCTGGCATTGGTTTTTAAAGGTCATTTATAGAATCATAGAATAGAATCATAGAATGGCTTGGTTGGAGGACTTAAAGATCATCGAGTTCCAACCATCAGGACACCTTCACTAGACCAGGTGCTCAAGCCCCATCCAGCCTGCCTTGACACTTCCAAGCATCCACAGCCTCTCCCCTGTTCCTGCCTCCCACCCTCACAGGAGCTTCTTCCTTCATCTCATCTAAATCTACCCTCTTTCAGTTTAAAGCCATTACCCCTTGTCCTATCATGACATGCCCTTGTAAAAAGCCCCTCTCCAGCTTTCCTGTAGGCCCCCTTTAGGTACTGCAAGGCTGCTAGAAGGTCTCCCCTGGAGCCTTCTCTTCTCCAGGCTGAACGACCCCAGCTCTCTCAGCCTGTCCCCATAGGAGAGGTGCTCCAGCCCTCTGATCACCTTCGTGGCCCTCCTCTGGACCCGCTCGAGCAGGTCCACGTCTTTCTTAGGCTGGGGGCCCCAGAGCTGAACACAGTACTCCAGGTGGGGTCTCAACATACATTTAATGTAAAATTATGTAAGATACACTTTTTTCACTGATCATTTAGACCATTTAGGAAAAAAAAGTTTAATTTCTCCCCAAAACCTGGCACAAGCGCACCTGCCATGTGACCCCGGGCCATGCACTGGCTCAGACAATGCATTACCTCCTCCTTACTGGTTTTTCCTCCCTCCCAGTTTGGCCAGGGAAGGCTCCTGGCAGTCTTGTGCAGGGTGCTGGGGCTGCTGGCAGATCTGGAGGTAGGTGGCTCACAGAAAGGGGGTATTGGTTGTCCCTGGGCTAACTGCTTCCCACATCTGTCCCCCAGGTCTGAAGCCTTGTCCTATGGTCCTGGTATTTGGCTGCCGGCAGTCCAGGATCGACCACATTTACAAAGAGGAGACGCTCTTTGCCAAAACCCAAGGTGTCTTCAGAGAGCTGTACACAGCCTACTCCCGGGAACCGGACAAACCAAAGGTGCGTGGCAGGCACTGCTCCAGTCCTGGTGTGCAGCCCCGGGCGGCCGTAGCCAGCCGGCACGGCGTGGAGATGCTGGTTCCTTGGCACAGCCATGGCAGCTCATGCCCTGGGGCTCTCTGGTTGCCTAAGTGTGCAGGATCACACCCTTCCCAGTGCAGCCCCATTCCCAGGGCACATCCCCATCCCTGTGCCAGCCTGAATGCGTGCCCACATTGCTCATGCTTTGCCCTGGGGGGCTGCAGCCGTCCTCACGAGGCAGGAGCAGATGAGGAGGGGAAAGGCACATCTTCCCAAGCAGGTGGGCAAGGAGGGATGTCACCTGGTGGGGTGGCCCGGAACCAGTGCAAACATCTGGTCCAAACTCCCATCACCACCTGAGCAGGCCTGGCGATGAGATATATGGTGAAGGTGCGAGAATGCAAGAGCAAAACAACGCTTTGCTGCTTACCCCATCTCTTTTCTATCGTTGTGGGTGCTGCAAGGTGCAGGCATGCTCCCCCAAAGAGGTGGTCGCATTGCGCTGCTGCCTCGAAAGCAGCTGGTGCACACAAAGCTGGCCGGAGCGTGCAGGTGGATAGGGCTGAGAAGCTGTAGTTAATCTCAGCTCCCTCCTCCTCCTCCCTCAGAAATACGTGCAGGACGTGTTACAGGAGCAGCTGGCCCAAACCGTGTTCAAAGCACTGAAGGAGCAGGGAGGCCACATCTACGTCTGCGGGGATGTCACCATGGCCGGGGACGTCCTCAAGACCATTCAGCGCATCGTGAGGCAGCAGGGCCAGCTGTCGGTGGAGGAGGCAGGCGCTTTCATCAGCAAGCTGCGGGTGAGTAGCGTCTGCACCACGAGACACCATGCGAGCTCCTGCCACGGGCGCTGCACCTGGTGCCTCCTCCTGCAGAACGGGCAGCACCGAGGAGACCGGGTGCTGGGGGGGATTGCAGCTCCCACCCATGCTGCCTGCACCCAGGCAAGGTCAGGAGCGTGATCTTCCAAAGCTTTGGGTGCACAGTGGAAGTCACCTTGCTTTGCAGGAGCTCTGCTCCAGGCTGCAGCCCCCTCAGCCTGTGCTGGGCTCCCGCGATGAGCCTGGTGCTGTGCTGAGCACTGGTACAAGCTCTTTTGGGCACCCTTGATAGCCCAGGCAGGGCTTGTTCACCTTGCTAAGTCCCCGCTGTCCCTCCATCACTGCAGCAATCTAACAGGGCAGTTTGTGGGTCCCCCTCCCCAAATCTCCTCTGTCTGTGTGGCAAACACGTTGCTGCAGAGGTTGCAGCTGAAGCATAAATGAGCTCAGTTTGGGACACAGGCCCAAGGACGAATGCTCAAACGCCTCTGCTTCTGCCCAGGAGGATAACTCAGCCCGATTCCTATGGGACTACCCCTTCTGAACCCTGTCCCCACACTCCATCCAGGAGCCGAGGGAGCCCAGAGCCACGTTTTTAGCTGGTTTGCAAGCAAAAGCTCTCGTACACGGGCCGGCCTCGGGCTACTTGTCCCTCTGATGGCCAGGCAGTCCCTGGGTTACCAGCAGTTAAGGAGGTCTAATGCACTGAGCAGCTCCGCCACTGCCCCACGGTGTGACCTTGGGAAGGTCATTTCACCTCCCTGCTTGTTCCTGCCCCTCTGCCGTGCCTGTCCCACCAGCTCTGGTGACAGCCCCAGAACATTTGCTGTGTATTTGGTACCTCCCCACAACACGAGAGCTTTCTGGTGCCGCAGCAACACCAACTGTTTGTAAATACTCTTTTTTTCCCCACTGCCCTTCTCCCATCCTCTGTTTCAGGATGACAGCCGGTACCACGAGGATATTTTTGGAGTCACCCTGCGTACGTACGAAGTGACTAACCGCCTTAGATCTGAGTCTATTGCATTCATTGAGGAGAGCAAAAAAGATACGGATGAGTGAGTTGACATGTTTATTTTAACCCCTGCAATTGTCTCCCAAGCGCGTGGGCTGCAGGATGGGGAAGGTAGCTTTAAGTTTTGCACACACGTGCTCCTTCTTATAGCAGAGGCTGAGAAAAGGCATTTGATTGTTGCACTGGAAGCAGAGGCTGCTGCCCGGCAGTCTCTCTGAAACGGCTGTCACCTCGCTAGGCCAATCCCCCCTGGCCTTACCAGGTTCTTGCACCCACCATACCAACATGCTCAGACCTGACAATCCCATCCAAAGGGTGATGCAAAGCAGAAGAGCCCTGCCCGCTGCCTGCCTTGGCTCCCCTGCCCGTGAGCCGGCGGGTGACGGGCTGGAAGGTTTGCAGGACCCATGGCGAGGGGTGGCTCTCCCCAGCTCCAGTGCCGGCTGCGGGGGGGCCTGGCTGGCTCCAGGGGTGCAGGCAGCAGATACCCACGGTGGGAGAGGTCTCCAGGCTGCTGCATGCCTGGTTAGGAAAGATGTAGACACTTTTCTTTCCACGGTTGCGAAAACAACCGAAAGAAGTAAAAAACCTTGACATTTGCTATGTTTGTTTCTGCTCTACCATGTCCTGCCATTTGCTCAGCTCCGTCGTGGTGGGATTTTCCCCGGCTGAGCAGAAGGATTATTTCGGATAAAGGATAGGCAGCTGCATGGATCTTGCTGCTCGTCCTGGCCCTCGGTAGCCTGGGGTGCAATCCCTTGCCTGCACTCCTGGCTGTGCCATGTAGTGCTCAGCTGACCCGGAGTGGGTTTCCCAACATCCCTGAGGTTTGGTAGGAATTTTTCTCCAACGCAGCACATACTCTGGGGTCTGCACTGTATACAGAGTGCCTCAGTTTCCCACCTCTACGTGAGGATAAGGGTCACCTACCTGCCCACCTCACCCAACTGCAAAGGGCTGTGTAAATTCCTGTCTACAACATGGTCCCTTGGAAAGTCCTTAGTCAGGGTGCTCAGATGCTCCTCACTGCTCCGTCTAAGACCGGCCTTTCTCCCCTTTCCCTTGCAGGGTTTTCTGCTCCTAACTGGACCCTTCGCCCCAAGGGGATGCCAAACCAGTCCCAGCACCTGCTGCCCCCTCCAGCCGGAGGGCACTGGGTTTTGTATTTCACGGACACAGTGGCTCCTTTTCCGCGGGGAACTGCCCATGGAAAGCGCTCTGTCTCTCGTCCTGTTGTTGTGTCCTGATGATGATGATGATGATGATGATTTTTATTTCCTTTTCTTCCTCTTTCTCTTGCTCTTGTCCTGTGGCCATTTCTTTTCAGCCCCTTTCCCTTCCCTGGATTTCCTCATTGAAGTACGATGGCTTTATAACCTGCAGTGGCTCTTAACAGAACTTCACATTTCTCCTTCTTCTCATGAGGAAGCTGCATGAAATCACCACCTTCGTGATCATCCGCGTTTTTGGTGTTTTGGGGGAGAGCAGAGGTGGCAGGGGCTGGGCAATGGCTAGGTCTTGTTGCTTGACCAGAGCTGGGGGTTGTTCGCCCCAGGCTCCCCACTTCCCCAGCTTGGGGCTTGGCTGAATCCTTGCATTTTCATGGCTTTCCTTTGGACTTGTACAGACCTGGGCATATGCCCGAGGCCGGGGGCAGATGATGTGCAATGCCCGCGTGCCTATGAACTTTGTTCATCCCCAAGCAGCCGGGGTACAAACGTGTCTGTTTTGATCCGAAGGGTGGGATGTCCCTGATTCATATGTCATGATTTCTCCTAAATGGACTCTGCGCTATGTTTGCCTCCTTCTCTGCTCCCTGTTCCCCATGAGCCTCTCCTTGCGCTCAGTCCCCACTTTTGCTGGCATGAAAGTCCTCCCACAGAGGAGCAAGCACCGAACACACAGGCTGATGTGTATGCTGGGGAAAAACTCATGGCCATGACTGCTGCTTGGCCAGGCTGTCCTCCGGAGGGCTTTACAGGAGATATATGATCTACAGCCATGATGCTGGTGGGAGAGATTGAGGGACCAGCTACATTCCAGAGCTTTGCATGCTGTGAACGTGTGAACCCTCTCCCAGCTGAGACTGGAAAGCCACGAGGATGGGAGAGAAGCGGCTCCAACCCTGGCTGCAAGAGGCACCTCCTGGTAACAAAACCTATTTGGAAGACAACACGTGGAGGGTTATGGATACTCCTGGTCCCTGGTGAGGATGTGCCGACCGAGGACTCTTGAAAGCCCAAAGAGCGTCAGCTCCACCTTAGCCCATCTCACGAGCAGTTCTGGGACAGCAGACCCCAGCCACTTCCACACCTTCAGGAGCAGAAAGTGCCAGCACGGAGTGACCTGCCTGCCAAAAGAAATACATGTGGCATCTCGGTGGCAAGCCAGTCCCCTCTGTAGGCTCTGCGCCACCTGCCAGCAGCACGAGCTGTCTCTGCCGGGACATCTCATGTGAGAAGGAAGGTGAGATCGGCTGCAAAGATGCTGCGTGATTCTGGGCTCTTGACACGCTCACACCTCAGCCCTGCTGCAAAAATCTGGCCCCAAAAGCAATCTGTTAACACGATCACAGAAAGGTATCAGTCCCTTTAACAGAGAAAAGCTGTCTGCAAGGTAAAGCATACGTGACTTTGTGTGTCCTTCCGCCTTATCCTCCCTTCCTCACCCTGAAGAAGGTTTGTCCTCCCTCATTGCCAGGACAAGGACAGCAGGGCAAGGTTGCAGCTCTTGCTGGATGCAGGGATATGGGGTTGACATTTTGAGCTAGTATATGCTGATCCTTTCCTCCTGCCCCTGCTCTGCTGAACTGCGCACTGATGCTTGTATGGAGCAAAGCACCAAAATGGGCGACAGCAGAGGGCTTGTCCAGGAGCCGCAACGGGGAGCTTGCTTTCAGAGGGCTAAGATTAGCTGCCCTAAGCCAACGTCAGAACAAAAAGAGCTGCAGGAGGTTTGCTGCTCTCCCAGCCCATGGTACAAGCCGCGCTGGCTCCCCTGGCCCCAGGCTGTGCAGTTATCCCCACCCTCAGCCAGGACCTCCTGCCCTTTCCTGCTGCTTGGCTGGCCACGTCTCCACGTGCTGTGACCATCTTCTGCAACTTTGACTCCCTGAATGCTTGAAGCAGCTCCAGCCCAAAATCCAGGAGCAAAAGGCCCTCCAGGCACGGGGAGAATTTGAGATCCAGGTCTCAGTTTTGATGGTCCCAGCAGAGCATCTAGCGTGGCGTAAAATGCGAATGAATGCTGCCACGGTGTGGCCAGAGCTGAGCTCGCTGGGCTGGCAGTGCAGCCGGAGCAGGGTTTGGAGTCAAGTGCAAGGCCAGGTTTGTGTCACTGCCTGGGGACTTTGTGACCTGGAGTTGAAAGCAGGACAGGACAGGAAAAAGGGCAGCCCATGGTCCACCTCTGTGGGTTGTGCCCTGATCCCAGGGCAGGCAGTGGGATGGGGGAGCTGGGTCCCTTTGCTGCTGCGATGTGTGAATTTGGGCAGAGGTCCTGTCTGTGGGAGACAACTCCCTGACCCAGAGCTGTGAACGTACAGCAAGCCTGGCCCTAACCCCCAATCCTATGGCTGCAGAAACAGAGCTAAAGGAAAAAAATCAAACTCATCCCCTTCTTTTAGGAAATTTGATTCTGGCTCTAGACTTTATGCTCTGGTCCTCCTTTTAGTAGAAGGAGCGATGCAACCTGAAGAGGAGGTAGTGCCCAAAGAAATGCCCTTGTCTTCATCCTCTTTCCAGCTCATCCTGTGTTGCTGGCAATTAGTTTTTTCCTGTCCTGCCTTCTGCCTGTATCGCTATAACATCTCCCATCTGGAAGTCATATTGCTGCTGGAGTCTGTGTTGGAGATGAATTGGCTTGCTTTTCCTGCACCCCAAAGCTTGCCACCTCCATCTCCCCCTTCCACCTGAGCCGCCAGCGAAAACAGCGGGGAAGCACAGCGGAGAAGGGAACGGGGTGTGTGCCTTGCCTTCGGTGGGATCTCCAAAGGGGTCTGCGCCGGGCAGACAGCCAAAGCCATCTCAAGTTCAACAGGCATCGGGTAGGTGAGTCCTTCAGAGCCCTTTGGAAGGGAAATGCTGTTTTCAGGCCAGCCTCCCTGCCTGGCCCTGGAGAAGAAACACCCTCCCTGCCGTGAAGGTCCATGAAGTTAATATGTCCCCCAGGGCTCTGAGCTGCCTCTCTGCTCCCTCTGCCTGAGCAGGGCCGTTCGCTTCTCACAAGCCGCACCACTGGGAATTTTGATTCATTGTTTTTTGTTGAGTCAGTCTCAGACGTCTTAACTTCTCCTTCATCTCCCTTACCTGCAGGGGCTTCGCACTCCCCTCGAGCTTAATTTTCTCCCACAGCAAAGGGGGAAATGAACTTGTGGATCTGCTTTATCATTCCACAAATGCGGCTCTTCCACCAGTTGTCTAGACTCTGCTCATCTCGGTGTGACGTTTTGGATGCGTGGGTGTAGCCACAATCTCTCTGGCATGCATAAACGGCAGAGAGCGAGGTGGGGTCTGCCACAGACGGGTGCCATGAGCTGCTCAGGGGTGTCATGCACGGAGGGGCTGTGCCTCTTGGGCACTCGGTTCACAAATCTGTCACCTCCGGCTGCCTGCTGCCCATCCAGGCTCCTGCACAGCCCCACGCGGCTCCTGCGGCGAGGGGATACTGGACCTGATGGACACCCAGCCTGACCCAGTGTCCCGGTCCCTCTCCTGGCAGATGTCCACCACCACCGCTGCCTGTTTTGAGCAGCTCTGCTCCTTTTTGCTCCCCAGGTATTAAACATAAAGAGGCACTTCTCTAAACAGGATATTTGATTTTCAAGACACCACGAAGTGGGTTTTTTTCGCAAGGATTTTAATTCATCGGTCTTTCAAATGTCCACAGAATGTTATTATATGAACTTGAAAACTCCTGGGAAATGGTTCTCTGTTTTTCTAGCCTGCTGTGTCCACTAGCAGAGAAAAATAAGTTTTTCATTCAGTGCAAGGGTATCTACTGCCTGTGTTGCTGATGACTTCAAAGGTTTCATCTCCCCAGAAGGACTGCCTGGGAGTTTGTTGTTCTTCTGTTTATGAGAGACAGCGGGAAAATAATGAGACTTCTGTTATCAGGAGTAGACTCGCAAAGATGACACCTCCACGATCGTTGCTGGGTAGGCCTGAGCTCATTGCACGAGAGGAACCGAGCCAGTCGCATCCATACCGGCCAGAGAAATGGGGTTTGAGTTTGGGCTGTCCACGCTCCCTGTCCCCTGTCCTGTCCCTACGCGTCCCCAGGGGCGAGCAGGGGACTCTGTTCACACCCAGAGCAGTGTGAGCCAACGTGTCCGTGCATGACCGGCAAACTTGCAGTGGTGTCCTGAGCAAACGTGATTGCACCTATGCAGAAGAGGAGATGGGAAGAGACAGGAGCTGCACGAACCTGCGTCCAGTCTGACTGTGATTGCTCCGTTAGTTCCGTTACAGTTAGTATGCGACGCCTCTCGCCCCGTCCCGGGCTGTAACCCGGCTTCCTCTACCACTTCGCTCTGGAGATCCCTCCTTTCTCCTTCTCAGCCCTGTCTGCCCAGCCAAAAGGTGCAGTGAGCTGCTCGGCAAGGGTGGGTCCTGGGAACGGCAACGGACTTACAGTGCCTTGTGCTGGGAAGAGACTATTGCACCGGGTTTGCCCTCCCGTTCCTCTCCAGAGATGCTCCTAGCACGCAGAGACTGCAGGCTGAGGGGAACAGATGACTTCGTTTTACAAGTGAACTTCTTGGTGGGCAAATTCCCCCTGGGGTAACTGAGAGCAAACTTAAAGCCCTGCTCAGCCGTGCTCTGCAACTAATCTCCCGGTGATGGGGTTTTATAGGGGTATGGTATGGAGGCGGTGCAAGGTTAGAGTGTGGGTGCAAACTGGACACCACCTTCTGCAAGCACCACGGGTCTGTGAACACCTACCACGTACGGGAGACCACGTTTTTATCAAGCTGGCGGCGGGGGGAGAGGGCGTGCTTGTGCTTGAAGCCTCACGGACTTGCACTAAGCCCAACCCAAAGCTGCTGCCTCCCGACTCCCGACCACTGAAGCCATTACAGTCCTCTGATTTATACCTGTGGGGAAGCCGCAGAGAGTTCCCAGCACTTTTTTGGAAGGAGAATTTTATGCTTAAAACTAAATTTTGTTCCTGCTTTCACTGGGGACCAGTTCTCAGCTTCAGAATTGCTCTGATAACTTTGCAATTGCTTTGATACTTCCAGAGGGGAGAGCAGTCCCTTTACAGAACAGATGGAGACACATTTTCAGGACCATTCAACTTTGCTGTAACTCTGTCTTTGTTCTAACAATTTCTTCTGCTCTAACAGGAGGAGAAAAATTTGGCCAGTGCTGAACGCTCTTGAAAACTGTATTCCCGAACTTGGACAAAATTAATCTAGAATCCGAGTCCTCCCAGATGCAAAATGCCTTCCACACCCACCGGCTTCAGTGGCATTGGGGATTTCAGCAGCTTGCAGGATCAGGCTTTCGCAGCAGCAGCAGCGGCAGTGATTTCATGACGGCAGTATTTTTGCGTGTGTCAATCCGCACTTGCACTTGCCTGCAATGCATGACTCTCGTAATCCATTTGAAATCTACCCTTGACAGGGAGATCTGAGCTCTAGCTTCTTCCATATGGCCGTGTGTATTTAACAGGAAATCAGGGGAGCGGGAGAAAGCTAATGAGATTGCTGCTTTAAAGCACTTGGTTCCAGAAGTAAAACAGACCTTACCAGAGGTTGAAATTGGCTTGATTTTCGCATGGGTACAAGGGCAACTCATGAAATATTTAAGCATTGTAATGCAGATACACCTTCCTCCTGCTGTGCCAGGAATGAAGTAGACTAGAAACTCTTGGCCTCCACCCCTACAGAGGTTTGGCTGTAATGGAAGTTTGAGCCATCGAAATCAGAGGAAAAAAACCAGATTGTGAGTTCATAGCTGAGCAGTCGCAGCTTGCTCAGCAGTGAGAGCGCCTCACTGCGAGGGCTGCTGCTCTCCTGCCTTGCTCATTCATGTACCTACCTGGCCAGATTTCAGGGAGGGAGGAGGGAGGAAGCATTTCAAAAGCAAGAAAATCAAACCTGTGAGCCTTGCCCTGAGAATCCCTCATTTCACAGGAGCCTACAAGCCAAGGCTTTGCAGCTACCCCTCATTACCACGGCGGGGAAGTGGGCAAGACACCGGGGGCTTCTCTCGTATCCGCGGGCCAAAGCTTGCAGAAGCTGTTGTGGGGCTGTGGGACAGCAGGAGTGCGGAGCTGGGCTGCGGGTAAGCTCCTGCACGGCCTGACTGCAGTGTTTGCTCGCAGCTCTCTGCAGGGCTGGTTCAGAAATCTGCTAGTGAATAACACCAGGCAAAGTATTTTTCTTCCGGGGGCATTCTTAATACTTTAAAAATGTAAAGACAAATACTGAAAAAGTAGATCTAAAAGAGCAACTGATTTGGGGCTTCTTTTTGTTGCTTTGTTTTCACGTGTTGGTTTTGGGTGGGGAAAGAAAACAAAAAGTATGTCAGATTGGTTTGGATTAAATCAAATATTTTGTTCCCACAATAATTGCTAATGGAGATTTTAAATTTTTTCAAGGGCAACAAAACTGCCTTAATATGTATTCAACTCCAACAAGAGACATTAACGCTACTTGCTTCTGAGCCTGCTTTTTTATTTTTCTCTCTGTGTGATCGTGGCATGGAATCATGTCCTAACAAAATACACTTTACAGTACTCAATAGGATGTCCAGAAACAGAAGATGGTGTTTCAGAATCTCCCCGTGCCCAGCATTGAAGTGATGGCTTTGACGCCAATGAAATTCAATGCACAATTTCTGCTTTGCTAGAATTCTACAAAATAGGCAAATGTCCACAATTCCCAAGGTTGAACGTGCTCTGCTGCCTTGAGATGCCTTCAAAAAACCCTGGGATCTGTATGCTGAAAAGAGCTTCAGAATAGGTTCCCTGGTCTGCAGCAACATCCCCAGCTCTTCTAGAGTGTACGCAATTCCCCAGGCAGTAGATGAACAGAGTAAGATGACTTTCAGCCAGGACTCATTGCTTTTTAGATTGCATGTAGTTAGAAACATGAGTTCTGCCAGCCGCCCAGGGAATTTGATATTCAGTGCCAATTAATTTTTGTAATAGGAACAGGGATTTATTCCCTCGATTCCCTTAGGCACCTTTGAAAAGCATAAGCCTCAAGGGTTGGTTTGGATTATTTTTTTTCTGGTGGCCTTTTTCCTGAAGAGCAGTGGTGCCGAGATGAGAAAGGGGACCGGTCTGTGAAGGGTAGCAGCTTTGGCGCAGGCAACTCCCAAACTTTCAATTGCAGAGGTTTTCTAAACTCTTCAGACGTGGGTAAATTCTGCTCTGCTAGATGAGACTCCAACCTCTCGCTGCTCTCTGGTCCTCCTGCTCCTTCCTCCCTCCCCTCAGCACCTCCTCATGTCACTGTGCCTTCATTTGGTTTATCAAATGATGCCATGATTTAAGACTGGCACGTTGTCTTTTCTCTCACTTTGCATCCCGTAAGACAGGTATGTGTGGAGGGGGGGGTTAGCTTATGTTGTAGCTTTTTGTGTGATCCCAAGGTAGGTTTCTTCTGAGGAGTAAAGGGGTGGGGACAGTGGGAGCAGGGGTGAGCCGGTGTTGTATTTGATCATACCAGTGCTTTAAGCGGTCAGAAACATGGTTTTCCCCTACCTCTGAGCTCTCAATGCTGCTAAAATCTCTGCCATTCGTACAATGTACTCCAGCCCCCTCTCTCGGACTGACTCTGGCTCTGTTTGCAAGATATCCACATTGTTCTAAAGCATGCACCTCTTTCTGTATAGTTCCAATCTTCTGATTTTATGGAATACTTATGCCTGTTTGCATTACAGTCAAAATAAAAAAGTGAACTAAAATCTAGTGGACCTTGTTCTTCTCTTATCTCTGGGTTTTTAATGCTGAAAGGCCTCTCCTGGTATCTTGGCCTTGCTCTGGTTCACTACCTGTAATGCTAGAGCACTATAAATAGCATGGTGGCGTCAATCAGCAATATCTATTTATTTGCAAGACAGAAACACTTTCTTGTAAGGTTGCTTGAGTCACAGCATTACATGTTTCACATCATTTATACCATGTCCACCAGGAAAATGCCACATTCAAGGAAGGAGAGCTGTTTGCACACGATCCACGGCAACTTTTGATGCTGGAGCCTCAGGAACGCAGCAGCAGTACTCCAGGCAGGACCTGAGAGACCTGAGCAAAAAGAACGGCTGCATGTGGCCAGGCAAATGAGCCAGAAGTACGGACATGGCTTTTTACATGGGAAGGTAGCGTGCTGTTGCAAGGGGGTACTAATCTGCCTTTATTTAAATAGACCACTTCTTAGTGCTCCCTAAAGAGCAGCAGAACACTGATGTGATCAGGACAGAAAGATCCTAAGTTGTCTGCAAGGAGCAGGTGAGAGGATGAAAGGTATCCGTGTGCAGGAGCGAAGGGCTGCTCCCCTGGCAAGCCCTGCAGTGCCAGGCTGGTGTGAGGGGAACATGGCTGCAGCGTTACCTGATACATGGCAGTAGTTTTACCTCAGACATTGCTGCAGTTATACCTCAGACACAGCAGCAGTGTGACCTCAGACATGGCAGTGGTGTGAGCTCAGACACTGTGCTGGTGTTACCTGAGGGATGGCAGCAGTGTTACCTCAGACATCACCATGTCGTTACCCCAGACACAGCAGCAGACACCTTGGTGTCACCTCACACATTACGCTGGTGTTACCTCAGTCCCCACGGTGGTGCTACCGCAGACATGGCGGTGGCATTACCTCAGGTGCTACCTCAAATACGGAGGTGGCCTTACCTCAGGTGCTACTGCAGACACTGAGGTGGCATCACCTCAGGTGTCAGTGCAGATATGGCGGCAGTGTCACCTCAGGTGTCAGTGCAGATATGGCGGCAGCGTTACCTCAGACAACGCTTCACCTCTGCCCCCCCAGGCCCTGTTAGCCCAGGGCAGACGGGCACAAACCGCTTGCATCCGCCTGGCTCCCTGCAGCCTCCCCGGGACGCAGGGTCGGCCTTGGTCCCTTACTGACTGCCGGGGCAGCCGGCGGTGCAGACGGCGTTTGGAGGGACTGGGGGTCCCCAGCCCCGCGTCCCCACCGCCCCCGGGGGCTGACACCTCCCCTCGGGGGACAGGAACTTTGCAGACGCTCCCTAGGCCCCGCCGCCGCCCTTGACCTGGAGAGGCGGCGCGCTCCCCTCTGCGCCGCGGCACTTGGCAGACGCTCCCTAGCGCCTACATGGGGAAGGCGCCGCTCCGCTCTGCGCTTTGCCGGGCGGCGGCACTTGGCAGACGCTCCCCGGGCCGTTCCTCCGCCTTCGCTCTGCGCCGGAAGCGGGAGACGCTCCCTAACCCTCCCGCGGCGGAGGGGGGGGCGTCGCCCAGGTAAACATCGAAGATGGCGGCGGCGGAGAGCCCGGGCCCGGCGGTGGCGGGGGGGCCGCGGGGCGCGGCGGAGGCCGACGCCGACGGGATGGGCCTGACGGACCTGCCGGGCGAGCTGCTGGAGCTGATCCTCTGCTGCGACGTGCTGGGAGCCGCCGACATCGGGCGGGTGTCGTGCACCTGCCGCCGGCTGCGTGAGGCGTGCCAGCCCCGCGGCAAGGTGTGGCGGGAGCGCTTCCGCCTCAGGTGGGCACCGCCGCCCGGCCCGGCCCGGCCCGGCCCGGCCCGCCGGGGGGCTGCGCTGGCTGGCTGCGGCTTGGCGAGGGAGGGCGAGGGGTGCCCGCGCGTCTCCTCAGCGCCCCGGCGGGCCCCGGGGCCGGGCGGGCCCTGTCAGCGCAGGCCGGGCCCCAGCCGGAGGGGTTCAGCTGGCACCGGCGGCGGTGCCCTCGGTCCCCTTGGCCTGGGAGGGCCTGGGTGCGCCTGGGGTGGTGGAAGTGCACCTCCACCACCATCCGATCCCTGTCTCCTCTCTTCCCGGTTCCACAAGGTGCATGCTGAACCCCTCATGGGTTGGATGAGCCCTGCGGCTTTCTGCTGTGTGTTTAACAGGTGAAACGTGGGTGTCCTTCCCGAGCAGGGATGGCAGGGACTGTTGCAAGGCTGCTTCCCCTCCTAAATCCCATGGGGTGAGACCAGACTGAGCCTGCCGCTTGGAGGAGATCCGTCTTTGCAGCCCCTTGCTTGGAGATCAGTCTTTGCAGCCCCTTCCGTAGCCAGGCACTTGGATTACCTGCAGTCCCCAGGTCCATCCTGGGGTCTGGCAGTGGTACGGACATAGGGCCATATGCACACTGGGGTTGTCGGTTGGCCTCCCTGGCCGCACTAGCAGCTAGCAGCTTCCAAAACAACTGCCAAGACTTGTCCTGTTGCAGGACTAGTGCTTTACAGCAAAGAGAGGTGTTTATTTGTAGTGCTTTTGGGAGAGCTATTTTCACAGAAACCAAAATCCTTTGGATTGACTTTTGCTGCTTGTGAGTTTAGTTTCCCCCGAAGGCTGTCACAGGGTACCTGATGAGGGCATAGCTGTGTTGTAATCAGTGAAACTGTTAACACTTTAGCTGGAGATAAAGCATGAGCATTATATGCTATGCTGGTTTCAGCAGTCCTAGAAAGACCACTCCTTCACTGGGGCCGCCAGCTTATCTAGAATAGGGCATGCTCATCTGCTACCTGGTTTTGTCTGTGTTTTGGCACAGGAAAAGTAGCAATATTGCTTTCCTTAATTGCCAGTTGGCTTCTAAAATTTAACATAGCTCAAATGAGAGGATTATTCTCTTTTTCACGGGTGAAAAAGGCTACTGAACAATTACAGCTTCCCCAATTCACCAAGCTATGGCTTGGGCTGGCTGGCCAGATGCTTTCACCAATTCAGTGGCTCTAATTTCTGAAGCAAACCTGAAAGTTTAAAAATGGTTGAGATCCAACCGCTGAAATTGAATGTGGTAAGTGAGTAGCACATGGTGCTGTCCTCCTCTGTCTTTGATAATAGAACTTTTGGCAGGAGTTTGCACATCGACCTTGTCCTCCTGGCTGGATTCCATCGTGAGTAATTGCACTTTATCTTCCTAAAATTTTCAATATAACTTCAACCCAAGAAATTATTCTTTCTCATCCTAAAATAAATGATTGTAATTGTTATTACGACGTGGCTGCATTTCAGCGGTAGATGAATGGCTAGGGATCCATCAGGAGAGAGATTGTTATGTAATGTGAAGTTATTTGGTTAGTCTTTGACTTTATTTTGTAACTGCAATTGCAGTATAGTTTTATTATTAACTGGTAGTAAAATATCTTCCATATGTGGACAGACATAACTCTGCGTTTTGGTCAGTTAGTAATAATTTTTATATAGAAGTAGTGCTTTAAACATTTGGCATTCTCTCTATTTATAAAGGTAAAAATATATAGATATATAAAAGTATATATATAATATATAACCTGAAGAGAACCTAAGGCAATCCATGTAGTTGAAGGAAAGTGTTTTGTAAAAAGCAGTAATAATTAACAGAATTTCAAAATGTGAAATAAACCCCCCTGTAAATTACAAGGCCTTTCTCTCAGCCTTCTTTCCTGTGCTGTCCAAAATATTCCGTCTGTGCTGATTCTTCTTCGTGTTTCATACACAAATGATCTTGGTATCTTCAGAACAGTCATGGGTATTGCTGCGCTGGCACGTATTTTATTGCACAGGGCTGCGTTGTGGCAGCATATGCCTACTTTATTAGAAAAGGTGCTGCTGTTAATAGCCCCCAAAACATTACCTGAAGTTAGGTTTTCAGTTGAACCTTGGAACAGTTCTTAGTAAGTTGTGGAATGTGTTTTAGCTTTTGGACTTTTAGACTCAATAAAGCAGGTACGGCTTTCTTTTACAAGAAAGGTGTGGGTTTTTTAAAAAATAATTATTTCTTGTATTAAAAATGAACTGCAAAAGCATTTAGCTGTCACACTTTGACTTCAGAATTCTCTGTTTTCCTCCAGTAGATGTTGCCACCAGCAAGGGCAATAGAGGGAGCTATGTTTTGTGCATCCTTTTAATTAGACCCACAAGGTAGTAGGAAGAACACAGGACAATGAATTCTCATTCTATTAGATGACAAGTTAGCTTAAATGTGATACATCTTCAGAATGGCAAATTTTTTTTTTTAAATTATAAAAGTCTGTATCTCTTCTACTAATGTGATACCTATGTTTATCTTGCAAAGCTCTAGAAGAAATCTCGAAAGTGTTTAGGATATTTAGATATTGAAATACCTGGAGTATGAACCTTTTGAAGGTTTCCTGTTGGCAGGCTTCAGGAGGGCTTACTTCTAAATAACTATTAATGCACAGATGAAATCAGTTGGATTTACGCTTTGATGCTTGAGTCAGTCATTGAATTAATTTATACAATTACATTTAAAGTTGTACTGTGTCTTGGCAATGTCTCAGCTCCTCAAGTCATGTGGTTACAGTAAGCAACATTTTACAGTTCTGGAGGTTCTCAGTGATGTTGAAATACTAACAAACCTGTTCACTTATGTTTTGTTGTGTAGATGGCCATCGCTGCTGAAATACTATAGCCACACCGACAGTGTTAGCTGGCTTGAAGAATACAAAGCACGGCACAATGCTGGTCTAGAAGCCCAGAGAATTGTAGCATCGTTCTCCAAAAGGTTCTTTTCAGAACATGTAAGTCATCTTCTCTATGTGTGCAACAGCCTCGCTACTTGTTTAGTACTCTTTATTAGTTTGTCTTTCCTCTCTCTTCACATCTTTTCAACTATGCAGTCAGAAGGTTTGTATTTCCTCACTTTGTGTGAAAATGCTAGATCACCAGCCAAAAGGGGAGAGACAGTTCAAAATCCAAAGGTGCAAACTGCATAGAGTCCAAAGCACGCTCTGCCTGTCACATTCAGCTGTTGCCACTGCAGCTTTAAAAGCTCTTTGCTCATTGCTGCGTGTTCAGACCTGGGTCTGGGAACTTCTGAAGGACCGATAGTTTGTTGACACATACCACAGCCTATGAATTTATCTCGCTGCAGACCTTGTGCAAGGATACGTTCTGTGAGTTGTCAGAAGTCATTTGAAAACAGGACCCAGGCGCAGTAGGTTCACTGAATTGGAAAGTGTATTATTTAAGTTCTTTACCCAACCATGACACCAAGATGCTTTTGCGTTCAGCATGAAAAAGGTGAAAATGTAGTCTCTCAGAGAGACTTACTTGCATGTGGAACAACAGTTATTTCATTGTCTATTTGCTTAGTTGATGGTTGTGGGTTTTGGCTAGCTGTACGATTTGGGTCAACCTGAAATTCTGTGAAATAGGCATAAATGCTGCCTGTAACTTTGGCCGAATTAAAAAGTTCACACAAGAGCCACTAAATGGCCACCCCTCTGTGGCTCCTTTGCGAATATGTTGTGGTCCAGTAGCGAATTCCCCTAAGATACAGGAGACCCGTGTTGAAATCCTCTTACCTGATTTTAAGCAAGGGTTGGCACCTAGGTTTTCACCCCTGAAGAAAAAGGCCGTGGGGCCAGTAGGGTATTTGGAGATGCATATCTCTTAGCTGTTCTTTTTGAACTGTTCCACTGTAGTTGCAGCAGATAGACATTTGACCATGGAGAAATGTGTGTCAGGGCATTAACTGCGGGCAGAGGCTCCTGGATTCCTGCTGTTTTAATCACGTGTGCAAAGACTACTGAGAGACCATTCGGCAATACCCAAAGGCTAGCATCCTAAGCTTGATTCCCTGCTTAGAATTGAGGGGAAGAGACTTTCAATCCAGTTCTGCTAGATCCTGCAGAGTGCCCGCTAAGATACAGTATGATGGGAATCACTTTTTCCTCACTGTATTAGCCCATGTCCTATACTGAAAAGCTTGAAAGCAAGTAGATTGCTTACAGTTCAACCAAAGTCTAAAAGAGAATTCTGAATTCTGGAAGAAAACAGCTGTTCTGAATATAGATACATAAGTGATTGTTTCAAAAAATGAAGGCTCGTGCTCCTTCATTCCTTCCCCTAGGACCAGTCTTCTACACTGGAGAGCGTATGTAGAGGTTCAGTCAACCACAGGCAAAAGTTGATTCCACCTTAAAATTACTTTCAGCTTGGGCCCAGCCTGCATAAGATCTGGTATGCTTGTGCTGGTCCATACACCCACTGTAGGAGCCCCGAATGCTGTAGTAGTTAGCTCAGATTGCTGTAGGGTGCTGCCGGGGCTCTCAGTGGATCCTTGTAATAAATCCATGGAGTAGAGACTATGAGTACTTGGTGAGCTGGACATTTTTAAGATCTTACATAAATTTAAAAAAATAGAACAAAATTGGGTTTGAGACTTTTTATGAAGTTATGTTCTTTTGGGAAGAGTCTGTTGTGCTCTGCATAATTCATTGTCTGGTTTGACAGGTTCCCTGTGATGGATTCAGTGACATTGAGACTCTCGGGTGCCCAAGTCATTTTTTTGAGGATGAGCTGATGTGTATCCTTAACATGGAAGGAAGGTAAGAAGGAGAGGGGTTAGAAATGGAAGGGATTTTTCCCCTTTCACTGGTTAAAGGAGAACGGTACTGTGGTGAATGCCTGACCTCAGCTTCTGTCCTTTTGTCACTCTCATAAAACAACATCCCCAGGCTTACCAAGGCTGGGAAGTATTCCTGTGTGTTTAAGTTCAGAACAAATTTAATATTCCCAGAAGAAACCATGTAAACTATTCTGCAAGAAGGAGATCCTCTGGCTTTGTGTTGCTGTTTGCTTGTTTCCTTGCCAGTTCATGACATCGCTCGGAACATGTTCCATGTACCCTCTTCTCTGCAGTAGTTTTGGCTTAAGGAGTTCCCATCTGCATGTTCCTTTTTTATTTAAACCTGAATCAGTTTGCTGAACTGATTTGCAGGATGAAGCCACAGCACCGGAGCAAAGCAGGAATACTCAATGAGGATTGCCACCATGAATCCCTGTATCATGAAACTACAGCTTTTTTTTTTTTCCCCCTTTCTCTTCTTGTTGCTTTTCTTAGCTGTAGTAGGTTGGTACAATTTTTGTTCCCAAATAAGCAAATGAGTTTAATTCAGCCACTGCAAAATTTGCATTTCTGTAAATTATTCAGACAGGTGAAGTGCCAAGCAGGTAAATAAAACTTCTGGTTTGCATCTGCCTAGGTGTTCTCATCACCATGATTAACACTGGGCAAGAAGAATAAGTTACTGCTTTACTTGAAGGTCTTTCTGCTGGTAGCATATAAACCATGCTGATTTTGCTGTGGTACGAAGCAGCGATAGATTGCTCTTAATGGAGTCTAATAGCCTTGATTAAAGGGACTGTTAGTAGAGCTTGAAAAAACATAACTGGAATGGCAATCATCTCATTTTTGCTTTTTCACATCCATTTTATTACCTTCTCTATTTGAACTGGAACTAAACATCTCTCATTTGACAACTGGTTAAAAAGCTTTTAAGCCTTTGCACTGGCCAAATGCCTCGCCATAAAGCAGAATTGATGCTAATTACACCCTGATTAAGCTGTAGTCATTGCCATTCAGGAGCATTAGGCTAAATCATTTCCCTGGAAGATATCCCAATAAAGCAGTTGTCCCTATTGAGCATCCCAATTTATTGGAAGAGGATAAAGTGTTATGAGGTTTGATTGTTCTCCTGTCCAGTAGGATGGAGAAGGCCGATTTGGCCTGCAGTCTGGAGGAGAGGAAATGTAAGCAGGGAAAGAGGTCTTTTTTTCTGAAGAAGGAAACTGGACTTGTTTTAAACACATGGCAAGGGCGGAGCCTGGGAATCAGTAGAATTCTCCCTTTGGGTTTTTTTGGGGCCAGGGCTTTGTGCCATTCCTAACTATTTGGTGTGAACGTGCTCAGTGAGGCACTGGGTAACCCATTGCTAAAGGCCGGGGCTTGCTTAGATACATGTGATTTGAATGCCTCTGAGTTGGTCTGTCATATTTCAGGTGACCTCTTCAAACCTTACCTGGATAGTAACCAGCTCTCTATTGCTTCTTCTTGGGCACTCTGCCTTCACTTGTTAATTTAGAAGGTGAAGGGGCTTTACTATAAAAGCTGTAAGGTTTGCATTGTGTGATCTACAGACCAACAGTTGATCTGTTCCTGCCTTTTCAGAGCAACAGAGGTGTTTGTCCTCTGGGGATTTTTTTTTTTCTTCTTCTGAATACTATTGGACCTACATTCATGTCCCTCATGAATTTCTTTTTAATGGTGAGAGGATACTTTAAGATTGATTCTGGAGGGATCCAGTCAGAGAGAGGCTAATGTTTTATTAATAAAATATCTGATTAAAATCCTGTATTCCTGAGCTACTTTAATTAGGATCTGTGTTGTTTCCCATGATACTGTATCTTCTCAAAATTATATATTGGCGACAGGATAAAAATGGGAGATGATAGGAGCAATGTTTTGCAAGTGTCTTATATTGTGGTTTTTTGATGGCGAATTTCCTTTTAACATTTACCTTTTTGGCTGACTCTTCAGTGATAGTGGTGTTGTCAGACTTGTTTAGAAAAGCAGTAGCTGAACTGTAAACCTGTATTCACTGTAAAAGTTCAATCAAATGTTCACCCTTAAAGTGCTTGTTTAGGGCAATACTACTTTTTGTATTTAAATGTGCAGGAAAGGTCTCACCTGGAAGTACTATGCAAAGAAAATTCTATACTTCCTACGGCAACAGAATATATTAAAAAATCTGAAGGAGTATCTTCAACGCCCGACTGATCGGCAGTCATTTTTGGAGGGTAAGTCTTTGGCAGAAATCCCATGTAGAGCACCTAATGACAGCTTTCCATCATTGTTGTTTTACTTGGAAAGAGCCTTCCTTGGTTATATTTCAACTAGCCCTTGGACAACAACTCAGAATTAAGTTTGGATTTTTGAGGTACCTGAAATCCTCAAAATCTTGCAGTAGTTGCATAGTGTTGCATCAGAATGTCAGGATTACATTAGCTTCTGTCAGTGCTGTATGCTTGAATAATTGCCCATGGACAGATGAGCTGAAAAGCAATGGAGAAAATGTTAAAACAGTTGCATTTGGATCTTGAGCAATGTATTGACAAAATCAGCAATAGCTCAGCGTCCTAATTAGCTGACATTGCAGAAGCGTTTTAACTGTGGCCCATGGGCTGAATACAGCCTAACAGACCAACTGATCTGATTTCAAGTCAGCTCCCTCCTATCTCCTTTCCCCGGAGCTTTTCAGATAAGGGCAAGGAGATAAGCTGCAGGCAGGGGGAATTGTCGCAGTGGGAATGATAAGCAAGAATGATAGCTATGGAGGACATGGCAGGAAGAAATTGGAACTGAAGCAGAAGTGAAGTTGAGGTTGTTTCAGGCTCTGAATAAAAAACATTGTAAGTTGGGAGGATGCCAGGAGATGCGGTGTGACTGGAGAGTTGGCTGGTTAAGCCTGGTCTAGCAGCATACCTGCTCAATGTACGAATCTATTGCTTTCTCTTTCAAGGTGGTAGAGAGGGGAATACTACGTTTAATTGATATTTATCATGTCAGCTTATTCTTCACATTTTATGTGATAAATCCAATATATGACTCCAGATTTTAAAAGGAAATCTCTTGCGTTCTGCTGCAATTGCTTGCTGCATGCCTGGAATTTAAAGTAGGTAAAACTAAGCAAAGAAAAAACTGAAGTCCTGTTTCTTATATAGTTTGTTTTTTCCAGGTGCTGTTTTAATTGACCAATACTGTAACCCATTGTCGGACATCTGCTTAAAAAGTGTCCAGGCGCAGGTGGATGATATCACAGATAAAGTGCGCAAAGTCCTGCGGACGAAAAATCCAAGGCACCCCAGCTTGGCTTCCAAGGCAGGTACTGTACAGAAACGTATGCTTTACTGCAGAGCATTTCTGCAAGTCTAGATACAGGCAGACAAGGTGAAACAGCTGTTGAATTATTGCAGCTTGAAGAGCTGTTGTTCTTTATCCTCTGGCAAGCATATTCTGACATTTGCTTAAACCGTCGTTCAGGAAACAGCCATTTGTTCAGCCACAGGGACTCAATAGCCCAGGGTTGTCAGTCCATCTGATGCTGTCTAAGCAAAAAGAATTGGGAGGGGGATTCTTCTTTTTTTCTTTTTTTTCCCATTTGTTCCTGAAGTCTTAAGTAGCCCTGGTATCTGTAGCAGAGCTGTGGGACAGGGGATCGACCTCTTTTCTTCTGCAAGTCTCAAAGTCAGCAGCAATAGAAAAGGTACGTGCTTTAACATCTGCAAAGGTCAGGCAGCATTTTGCTCCTTGTTTTTTTTATAAGCCCTGTTTGCAGTCTTTCAAAGAGAGAATGAGCAGTCTGCCTGTATCTGTATATCTGGAGTGGCCAAACTGTGACTCTCAAGCAGTGAAAGCACACTTCCCGTGCCTGGGCAGCGTGACACGTCCAGCTGCAGTGCTGTGCTGGCACAGGTTGGTTAGGATCCAGTCCTCCAGCCGCAGAAGGAAGCGAGGCAGCACTGTTGCACAGCTGAGGTGCAGGGCAATCCACTGAGCCAGGCCACGCTGTGAGCGGAGCACTAGGGCTGTGCCCTGCCATGGGCAACTCCAGCCAGTCTCTTGACTATCTGAATTGAGATGAGTCTCTTCTGTTCTCAGTCCATATGAAGAATTTTGGTAGGAGGTTCATTGCATAAAGGTTAAGTACACTTGTTTTCTCAGTCTTTATTTCTTCACATGTCTTTTTAGGAGAAGTCCTGATTCCAGAAGTGGAGCTTCAGCGGCAGGTGCTTGATGCTATGAATTGTGTCCTATATGAGCAGTTAAAATACAAAGGAAATGAGCTGGATTACTATAACTCCCTGAATTCGTACATTCACCAGGTACGTGTATGTTAGGCAAAGACTAGGAGGCTGCAAGGCTTGAGACATTCTATTCCAAATGTAGTCAGACAAATAATCCTCTCTGAAGAACAATTTGCTAGAAAGTCAATATGATGTCATCTTTTAGTGCATATTCTGTCAAGTTGGTGTATTTTCATTTGTGAAATCAAACCTTGGGGGTTTGTGTTTTTCTTAATATCCCACATGTTTTTATCACATTTTTATCCCCCAGGTTTTGATCCGCAGGACAGGAATTCCCATCAGTTTGTCTGTGCTTTATTTAACAATTGCCAGGCAGCTGGGAGTCAAACTTGAACCAGTCAACTTCCCTAGCCATTTTCTACTGCGATGGTGTCAAGGAAAAGAAGGGTAAGTGACCTGCTGAATTTTGAAGTTGTGTCCACAGTAATAAAAGCCAGAAAGCATTTACAGCTCCAGACCTATACCAGAATGTTTAATTATTTTCCATCTGCAGTTATAACGTATATGGAGGAAAAGATCAGACCTCTAAAAAGTTTTCCCAGAACTCGGCTCTGTTGCTGATGAATGGTAACAGATTTCCTGAGTATGAAATAATAGTAACCATGAGGTAATGTTTCTCTTACTTAAGAAAATTATGAAAAACTGAAAAGAAGAAAAAAGATGCTGATTTCACTTAACCTTTCATACAGAACAGTTGCTAGACGCCACTGCTGCTGTTCTGTGTACTCATTTAATTCTCTGAGTCAGTGCAGAATACATCTTTGCCCAGATCACACTCAATTTACAGAAATCTGTATTTTGTGAATGACATCAACAGTCTGATTCAGAGCGATGGTTTTGTCTGTATGTACCCCTTTTGGGACTGGGCTTCAGATGCCATATGCGTGGGCTCTGTTACACTTTCCAGTGCAGTGTCATAATATAATCTAGCAATAGATAGAGCAAACCTGCAAATATCTGAAGGAAAGAACTGGCATGATGGAGTGAAAAGTCCCCTTAGTTTCTCTGTCTTTTCCCATATATGTTTCTCTGAAGAAGCAGCTAGGAGGAGAGAGAAGGTACCAGGTGATCTCTCTTTAGGAGGCAGCTGAGGTATGGATGACGCTTACTTTACAAACAAGCTTGCAAGTGCTGAGGGAAGAACAGAAATAGGTAATCCTGCTTTACGATGAGACCCATCATCACAATTTCGTTTCCTTGTTGTTTCATTAGAAGCACAGATATTTTTGACTACACCTACATTGACGCCTTTGGGAAGGGGAAGCAGCTGACGGTGAAGGAGTGTGAGTACCTTATTGGCCACCATGTGACAGAGGAGTTCTATGGAGTGGTGACTTCAAAAGAGGTCTTGCAGCGTATGGTGGGAAATCTCTTAAACCTTGGCAAGCGGTGAGTTGAGGATCATCTGGCCTGTAAGGCCTGTGGAAAAAAGGGCCCAGAGTATACTGTCTGCATATCCGATACTGCTTCTTCACAGTATTTGAGTGAGTGCTTTAAAAAGGTGTCAGTCACCCCAGGGGATCTTGAAAATACCGTATGTCACGTTGCATTGTCTAGTTGCTTTTAATCACCTGCAGCACTATTGTGTGGAAACAAGAATATTTAGTAAAACTAGTTCCCCTCAAGAAAATGGACAGATCTTTTTTTTTTTCCCTTTGTGAAAAGCTGATAGGGACTGTCCACCGTTCCCTTAAGAGCGGAGACCTTCGTTATGATCTGGTAAGCACAACCCACATGCTCAAATGAGCAGTTTCAAAGGTACTGTTGGTTTGTGGAAAATCTGGTTTTATTTTCAAATGCCCCTGATAATCACTTTCCCAAGTCACCACAGGCAGAAATCACAGAGTGAAAGGATCGCTTTAGGTGTAATTAAGCTAGGGAAACAAAAGCAGATTTCAAAAGGAAATGGCTTGGAGAGTGAATTCTCTACATAGGATTGTTTGACCAAGTAGAATACCAGTGAAGTGGGAGGGTAGAGTCCAATCATCACTTGTGCAGCATTTTTCCTTCTGAGCAGGCTGTTGGATGTGATGAGTGACAGTCAGTGCCGGAGTCACTCTTATTGAATGAGCATGCCTGTACATGTAGCATCATTTTTGGTGACTATCCCTGTACATTGGAGTACTGGGGATAGGGGTTGAAGAGCTAGCCTTACAATTGAGTTTCTTTTTTGCTGGCAGAGAAAGCACTGATCAGTCTTACCAACTCTTGAGAGACTCGTTGGATCTCTACCTGGCCATGTATCCGGACAATGTGCAGCATCTAATGCTCCAGGCTAGGTTATACTTCCACCTGGGAATCTGGCCAGAAAAGGTACCTCGCCACTCGGTTGTATGTTTTCTGATAGGCTAAGCGCTATTAACACTAGTCGATTGATTTTTGGACTACGTCAGCTTGCATTACAGTCTGCCACAAGTTGTTTCTGTAATAAATGCAATTGAATGAGTTATCACATTTCAGAGAATCAATTTCTACTATATGAAGCAGGGAAAAGAGGATGATGCTTGCTTGCCCTAGGGGAGACTTGTGAGCAGCCTCGAGTCTGAGTCGTAATTTATGATTTACTGCCCAAGTCTGACAGCTTATCTTGCAACCAATACTGTGGACTTCTAGCTGTAAGTTACAAGAGCATTCTATTTCGTTTATGCCTAGATTGTGGTAGTAGTGGTAAAACTCTTGCTGGACTCATGTGAAAGGAGCAATTACCTTATCAGAAAACTTGTAGGAAGTTACCTTTTATAAATATGACCAAAGCTATTCTCTGAAACCTTAGCCACACAATCAGTGGCTCTTGTGAAAAAGCAACTTAATATTCCTGTCCTTGGGATTCTTTTTTAATATCACCTTTAGCGTAGCAACTTGAGTCCTGCTATCTTGTGAACGTGGGAAAGAAGGTGCCGAGACTTACAAGTTGTCTAAGTTGTCTAGATCATCTGTGTCTTTCACTGAATCAGGGGAAGGCACAAGGAAGAAGCACGGAACTCAAAGTATTATTTCTTTAGTGTGTCACTACAGCGAAGAGGTGTTCCCTAGTCCAAATTTCTTGTACTACTTTAGTGAAGCTCACACACTTGGGCAATGCCTGTGCCATTTCCAAATGTGAGGTTTGGGTGAGGGGGCAGAAGTATTGGCTGGAGAGCTGAGCAGAAAACAAAGCTCTTTCCACCAAATTAACTGAAGCATAGGACTGTTGGAGAAGCTGCCTTCCTTTTGAATAACAAACTGTGCTAAGCTTGCTGTTCCTTTCTTATGGCAGCAAGTTTTAGGGTCACCACAGAAAAAACAGCACAAACTAAGAAATTGTGTACGGGAGGGGACTCACTGAGCTGAAATGGCAACCGTACGTAAATAGGGAACAGCTAAGCGAAACACTGAAAGATCTTCCTTCCCCTTTCTGGCACTCAGCGATGTGTTTGTAAAGCACCAAGGCGTTACATACTTGCATTTTGCTGCCCCTCAGAACAAATAATACAACCCCATGGCTGAGTTTTACATGTAGTTTCTCTGCACCACGTTGCCAGATGCAATGAAAATGTGCAAATTTGGACTTTTTGGTATTGCATCCTCGTATACATCCAGTCGTTCCAGGCTATCGGATAGGATTGTAGCTAGCCAGAGAGAATGCTCTATGTCTGACAGAACAGAAGATACCAGATTTAAGAGAGGTCTGCCAGATTTATGGAAAGTGGTACAAAATCTTAAAAGTCAAGCAGAGCTATGCAGAATGTTGTCCTAAATGTTTGCAAATAACAATAAATGGAATTGCCAAGAATCTCTGGCAGCTATGGTCACTGTGCTAGGTCTTCCCCTTTCTGTAGGATTTTTCAGGATTTTCATGTCCTTCTTAAGATGCCAGCCAGAGAATTAAGGTGGCCAAGAAGACTGAGCTGTGTTTCTTCTTCTCATACCTAATTACTCACCTGTTCTTTTTCTGAATTTATTTTCTTCACCTCTTGGCTGATGTTCATGCTCAGTAGCCTGAGATTTCTATTCCGCTGCTGCTATGAACTTAGAGTGACCAAAACTTCCAGCGTGTGATCACGGAGACAATCCTTTTGCCCGGTGCTAAAGTGTGTCAGATTTTGGAACTGTGGCAGCACTTGAGGTATTTGATGTTGGGATGGATGTACCTGTCTTTTCCCAACCTGTTTAGACAACAGGTTTGGTAAGAGCAAGGAAGGGGGGGGAAAAAAAAAAAAAAGAGTAAAATTTGCATTGCCTGCCTAACAAACCTGGCAGCAGATGCTCTGATAGTGTGCCAGAGGGTGTTAGTAGGCTGGTATTCTGGATCTACAGGGTTTGCTGCTTTGAGAGCACTTTTAAAGTTAGTGTTCTTTAGTCATCCTGAGACAAGTGGGTTCTCTGTCTCTTGTTCACTATTACATGGTATAGCATCGTAGAGGTTATTTGCGTTTCCTTTTGCGCTGCTCTATTTTTTCCTCTGCCACGCTCCCACAGACATGCTGAGGAACTCTTTTAAACTAAAATGTTTGTTCTCATGGACAGCAGAAGTCATCTGGAATCACTTCACAGCAGCAGTTTGGGAGACTAGCAACAGTATTCTCTTAATGTTTCAGAAACCTTGAAACGGTCTCGTCGATGCCCTGTGGTCGCAAAATGTGACACAATTAGCTTGTATGACTTAGTTTTAAGGAGTTACTGTGCTCAATAGTGCCCTTCCCTGGAAGTAGGAAGCTTTACAAATAGAAAAGGAGAGGACTGTTTGCAATTTCTGCAGGCCAAGCAAGTGTGAAGAACTCCTTGGGAGTGTGTAGCCAGAGCAAATGCTCTCAGTCCTGTGTGGAAAACTTGTGTGGCGGACCTCTAGGCCTGGGCACTTAGACCCAGCTAACTTGAGAAATATATCTGTATGTATTTGTAAGTGTTGGACTGCTGTAGAGACTTGTTCTGAATCTGTCTTTTTCTTTTGGTTGCTGAAGGTTCTGGACATCTTGCAGCATATTCAGGCTTTGGACCCATCCCAGCATGGGGCCGTCGGGTACTTAGTTCAACATACCCTAGAGCATATTGAGCGCCGGAAGGAGGAGGTGGGACCTGAGGTGAAGCACCGTTCAGATGAGAAGCACAAAGAGGTCTGCTTTTCAATCGGGCTGATTATGAAACACAAGAGGTGAGCTCTTCAAAACCTTCCCCACATTAGCAGGCTGTACTGTAACGACGAGTGCAGAACTGTTTGTTCTGACAGTAATGAGATGTGGTTTTATTAAGGAGGTACCTGGAATGGAAAATGCCAGGCACGTGCATCTATGCTATGTACCTCGTAGAAAAATGGGAGCAGCTCTGTCTGTCCTTTGAGAGAGCGAGTATATTCACTGCTGTTTGCTTGCAGAGAGAAGTTTGTGAGGTGACTTGTCTGAGTCATCATATATCACACAGCTAAAATTTCCACAGCCCAGAGCTCTCGAAGAAACATCAGTAATCAGTTAATGAGGGACCGTGGAACAGAATCGACTTCAAAAAAGATTGTAAGATTCCTAAGACAGCTTATGAATCTTTCCCTGTGCTGTTATTACCCCTTCTTCCTGCATTGCACAGAGGCTTTGTGTTCCTGTCTGTACTACTCTGCCAGAATGACATGCCAGCACTATGTTGCTTCGGCCACTCCTCCAACTCAACAAGACATCTGGAGCCTATTTTAAGGGCATCAGCAATGACAGTTATAATACCTCACGATTAATTGCATAAATAATCTGAAAATAATGATGGCTTTGTTTCTGGGAGTTCAGTATTGGGATTACCGTGTCTGTGTGATGGGCACAGAAGTAATTGCACAACCCAGCAGGATGGTTTATTCTCTCCCTATTTCTTGTTTCCTGTTCTCCTGGTTGCTGACTTCCAGTCTCTTTCCCATTTTCATTTCTTGATCACATTTGGTTTTCCTTTGTACTCAGCTGTTTGTTCCTGTCTGTTTATCCAGTCGCTCCTAGTCATTTCCCCCCACCTCAAAATACACACATGTACGCACACAATCTTTTTGAACTGATTTTTTTTTTTTCCCTCTTGTCCTCTCCTCCTTGTGCCAACTCACAGGAGGCTCCTATCCTGTTTGTGCTATATTAGTCTTGAGGAAAAAGAGCTGGCTCTGGAGTTTTCACAGTCTTTGGTGTGCAATTTTTTTAATTAGATATGGCTATAACTGCGTGATTTATGGCTGGGATCCCGCCTGCATGATGGGGCATGAATGGATCCGGAACATGAACGTCCACAGCCTTCCACATGGCCCCCACCAGCCTTTCTACAATGTGCTAGTGGAAGATGGCTCTTGCAGATATGCTGCTCAAGGTGAGCGGGAGTCTTCTGTGTTTACTATCTGTTTAGAAGTGTATTAGGAGAAAGGGATGCTTAAGTGATTAACTCTTTTAAGTATGAAAAATAAACTGGTAGTTAAGGTTGAGGTAGGAAGGAAAATGATCTTGAATTCATGGCCTGTGTTGTTTGCTCTCCATGAAATCAGTACTGCTAGGAGTGAACATGAAGGACCACTCTGGTGTAATCTCCTCTTGCCCAAGAAGTGCGTTTTGGACGTGATTGGTTTTATGGTGTAAGCCATGATTGCTGCTTTTGAACGAAGTGATTCAACTTTTGCTGAAGTCTGAAATTCTGTCAGCAGGTCTTGCTGTTTGAAATTATGTCTGTGCTTTGGGCAGGACCTCAAAATAGGATCTAGTGAGGGAACACACAGGCTTTGCTTGTCAGGGCATGGTTCTGAGCAGCTGTCATCAAGAGACTGTATGTGCCAAGATCCCAGAGAACACAGGTAGCATGGCTTTTAGTGCCACCTCTAATAAGAATGGGACAAAAATGAATGTCTCTTCACAAGTGCGAAGAGGTGTAGAAATCTCTGTCACCCGTTCTTTATGCAACGTACCATAAGAAAGGAAATTCTTTTCTGATGGTCAGAATATGAGGTTAGGGTACAGGAAGAAGTGTCGAACTGAGGTTCAAAAGAAAAAAAAAAGAAAGATACATCTGTAACCCTGCACATTGTAAACAGAGTGTTTCTTTGCCTCATATTTGTTCTTCTCCCTGTGATACGGAGGCATACCATCCAGCTGGCAGGGCAGCAGCACAGCCTGATTGTATTTTGCTAAGAGAAGATGTGGAAGCTGCTGGAGGGGAAATGCTGAACAGAATGCAGTTCAGCTGTTTCACTAGGGGGTGCTCCCTAGCATGTTCTGGCCCCATACACATGAGCAAGAGGTGGTTTTGCGGGAGGGGACACTCCTACCTTTGTAGGTTTAAAGTGCAGGTGTTTCTCACTGTCCTGAGAGTTGCTTTATATTCAGTAGTCCAAAAAGGTGAAGTGGGGACCGGGAATATTGCAGCTCAGCCTTATGGCTCATATTAGGCAGTACTTGGCCTCTCAAAGAGTCTTAAAAAACAAAAATTCTTCTGTGCCATGGGTTGATATTAAAATATGCATCTCAGTGAAAACTAATCTGATAATTGTCCACAGTGCTTCTGGGGCTGATTCATCTCTTATATCTTTTTGTCTAATTGTTTATAAAGAAGTATAATGCTGGCTGGTTCCAGAGCACAGAGTGTTTTAGCCAAGCTGTAGGTTGACACAGTCATCCGTGTGGCATCCAAGTGTTTTGATACTGCTAGGAAAAATTGAAGGGTTTGTCCTTGCTTGCTGAAATCTTGCTGCCTGACTATTGAGTATCCCCTCTAAAATACATCTTCAGATCATTTGGGAAGGGAGTCTTTCATAACTTACTGACCTGGCTTCAGGCAGGGGATGACGGTTTTTTACTGAAAGAATCTTAAACAAAACTGCATGCAGAGTTTTATCTAACCAGCTCAGAAATAACACCAAACTTACTATAGGAAATTGGGCCTCAATTTGAGTCCTTCCTGTAAGCTTGTAGGTGGAGCTGTAGCCAGGTATCTGTGGCTCAGAACTGCTAGTCGGCACATTTCTCAGGCTCCCCACCTAGTGCCGAACTCGCTTGTCTCAGTCTCTTCCCCCCCGCCAGCTTCTGTTTCATCACTGTGTTTTTCCCTTTGTACACAGCTCACTGCTCAGCCATGCTTCTGCAGAGCATATTGGAGTGTAAATTGTTTTCCGCAGTGGTGCAGTATACGAAAAAGGTACTTTGCAAGCCCATAGGACTGCACCAGCCCACTGAGGTGTAGAAAGCTCTTGTGCTTTCGGCTTGCACACAGTGACATCCAGTAGCTTCAAAGAGCCTGTATGGACTAATATGACTTGTATGTGCTCTCTGTAGTGAACTGAATAGTTTCAGAGACAGATGAACTATTCCTGAATGATGTTCTCTGCATCCCATCTTGTTCCCGCCCTCCCTTGCAGATAAGTCAGAGTTTGGGACTTAGGCAGCTTTTGTTTTTACGTGTGTATCTGGCACTGTGCTGGAAAAAATGACATCATTTGGGGACTGCTGCAGGGCACCTGCGCATGTGATTTACTGCTGGGCTGCCTCCCAGTCACACTGCTCTATACAAATACTGCGGGAGCAAAGGGGCCCTCAGCTTGGGTCACCTTTGCATTTTAATGCCAGTGCTTCTGTGTTGTTTAACTGTTGTGCTTCATCAGGTTATCTTTTAATACAAAGGAGGAAATGGGGTGCTCTGGGAAAGAATCAGTGTGCTCTTCTTGGGGAGTTTCTCTTAACTTTGGGAAGTTTGGATTTAGAAAAGTTAATTTTGCTGTGTGAGACATGCTTGAAAATCAGGCTGGTGACTTGACATGGTTGAAAATCAGGCTGGTGACTTAGAGCGAAAAAGCACTCAGCTCCTCTACCAAGACAACCTTGTGCAGTCAGCCTCACCTTGGAGCATTTGAGAAGGATCTCTCCTAGAAACTGATCTCCCATGGGACTTGAGGGATCAGAGCTCAGTGCAGCAGCTTCTTCCTGCGCTTACAACCAAGACCTGTGACCAACAGCGTGGGAGCAGGTCAGCATCCCGCTACTCTGACCTAATGTCAGACAGTGTGGTCTCAGGCATAAAATAGTTTTCGTGCCACTAGTAAATGGGGTCAGCATCACTTAGGAGATGAGGCTCTGTGAGTGATCGTACTGGCATACTCTGTGCATATTTTCCTGGATTAGGGTTTTTATTTTTTCTTTAAAGCATCAGGAGGTGGTGTTTCTAGAGACAGGAACAAGACTTGAGAGAGGCGCAGGATCTATTGCCTTGTAGCAGGCCATTTCATGTGGTGATAACTGATTCTTTCCTTTCCTAACAGAGAACCTGGAATATAACTCTGAGCCTCGGGAGATCCCTCACCCTGACATTGGCCGCTATTTTTCAGAGTTTACCGGCATTCACTACCTAGCAAATACCGAGCTAGAAATTCGGTACCCGGAGGATTTGGAGCTCACACGTGCCACAGTTCAGAAGATCTACAGTTCAGGCAAGGAGTGAGTGCGAAAGGCATCGTGAGGACAGAAGCAGCTGGAGTGTAGCTTTACCTTCTTTGCAAAACTTGCGTGGAAGGCAAGTTTGGTGACAATCCTTTGGCTTCATGCATTGAAAACTGCACTGAACTTTGTAACTGGTGCTATAGCATCTTTCTGTTGCCTGCCTGCCCATTCTGGCCCAAAGGCACAGGGACACATTGGTAGTTGAGGCCAGGCGTAAGGATCTTGCAGGGACAGTCATGCTAGGAAGCGCATTGTCCTTCGGAAGGATTTGCGCATACTACTCGTTCTGTGATTGTCTTGCCTAGAAGGTCGACACACTGAGATCCCTGGTGCGGAATACGGAAGAACCCTGTCTTCCAGAGAAGGAAGTTGCTTGTCCTTGCAGTGTTGTGGGTTTTTTGTTTGGTTGTGATTTGGGTTGGGTTTTTTTTTTTTATGTGTATCTCATGCAGGTGATAGTTTTTAAAGTCTCTTACGTTACATTGTTGTCTTCTCTGGTCTGAATTTTTGGTCAGATTTTGCTTTACCTCTGTAGTCTGATTGTTCATAGAGCTACCGTTCCAATTCTGAATATCCTTACAAGCCTGGGAAAGAGCCCCGGCCACAAAAACGGCAGCAGCTAGGCTTCCGAGGGTGGCAAGCACAGTGGTAACACTGAGGTCCAGTTGGTCACCTTGCTGATGATACAAACTCTCCTAATGCAGAAGATGAGCTTCTAGCCCTTTTCCATGCCTGCTAAACACTCCCAATCCATGTTCTTACCTTGGTTTTTGGTCTGTTCATCGTGTATGTCCAAGGCAGGAGCTCTGGCGCAGCTGTGAGTGCTCCCAGGACAATTTTGAACCTCGTGGCACTGTTTCATGGAAGCCTTGAGGTCAGTGCCAGAATGACTTTGATGTATGGGGAGCTTCCACTCGCTGCTGTCTCCAATCTATAGGTATTTATGCAATACAGTGGGATTGTGACTGGAAACTGGCCAACTCTGGAGTCAGCCAAACCATGTATGGAAAAAGAGATGTTAATTCCTGCAGCTTGAGGCCTTCTTCCTTTTTGCCAAAAGAGAACAGATTTTGGGGAAGCACACGCTCCACTGCCCAGAAGGGAAGGGCTTTAGCAGCTCAAGGCACATGAATTTCAACGGGACTTAAAGGCCCGGACGGAATCACTGCAGAAAAGGTTTTCCTCTGGGTTCAGGTATTACGGGGTGCAGAGTGACACAGTGTTTGTGCATACACAGAGCCTGCATATCTTTGTGGTTTCTGAAGCAACGTGTCTAGACTAGCTGCAGCTACAGTCTCCTGTCACTGTCCAGTTGCAATGCAGTAGTTATGTCAGAGATGAGAATTAGGTACTGTGCCCTGTAGAGTTTAGGTGGATGCTCTTAGTCTGTTACAGCACTTCAGGTATCGCCACGTGAAATCACACAGCCCTCCTCTTAAAAGAATGCTTGAACTGCATGCCATCCTATTGAAATACTGAGCACTGATTAAATGTGAGAAATAAATACTGAAAGCCCAGCACTTTTGCCAGTGGAGTGGTGGTGGTCTGCAGGAGTCTCGGTGCTTTAGGAAGAGCAGCCGTCTGTGGTTAGTGCTGAGGAATGGTGAAGGTGCTGTACGGCAAGTAGAACTATGTCTTTAAAGAAGTCTGTACTGAAATGAACTTGGAGGGAGGGAAGGAGGAAAGGACTGAAGAATTTCTACAGAAGCAGAGTGGATCCAACTGAAAGCAGGGTAGGGAATCATTAGGCAAAATCTTAAAATCCATCTCCTGTTTTTGAGGGTTGGAATAGACCTCAACCCTCCAACCCTTTTTTAGGGTTGAAAGCAGATCCCAAGAGATTCCTAGCAGGGATGCAAGGTTGGGAATGGGACTGAGTCACAAGGTTGATGCTGGTAGCTGAGAACAGGCATGCAGGAGCAGGGCTTGAGCTCCCCATTCCCAGCCTCAGCTTTGATGAGGCTGACTCTGCGACAGCAGAGATATCAGTGAGTTTCCTGGGGCTTTATGCTCCCCTCTGCCAAATGGGCAGTCTGTTGACACGTTGCCCCTCTCAAGTGCATCAAGAGAATTGCCACATACCGAGCTCGCAGGAGTCCTCAGCAAGAGGTGCTGCCTGAATGTCAGGTAGAATTGTGCCATAAGAAAGCCACAGGAGTCAACAGAAAGCTGCCCAAAGTTTCTCTGAAAACTGGTGCTGGACAATGCATATCTAACCCACTTGAAAACATGCTGTGTACTTTAAGACGGGGGTCCCAGCGTAGCCGGCAGAGCCCGTTATACCCATCTTTCTGGGGCCACCCTGTGTTTATACTCTGAAAAGAGTCTGGACAAGGAGGAAGCGTGGGAGCTGCTCCTCACATGCGCTTCCCCCACCCACAGACTCTTAACCATTTCCGTTTTTGCGTGGGGTGCGAAAGGGGAGCATTACTGTGTAAGAGGGGACAGGCGTCCTGCAAGTCACGTACACAAGGCAACCCAGCCAGCCCTGTAACTAAAACCTCTCATCCCTTCGGCAAACATTTTATCGAGAAACTGCATCCTCAGACAGGTCTGCCTGCATGCTTTGCTGCGCAGCCCACGTCAGCTCATGGTTACATGGGTGTTGGTGTCGTCCAGGAGCACCGACACAGCCTTGTACGTGCCAAATTCGGAAGAGGCCGGAGGCATTTCAGTAAGCACCGCACAACGTCAGCCCAGGGTCCAAGTCTGATTTTGGGACTTCAGAGAAAACCGAAGGAAATGGTGTGTAAAGGCTCCCCCTTTTTGTGCCTGTGTGGTTAGGCATGCCCGCTGCCTCGTTCTGTCTTCCTGCTGCCGCCTGTGGAGTAGGCTGTGTTGCACGCTGTGGGTTGAGTCTTTGGTCTTGGGGAGGAGGAATTCCCACGTGTATTTGCAGCTGTGGGAGACCTCAGCCCAAGCATCCAGGGTGGCCAGGGAGAAGTGAAAAAACCCACAAGGATACCTCTCTATCCCTGCTCGAGCAACCTCTCGAAATGCGCATCAGTTCCTGCAGGCTGAGCATCCGAGGTCCGGCACAGCCGGGAAATGCCTCCTTGGGTTGATGGAGGTCACACATTAGGTGTTTGCCCGTGCATCAGGCGGGTCTTCTGTCCCCTCCTCCTCTCCTGCCAGCACAGGCGTCTTTGCAGCCACCATTTCCCCAGGAAGACAGCAGTGGATCCCAAAAGTTCCTTGTGTCTGTGAGTAACGTCTGGGTCTGCGTGAATGTACGTATGTTAAAGATGATACATATGCATATACATCACGATTTGTCCTGTCGTATCTCTGCAGAGTTCACTTGGGAAAAGGGATGTTCTGGAGGAGGTGGAATTGCCGCCCTTCTCTTGTCTGACTTCACTCACCCACCGTCCCAGTGAGCGGAAAGACTGTCCTGGGTGGTCTGGTGTCCTGGGTGGTCTGGTACAGTACCAAAATCCTCTGGCCTTGGGTCAGCTTGGGGCAGAGGGGTGAATTTCCTGCAGCTAATACCGCCTTCTCCCTTTTCTTTCTGTGTCATCGCCATCTGTCCTGCGGACAGAACAGCTGGGGTGCTGTCACATTAAAATGGCTTTCTGGAGGGTGAAGGAAAAAAATGCCGAGGGGGGAAAAGAGGAGGCTGGGAGGGGGCAGGAAGCAAGTAGTAGTCGCTGTCTGGGTCGTTCGGAAAACGGCACAGAGAGCTGAGCAGCAGCCGTGGGCTGGTTTTGAGCGGTGCCACTGGGTCTCGGGGCTCAGGTAGGTTATAAAGGTGGTGAGGACTGTGGGCAACAGCCTCCTGGGGGAGGTTTGTCCTCCCTTACAGGACGGTGTCTTGATGTGCTGCTGCTTGTGAGAGAGGCTGAAGAGCTGCTCACGGCCCTCCACCAGCGAAGTGTGGTCCCTGGGGCAGGGGAGGGACAGCTGGCGGTGCAGCATCCTCTTGGGAAACCCTTCCAACCCCTCTGGACCCATCCTGACACACAGGGCCAGTGGGGACACACTGCAGAGTGCCCTGACAGCCCCCAGAGCTGAGGGCACGGCGTGTGGCCTCTGTGACAAACCGTGGCCCTTTTGTCACCGACCTTTACAGGAAAAACGGAGGCCCCAAGGCCCCGCGCACCAGCCAGCCCTGCCTCCGGCCGGCGGAGAGCTGCATCCTCTGGGGCTCTGCCACTGAGCACAGGAGGGTGAGGGCAGGAAAGGACTACTTTGGGCTGGAGGAGGGCCCCTGAGGGTCTTCTGGTCCCTTCCAGGCCCCCTTCAGCTTCACGCCAGGTTGCTCAGGGTATTGTCCTGACTAGTTTTGAGCATCTCCAAGGGATGTCACAGCTCCATGGGCCCTACCTGCCTGGCTGGTGGCTCTTCCCCACACATGAGGACACACAGACTGGCTGCGTGGGCAAGGGCAGAGCGGTGCGTGTGTTACCCCTCTCTCCGACCCTCCTCCTCGTGGCTGGGGGTGCCTGGGCTGGGCAAAAAGACACATTAGATGAAAAATTGTCTGCCCCAGGCCTGAAGGGTGAGGACCTCTGAGCCCCAGCTGAGGTTGCAGGATGGGGACATCTCTCCTTTTCCCCTCCCTGCCCCCTGTTTTTTTTTTTTTTTTTTTTTTTAAAAACAGGTATTTTATTGGATCCGGGACAGCTGGAAGCTGGAAATTATTTGGTTCCTTTCCTGTTTATATTTGGCTTTAAAAAAAATAAACCACACTGACTTGCTACCGACTGACACAGCGTGCTGTGCTTTCTGAGCCGCCTGCCTCTCTTAAAACCGCTGCGTTGTCTCTTGAAAGCGGTTTGCTCTTCCCCTGCGCCCGTGGGAGGCTGACGTGTCGCTGCCAGTGCCGGAGCCCAGTCTGGCAGCGAGAGAGACGGTGACAGAAACCCCCACCTCTGCACCGGGCCCTGCCAAACCTTCCTGCCTGCTGCTGCCTGCTCCCTCCCCGCTGGCCCTGTGCTGCCTGGGGTCACGGCCACTGCCTCTGGCCCCAAGGAGGGCTGCGTTTCGCTCTTTCGGGAGGATCCTGCGTTGCTCCCACCCCCTCTATCCCCCCTTTTTCTTTTTCCAGCCTCCCTGGTCCATGTGCGGCCCTGGGCAGAGCCAGGGATGGGGGAGACCCAAGCGCTCATGTGGGAGCCGGGGTTCCTGCCACTGCGGGGCATCCCTAGGGGAGACCCCCGGCCCGAGTGCCTGCAGCCGGGCTGGGCAGGGTGTGGGGGGACACGGGGGCCACTCCGTGCCCTTCTCCTGAGGAATGGTCCCAGCAGTGCCCAGAGCCACGAGTGGGCACGGCCAGGGGCTTCAAGTGCCACCAGCGCATGAGGGAGCTGCCCCTGCTCCGAGGGGGGGGGTGTCCCATCCACGCCGGCCTGCTGGCGGGGCTATTAACTCTGGAACCTAACGACGGCGCGGCGGCGGGGAGCTCAGGGACCCGGGGGAGCCGCGCCGCCACCGCCTTCCCTCCCCGCCGCGCCCGCCCTTATAAACGGCAGCGGCGGCGGAGCCCGGTGCAGCGGCCCGCGGCGCGCCGCCTCCCGGCACGGCCCGGCACGGCCCGGCATGGGCTCCGCGCACTCCGTGCCCGCCGAGATGCGGGAGCTGGCCGACAGGACCGGCTGTGAGTATCGCCCGCCGCGGGTCCCCGGAGCAGCCCGGCCCGGGGGGCACCTTGGCCGGGCCCTTCCCGCTGCCTGCTCCCCCCCCCCGCCACCCCCGGAGCCCTCCTGCCCCACCGCCGGCCGCCGTGCACCGCGCACCCCTCCACGGAGGGGGACACGGGCTGTCCGGCCCCGCGGGGGACATGTCACCCGGGGGGGGGGGGGGATGCAGGCGTGTCACCTGGGGGAATGCAGGCATGTCACCGCGGATGGGGGGTGAAGGGGGGAGGGAATGTAGGCATGTCACCCGGGGGTGCCGGCATGTCACCGGGGGGGGTGGGCGTGCAGCCATGTCACCCACGGGTGACACCCGCGCACCCCCAGTGCCACACTGCCCCCAGCTAGGGCGTCGAGCGTGCACACGTGTGAGCCCCAGCAGCGCTTTGCCCACCCACGCCGCTAGTGCAAGAAATTGTCCCCACATCGCTGCTGTGTCCAGGAGCCAGCGGCTCCGCTGCCATCCGGCAATGCTCTCGGGGCTGGTATGGTGCGTAACGCCCGGCGGTGCGGGGGAAAGGCACCAGCAGGCAGGGGTTTGCAGCAGGGACGTGGCCTAGGGCTCCAAGCAGGGGTCGGTGCATAGGACGGGGTGGTCGTGTCCCTCCTGGGAAATTTCATCGCTCCAGGACACGGCCAGCTCTGGGCACAGGGATCGGGATGCTCCTGCCTGGTTCCTCCAGCTCCTGAGAGCAGGCTGTGATGGAGGGAGGGGTGGAGGGAGGCAGCTCTGCCCACAGCCAGAGGATGTGCTGGGTCTGAGAGGGCCTGGCAACTCTCCCCGGCCCGGCTACTGATCCTATGGGCACATCTTCCTTCCTCCCCTCTCACTCCTCCTCCCCTCTCCTCCTCCCCCAGTGAGGGCTGAGCACCGCAGCACCCCACTGGGCACCCCGGGGTGAACTCAGCCCTCCCCGCATGCAGGAGCCTGGGGAGCCCCTGGGGTGCGAGTGTGGCAGCCCAGGGTGGGAGGCGGTTTTTGGGAATGCCCTGGCTTGGGGATCCTGCCACACCGGTGCTGCCAGACTGCCTGCAGCAGGCACCTCCCGCGCAGGCAGTGCTGCCCGTGGGCCTTCCTCTAGCACCTGCCCGTGGGAGGCACCTGCCTCACGCCCCAGTGCCTCTGGGAATCAGTCCCGGCGAAGGGTTTACAAAGGCAACACCCAAAAAAAGTCTCATCGAAACCAGAGGTTGGGCAGGGACGGTGGGGGGAGCGCGATGACCCTGTGCCATGACCAGGGTGCACGTAGTGCGCTGCCGGCAGGATTCGCAGGGCTCCCGCCGTGCTGTGGCTGCTGCTAGAAAAACCTGGGGAGTGCAAGTTTTTTTTTTTTTTACAGGCTTGCTGCTGCGGTACAACCTCGTGGAGGGCATCGCAGTCACCCTTGGTCCCTTGGGAGGAGCAGGGACAGGGCAGGGCTCCCTGCGGGACCCCAGGATGTGCCCATGGCATGTTTCTTTGCCTTCTCCCCCAGTGCTTTAAACCCCAAAAGCCACGGGGGCACCCACAGCTGTCTGCTCGGGGCCGTCGGGGCCGGTTCCCGACCCTGCTGCCGCGTGCTTGATCACGAAGCTGCAGCAGAGGCATCTGCCTGGTGCTGAAGTTGCTCTTCCCAGGACGATGTGATCCGTTCCTGCACCCAGGCCTTTCCCGCAAGGCAAAACACGGCACAGGGAGGGCAGCGCGGGGCTGAGCCCCTCCAGTGCACCTCTTCCCCAGGGGATGCCCTTTGCTCAAGCAGCACAAACTGCCACAGGCTGGGAAACAGCAAACCCAGCGCCCTTCGGTTTAAATACCATTTTTTTCCCCTATAGCATAGGTTGCCGTGCTTGGACGTGGGCCTGCAGCATCAGAGCGCTGAGGATGTTTCTCAGCGATACGAGCAGCCTCTGCTGCCCTTGAGCCAGTCCTTCTCGCAGGAAAGCCTTTGCCCTTTGTGCAGGTGCAGCTTTTTTTCTGGAAAGCAGCCGAGCGCTGCTGCCCTTTGCAGGATGGTGCGGTCCTCGGAGACCTGCCTGCACCGCAGCCTTGCGCCACGGCTCAGAGCCGAGCGAGGAAGACCTGGGTTTGGGGAAAGGGGGAGGAAGAGCCCTCGTTTCTTGCCTTGCAGCTGTGGGCTGGACGCGGAGCGGGGCTGGACTGACGGTGAGCATCCAGCCAGTGACACCAGTTTTTTTGTCATGTCGATGTCTGGGACGTTCTGCTGAGAGATCAAAGATTTTTGGTGTGCAACCAAGTCCCAGATGCTGAAGGCTTGGTGGCCCAGCTGCTCCCATGGTGACGGCGATGTTGTCAAGGGAGAAAGTGAAAGGTCACGTCTCCATGGCCAAAATTGGAAAGCAAAGTCCAGAGAAAGTTTCCATGTGTGTGTGGACAGCAGCAGAGCACCAGCCAGAGGGGGATTAGGGAAAAAAACCATCATATGGGTGAATCGGTGGTGCCCGTGCAGCCAGGCATCACCGCCTGAGAGCCAGCGAGTTCAGAGAGGGGACCCCCCAAAGCCCATCCAAGGGGCTTCAATGGCCTCATCCTGCAAAGGGGCTGGTGGCTGCCAGCGCGGGCAGAGATCCGGGGCAGGCACAGAGCCCCAGCAACAACCACAGATGGGTTTTCCAGTCCATTAATAGAGGTCTGTAAATGCTCAGCCTTACTGATCAATACAGTTTCTATTTCAAGGCTGTGAAACAACAGTCAGAAACGGAGCAAAGGACATTATTTAAACATAATAAAAGAGAGAGAGGGAGCCAGCCAGCGAGCACACGAGCGCAGCATTGACCTGTTGTCTTTCAGCTGCAGCAGTTAGTTAACCATTTGCAACCCCTCGATTATACTTCAACATCCTTTTATTTTTCTCCGTACCACCGGGAGAGGCTGACGACCAGCCGCTGGCGCAGCCCTGCCCCGGGCCCGGCTCCGGCCGGGGCCGCAGCGAGCGTGCGGGTCCAGCTGGCGCCCGGACAGACGCCACCAGCTCATGCAAACAGAGCTGAAAGCTGCTTCCCTGGCTCCTGGGAATGGCTACTGTCAATATTTGCACGAGCGAGTCAGGCTCTGCATGTCTTCGGGGGTTTGTAGAGCTTGGTTACAGGCTGTAGAGAATAGCTGGGAAAAAAATAAAACAACCTGTGTCGTGGGATTAAGGAGGTGAAAGGATGCTGCTGAGCCTCACGCTGTAACCTCAGCGCTCATGGGTCTCAAAGCAAGGCTGCTGGGTGCCCCGCTTCCCACCCCTACCCCAGGCTGATGCTCTGGCGGGCGCAGCGATGCTGCCCGGGGCTGGTGCATCCCCGGGGGAGGCAGCGCCCACCTCGATGGTTCAGGGCTTCCCAGTGCCCCGGCTCCCCCGAGCACAGCAGCAGCACCTATTTCAAAGCCCGGCTTTGCTTTTTGGGTGCCAATACATCTCCTCCGTGTTCAGCCTTTCCTTGCCCCTGGGAAGACACAGGTGGCTGCTGTCAGCTTTGAGGTTTTCTTTTTTTTTTTTGGTGTTATTTTCTGTCACCCAGCGCGGCTGCGGACATGAGCACATGAACCTCCCAGCTGCAAGTAGAGACGCCGCGGGGCAGGTTGAGATGTGCTTCCCGGGCACAGCTCCTGCCCACGGTGCCAACAAACCCCAAATTAAATGGTCAAGCCTGTTTGAAGGGTCTGCTGCTGAGGATCCTAAACTGGGGGAGGTGGGATCCTGCCGTGCCATGCCGTGCCGTGCAGTCTGGGCCAGGGGAGTTTCTGCAGACTGGGACTGGTGATAAACCAACCCTTGGTGTCACCCTGTCACCCCCCTGCAGCGAGCAAGGGACAGAGCACACAGGGACCGATGCAGCGAGATGGACCTTGCAGGGCTGCGTAGAGCCACCAAAGGGAAACGGGGACGGGGACAACTGTGCCAACAAGCACCCAAGGCCCTGCCCCGCTGCCGGGAGGGTGCAGGAGCAGGCAGCCTTTTGGCTATTGCCGGACGGGGTGGGCTTTGGTGGTGTCCCCAGGGAACAAGCTTTGCAGCAGGTTTTGGTGCCCACCAGTCTCCTTGTGTCCCTGGGCAGCACATGAGCTCTGCAGATGGGTGTCCTGGGGGTCCCCTGGGGGCTGCCCTGTGCCCAGGGAGCTCACCCCCCACTTGTCACCTCTCTCTTTTCCCCCGACAGTCACCTCTGAACAGATCGAGCACCTGCACCGGCGATTCAAGCAGCTGAGCCGGGACCAGCTCACAATCCGGTACGGCGCTTCCATTGCCACTGCCGGGGCGATACCTGCCCGGCCGGGGGCTGGCCAGAGCATCGCCCGTGGTGCCTGCCTTCGCCAGGCTGGCGAAGGGTGCCTAGTCGGGGTGCCCAGCTCCCTGGGGGTGCGAGGACGAGCGTGTCCTTTCCAGTCATCCCACAGCCCTGCTGAGCTGGCTCTCTGTAGTGTGGCATTGCAAATAATATGAGGAAAAATGAGTGGTGAAGCAGAGTCGCTCCTGCCAAGCATCCCATTTTCCTCCAGCTTTAAAATCAGTCCCTACACAGTAGCTCCGGTGGGGTTTGCAGTTGCCCTTTCGCTCTCCTCAGTGTCTGTGCAGGCAGTTGTGCACCAAAGGCACGACTCCGCTTCCTCAGGAAAGCTCTGGCATGTCCGACCAGCTTCACCAGCCATGCGAGGAGCCAGCGGCGGGCCGGGGAGCTCAGCTGCCCTCTGCTTCCCTCCCCCCGGCGATTATTTCTTGGCTCATTTGCTTTATAAAAAAAGTCAATAGCAAACGACCAGCACAGGCTCACCCTGGGCTCTGTACAGTCTGGGGCAGCAGCGAGATGCAGCGGGACGGTGCAGGGCAGAGGAAGGGGAGGGTGGACGGCAGAAGCTCCTTCCCTCGCTTTGTTGAGCCCTGTCCGAGACCTTATTCCTGGGAAAACTCTGAAAACCGTGCAGCCATTTGCAGGTTGAGCCATGCAAAGAGCCCCAGCATCAGCCCCGAGCTGCTGTCTCCCAGAGCTTCCCCAAGACCCATTTTAGTGGGGACAAAAATTCCCCGTAGCTGCACCAAGCACAGACCGATGCGGCAGCACGGCTTGCTTTCAGTCTGAATTGAGGCAAATAAGGGTTTTCATGCAAAACCTCTTTTTTTTTCATGATTGCTTTGAAAGAATGAGGTCGGGGCTTCTGCCCCAGCCCTTCAGTGATTGTCGCAGCATCTCCCTCCTCCGCGGCTCCCTCACGCTTCGGGCTGTCTCTGTTTCCTTTGCAGCAAGGAGAATTTTGACAGCATCCCCGATCTGGAGTTCAACCCAATTAGGGGGAAAATCGTCCATGCCTTTTTCGACAAGCGGTAAGAACGTCCCCGGCACTGCGGGGAGGGTCGGGGTAGTTGGTTTATCCTCCAGAAGCGGGGCAAAGGTCTTCTCCCTAAAGGCTGGGATGGAGCCAGGGTGAAAATTACAGACATTTAAGCTAAATCTTAGGGAAAAACCAGTCCTAAAGCTTTGCCGAGGGACGCACCGGGCTCTGCCGGGGGTGTCCTGGCTGCCCGTCACCGGCGGCTCTGCTCTCGGCAGGAACCTGCGGCAGGAGTCGGATGGGCTGGCGGACGAGATAAACTTCGAAGACTTCCTGACCATCATGTCCTACTTCAGACCCATCGAGATGAACATGGATGAGGAGCAGCTCGATCGCTTCCGGAAAGAGAAACTCAAATGTGAGGCTTGCCCAAAGCCCAGGGCCGGGGCGGGGGGACAGTGGGAAGGGGCTCCCCTGACCCTGCCATGCTCCTCTCGTCCCTCCCAGTCCTCTTCCATATGTACGACTCGGACCACGACGGGAAGATCACACTGCAGGAGTATAGAAATGTAACGTATGGTCCCTCCCGCCCCACCACCACCGAATTCCCGGCCCCAGCTTTGACCCGCTGCCTCGTAGGTGGTGGAGGAGCTGCTGTCGGGGAACCCCCACCTGGAGAAGGAGTCGGCGCGGTCCATTGCCGACGGGGCCATGATGGAGGCAGCCAGCATCTGTGTGGGACAAATGGTGGGAGTCGGTTCCTTGCTCTACTGCAGTACAGAGATACACAGATGGTATCGAAAGCGGGGCTGGAAGGCGTCCGTCCTGCCCAGGGCATCTTCCCTGTCCCCAGGCTGCTTTGGCTGGAGAAGATTTTTTTTGCAGGCAGCAGCTTTCAGGGTTTTTTTTTTTCCATTATAAGAGCCCAAGGGGGATAAGCAAGCAGCACCCCGTAAAGTACCATCCTCGGTGCTTGGGCCTTTAGTGCTTATAAAAATGGCAGCTCCTTGCAGCCGTGGTGGTTCTGGGAACCAATTTTGGGCTGGCCATGGGGCACGGTGCGGGGCCAGCACTGTGCACCCATGGGAGACATGTCCCACAGCCCCACGGGACCCACCCCCTGGTCACCCAGTGCCCCAAGGCCCCTGTCCCATCGGCGTGGGGCAGCCGTAATGTTTTCTCTCTCGCTGCGCACAGGGGCCGGACCAGGTGTATGAGGGCATCACCTTCGAAGACTTCCTTAAGGTTGGTGCCGTCCCCGCTCGTCTCCCCAGGAGGAGGGCGCAGGGCGGTCGCAGGGACCTGGGCGTTTGGCCCCCGGCCCCGCTCACCCCCTTCCCCTTGCAGATGTGGCAGGGGATCGACATCGAGACCAAGATGCACGTCCGCTTCCTCAACATGGAGACCATCGCGCACTGCTACTGACCTCCGGCTCCCTCCTGGGAGGCAGAGGAAGAGGAGGAGGAGGAGGAGGAAGAGGAGGAGGAGGAAGAGGAGGACTCTGCAGCAGCTCCATGTTTCTGGCACCAAGCGCTTTGTACCTGCCTGCGTGCCTGTCCCGTAGTGGGGCTGCCTTCTGCTCTCTAGAAACATAAGAGGCTTTTATCTGTAATAAAAGGTATTTCTCTTTTTACTCCTTGCTGAGAAATACTCCACCCATCCATCGGCCAGTGCCTGCAGGGTCTCTCCCTGTGCAGAAAGCCTCCACAAATCCTGGTCTCCCTGTAAATCTGCCATGTGCTGCTCTGGCGAAGGAGCTGCTCGACTTGTGCTGTGAGCCCCCCGATCCCCATGCCATGGGGAGCGTGTGCAGGCAGGGATGGGGATGCTGAGGGGCAGGAGGTGAAGGCAGCGTCCTCAGCACCTGGAAGGGCAAGCACATCTCCCTCTGCATCCCACGAGATGCTCAAGCCAGCGAAGGTGGTAGCGGCACAAGGAATAACCCCAATTTAAACCAAAACCAGCCACCTTGGCTGCATCTGCCAGCCGGAGCCAGGCAGGAGGAGCAGCGTGGGACCATGCCGGGGCTCGGGTTTTGCAACCGGCACCCCTGCCAGGGCTGGGGCGCAGGCAGCAGGGATGCAGGCACATGGGGATGTGGGCTCCTGGCAGCCGGGTGGCTCCCGCCCCCACATGTTCCCACTAGAACAAGGCACCAGAGATAAAGGTTTGTTTACTGGTATTAATAACTGGATGGCTCGAGGCGGATTTCTGTCTCTAAGGCAGCCTGAGCTGGGAAGGGAGGGGGAGAAAAAAGGGCAATGGCTATTTTTAGAAAAGCTGGAAAGATTTGTTTGTTTTATCAAAAATAGCTTCCCCCGGTGACATGTACGCTTGACGGAAAAATAACCCCCGCCACAGCAAGCAGCCGGCAGCACGTGAGTGAAGGCTGCAGGGAGCGATGGATGCACAGCCATGTACAGCCCTGGCGCCAGCCCCCTCCATCCCCCCCCGGGCAGCGAGCGCCCAGCGTCTCCCTGGCTCAGGGCACGAACAATTTCTCCTTCTCCTCCGCATCAGCGGGGGTTTCTGTGCTGCCCAGGCAACCCCACACTGAGGGCACAGATAAGGACTCGCCCTCGCAGGCTTTTGTAGCTTTGCCCCTCCGAAAACCCTGCTCTCCGTTCACAGCTGCTGGACCACAGCCCCTGCACCGGAGCGGCTCTTCAGAGCCAGCAGCAGGAGAGCAGCAGCGCTAACCCAGCGAAGGACAGCCCTTCCCTGCAATGCAGTCCTGTCCTGGAGAGACCTGTGCTGCTCAGCGGCACAGAGGACAGACTGGGGCTGACCCGGCTTCGGAGGGAGCCGCAGGGACGGAGCCGATCCCGTCTCGCAGCTCCACGCGTGGGGATGCCACCCCGTCGAGGCTGGGCGTGCTGCAAAGCCGTGGGACAGCGCTGCCGCCACCCACGGCGTTGGTTGAGCCATTGTGGTGCTGGCACATGGTGCTCGACTTGGGCTGGGTGGCGAGAGCCAGGGTTGGTGCCGGTGCTGCGGGCAGGGCTGAGTGCTGGGGCTGGGGAGGGAATGGTGGCGATGGAGCTCCCAGCTCTTCTGGTGCAGCCTTTCAGGCCCTAAGGGTCTCCTGGTGCTGCCTGGTGGCAGCCACAGCCTTGTCTGCGTTTGCAGGGCTCTGGGACTCTTCAGTCCTGTTCTCTTCTTGCTCCTCTGGACACCTCCATCTCCTGGGCTCGTGCCCAGCTGCCCTGCATCAGGACCAACCGGTGCAGAGGGTCAGAGCCCAACCTCCCGGCTGAGATTGAACCTCCTCCTCCTGAACCTCCTCATCCACCCTGTGCCAGACCCTCAGTGCTCCCTTCCCTCCCCACGCACATAGGAGCAAAACATCCAGCTACTCCCGAAATCCCCAGATTCCAGGAGCAGACCCAGGCTCCTTTCCCTGTCTTCTCCCAGGAATTACCATACAGATGCTGCAGAACCATCCCGCTTCCCAGACCAGCTGCCGGCCTCACCCTGCTACCGGCAGGAGTCGTGTGTGTCCAAAAGGCCCTCTTCCACCCCCAAACCACGCAGCGGGGCTCCCCTCCCGAGCAAAGCCCTTGCTGCTGCTGCTGCAGGGGTTGACAAGATTGTGGTCCCACTCCCCCTCCATACCGTGGTTTTCTTCGAGGAGCCATCAGTGCTGCTTTGCAGCCAGCAAGGGCCGGGTACACTGTGCAATGCAGGGAAATAGAGGGCAGGAGGACTGAAGAGTATCGGTAAGAGGGTAATTATTATCCCTTGAGCTAATTAGCTGTCCCCCAGCTCTTTTGTTAGGTGGCGAGGAAAGCCTGGGAGCAAGGACTGCAGGGAAGCAAGAGGCAGGACCCAAAGCAAACTGGCTGCAGCATGTTTTGCCTTCGCTTGTGTTTGTCTTCTCTGTGGGGAATGGGATGAAGTTGAGAGCAGGAGGGAGAGTTCCACGGAGCAGATGAAAGGGAGAGTGGAATGGGAAGGACCAGAGAAGATAAACCTGATCCTCGCCCCAGCAAAGGGCCAACGATAAAGGCCAGGAGCCCCAAGGCTGCATACAGCCCTGCCCGCAGTCACGGTTCCTCCAGGTGGGCAGGAGCATCACTCCCATGGCCAGCAGAAAGCCAGGGCAGCATAATGCAATGTTGATGTTATGCACAGCAAAACCCAGCGAGATGGAGGATAATAATTCCATAAAGCACAGGAAAAACTGGCAGAGCACTGGGCAGTCTGGCAAGGGTAATGTTTCTGTTGCAGACCACAGCAAAATCCTGCAAAGCCCAGAGCGTTCGATAAAGGATAATAGTTCTGTTACGGGGCACAGCGAGAGCTGCCAAGATGCTGAGACCTGTGATGTGGCACAAAGCTCCGTTGCAGATCCCAGCAGTGGTCAACAGAGGGTAATTGGAAAATTGAAGCTGCTTTGCCGCATGTTGGAAAACTCAGGGAAAGCTGATAAAGGCTGAGCAGCGTATCGGAGTGAGCTGTGACTTGTGGTTCTGGAAGAGCGGGGCCGAGTGACCCGCACGACTGCAGGGCAGGTACCCCAGGCAGGTTTATTTTTTTTTTTGGCACAGACGGAACAGATAGTTTGACCCAGCTCCCCACCAGTGACACCCATCTCACCATCCCCACCCATCTCTCAGCCACAGTGGAGCTTGGGAAAGGCAGGAGAGACCGAAACGCAGGGGACGCCTGCCCAGGAAGGATGGGAGGCGCAGGAGAGCAGGAGGGCAGCACAGGAGTATGCAGCGATGGAGCCGGGGCAGCCAGTTGCAGCCGGTATTTGTAAGCTAAATTTTGAGGAGCTCCCCCTTCCTTCAAATGACACCCTCCGATGCAGAGGTGACACAGGAACTCCCCCACCAAGGAAGCCAGCAGCTGCCTTCCATGAAGATGGCGGAAGGTCCAGGTTTCTGGCCAGAAATCTGGCACAAATCCTGATCTGGAACAGTCACCTTCCCCACTAGTTTCTGCTGCTTAATCCGTTCGTACTTCATCTGCTTACGGGGTCTCCAGCCGCTGCTGCCCCTTCTTCCCCTTCAGCAGCAGGAACCAGTCTCAGAGGCATGAGTGACTGGTAGGGGCTGGGAGGACACCAGCACTGGCCAAAATGTAGCTGAAGGTTTTAGGACCATCCACGGAAGGGGGAAATGAGCAGCCAAACGTCACTGAAAGAGGGGGCAGAGAGGGCATAAAGAACTACTTTTTGCACCACCATCGTGGCTCATCGATACCACATGCTCGCTCCCCTCCAAGAGCAACCAGGATGGGGAATGACAGAGGCACCTTCATCTCTGGACAGGGGCGCGAAAGCAGAGGCTGAGAGCAGGAAAGGCTGCAGGGCAGAGAGGGGAAGGTGCTGAGCTGAGCTGCAAGAAAGGGGAGAGGAGTCAGAGACCCCCCTAGTCCCTCTCTGCACAAAGAGCACCCACTGTTCCTCCTCCCACCGCTTCTCAGCATCAAGAGGGGGATAGCAGCCCACAAAATGCTGGAATCGCTCTTCCCCCACTGCCAAGGTGGTCAAGGACACAAAACAGAGGCAAAAAGCACTTTCTTGGGGCCTTTGCTTGTGGCTTGGACCCAAAACACGTGGAGGGACAGCCAGGGTTTTTCCAGTACGGCACTACAGCTGAGTGTGTCCTACCACGTCCTTTGCATCCAGATTGTTTTGCTCTGCACCACCCATCGCTTTTCACTGAAGTCAGAGCTCTGGAGCCTGGTAGCAGCTGGAGGCTGCGATACAGGGACAGCCTCCCCCTTTGATCATATATTCTCTTTGGAGAATATTAGGGAAGAAATTTATGTCCAGGAATCCTTCTCATGAAGACAACTGACACCTCTTTTTTGCTAAGGATCACTGTCATCATCAACAGAAACCAGAAGTCGTTCTTGAGGCTTTTCACCCCAAACTACTTCCTCCTTTGATACCTTCCGATTCTTTAGCTGTCCCCAACTACCCAGCCCGTCTGATGGTCACCAGCCTGGCACATCGCACCACGCTCTCCCACAGCATGAGCCCTCACCTTCAGTCTAACCTCTGCCTGGTCAATCCACAACACTGGTCCAACGTGTTCCTGACTGCAGCTCCTCAACTCGAACCTCTGCCATCAGGCACCACCCAACACAGAAGAGATGCCCCCTTCTTGAATGATAACCTTTGCCTGTGGGATGCATCTTGCTGAGACAAGAGTCCACCTTTACCCCTACCTGCCACAAACTGGTAGCACTAACAAGTCCTAGGGAGTCCTCCGATGGGAAATCCAAAGGTGGCATCTATCTCTGGTAAAGATTGGATGGTGGCTCCATTCTTGCTCTTGAAGTTATTAGGGAAGAGGCTCCATTTAAATGTCACCTAACCCTGGCAAAGATGTAAGCAGTCACGATTGGATTTGCTACACTCCAGCACCCGCTTCAGCACAGTACTAATGACTACCCAGTGAAGTAGGACAACATTCCTTTTCAAAAACAAAAATTAAAACTCCCAACATGGACACTCTCCAACAGCCTAAGTGCCCTCATTTGCATTATGAATGCTAATTAAATACATACACTATCTTCTGCTGTGGTACAACCTTCCTAAATGAATTCCGGTGACAGGAAAAACAGACCAAAAGGACCACCCGCCAATCCACCCGGAGGAGCTGCATCCAGACCGTGAGCCAACAAAATAGTGGCTGTGGGGACAGAGAATTTCTTTCTCCACTGGAGGGGATGCAAGCCTTCTGGTATCTGGACGGGTTGATGTTTGGTCCCCAATGAATCAATGACTTGTAGGTCTTCTCTGCATAAGAAAGCAAACACCTCTACAAACACACGTGCATCTCAGTGACTACCACGGTCAAGGAGCAATACGGAGGCAGCCTTGCCACAGGCAGCGCAGAAGGAGAGGGGCAGTGGGGAGGTAGGCTCCAGGAAAAGGGCTCGACACATGCGGGCACAAGACAAACTTATCTGCTACTTGCAGCAGGCAGATGAAGAAAGAACAAAGCTGTCCCGAGATAATGAGGCAAGATAAGGAAAGTCAAAGTCAGAACAAGCCAAGGGTGTATTGAGACAGGGCAGCAGGTCACGGCACGGAGGGGAAGAGAACAATGACAGCGGAAGCTCTCTCTGTTCAGCCACATCAGAAGACACAGGGCTGGAGCAACCCACAAAATCATTTGTGCTACAGAAACTATTATTTATTTGACAGGTTCCAGCTGAGCTCTTGTCCAAACTACGTATCTGTGACACTTCTTGCTCTTCCAGGAATAAAGGAAGGGAGCTGGCTTCCCAGAAGGGCCGAGGAAGGTGAGGGGGGAAAAAGAAAAAAAAAAAAAAAAAAAAAAAAGACCAAAGCTTTATGAAAGACAATATTTATTGGTCAGACAGAATGACTTTGCCCCTTGCACTTTGTGGATCAGTTCATCACGAGGAAAAAGCTAACTGTTAAAAACCACATACACATGTGAAAGTTGGTCTAGGGGTCATGGAAAACCACCCCAAGCCAAAGACAATGAAGAACTGTGAAATACGTCTCTCCAGGCAGAAGGAAGGCAGCACGAAGCTCTCCAGGGGCTGCCGCAGTGACTGGTTAAGGGTTGAAGTGACAGTCCAGCCAGCCCCTCTCCTGCACGTGCAGGCACATTTCCTGCACCCCTCTCCAGCACTGTACTTTTAAATTGATTCCATTAAGCCAGCAAAAAGGTGTTAAGTTAAAACTTAACCTCAATTTAAACTTCATTTACATGGCTTTGGCTTGCACCAGTGAGTTTACAAGGGCATCTCACAACCATAGAATAGTTTTAAAACAGTAAAACATATCCATGCAGGACTCGAGCTCTTGTTCGCCAAACTGGTTCTACCTATGTCAGTGCAACTTGGGTTTAAGATAAAGCCTTACTCCTCATTTTCACCTGAGGTTCTACATCGTATCTTCCAGCCTGGAAGCTTCTCCACAGCATTAGTGTGAACTACCCATGCAGAGGGATTGCGGCCAGTTCATTCCTTCTGCTTCATTAAACCAACATGATCAATTCCCAGCTCGGAAGTGAGGACGGTGTCAGAAACCCAAGTCCCAGGCACCCGGGGAAAGCCTCCAGGTGCTGTGGAAGGGCATGATCCAGAAAGAGCACACCTGACAACCTTTTGTTTCAGTGCATAGGGCTTAGTTCACCCTAAAAAAGTTACGAACAAAAAAAACCCCACAAACACATGTACTTATACAGTTAGAAAACATTTAATCCAGAATTTTAGAGACTTAAAAAAATAATTTATTTTAAAATAATTTTGATGCGTGTGGCCTGCTGAGTTTCCAAGCATCCAGCCTGGCCAAGGCCAACCTTCCCCTCCCTCTCTCCATCATACTCCCCCTCTCCCAACCACCGTAACCTTTTGTGCATGGTCCTGTTCCTAGACACATTCCGACGCACTCCAAGGAAAAGAAGAATGAGCAGCTCATTACAAGGAAAGAAATTCAAACATGTGGCTCAGCAAGATGCTTTTTCCAAGTCCTTGCTGTTTTTTTCCCCCCTCCCCTCTCAGGATAGGCACGAACTCCTCAATGTGCTCCCAGCCTCCCACCGCTTCAGCAGTTTGCCACTCGGGGCTCTCGCTTCCTGACCGGGTCCTCTGCCAAGATGGGATCAGCAGCGTTTTTCCCACAAGCAGCAGGAAGGGACATTTTTGTTTACACTGAAGCGTACTGTTCCCCTTCACTCTTCAGTCTCTCCGTTCCACCACAGTGGACCTTCGAACATTTGCGCAGCAACATATTTTAGTGATACGCTCGAGGGCAGCCACGCTCGCTGTTCTGGTTGACATCCCCAAGTTTTGGGCAAATGTTCAGCCCATTTGACGTGCCTGCAGCCAACGCCATCTTTTTGGCGCTTGTCCCACGTGGATCTCCTTTTTGCCTTTGGCCAGGTACTTGGCAGAGGGCTGGACCACAGAAGCCAAGTAAGGTGAGTTACCTAAATGTTATCATAGGGAACTGCAAGGCCAATGTTGTAGTTGTAACCAGTCACTTCGTCGTAAGAAGAGCGGCAAATAGGAAGGACGCTTTCTACAGCCAGCTGGTCCACTGAGAACTCGTAGGCATAAATGATTCCTCGGTGCCTGTACGAAACACAACCAGGACACACCATTTTACCTTAATCATATATTTCAACAGGGGAAACGAACAAAGTTAGAGATTGCCATAAGGGATCAAAACTCGATGCTTCAAGAGCTGGATATAAAAACTCATTCCTTCTGCACCAGGGCCGTCTCTGCAGTTTTAACAGAGAAGACTCCCTCCTGCCTCCTTCCAGGGACCCCACCAAGCCCCAGAAACGAACAGTGAATCATTCGCTTTAGCACCGCAGAGATGTGACTGTCATCTGCTGAAACATTTCTAATCTATCCAGGAAGGGGGAAGATGAGTACATTGTAGTTTGATAGTTCAATTAGACATGCTAACAGCCATCTGAGATGCAAATACCAAAACCTGGAGTTTAAATACCAGTAGTTTTCCTTTAGGAGGAGATACCATTACTAATATTTAGAGCAAGGAAAGGCTGCATTCCCTGTCTGGCTTCAGTGGCCTTTACATTCCTCTGCTGAAAAAGAAATGCTTTTTTTTTTTTTTTGTGCTCAGAAGTAAATAAAGAGCCAATTCATCCATGGTTTTGAAAGCCTTATCTTCAAACTTTTTAAATTTTATCTTTTAGATGCTATACCTTCTCTATTACTGCTCTGAATCATGACTCAGGTGCTTAGTGTGCCATTTTAAAATACATAATAAAGCAGATCTTTGCAGTGCCAAAAATCCTACCCTTCAGAGCTGGCTTACTCACTTGCGGTGTGCAGTAAGGTCATCGTCTGTGATGCTGGCACCTCGGGGAGTTTTCTCATCAGGGATGTTTGCAGTGATGAGGCTATGAGAATTAAACCATACGTGGCGGACTGGATGTCTGAAAAATAACCCACAGCACTGGGTGAGATGCCGCCTGCATTAGACTCCTAAAATCCAAGCACAGTAAAGGAATCGCTCTGGTTTAAATAAGAATTCATTTAAATCAGCGCCCTCTCTATGGCCAGAGGCTGGGAACCTGCCCCTTTGGCTCTTCTCCTCCTGTCTGGAGCCGATAAACACAGCTTTTATCCCCATCTAGTGGGCTGTTACCAGAACACATGTGGAGGCCAGAAAATATTTTAGACACTTGGCAGCACACAGGCTGCAAGGGATCCGGGCTGCCTGCTTGCTTTGCTGCTTTAAGGACTGCAGCAGCACACTCCTGGGAAGAGCAGGATGCTTCCCAAAATGAAGGACGGGGACACCCAGGACTCCCACACGCCCAAGCACTGAGCTATGGCTGATTTCGAAATGCACTATATGGCACAAGCTAAGAGGTCTGGTCTTCGTTCCTTCTCCTCTCACTGGTGAATAAACTAACCCTGAACCACGGTAACAGCATTTACTGTTCAAGTAGGAGTAACTTATCTTCTCAGATTAAGATGGCTCATTTCCACGACCCTAACGTGTCTCCTGTCATCTCCCTTAGCTTCTGCCTTTGCTTTCTATTCATGACACTGGGCTGCAGGCATGGATAACAACACACACACCTTCTTATCTATGAAGGCCTTTTGGATTGAAGTGATCCCTTCTGATTCCTATATAGATTAAACAGTATTTTACATGTTTAATCTAATGGTTTCACTTTTAGTACACCCCCAAAGCTCAGATCTGCACTGCCTGCCCTCCTTCTTGGCATGCTCATTAGTGCTGCTTCAGGAGACAATCAATGCAATATTGTCCTTAATGCATCAGCCACATCACAGCGGGCTTTATAATTCACAGGGTCAGAAGAGAAGAATATACCTGCTATTAATCAATGGCAACTCCCACTTGAATTTCTCTGACTGTAAATACCTCACCTAGCTCCTCTTTGGGGAAGATGCATTAAGAAAAAAAAGAGATCAGGATTTATCTGTTCATTTTATTAAGGGAAAGATCAGGATTTATCTGTTCATTTTAATAAGGGTATCCCTCAGACTTACAAGGGGCTAAACCCTTGAGGTCTTCATTCAGACAAAGCTAACTCCCTGGGAATTGTGCCTTGATCAGGAAATGATAATTTGGCTGTAGCAACTAACAGTCTTCTGTCAACTCCAGGATACTGATCTCTGCTTGTACTTTCAGTGCTGTACTTCTTGTGTTTTCAGTGCAAACTGGTATTTTAATATTTAAATGAGTTTAAATACCAGCCTGGCTTTGATCGTTACCATTAAGGGAATGTGTGAATGAGGTGAACAGAAACACAAGTATTGTGTAAGGATATAGCAGATAGAGACAGCCAGAACCAGTCACTCTGAAGACAACAGCCAGGAGTCCAGCATTTTAAATCCAAGGTTCAATAAAGTAAATACTGGTTGGGGATGGGGCAGGGAGAAGACACGAACTGAACTTCATGGAAGAAACAGAGGAAACAATTTCCATGCTCCCTTATGCCGACTGAAGCACTCTTTTTAACTAATGAGTAAAAAAACCTATGACAGCTAAAGGGCACACACAGAAACATGCACAAGACTCCAGGTGGGGAGGCAATCTGTTCCCAAATCACATGAAAACCAAACAGAACTCTCAGAAGCTTTAGACATGGGCATGTTATCATTTTGGTCCTGGATCATCCCATTCCCACATTCCTCCTGTCAGCCAGATCTGATAAACACCCTTGCAATAGGACCCCACGCAGACAAAATTACCTGGCATGCATTTCCCAGAGTTTGGTGCCCATCCGTTGGTCCCACACACAGACCAAGCCCTCTTCTCCTCCACTGACGATCTTCCAGTCATCCATCTGGACCGCAGATACTCCTAACTGGTGGGCATAGAGGGAGCACAAAGATTCGCTTTTGCGGAGATCGAATACTCTGACCCTGAACGAAAGCAAATAAAGAACAGAGATAAAAACAGCCGTGGATCTGCAGCCTGTAGGTTCTGAGAGCGCAAGTTCTTTCGGGGTTATGAAAATATGTCTCGGACAGCAGTAGTCCCACGGCCACTACACGGCCAGAAATCCAATACGGTTGATACTTTTCACCACTGAATTTTCACTCTGACTTCTATTATCAAAGATTTTTTGAGGCAGACTTCTCCCACCATACAGGACCTGTCCGTCTCTTTACAAGTCCTAGGTGATATAAAATGTAAGTGAAATTTGGAGAAAGCTCCTCTATCTGTGTCTCCTACAACATCAGCAATGCCGTACAATACTTCAGTACCATGCTTCGGGCATACTGCTAACACATCTTACCCCTTGGTACCTAACCCACATCCGCTATGGCCGAGGGCCAGTACCTCTTCTGATTTCAAAAACGCAAGTACTGACTGCGGGCAGCGTTTAGGTACATCTGTTTTCAGAGATTATTGATCACTCAGACAAGGCATTTTGAAGAGAAACGCACTGAAGACTCAGTAGAAGCAGAACTGTAGAAAAAGAGCTTAGGATTTCAATCACTGCAACAAGTCCACGAAACCAGTTAAAGCCAGTGTTAAGTTTTAAACCCAGCACATATCACAAGGGAGTATGTTTTTTGATCCTTATATATCAAGATTAAGAGATAAAGCAAAATACATAAGCAAATAAAAAAAAAAACTGCAGCGAGTGAAAACAGAAGTAAAGGGGAAATACTGATCTCAGATTTGAAAAGCAGCCAGAGAAAGTTCCTCCCAGCTGATGGCTATCAAGAACGAAACCATCAGGTACACATTAATTCCAGAAAAGGCCAAAACACACTTGTTCCAACACATTAACTGTACTTTATTCCATACCCCTGCTACGATCCTAATGGTGTTGCAAGTCCTTCCTTTTCCTTTCTCAAACAGAGATTGCATCATATGATTTTACAAATAACACATTTCAGCAACAGAGCAGTCCAACAATAAAAGGCAACAGAACAGTCCAAAACTCCAACAGAGCAACATCCATCTGACACGTAGAAAAACATGCTGGAACAGAGCAAGGAGCATGCTTTGTGTGGCTCCGCAGCCACCCTTAGGAAAACCCTATCACAACAGTTGCCGATGGTGAAAAGGACTTCTTGCTTTCTCCAACTCCAGCAGAGAGAAGCTTTGGCTACATATTAGAGCTGTGCTTTGGGTAAGGATGGGGTATTTTGGAAGTGTTCACACCCAGTGCTCTCCCTGTCTTACTGCATGTGTTCTGCACGGCAATCAAAGCTGCTTCTGTTTGGTAAGCACAGTTGGAAACGAAGATCTGATTGTCTCCTGGTTATTTCATTAGCAAGGGCCCAGGTTTCAGGCAGGTGTCCATTCTGGCACACCCTTGGAAGAATGAGAGGCACACTTGAGTTGTTTAGATGTGCTTTAAAAAGGAAGGGAAAGCATTTTGCAAATTTAATGTGATGCTCTAATGCAGGCCTGGCATGGCCCGCCATCTCCTGCCTCAACAGCTGGGCTCAGTGGGAGCACATCAGATTCATCCGAGTTCAAGCGAGCCGTAAGGAAGGTGTGCTCATGACCAGGCTTTGACTCCCCCTGTTAGACTGCCTTAGAAGTAAGCTCACTTGCCTTTAGGAGAGCATGGAGTACATGTTTTGATCCACACCTTTCAGCAACGGTATACACTGGGCTTGCCATATGTTTGCTTTCCCAATGCTATTCGCTGTCTTAGGTTCCACCACGAAAAAGGGTGCTGTCGTGCCGTGTGTTAGCACACGCTCCCTGTTATCAGATCTCTTGCCAGTGTGAAGCACAGCTAAGTAATCAAATAAATCAGCAACGCTTCAGGAGTATTTTTTGATGGAAAGACAGATTTTATAGGTCCTACTAAAAACATTTCACAAGTGTTACTTCTCAAGATCATGGCTTTGAATAAAAGGATAGCACATACTAGTAAAATTGTGAAATTGCTATATTTAATTCAAGCAATAAGTTTTCCCACTCCCATGGCAAGGTCCCTATTTAGTACGCTTGCTCCGTACCCGGGCTATGGAGGTTGAAGTCACATTCCACCTGTGGATGCCTAGCACCTATTAATGCCCTTCATGCAGCACCACATGAGGAACCAACCTCTGAGACACACATCGTCTTGCCTCCTGGATGCCAAAACTTATTTGCTGAACTATCGATTCCTAACTTCTTGCTATTTTAGTGATGGCCAACCCCTTGAACTCAGTCAATGCTTGAACTGAAAAACTGAAAAGCTTTCTGGAGGGGAAAGGGCACAGACATTTACTCTAGTATAAAGGCAGTAAATTTCAATCTCACTTAAGGGATATCAACTTCATCTACTCTCCCATCATTGTGCAAGAGATCAAAATCGGAGGTAGTTTTACTGGGGTGCTTTGGAAAATCAATTATCTGCTTTTAGAGGCAAAAAACTCCCAAGGATTCAATTACACATGTCAAACTTCAGATATTTCCTTTCTCCTCTTTGCTGAGAAAGTGTGAGGTTTGCTTGCACTGCCTATTCACTGAGAAGGAAAAAAAGCTGTTTGACAAAATAATCATTTTTGCAAGCTGCTGCGCTGGCGGGACAGAGGTCTGGGATTTGGCAGAGGGAAGTATCCGCCTCACAATCTGATACCCACCACCACACCAGACCACCACCTGCAGCCTGATGCCCAGTGCAGAAAGGAGGAGGGAAGGAACAGGGAGCCATTAGAGACTGGCTCCTCGCCATCCCACATCTCCTTTGGTGCACTGGATCAGACCCCACAAATAACTAGCCAAAAAAAGAAAATCTAAAAATTGGACTCAAAGGGTCTTTTTAAGCACTTTAATCCTTTCGCACTGACTGTTCCCAGCGCGTCCATTCCTGGCACCAGATATTGTGCTGGGAAAATCCTACTCCCCAAGCCAAGGAGTTAAAGAGAAAGCTGCTAATCAGCTAAATAGAAGCTGGAATCTGTTCATATGAAAGTCTCTTTTTTTTGTCACCTGAGGGACATCACAGTGTTCCGAAACACACTCTTGACATCATTTGGCAGACGGACCCATCTCATCCTACATGATTCATCCCTTAGGTTATTTTTTTAATATCAGAAAGTGAGCTTTTAAATGCCAAACTAATTTTGCGGGTGGTGGTGGGGAAGTGGAAGATATTCCAAGTGGTCTCGCTGGGCTGTACACCAACTGCGTCCACCAAATGGCTTAAAAAGAAAGTCTTCCCATGGAGCTTTCTGAAACAAAGCAAACTGGCAGCCACATCCAACTATTACCTAATATTTTGTTCCTGAAGTTCACGCAGGCTGCATTTGAAACATTAGAGGAGAAACAAATTCTAGCAGGTCCAGATGTAGGACAGCAGGACAAGAAGTAAGGTAATTTGAGATGGGTTACAGCTCTTGGTAGTACCTACCTTCTGTCTTTATTGCCTGTAACAAGCATGTTTGGAGGACTGTGCTGGAGGTTGACACATGTAAAGTCACCTATCGAGTTGCCCATCTTCTTCAGACACTGACTTGTTTCCAGATTGTAAAGAAGAATCTGGCAGAAAGAGAACAAACACCAGCTAAATGTAGTACGAGCACAACAACTATGTTTTGCTGCAGCATAAAGTAGAGCAGAGTTATTACCACCAGATGGTTTGCAGGACTCATTTCTCAATATGCTAATACATAACCAAGATGCAGATCTACCCCTATTAAGAAGGGCAACACCACCCTCAGAAATAAGGAAATCAAGTTTCACAATGGAATCCATCAAGAAGCAGGGATGCAAGTCTCTTGCCAACCAGTATCAGACAGGTATAGCTCTCAGGCAGGCAAAGCAAGCCATACAGATTCCCTCCAGATAAATTTTTAAGGCTTACATGGAAAAGCAAATAGTTTCTTCATCAATTTTAATATTTGAAAGAGCAGTAAAAGTAAACAGAATCAACGTTTAGAAGGTTTAGACAGATGGACTGGCAAGAAAGATTCAATCAAATACAGCAGAAACTGAAGAGCAGAACTGAACACCAACTCAGCGCTGACAGGCCCTGCTGATAGCTTGTGTACAGATCGTGCGGCAGAAAGATTAAGAGAAATATTACATCTGAAGTGGCGGTTCAGATGGGAAGGGAATAAAAACAACTCTGATGTTAAGCAACATCCAAGATGATTCGACCAGAGACTGGAAGAGAGGTACGAGTTGTTTCCCGTCTGTTCACCCTCCTCTCCTTTGCGCAGCAATCAGTTTAATCACGTTCGCTGTCTTTCCTGTGGGGCCAGATGAGATTTATCTATTTGGGCCTTTCAATTTAGGAGAGCAAGTATTTTTTGAAACAGAAAAATGTACTGGTCAAAGCTCAGTGGAGCTCAGCACAGCACCTGGTCTTACATAACTTCATAAACATTATTAAATTTCACGGTGATGCTCCTTTAATTTAAAAGAAACCTATGATCATGAAAAGAGTAACGGTAGTTAAAACATCAGAAAAAAAACTTATGGCTTCCATGGCAACATCAGCATGGCTAAGTCAACGTCACATCAATATTCTTAACTTCTACTTTACTGATTATATCCACATGCAGCTTAATAAATATTACACTATCTGTACATACTATTTCAACATTTGCCAGAACAGCGATAGTGATGCTGCCTGGCCTTTTACTTCCTATCTGTGTAGTTTTACTAAGCATCTGAAAGGTCAAATTAAGAGAGTAGGAGGGGATATTTTGTGATGGATGCCTCTAGGCAACAAAAGTGAAGCTTTAAAAATCTCCAGGAATACTGCAAAGAAAGGCAGAGAATCTGCAGGTTTCCTCCACCTGCCATTTCTCCCAACTAAAGAGCAGGCATGGTTTTATTCAGACATATTATCAGCTCCCTATTAGAATCAACATATTCATATCCGACTTCCTCAGTTGCTTATAATCTTTATAGTCTCCCAATTAGTTCCCTTTCCCAGCCTTATCTTTGTGAAGCTATCTGCCTCAACTACCAGGCTTTAGCATGTAATTTTTCATCCTTAAGAGCCAAAAAAAACAAAGCAATTTTACCCAAGCTCTGTAAAGCAAGGAAGACTACATTTGCGGGGAGACTTAAGGCATAAAAGTTGCTAAAAAAAATGAATTTAAGCTTCTACACCTATGAAAAAGTTGCTACAAACTGCAGGAAAATGTTAATCTTCAAGGTAAAAACCAATTTACAGCCTGTTCTCACTTGCAGCACAGCTTCCAACAGCTCACTAACCAAACCCAGAGATAATGACATTCTGGCAAAGGTACTTTGCACATTTTTCAGTGCAAAGGAAATTAATATCTGTGCCTGGCAACCCAATTTCTCCTTGAAAAGTTTTGAACAAAAGACAAAGTCAATAAACTGCTGAATTCAACTTATGAACAATAAACGATCGGGTCAACAGCAACGTATTCCAGCTCCCAGTTGAGCCTCTTGAACCAGCCCTTCCCAGCTGTATGTTAAAACTCTGGAGAGGAGAGGGCCAAATGCTGCCTTCTCAAAAGTCCCCTGGGGCTAATACGTAAAGTGAACATCCATAAACTATTAATTTATCTAAATGACCATAGCTCCCATCTATCCTATAAACATATGATATATACTTGAAAATTCAGTTATGGCCATGAAAGACTATAATGAAAAATTGCTTCCACATAGCATTTAAAGATTGCCCTGTTTTACATCAGAGCAAATATTAAATATTCTCCTGCTTGCAGTCTCAATTTTAGACCTGTGGCAATCATCATACGTAGGTAGCGCCAGCTGAGAAATTATTTATTTCCCCCACATAACTTGTAGATGGCCACCAATTTAAAGTATTTGCATCTAAGAAAAAGAATCTGTAAAAAAAATAAAGATTCAGATCCACAAAACTGGAAGAAAAGCCTTTGTCTTTTCATCTTCTCCCACCCCCTCCAACTCCCTCTCTTCTCACATCAGTCTCCATTCTTTTAAAGATTGTTGGGTTGTTTTTTTTTTTTTTAAATTTTATAATGCACATGTGTATTTCTAACCAATTAGCCCTATCATTGGAAGAGTCTCTGTGATTTTCGGTATCCAGGTTTTACCTATCTTTAAATTCAACTTCTGTCTTGAGCAATTTTACGGTCTGCAAATGAATTTCAAAACCTTATCCTGACAAACCAATAGGTAAAGAAAAAAAAAAAGGAACTCAGATGCTTTTTTAAGTCTGAATAATAATTTCTTGAAGACAGGGGTTTTAAAAGCATACTGATGACAATTTTGAAGTTGCTAGAACGTTTCTGATGAGCTCTCCTATAATATCCCAAGGCAACAAGGATTTTCTTTACAAAGGCCAAGGAGAAAGAATGAAAACACCTGGTCAATAGGGACTTGAAATAAGGGCCTGTATGTTAAAGGGCAGATAAAGCATAAGATCTTTAGGAGGTTTATAATCCTATAATGCACACTGCAAAGGGATTACCCTTTTAAAGATATTTATAATCCTATAATGGACACCCAAGACCAGTGACCTAATAGGTACCAAACTGAAGGTAAGTGAACCAAGAGCATTTGGGTGTGAAATGAAGTACCCTGGGATAACACACTAACGAGCATCCCTTCCCCCCGTGGGACTTCGGGGACACAAGGGAGGAAAAGCATTAAATACTCTGTGCAGATGTATCAGGATCTAACGCACAAAATAAAAAGTGTTACCTATTAACATTGTTCAAATGAAAAAGTCTAAGTTATTGGATAAGAGCCAAGCAATCTCCCAGAATGCTTAATAATTCAACAAGCCAGAAATAGCCAGAGTACCTTTACCATTATGTTTAGTTAAAGACCACAGAGATTAGAAAACACATTATCCATCTCAGAGGCGAGTCTTTCCATGTTACAAGTCCCTTAACGACCTTTACCATCTCTCCCTCTCTCTCTCTCTCTTTTAATAAGGCTGAGCAAATGGGACTTCATTTTATCCGATTGCCACAGACTAGTGGTATTAATTATTCATGCTCATACTCTCTTTTGTTAAGACAGTGCATTAGTCTAATTTCCCTCTTTACTGTGCGAGTTGGGCAAGTCTCAACCTGTGGCCACTGCTTTGAGATAGATGCGCCGAGAAGCTGGCAAATTCATGAGACCAGGCAGAGGAAGAAAGGAAAAGTTACTGTACTTCACGAAACTGCAGAGCAGCGGGTATGGGGAACTCTCTTTAAATGCTGTCCAAGAACTCAAGAAAGAAGACCAAATTAATTCACAAAGAATTAAAGTCTCTGTAGCCAGAATAGCTAAGCTGTGAGCTTTGTTACATCTTGCAGCTAAGTGAGGTCAAGCGTGGTCAATGTACTCTGGTTGAGATACTTCCAAGAAAAACCAAGGAATTGAAGGAAATGCTGTTGATGGAACTCTTCCATGCCTGTCCAATACCCCAGCAGGTGTTTTGGGATCCTGTGTTGTTGGAGATGTCTTTTTTGGATGGAACATTAAAACAACAAATCCCCAAGCACTTGTTATCAAAGAGCCTGTGGTACTTTCAACAAGAGCAGGGGTGTTCAACCCACTGTCCTGGCTGAAAGCCAGCAGACAACTGCTTTCTGAAATAGCTAGTCTCCCTCTGCAATCGCATTTCTGCTTCTTGTCAAAAGTTACCACATCGCATGGCTAGTAAAAACTAAGCTGTCTCAGAGTTGGGCAAAGCACTCTGTTTATACAGTATATTTAGCTCTTATTTAGATGAAGTCTTGAATGGAGTATCATAAATATTAGCAAAAAGTATACTGTAAAACCACACTCAAAACCTACATCCTTTTCCTCACTGAATAACACACTGGATACATTAAAGAACCACTTTCTCAGAAAGAACTGTCTAGGATAGAGGTTTCTCACTGTCATTTTAGAGACACAGGATCAAAATAAAAAAACCCCGAGTTGCTCAAAGAGGCAGAGGAACAAGCAGCAAGATCGGGAACAGAATTTGCATGTATTTTCAGATTACGTTTCTCCCTCTTTCCTTCTGCCCATCCCTCTGCCAACTAGAAAAAACATTGCCTGAATACACACAAACATTGCCAACAAAAGAAAGGGTTGTGAAATTTCAAGTCCACCATGAATAAAAAGGGATCTGGTTTTTGCTCAGGTCAAACCCATTCAATTCAAAGGGTATCTACAAAAGTGATATGGCTATTTCATATGCATTTGCGGCAGAAGTCATCAAATTAAGTACAACATATGGTACACACTGCTGCAAGTTTGAATTTTATTTCTAAAGGGATGTGGAGAAAGAATATTTTCCAAGTTTACAAGCCTCAGGGGCACAGTTTCCCAGTGCAAATGTATTGAATTGCCTACTGTAAATATGGCACATAACACTGCAACAACAACAAAAAAAATTTTACTATTAACAAATGCAAGGTCAGCATATTGATACTTGTACACAGAGATAAGTGTTCTGGCTCCATAAATTTAAAGATGAGCTAAGATTTAAAAGGAGCAGCTGAGGGAGACAGACAGACAATCAGAGAGAAAGAAAAAGAGTAAATCATACACAAAACAGCCAGTAAAAAAAAAAAATAAAAAAGCAGTTAATATACATGAATAATGGATGTTTGATTTAAAAGCAGTTTACTCCAATATGATGTAATTTTTGACAATCAGCCAGAGAGACTATTTTGCAAGTTCTTGCCAGATATAAGTCATTGTGTAAAGCTGGTAACACAACCGTTTCTCCGAGCATGTGGAAAATTGACTTTCATGCCATCCTAAAGGTGACTTTACGCTGGCAAACGAGAACTCTTATTTTGCATGCGCTGAGCTGCACCAGGCAGCCTCAAGCGATGCTTAAAGACCCACACAGAGGACTGCAAAAATAACAGAGTCCAAACAGCTTGCAGCAAATCCAGCAGCAAAAAAAGTCAGCCATACACAGTACCCGGTCCTCCAAGTATCTACACCTGCCACAGAAGTTACACGTGAAGCTAGAGACAGACGTAGTTTGGTTTTTCCTTTGAAGTTTTCATCTGACTGGAGTTAAAAAGTAAGACTCCAAGCTGGCAGCAAGAAGTAGAGCCAAGCATTGTGCAGGCAGGCAGCATGCAAGCTTCGGCAACACGATTCTGCCAACGCACCTGCAACCCTTGCTGTTCCAGCACTGGACACTGCCCGAGCCCGGGCTGCCAGCCTCCGGGGCTCTGCCAGCCTTGATGGGCTTGTGATGTGGACAGATGTCTGCTAGGACCTGCAATGAGGTCACCAGACTCATTTGACTTGTGGCTGAAGACTGATCTAAGAGTTCAAGTACCCAGAGATGAAAGGCTATTACGTTTACCCACTGAACCACCCACTCACCAAAAAACAAGCCCTAGCCCAGAAACACATTTTCCCTAACCTAAGGTAGGAAAAGGAAAAGGAAGGCAAGGTAATTCCTAAAAACTGAATGAATTTGCTTGGTTTCATAGATTATCACCTTGAATACTCATGGCACATCCTAGCAGCTATATTTTCAAAACCTGAGACACTTACCTAAGCAGCCGTGCCAATTCTGAGGTATTCATATCAAGGTACAAATAGGAAAAAAAAAGCTGAATGTTATGAACATTACCCAATACAAAAGGGATTTTTTTTTTTTTTAACTTGCAAAATTATTTCTGATTATTTACAAACACAGAAAAAACAAGATGGAGGACTGTTACTTTTCAGCAAGAGAGGGGTTAATCGGTACATCATGCAAAATTTAGGCACGGAAAACTTCTGGTCTCTCTGCTGGACTGTATTTCTTGCAGTGCCTGACATAAAAAGTTACACAGTCCAGATCCTCAGAAAGAGTTCTGTCTCTCCTACATGGTACCAACGAGTTTATAAAGAAAAAGGTATTTAAAACACCTTTCACCTTCAAAGATCTGTTAACACTCTATAGTCCTACAGCTCCCCAAAGAGAAATGCTTGGGCAAGTCCCATACTGGTGACTGAATTTGAACGCAAGACCCACCCTTCTCCTGGTATGAAAACAAGAGTTCATAAAGATCAACTTATTGAAAATTGGACTATTTACAAGGGCCACAGTGGTTAACAAAACTGAAAGACACCCACATTTTTTAAACAAGAAAAATCAAGATAAAAAAAATTCAAAGTCTTTGGAACTCCACAAGAACTGGAGACATTACGACACCAGAAAAGACAATGCAAGCTTACCAGTCAACAGAGGAAGATTTTAGTTAAAATAAGGCGCAAGAAAGATGTAACAGCTTATATAAAGCAGCTATGACCTAAATACATCATCCAAGAGAGACTGTAGAGTATGAAATTCAATTTAAAGGATTATTTAAAATTTGTTTTTCACTTACTACTCGTTCATAACATCCATTTCAAGGGGTTAATTCTACTGGATACGCTCACATTAGCAAGTAGTTGAACTCTGTGCAAACATTAAATACAGGAGCAAAACTAGGCAGTATTTCAATCGCTGATGAGAAGAGACAGGTGATGCTGAACACCATTCATCAAGTACAAGCCAACCACCAGCTCAAAACAGATGAAAAAGCAACAGCATAACAAACAACTCCCAAGACATCTGATCTCAACATACCTAGCCTTCTGTTTCTAAGTTGGAGGCTCTAAAATCATTACCGTCCTCCCTTCACTCCTCTCTTCCCCATCTACCTGTTCTGATGTAAGGTTCACGTTTGTGCACAAAGCAACAAAAACACAGATACACTCTGAACTGTGCCTTATAATGCACGTAACATAAAAAGAGTTCTTCAGCTGCATGAGTTTAAAATAAAATTCTCTGGCACGCTATATGAAGTTTCTTTGGTGGAAAAAAACCCCAAATCCTCCCATGTTGAGTATGTTCTATCACCAAGAAATGTTGAATACTTTAAAAAATTTCAATTAAATTTTAAATACAGGAGAAAGTTGGGTTTGGTTCTGCCCCCCACCCCCAAGAGAAGAAAGCACCTATAAATTTCATAGAAATAATCCACAAGCAGGAGAGAGCTCACCCGAAGCTATGGTAGGAGACCAGACTTACTTGACAGCAGATGGTCCATTCAGGGAAGCTTATAAATATACCAACTACGAGAAAAGCTTCAGTCAGATCCTACAATCAGCGAGATAATTGCATCAGAAATCAGATTATATTAATCCTGACAGTTATAGTGCTACCTGTTTGAAAGGTTTATATCCTGACATGAAGAGGACCAAAGCCAGTTCTAGTTTAAATCTGTGGATTTAATTTTATGTACAATGCTCAAACCCAAAATTCAAACATGTGAATGCCAAGACTTTGTGATGCTGCTGCAGCATCGAGATCATGGGTCTCCAAACTGCATGACACAGGGTTCTACGCTATTTGCTAGACACCACCCTTCAAGGCACGTCCAGTGGATGTCATGAGCACCACTTTAGGTTGAAAGGGAAAGCCAGGGTTAGGGTTTTCCCTGTGGTTCATTAGCTGGTCTATATTATTAGCCATGTACAAGCCTAGACGGCAACACAGATCTCAGTATTTCAAGAATTTGGAATTTAACGAAAATAGTACATTCCACGTTGAGTTAATACAGCTGAAATAACCCTTACTAAAGAAATTTCTCTTAGCTTAACATAAAACAAAGAGCTCCAGGAGTACTAAACAGATGAACTTTCAAGAAACAGCATCATACTTGGGTTGCCTGATGCTTAATAAAGTGAAAGTTGAAATTCTCATAGATGAAGCATTTATATTCTCCCCTCTCTCCTGCACGGATGTCTGTCATCTAACAGTAGGGAAGTCTACGCCACAGACTTGATGTTCTTCTCCTCTCCGACATAAAAGTTCCTACAAAATTTATGCCTCAGATCTCTACTCTGCTGTCAAATTTGCTTAAAGTTAGACAAAGATTTAAAAAAAAAAGAGAGGGGAAAAAGATAGTTTCTCTATTTTCATCAGAAAGCAGGTTACTAGGCAGTAGCATTAGGATCATGAGCTTACACTAACAAAAAAAATATCCCTCAGGAAAAACAAAGAAAACCCCAAACTGAGAAGAAACACAGCTTTCCCACTACAGTAACACAGCCAGCAGAAAACGAGGCTGGAATTCTTCATCATTACGTTTCCGAGACCAAAAGCTCTCCTAAAGACAGATTGTCAACTTGTGACCAGAGTAATCAGCCAATGCGAAGTCCCTTCACGTCTGCGCGAGGTGAATAATTATCATAATAGACATTAGTAATTAATTTCCGGCGTGATGTCAGCTGGTGCAGCAATGCCAAGCAAGCGTCCTTGTCAAACACACCCCAGCCGTCTGGACGACTTCAGTCCCATCTCCCTGATTAGGATGCGCGCTGATGCGCTGCTTAATACAATCTGCCATCAAACGCCAAATAGTTCAGAACTAAATTAGGAAATATGTCCAGCTTTACAGAGTGACGCTCGGGGGCCTAAGTAGATTTCTCTGTTCCTTTACGAGGCACAAAGGCGATCACCGATGTAATGCCCCTGAATGAGGCAATTTTACCTTCTAACCTCCCACCTCTGTAGGGAAAAGAATGGGATTAGGACAGCAAAGGAATTAATAAAGACAGCATGGCCTCGCAGCATCTCTCAACCCTAGAGGTATTTATGGTGGCCTCAGCATTTCCCTAGCGAATGTGAATTTTAAGGGGAAATTAGATGCAGCTGAACACATTTATTCCTAACACAGAGGTAGTCCTAAATAAAGCTGTCCTATTCTAGTCGCTTGCCAAAGAAAACGCTGCATTTTTACACTACAGATCACAGCTCCTTTCATCTGGGTGCTCACCTCCTGCTTCTTTCTCCACCTCCCTGAAGCGCTCTCCTTCCCTCACTGCTGATAGCCCATCACATGCCTGAAGTATAACCACAAGAAATGGAAGGAAATTAGGGAGTAGAAAAATTAAGCAAGATGCAGGAAAGGGACAGAAACTCTTCTCAAGGCATCTGGAAACAGGTCTTTCCGCAGCTTGGTCCCTGCCCTGGAGTGGGGCTGTGTCCAGGAGCAGGCTGCTGCCGCCAGCTGCCTGGGATCTCAGGCAGGATTATAAACCCCCCCAAATACAATTATTTACGCTACCTATTTGGGTCTGCAAGCCCAAAAGAGCCCCTCCTGCAAGGAGAGAAGTTTGAGAAGAGCTGCATTAGAAGCATGCCTCAGCCAGGAGTCTTCAGCAGGGTTACAAAAACAGTCCAGTTTTGATCTACCCTGCCACTGCTAAGATGTGCTGATAAAAGCAGCAGACTGTGTCACAGGGGGCTTCAAACCTATGATTATCGTTTAGCTTCCTTTAATACAACAGTCACACCATCCTCACCAAATTGGAAGTAACTCAGTTCAAATACTCAAGTGCACAAAAAAAAGAAGCATCCTCCTAAGATGCACATTCGCACATACAAGGCTTGACACGCTGCTCAGGATGCCCTCATCAGAAAGGCTGAGCGATGTTTTGGCCTTTTGGGGTGGGGTTGTTTATTGGGGTTTTTAGGTTTTTTGGGTTTTTTTTGAGACGAGTTCCCCCTAGAGGGCCACTGACGCAGCATACAGCTGAATGAGCTGGGACTCGCTGAGGAGCAGAGAATGCAAAGTATTTACAGTGAACCCAGTTAGGTGAACAATAATCCCTTACTTCAGCCAACGAGAAGAAAACTAATAGAAGCACCAGATTATTGCATTAAAAGAATGTCCTCCCTCTACTGTCAAAAGCTGAATAGCAGGGAAAGAAACGGTCAGTAGCATGAACTCTTTTTTCCTTTGTTAATTACGAAGGTATAAAAATCTTACAAAAAAAAAATTAAATACCTGGTTGGGCTCATTCAGTAACCAGCCAAAGGTTTTGACCCCAAAGGCTGCTTCATGAGCAGATACATCGAGACATGTGACAGGCTGACCATAGACAGAATGGAGAACTTTGCCAGGATCTTCTGCTTTCAGGAGATAGACAATGTCTTCTGCAGCTGCTACTGTCACTGGGCTCCCTGTAACATCTGGAACCAGGTTAAGGAAGTTGACCTGAAAAGAGCAGACTTTTTATTTTTATTACAGCCAAAAATTCTTTTACATCACTGCTGCCACACGCTAAACCGAACAAACTACTGATGTGTGGTTATCGGCTATCTTGAATCATCATAATTATGGATTAATTTCAGACAAAGACCAAGGATCAATTTTATTTCTGAACTTTTGCAAGTTTAGCTCCTATGATGAAATCTAGCTCACAGTCTTTAGAATGAGCCCATTTAAAAAAAAAAAAAAAAATCAGAACACATTACAACAGAACACACCAAAATGTCACATCAAAGAAAGGAGCAAGATTAATGGACTCATTCAGATGAAGGACAGAAAGCCATAAGGTTAAAGCACACAAAGTAAATATCACGGCTAGAATGTGAATACAGTGCTCCAGAAGAGGCAACACATTCATGCAACTAACATGGAATAATTGATGCTTACCCTGCAACCATGTATATATATCCTAAATTAACGGAAAAGTCATCACATGACTCTAGGGCAGCCCAAATATCAGCTCCCCTATCTTCTGTCACAAGACTAGAATGACGTTGCTCTTCCCATTCCAGTAAATGGTTAAGACGCTGCTGAAAAGTCTCACCACGGGAAGGGTTTAAACTCCTTAACAGCACAGCTGATTTCTAACCCAACCTTAGAAGAGAGTGCGGTGTCCCGAGTGTCTGTCTGTCACATGTGGCAAACTGACATTTCACAGCAAGCAAGATGCAAGAGTAAAATGGATCCAACCACAAGGGAGTGTGTGGTGGTGTTTTAACATTTTTACTGGGAAACCTCTTAAAATGTTTGGGGATTTTGTTTATTTAAGTATTGTAAGACTGACTTAGCTTTGAAAGAGGGGATTAATCAGGAGTGGTTTAAATCACAACTTCATACCCGTTAGCTGCACAGTCAGCTTCCTGCAATAGGAGAGAAGCTGCAAGACTCAATTTATTCCTACGTGCTTCCTTCCCCTTTCAAAAAAATGTTGATACTCTGAGACATAATAAAACTTCAGAGAATGGGACAGCTTTTGATTTTTAATTAAAATAGTCTCAAAACTTCAGTGACAGAAGGTGCAACCTGAAGAAGCTGCACAACTAGTTACAGCTTCACAAGTGATACTATTAGCTCGTCTGCAATATCCTGCCTCAGAATTAATCAGATAGCGTTGATCTGGAATGAGACGTTGAGTTTTAGCTCCAATTCTACGTGAGAAAACTGATTTACAAAATGAGCCAACTTAGTTTAATGTTGACAAAAAAAATAATTAAAAACAGCCAACCTCCTGCACCATATGGACTTCTATTCATTTTCACTTGTAGCTTAAGCCAGCATTTCACCCTTGCTCTTCAGTGATGCGAGGCTCATCCATTAACCTGCTTCAAAATCATAGCCTCTAGCTGATAATGCTGTTATCTAGTTCAGGCAACACTCCGGTAAGATTTTTATAAGATCCCTCTTAACTGTACCAAAAATAATTAGTGGATCAGGAGCTCCTGGAATGAAGCTGAGTAGCCTGGAGACTCACCAATTTCTGGATTTCAAATGTTTCCGTAGTTTGCCAGAATCCTCTGTCATTAGGGCTTTCCACTTTGACCTCGAAGCCAGACGCCGTTGCTACCGTTGCACCCTCTGAACCAAGAGCTAAAGCCTGTATCCTCTGATTGTGCTGGTAACGATGGATTGGCTCCCGCCCGAACATCAGGTTCCAGACGCTGATGGTTCCTGTATACAAAAAAAATAATCACTATGTGTTATCTTAGAATTTAACAAAACTTTTCAAGATCATTTAAAGATGTAAGCTTAAAAGCATTCTAATGGAAAAAGTTAATATACAGAAAAGAGACTGCAGGGCACGAAACCAGAAATTCACGACACTGTATAGCACCACATAACAGGTTCAGAGGAAACTTTCCAAAATTATGTGCTCTGGCACTAGAGGCTCTGTTGCTCTCTGTCAGTAATTCCTAATTTTTGACTTCCAGATAACATTGGTATCTACCTTGAGGAAGACTGCTTTGACTTCTCTCACATTTTCGTGTTTGGAGAAGATCAGACTTAAACAGATACGTAAATTCTTGTTCTGCTATATACTTGCCCTCAATTACGACAAAAAATAGTGAGAAAGAACCCACATTCAAATTTAAGTCACTCTGCTACACACAGAAAAGTTTTAAAGTGAAGAATCTGAAGCTCTGCGCACACAGCAATCAGGTCAGGGATTTTAATACCATTCTTAACAGTTTACAACCAGCAGCAAAGCTCCTAATCCTGGTGCTCTGGAAAAAGAGAAAATGCAGAAGAGTTCAAAAAGCTAAAGAATACAAATCCCAAAGAATACAGGAGTATAAGTCAAAAGACAATACATTTGCAATTGCATTTTTTCCTGGCATAGATCACCGATACTCTATTTAAAAGCATGGTACATTAAAGCAATAATCTGAATAAGAGCAACCTGAAGCAATCAGGAGTGTATTACAGAACAGAAGGGCCAGACGGAATTAGAGACTTCTGGGCCACCTTTGCACTGAATTAACGGAGAAGCAATCTTCAGACATGATAGACAGGGCTGCAGAAGCCTTCTTTCTACTTGAGCATGGCCATTAATGATGAAATGATTAATGGTAGCTATTCCTTCAAAAGGAGACATAAAAGCTCTGACAGACAGCTGTGGACAGGCACCAATGCCAGTTTGCAAACACTCCTCCCATGTCCCAAAGGAGGTGAAGCAAGAGTGTGGTAATGAAACTGCACATAGTGAAATGGTATCTAAATGAGTTTAAATTGATTTATGTTTGCTTTTGTAAAGATTATTTGGTATCTGGAAAGTGCTACCAATGTGAAATAATGCAGATAATCCTTAAGATCCCTGTCTAATGGCACTCCCACTGAATATTTATATTCCTCGCCATGGGAATGAGTACCATAATGGGGACCATTTTTGTTTTATTAGGGATGCATATTTAAATTAATCTGCTATTTGCCTAAACAATTAGCCGCCTCTGTTTGTTTACACAAAGCCAAAACTGCAATTAGGCTTCCATCAAAAAGATAAGTCCCGACTAAAACTGTCCCGATGGAGTCATAAGGGCTCAGAGCAGAACTTCCCAAAATTACTTCTTAGCATAATGGTAATTATGTTAATTGCTTGAAAGGTAAATAACTGCTGAACTGGTTTTGAAAAACAGAAAGCTAGCTTGCATCACACACATGCTTAAAACAAGTTAACAAATACAAATGGACAGCACAGGCTACAATTCCCTCCGCAGCCTGGTCCGCCTCACGCGAAGCCTTAGCAGCGGCACTCTTGTGCCTTCACAGCGAGTCCTCTGCTCCAAACTAAAACAAAAGGAATGGGTGAAGTCTCACCTCCAGGACAGCTGATTTAAAACAAGCAAGCAAGCAAACAGCAATGATAAAAGATGGTAGCGATATCAGATCACGGATGTTAGAACTGGACTTGCTGCCAAGCTCCTCCAGGCAGGAGTACTTTCTACTTTTTTTTTGCAGAACATTTATCCCCATTAAAGACCACTTTTGCGAAGGGGAAAAAGGAAGCTGATTTGCTTTCAGTGAAGTCTTTTGTTTACACATCTCTGTGATGAGCATTTCGCTGTTTTTAACAGAGTGCATTAACGTATGAAAGTTCTGCAAAATACCAAAAGTGTTTAAGTCAAAGAACCCTCTCCATGAGCAAACTGGGAAACCCAGAATTCAGAGTTCTGCTCTCTAAATATGGGCAAAGCCACTTTTATTATTATTGCATCTCAAACATCACAAAAGGAGAAGATAGTGAAAATGGCTCATGCAATAGTACAATCAGTTCGAGACAGGTACTTTGGTTTTTTTAATCAGATGTTCAATAGAAAAATCTGTCCAAATTATCTAAAAATTTTATCAGGCAAACACAGTGTGTGCAACACCTGATGCACAATACGGTGTGAAAACAACCCTGGTAATATCAAAAAAACAAGTGACATGTAAGGTCACAAGTTAACATCTGTTTAACGAAGGAGCACAAGATAAGGAGTAAAAAGGAGAGTTCAAAAGGAACGCAAAGAGCAAGAGAAATACCATTTTCTTTCATTAGGATGAACAACTATTTGCTCGCAAAAGTATTGCTTGTCCCCCTTGCTTCTCCCCTCCTCCAAAAGAGTGTATGATTCTGTCTGGACATCCTCCATCATCTGTTACTTGCTACCAGTCAGAAGCCTCAACCACTGCGTGCAAGGACCTCCTGTGGAAATGCACTATTGTCAAACCAGGTGTATGCATTCATGCATGACAGCAGGAAAACATTATCAAGTTTTACATAGAAAAAGCAAACACTCCACTGTATTTATCAATAGGTAAAGTTACTACTAGGTCTACAAGTGCTACTCAGAATAGTCTGTATTCTGTATTTCATTGCAGAAACAGCAAAATGTATTTATGAGCGTGCAGGCCTTTGCAACAGTCAATCATGTTTGTGTAAGAGCAAAAAAAAAAGCACCATTACAGTTAAAGTTATTAGTATGGCAACATAAAAAAAATTAGGTGTAAGATTTACCAGTGCAGATGAGATCACTACTTTACATAGTCTATCTTCCTGCCTCCAGCCGTGACCAGTACTTCATTTCCAAAGCAGTATCTTTGCTAAGGTGAAGTTAAGGTTGCAAGCATACAGTATTTTTTTTTTAATACTGTAATCTTAAAAGTGTTAGAAAGTCATTAAATCAAAGTTATAAGCAATACTCTCACAGCATGTTAAAATCTGCACCACAATTGTGATTATTCAATTGAACTCTAACAATAACTTCTCAAACCGATTTAGACTTTACAGCTTGCTTATATTTCATCTTGGCTCAAGGAAATGAGTTAAGTGCAAGAAGCTGCTGAAGATGGTATAATTGCTGACAATTGACATTACAATCACTGTACCAGTCTTCCTGTTTATCACTTCGGCCCAGATTGTACAAAGAATTCAGGTTTGTAACTTCTAACCCAATATACTGTTGAAATGTGGCCTGATGAAAGGTCCATTTACTGCAATTCACTCTAGATTGGAAGGTATTTGGATAAGAAACATTTAACTATGAGACTATTGTGCCTTACACAGTGCACTGCTGATCCTGACTGTACTCCAATTTGAGTAAGCATCAGCCAGTCTTACACATCTCTTCCTATATCAAAGGTGAATGGCTGAAAGCTGATCTCCATTAACAGTGCTTGTCTGTAGTATACTCCCCTCTTTGCAGCTGGAAGCACAAAAGACTTCCTGCAAAAGCAGCTGTTTTTTTACATCTGTTTTCACACAGGTTTCTCTCTGGTATAAAAGGCAACACTTTTGCCACAAAAAAAAAAAGTATGTCTTTTCCTATAAAACACTCTAATCCTGTAACAGGGAAAGGCAGCATAAACACAGAGGCAAAAAATGTTAAATCACATTTGTAAATATTATACTGGCTGTGTTCACCAGCGTAATGCAGCATGTCACAGCTCCTTCTAAGAGCTAGCCCCAGCAGAGGACAGCTGCCCGCTCCTGCTACCTGCTAACAGCGAACCCTTGGGCTAAGCGGAGGGAGGGCTGTGTTTTGGTGCGGAAGATCCTTCGCTCAGATCCTAATGACCCATTACATCAGCTCTTCCACGTTAAGACGGCAAGGCTAGCAGTTGCTGTCAGCTTTAGAAAAGATGTAAAGCAATCTACGTATGCATTATCTGCGGGGGGGGGGGGGGGGAAGCAAAGACAGAATTTTGAATATGCTAGAGCAGGGAATCTGGACATGCTCACGGTTTTCATGCTCATTCACTTCAGCTTCTGAGCACAATTGCATGGGAAGGCCAGAAGCTGCTTAATTCACATCATGTACACGATGTTTTTCCTGTTTGTGAGTCGCAGTCTTACCACTTCTATCTTGATTTAAACAAAATAAAATTCTTTTTCACCTTTTGAAAACACTTCTTACATGTATTTTTTTCCTCCAAGCTGGGAACATTAATTTATTTCCTTATAATTTTCAGATAACATCATACTGCTATGAAGTACAAACAGGAGACGAAATACACGTGTGGAAATGAGCACCAGCCTGAAGTCTCAAAACTTTGTATCTTTAATTTTGAGTTTCTCCCCAAAACAATTCTAGTCAGAGGGACCACCAACATACAGCCAGTTTAACCTTAGTAGATGCTTGGTGTTCATTAACTAAAATTTTACATTTTATTTTCACTGCAATGCTGTTTCTCAACTTTCAGCAGGTACAGCAAGCTACTTACCGTACTAAACGGTGACTTGACCTCAGTCGTAAGAGTCGTGCCTTTACATTACCATTACCACATCAGTTTCCACCAAATGTTGTCAGGTTTTGATCTCCACCACTCTTCTTACAGAGATTTCCAAATGACACCATCCCTGTACAGTCCCTCAGAAAAGGCACAGACGAGAAAGTCTGTATTTCATTCCCAACCTGGGGACTCAAGAGGCAGACTTCCCTGACCGCGATGTGAAATCACACGCCACGTACCCAAACCAAGAGTTTTGCATCCACAGCCACCTGTATGTATCTGATGGGAATAAATATACTACTGCCTGCTACATGCAGTTTCCTTCAAAAACTTTTTCCTTTATTCGAGCCAGCCTGTTTCCCTGCTCTTGCTACCTCTTGCTACCTTACAGCACATCCTGGCACTTAGGGGAAGGCACCAAACACATTAATCCACTTCTGTCTTTGCAAAGAGGGTACAGAAGGGACAATACCCGCCAGCAGCTTTAAGGGCATCAGAAAGGACAAGGCAGCAGATTTCCAGCCCCAGAAAGTAGCGCTGCCAAAATTCCCTTCCTGGAGCCTGCTAACAAGCAAGAGCACTTCTGATCCCTGCAGAAACCACCTTCCTTTGCTCCATGTTGCTACTCTGCAACTTGTGAAATACCACTAACTCCTCCCAACGGGTCTCAAAGCATTAACAGGAAGGGCAGCAGCGCAGCATCTCCCCACCGTGCCTACACAAGTATGAAGCACGGCATTTTAAAAAAAAAAAAAAAAAAAAAAAGTACGATCTCTTCTTGCAGCACATTGTTTTCAAGTCAAACTATGAGACTCCGGAGGGCCGGGGGGAGAGTGATGGCTGAAGTAGACTGCTGTTTCCCAAAAGCTGTGGCTTACAGCCAAAGCCAGGCAAGCATGGAGCAGATGGAGTCCTGGCAAGGCCTCTACTGTCCCTGCATTAGCAGCATCTGCTCATTACCCAGAACCCTCGTCTGCTTTATCTAATGCTCCAGGAAAAGCATTTTGATTTGATTCATTTCAGTTCGGTAACGTGCAACACAATTAGTGGTAAAATCAAACTGGAGGACTGCCAGTGCTGACAATAGGAAACAAGGCAGAAGAAATATGAGGCCAGTGGGTTGGAATTCAAAAATCACAACTGTGGATCAAGTTGCCAAGTCCCGTTGCCCCAGGTGTACATACAGTGCCCCCACTGAGTATTGGCATGGGCGGAGGGAACTTCATTTTCTCCCCATACATTTTTCTCTCATTTACCTCTCCTTGCAGCTTGTTTCTCAGAGGCTGACGCCGTCGGAAACATTCACCAGAAGTCACAATTCAATTTTTCTTTAGTGCCATCACGGAGTTACAATTCACTTTGGATGCAGGCATCCCAGTAAGACAAATCTTTCTCCTCGCTGTATTTCCTATGCCTTGGGAAGCGTTTGCTACTACTGAACCAGCAAAACAGCGCTGTAAGGCAGGCACGGCACGAGCAGAATCTGCCTGTTAGTTCTTCCCTGTGATCAGATGCCAAGGACATCGCTGCGTGAGCTCTGTTGAACTGGGAGAAACTGATGTTATCTGAACGAGTCTGCTAGCCAGGGATTCGACAGAGAAGTCTAGACTCTTTGCCTGACAGCACCACCTCCAACACTAGCAGATGGTTTCTCTGTGTTAGTCAAACTTACAAACAAAGAGAAAAGGGAGCTGGAAAAGTACAACAAAGAACAATCAAACACATTATCTTCAAAGTGGTCCTCTCCCTCCCCAAGTTTAAAGTAATTCTCTCCACCAAACTGTAAATATACACTTTCAGCTTCCAGTTAGTAAATATTTCTAAAATCAGTCTTTGTAATTCCCTATTCACATAGAAACTAATCTATTCTGACCAGGCTTCTCAAATCAGAGTAACTGCCATATCACAGAGACCATTAAAATTTCTACCCAAAAGCATAAACGACACCAAGCTTTACGCAAACTAGTTTAGTCACAGTGCACACAGGATTGACAACAAGGAATATGACAGAAAAAAAACCCTAGACAAATTATTAGATTAGTCAGTGGGAGACTACAAAGCAAACAAAAGACCCTCTGCTAGTCATTGTTTGGCACACCGGACAAAAAAGCCATCACTTAAAACTATCACTGTGTTACAATTTCCTACGACTCGAGTAAATAATACTAGCGAGTATTCTGTAATACCAGACTCGCTGTTGTCAGAAAACATTTCCTATCAACAATTTTTAGCCACAGAAAACCGTTCTAGCATGATCCACACTTGAAAAACAGCTAAGGATGCTGATCATCTTAAAACAGTTGTTTTCACATATAAAGCATTTAATTTACTTCTAAAATAAAATATATGGATTAGAGATTTTGTTTGGATTACCCATCTTCGGTTTTGTTTTCACATGCAGAAATGCCAGGATCAAAGATAGTATGCGTACAAAGCTCCCTAACTTTAAAAATACTCTTTATTCATACCTGAGGAGAGGTTTTTAAGTGTCAAATCATACATTTTAAAGAAAGGTGATAGGAGTTGAGTTCTGCCTGAGCAACTCAGCCTAGGATCCCAATTGGCTAGCACTGTCCAAACCTGACTTCTTTTAATTGCAGTTCCCACGTCCAGTAGATGTACGGTTGGTCTCTGGCTCTTGTTGTGCGTTATATAAACATCTAAGTATATTTAAACCAATGCATATAACCAGGATTTTATTAGGGTTTCATTAAATATTAGGTCACAGTTTTTATTTCTCTATATCAAAGTATATAATAACCCACCACTAGAAACCAATACTTCAGTTAAGAAAATGTGCATCCATACACTATGCAAAGAGCAAGACAGGATGCAGATTAATCAGACATGCAAGTTTACCAGTATTCCCATAACAAAGCTTCACAGCACCCCAAGGGAGTTTTGGACAGAGGAGAAGGCTGGTGGAAGAATATTTAATATTTTTATAGCAAAACAAGTTATTTGCTTAAGATAGTTTGGCTGGACTACAGCCTGGCACTCAAGCTTTGTGTAGCAGTTCCAGTAGGAATTAAACATCAGTTTTAATGGGTGCTATGTTCCAATGCCTCCTAATGCATTTAGGGTTATTGGCCAACTTTCTCACATAAAAGCAAGTGTGCGTGCGTGTGTGTGCGTATATACAGGATTACAGACACACAAAAAGCTGAGCACAGCTGCTTCATTTTTGTAAAGCCTTTTTTTTTTTTTTTTTTTTAAATAGGGAGGAGAATTGTGGTTACTTACCGTCCTCGTAAGCTGCTACAGCCAGAGAGCTGTTTATCCTCACAAAGGAGACATGTGGCTGAGGTCCAGCATCACCAGGACCATGCATTGGTTCCAGGATGGGGGCTGTGTAGTCCCAGGTGCGAGTGTCCCACAACCTCACTTCTCCTGATGTATATCTGGAAAAGAAGGCTATTACTCATCCCAAAACATCTGAAAAGAGGTAGCTGCAAGAGAAGGGAAGAAGAAACGAAAAGTGTCTTAAAACCCAACACCATTTACAGCTCCTACACTGATTCTCCTCCTGTTTACACACTCTGTGTGCAAGCCCATCAGCGTTGCTCGTTTTATTCCCATTTACTGAATGTAGCATCAAGTCTACTAAGACAGGCAGGTAAACCGGAGCTACAAGAACGACACGACTGAGCTACCACAAGTTACCAACTATCGATATTAGCTTTACAACTAGAATGCAAGGAGCGCCGGCCTCAAGGGAAAAAAGGCAATCAGTAACAAGTCTCAATTACATCATGGCAAGACTTGAAACTGTTTCTTTTCGGTCTTTAAAAATCTGTGATTGTGGTTTTGCCAAGGAAAGGCTGTTTAATCAGAGCATTTATGTACGTACATACAAGTACTCACATGCATACATCCATCTAACCTACTACTCTTTATAGAAGCTTCTTAATGCCTCATCAACAGATCAGATTTGCGTACATCTCTGAAGACTAATTAATTAATACAATTAAGTGTTGTCTTTAGAGTTAACGTGGTGCTGCCTTCTTTGCAGAAGGCTCTCTCACTGAAACAGCAGAAAAACTACAGTTTAACATCAAACTACAGTTTGCCAATGAGAAAATTAAAAAATAGAACTAAACTTCTCAGATAATACTGAATACATCTAAATGAATGAAGGTTGTTACACAGCAAGCAACGCAGAAACTGTTCCATGCCATCTATGCTGTGGCACACAACATACTATTAAAGAAAAAAAAAGAAACACTGCAGGCAAAGTAGAGGAGAAGCTCCCTCTACGACTGGTCAAAGAACACAGTTCAATAGCTATTTGGAAGAGTTCAATAATCATTTAAGATCAGTTTTGACAGAACTGTGACAATTAACACTGTCAAACAGTCTCAGATGTCTTTCTCTGCCATAGCTGAGACTTGGATTCTGTTGGAAAATGAAGGGTGCTTCCTGCTCTGTCAGCTTTGTTGTTACATCCCAACTTTGCAGGAAAAAGCATTTCAAAAGAATGATTCTTACAAGCCTCAAAGGTCTACCAGTTAGAAATCTGGCTGTCCTATGTTTATGAGGAAAATAAGAAAATAGTTATTTACAAAGGAGGTGAAGGAAAGTGCTTAATAAAGGTTTAGAAGATGTTGGACTTTGACCCAGGTCACCTAGTTCTTTGGGGAGCACCATGCAACGGGGTTACAGGTACTCTGGAGCAGATTACTCCCAACATCTCTGGGTGAAAATGCTCCATTTTATACAACTAATTAAAGTGCCTGAGGGGGCAGTGAAATCTGTCAAGCAGAAAGAGATGCACATTAATTCTCTGCACCGACTCAGGAAGAGAGAAGAACTGTGTCCTTGTCACCTGGCTTCCTCTTCAGTGCTTTACATGGTAAGACAGAAGAAAATGAGGGAATAGAGTGGGATAGCACTTCTCCCCTTTTCTCCTTCTGCAAAGGAGGCCCAAATCCCCTTACGAATCCTGCTTTCATTTCCAATTTACAGCAGCACCATTTAAAAAGAATAGATCGAGAAAGAAGCTTCCCCAAAGCAAAGCAAAATGTTTCATGTTGGCCCAAACAAGCAGTCCAGGTTAGTCCACAACAAATATCTTCAGTTTACAAAACTGAAAAGCGCTCATTTCAGATACATTTTAAAATCTGGAGATAAACCACAATGGGATAGGTAATTGCACAGATCTGCTGCTGTCCCCTTCAATAAGATACACACATAGCATTTTGGAAGCATTTTGAGCTGCTTTTTGTTTCCTTTTATGTTTGGGTTGGTTGGGGTGGTGTTTTCAACCTTCTCCTAACTGCAAAGAGTAGCAGATTACTCCCAAGGAGGAAGCCAAAATTCTCTTGTCACTAAGCGACCCTGAAAAGTGAGTTTCAAGGGAGACATACAATACTGGTAGAAATGACAGAACTAAGTGACAGAATACTAATTTTCATCCCCAAATAAGCAAGGAAGAACAGCATCTCCTCCTAGTCCATACACATACTCGCTCTCACATAGTCCAGTCTAGGAATGTAAAAAGAAAGACTAATAGATGGAGAAAACAGAACGACAGGAATAGAGAAGAGACACGGGGCTGGCTAATACTCTGAGCGCACTGCTGCTGTCTTTTCCACATAGCACGCAACACAAGTGATCCAGGGCTCAAGACACACTACCATCCATAAAAAATAACATGGACTGCAATCTTAGAATTAAAGATCCAACATCACAGTACCACAATAAGCGCTTAAATTAATTTTATCTCAGAATTCAACCAAGTCAAAATTTAGTTTGAACCATTCTTTGTTCTTGAAGAACCACCTGAACCACCTCTACAGCTAAGCTCAAACTGCAACAGAAGACCAAACGTTTCTGACTATCAGTTTGAAATAAATTTGACTCAATTCTGATGTTTTTGTGCTGGGACCTGTTAAACGCAGGAACTGTCTCTGCTCAGTAGGCTCTGCATCAGATCACCCTGCAGCCTCCTCATCCTCACCCCCTTCCTCTCCAGTGACGGATAGCACATGCTGAAGAGCTTTCACTTCTATACCATGAAGCCGTGCTGCTCTCCCACTCCCAGCAAGGACCTGTCGAACACAAGAGCTTGTTACGTGTCCCTCAGGTATGCTCTAGTAGGTTCAGACAGATACTACAGAACAATCCATAAGAGGATCCTGGCCATAGTGCTCATTCCAGTTCTGTCACGACAGAGAACGGGGAACACTATATGTGCCAGGAGAACCCTGCAAGCACCCATCAAACTCTACCTTCATGTGTGTCTGTCCAGAAATCCCACCAGTGCACTGAAAGATAGGACAAATGCTTTATGTTCATCAGGAAGAGGAGGGCAGTAAGGCATCTTTGCCCCTATCCCTCCCGTATCCCTCCTACTCCCATTTCTCACTCAGCAATGCCACTCACATCCTTCCCAGTGCAGCACGACAGCAAATCAGTCCCATGCGGCAAACCTAAAGGATTTGGAGAGATGTTACAAGACCATGCTGGAAACATAAGTGGAGGTCTAGGTTTGGGCAGGGAACCAGCATGGGGAAATGGGCGACATAAACCATCTCCTCAGCTGACAACACGCTCTGTTGGCCATCACCACCGCATGCCCATTTCCAGCATCCACTGGGCCTGTACCAGAACTGAACTGGAAGAATTTCAAACACAGATGAATCCAATTCAGAACTAAAAAATTTAATGGTTCAACTCTCTGCTTTTAATGCTGTTGTAAAGAGCAACACACTTTCAATTTGTAACCACAACAAAAGGCTTTTAAACTATTAAAGCATTGCCTTGCTGTAAAAAAATAAAAAGGCTGCTTTATTGCAGATAATTGGCAAATCTGCCATATCAATATAGATGGCTGAAGAGAAGAACACGCTGCACTTCACAGACCCTATTTCTAGATAATTTCAGGATTTCTATTCATTTCCTACCACAACAACTTTTACACTCGCCATGAAAATTTAGTTTGGTTACCAGCTACTGAATGAAAGAACCCTAGATTTAAGTCTTCTGCCCCAGAACAGGCACAGTCCTCAAAACTCATTCAGTTACTGATTTTTCTATCAAGATGGCTATGAAAGGCCCCCATCGCTTTCTGCTGGAGCGAAAAATAAAAAACAACCAAAAGCCACCTTTCTGTTTAATATAACAACGAATACATTCTATTTGCTATAATACCAACAGCATTCAGCAGCTGCTTTTTTTTCCCCTGGTGGGTGTAATGAGATGATTATTGGAGTGGCAGGTAAATACTCCAACATCTAATACAAGCCACTTGCGCAAAACCCCCCCACACCAACCCCAAAACCTACAAATTCTGAGTTCTCAAGAAATTCTGAGTTCTCAAGTTCAAAGGAAAAAAAAAAAAAAACAAACCAAAACCCCACATTAGAGACCATACCTGATTTACTTCGTTTAGAAAGGCTGTTCAAAGTCTTGCCTTCCCGAGCACAACAGGGAGCAACAAGAAAAAGAGTGTTGCTTACAACCCCAAGTTCCGCCTCTCCAGATACCCCCTGCCCTGCTGCCTTCCAAGGTGTTTCATCCACGCAGTGCCTGGCTTTCAGCTCCGGGTCTGCGTGCTTCTCTCCCTATTCACCAGCACAGTCATCCTTCTCTTAGCGTTCAACAGAGACTCTCCACCCAAGTAACTCAGCTTCTTTGATGGGACTTATATTTCACTTTGCTCTTGTTCTTCTGAACATTTCAGTGTATACACATGAGAAGTAGCAGCAAGAGAAAGACAAGAGCTATATTTTTCTAACTATACTTCTCCTTGACAAGCCAGTTCTGTAATTCTGGACAGATATGTAGACATCTGTAAAAATTAGTCTGCAAATTCAGCTTAAGCTCTGCAGATATGCATAAAAAACTTGTCGAAATGGAGCGACAATAGGTGGAATGCATATGGTACAGAGAAACTGAAAAAAATTAAATTCATATGGTATCTACAAACGTACTATAATAAAAATACCTACTCACTAATCAAAAGCATTTCGACTACTTTTTATTGGCAGTAACGTCATAATGAGATGAACAATTTCCTCGTGCCCTCTGACATGAGTGAAAGCAGAAGACTGAAGGAGAAGGAGCTGGGGGTTAAAAGCTGCTGATGTCCCACGATGGCTGGGAAGCAGGTGGTGAAGTGCAGAGCACATGCGGGAGGAAGCAGAGATGGAGGCTGGGCACCGCTCTAATGAAGTGGTGCTGAAGAGGCAGACGATTTCATAAGGAGAAAAACATCAGGAAACTGGTCAAAACACAGAGTCCCATCTGAAAAAGCTCAACTGTGTTGGATAGCACTAGCCAAAACAAATTTGGGGAAGAGGAGGAGGGGGAGGCTGATCTCTCTCCAGAGCCCCAGATGTCTTTATCATTGCCTAATGACAATTATACTCAACCAATTAAGACACTGCTATCACAGTTGCATTGTTAGTAAGCCTTTGGCCCTGAGTGTTGATGGCTGTCTAATTAGTGTTTGTGCAAAGTACAACTGCAACTAATATATAAACTGACAAATACACAAAAGAAAAACTGTTAGCAGGAACATTTTCAAAACAGTTGAGGCTCTACTCATTCAGTCCATGGCAGCAGCAAAGACAAACTGCTTTCCTTCATGGCTTGCTTACTGCTGGCACTGCAGAATTTCACTTCAAACAAGCGGGTCAACTAGACTGTTGCTGCGTTTCTGTTGAAACAGGATGCTGGTGTCAGTCCATTTTGTCAGCCGCCTCAAGCACACCACTCCAGGGCAAGTCTTACTACACTAAGTTGGTCTGAACACCAAAGACTTTTGATAAGACACTTCAGAAATCCGTTTACATTTTCCATATTCTCTAAAGAATTTGTAGCAAGAAAATAAAAAGGAAGGCGAAAGAAAAACCTTTGTTTCACAGTCAGGTTTGATTTCCAGAAGGCAAAGTCTGTTCAGTTTCCAGATACCTGCGGTGATCAACAAAACAAAAAAAACCCAACAACTTTGTTTCAGGCAGTCAGTGACCATCTGTTAATACTCAAAAGATCTTATTATGAAGTCCTTACAATGTCAATGCATTTTATTGAAGTCAGTAGGAATTTTGTTCAAGTAACAATCACTAGCTATAGCTCTGTTTAAACAGATGCCTGTTGATAAGCAAGTAAAATAATGAGTATTTTGCATTGTCTTGCTGCAACAAGCATCTCAGACCTTTCATCCTTATTCCACCAAGAGCAACTAACCAGTCCTTCATGTGGTTAATTAAGGTATCTAGTCAGTGACCCCGTCAGTAGGCTTAAGAATAAGGTCCAATTAAACATGCAAACCCAAGTCCAAAAGCCTTTCTAAGTTGGTTCAAATTGCTCCTAAGCTTCACCTTCTCTATAAGGCTCAAGTAAGACAGTGGCAATTCATAAAGTTCAATTTCAAAAAACCTCTTCATCAAAACCACTGCAAGTTGGAAGATACTTCAGTCGCAACACACAACGCTGAAATTAAATGGATTCTATTACCTTCTTTATACTCAACATTAAGACCCACAACTGTTCTCTGAAGTGAGGGGTAATAATGGACTGCTTCGATACATTTACCACAGTGTCAGATGCCTCACAGAGTAAGGCTGGATGAAAGAGGTAAAAGTTCCCAAGCCTTCCTGCGTTCTCATTTACAGTTAGAGACATTGATTTTGCTACTATGTATATAACCGACAGGTAGCTTGGCTAAGGGATTCCTTAAGGGAAGGATTCAGGAAAAACAGTCTAGTAGCAACGATGGAGTAAAGAACTACTTTATATGGCAGAAAGGAATATAAATAGAACACAATGACAAAAAAAAATGAAATACAAATGGAACAGAAAAGAGAAAATTTTCTGCTATTACATAGCGTGGCAGAAAGCTACACCATAAAATACAAGAAAAAAAACCAGATGAGGGTAAACCAAAACCAGCATTTGAAACTATCCTAACACTGGTAGAAGAACGTGAAGTAGAAAAGTAATGTCCCTGATTTCATCCCAACATTATTTTGGATTGCTTGATATATGGGTGCAGCTATGAAAAAAGTGACTACCTTGTACCAAAACGGATCTGGAAACACTCTAAGATTTAACATGTAGGAAATACATTCTGAGCATCCCTATGATCGGTGCCCAAACTCTTCTGCTGGGAACTTGACCTTCCAGTTCATCAACCCATGTCCCTCTGTGGACCACTCACAGAAACTGAGCTGCCGAGAGCTTACACCTTCATTCTTAAGGCCTTATTAGGAAACCATAGCTCTAGAAAGTGGGTTAAGCTGCTGGAGATAGCGTGCAGTTCTTCTGCAGCTTATCGTTGATATCTGTAACAAAATTAACATTTCGCCATCCTAAGTACTTCTGCATGCCTCACCTTCATATTAATTTTAAGTGCATGCAAATGTCATACCAAGGGAACAGAAACAAGCCAAAGGGTTATATGGTAGGCAAAACATTTTAATGAACACTTACAAAAGCAGAAGTTAGAGAAAGCCAAACTGTCTCTAATAATTTCTTTTTTAAGGCCAAGAATCTCCCATCATTTAGATCAAGATTCCAGTGGCTTGCATCAGCCCAGGCCCATTAATTAAACGAGCTGCTCAGACCAAGCAAACCTATTACTGTGGGTACTGCCTACGGCTGCTGCCATGACAGGAGAAAAAAAAAAAATTATCTTTTTCAAAAGAATTCAAGAGGAATTATGATGCAATTTGGGAGGGATCTGGTTCATCAGCCCTATTATTTCACAAAGGACAAACACGTAATGCAACAAATAAAACAATGGCTCCAGTTTCAGATACAGGCGAGAAAACACCATTTGAAGATGATGTCAATTGATATGTTTACGTGTTGGAGGAACACAAACTGCAAAACACTGCAAACAGCAGAGAGGAAAAGTATCACCTGAACTCTACGCACTGATGGCAACAGCCCAGAGGCTGGTAGGTTGTGAAGACAGTAAAAATGAAATGTTCAAGAAGTTTACTAGAAAGAAGGATGGGTTTGTCTGGCCTCAGTAGAAAACCAGGCTTTACAAGCTCAAAAATAACAACTGCAGCTTCAGAATACTGGGCATCACTATGCACACAGCGCATCTCACTGCAGCAACGCGTTCCCCTGCATCCAGCAAAACCTATAGGTAAACCAATAGCTTAATGGTCAGGCAGGCTGGAAAAGCATCTTTCACAAAGAGTCAGTATCAAGCTTCTACTATTGGTTTCACCTGAAAGGCTCTTTTTCACAAGATGACAGAAGCCAACGTGTTTGTCACTTAACACAACCTTACCTAACTCCCGTAGTTTGTCATCCGACCCCTCTGAACTCATGATGTCATCCTGTTTTCAACCCTCCTAAAGGTGACTCACTTGAAAAAAAGAAGGTCTGACACTTACTACTTCTTAACAATGATGAGAATGAGTGAAGAGAACACAAAAGGTTTGGGGAAGGTTGAAGGAAAAAGGCAAGTATTTTTACCTTCTGCCTTACTGCTTTGTTTTACATCCAGGCTCTCAGTCACTGGGAGGGGAGGGAGAAACCTATCAAAGTTGTGCCATTATACAAGTGAAATTTAAGCAATTAAATAAGGCAGGGGCTTATTCAGGCTGTTTAAGACTTTGGTTTGTTAACTTTTATTCATTTTCATTACTAATTAATATTTTGGTTTCCTCAGGTCTGCACGCTGAATTAAGATGCAAGAGCTAATAATAAATACCTTGAGAATAGCCCACAAGCCCTATAGCAAGAAAACCAAATTAGATGAGAGTTGACATGAAGTTTTAAAAAGCACAGAAAAGTGTTTTCAAGCCTTTCGGGCTAGTTTCACACATCATTATGAAGCTAAAAAGAGTGGCAAGCCCATTTTTTTAAAAAGTCATTTGCAGGTCACCTTTGAGCAAGAGGAAAGCAGAGTGGGAGGTGATCATAGAGAACAAAGAAATCTACCATATAGTAGCAGCTACTTATATGTCTGTATTTTGCTCATAATGACTTAAACTGAAAGGCCCAAATTGTTCAAACGTGCTGCAGTGTTTGAACTGTAACTCCCGTAAGATTCCCTCAGAACGAAGACAACTGTATGAAAATAATTTCAGTGCATTTATTTTCTCAGTATGAGAGAATCAAAACGTATCACTACCTCTGAAACAGATGATTCCCCTAACCACATAGGATATTTAGAAAGTTCTTCTTTTGCTTCTCATTGCCTTTATCAAGCATCACTTGGAGAAATACCACGTGTGCCAGGCATGCTCCACCCTGAAAGGGGAGGAAGGGTTAATCTGTTGATATATCGAGGCACTCAGAGCAGATGAATCCACTAGCCCTAACTCAAGAAATAAAATCTCTAGGAAAGACGACAGTACTTACTGGGGGAAGGAGGAAAATATCTGAAGTTAAAATGTAAAGAGAAGAACCAGGGGCTGATTCCCAGCCTAGTCTGTAAGAGGTGCAGGGACTGCACGCAGCATCTGCTAGATCGGTCTCTGTGGCACAGCAGAGGCATGCCCTTAAATCTCCATTTCTGCAAGCTCTTCACTAACAGTCTACCACTCTTTCTTCAGTCGAGGAAAACTGAAGAAAGAAAAAGCAGATATCTTTATATTTCTGGGTCTTTCGGAAGCGTTGTCTGACTCTGGATCTCTTCTGTTTATTTTCATTTGGGAAGCTTTCAGAGCTACAAACAGCAGCAGTAAAGCCACAGTGCCCTTTCTGCAAGCATAAAAGAGTTAACACAATGCACAATAAAACATCACCCCGACTCACAGCAGACTTGGTGTGGTTTTACGGGGTGAATTGTGAGGTGAGATGATCGCCACCAACACAAGGCAAGTTTACCACAGAGTTCAAGGACAGCCACACATGAGTATTTCACACAGAGCCAGTGAAACAGCAGAACAGTCTCACAACACGCTATGGACATGTTACACCACAGGATCCACTGTGTAATGACAACACAGTTCAAACAAGGACCAGATGCACGCTCCGAGATCAGTATCTCCAGGAGGACCTAACCTCTGACTACAAATGCCCATCAGTGTGGCTGTCAACACTGCCAAGAAAAAAATAAGTAGCATTTTACTGTCTGAACATGCGCTTTCTTTAAAAAAAAAAAAAAACAACTGAGATTTTATTAACAGAACGTGAAGAAATCCAAGCATTCTGTACTGAAATCAAACATACGACAGCATTAGGTACAGTGAACCTAATCATCAGTAGTAATTTATAAAAGCCCAGCGAGCAGACATAATTGCTTTAAGTAAACTCTGACTTAAAGACAAAACTACATTTGAATTGAATATGGAGAGGGGGGAGGACAACATCCCTTTAAAGACAATCCTTCGAGACATGTAACTGTAGAAAGGCTGGCGAATACAACATTGATTGGGAGTGAGGTAACCACAAACACCGCTGTCTCAAATGAAAAGGGATTCAAGGTCTGACCCAGAAAACAAGCATCGTAACCGCTGGGATGAAATTTTAATGATAAACACAAGATGCTCTGCATGCAGGCCAGATTGAATTATCTGATGTCAGCCAGTAAATGCAAGGCGCTCTGAGAAAGAGGAGCTGCTAGCAACCACCTTCGACTCGCAGCTCAGGTTGCACTTAATCAATCCTTGATATTCTGCCATCTTCTGGCTTGAGCTTTGGCAGCAGCGTGGAGAAAATAGAGTGCATGAAATAGGTACATTTCTCTAAGGGAGAGCTAACCCTGTATAGTTTATCTTTACTTCCTTACACAAAGTTAACAGAGAGTTCCACTCCTGAACCAGTTCAGGCAAACTATGCCTCTATGTATCACGCTTGTAGCTGCTGTTTTAAGTCACTCTGCTCACAACCTGTACAAATCCCTTTTCAGAAAGATTGGGAAAAAAAAAAAGCTCTACAGCAACTAAAATAAAAATTATTCCACTTTCCAGCAGAGTTTGAAGCAGTATAGTGAAGACAACAAGATCAGGTCTATCACAGCACAGGTTCAAATCAAATAAGATTGTACCCAAGCTTGCTCGAAGACTCCAAATACACAACAGCCCCAGCATTTCTGCCGGAGAACCTCTCTCTCCACCTCTTCTTAAATTTGTATAACCATTCTCTGATCTCCCAAGATCCCGAGTTGAACGTCCTGAAAGCAGGGAGCAGCTGCTATACACTGCCACAGTTTCCAGCTATAAAGACAGAGCGTAATGCCTGGCTGGCCTGACCGAGCTGAGCCAGAGCATTGCAGCTGCTCCCCAAAGTCAGACATCAAAAAACCTGCTAAAAACTGAGTGGCCCTGTTTTTCTCCAGTGCAGCAACTTGACTACAGAGGAAAGAAAGGTAAATGATGCCACAAGCCACTGCTTAGAGAACCCCAGGAAATGCCACACACAAAGTTAGCTTTAAGATGATCACTGACTTCTCAAGTCTTGCAAAGTCACACATCAGTTTAGCTTTATGCACATGGTAAGTCTTGCTGTAATCTATGATTATTCACATGTAAAGCTAAGCACATAAGTGTTTGCGAAACTGGAGATATAATCATTAAATGTAACAGATAATTGATATTTATACTGAGAAGAAAATTGACTTCTGTTAACCTCAGCTATTAAATTACTTCTTCAGTACTGAAAGAATGCAACAGCTAGCTATTGATCACCAGATTCATTACACTTTTATGACAAATTTGAAAGCACAATGCCATTAAGTACAATACTATAAGCTGGGAGAGAAAGGGGGAGGTTATGTTTGGATTTAAAAAACAAAAAACAAACCAACAAAACCCCAACAAATTCCTCAATCTAGCTATCCTAAATACTTACCAAATGCACATAACAAAGTATTTCCCTGCAAAATTTGCTAATGCCCTTGGAAGTTTTAGTTACAACTTTAAGTCTGTCTTGTTTGATATTTACCATAAGATATTATTGGGAGGTGCGACAGTGTGCTACTGTCTTGCAGCATTCAATCATCACTGGCAGAACAACAAATTTGTCTTCTTTTGGGCAAGATTCACAGAACAGTTTTCTGCTTGCAGCAATTTAAGAGATGCTTTCAGAGATCTTGAGCTACCAAAGCAGAGTGAAGGGCAAGTAGTAAGCAGCAAAGGAAACATTATTGCGTTCTAATATTCTAAACACTTCATTTCATCAGGTAAAGTCAAACAGCTGAATTCTGATTTCCCCATGTTGTTTTATCAATTATATGCTCATAGCTTCATAAAAAGATACTTCATTACTAAAATTCATTTTCTCAGAGAAGGGAAATTACTCAAAAGTAATTTGAGTGAAACCCATAACATCGCTCTTCCTAATGGATACACACGTGCAGCTTTTCCCTCAGTGGTCTCTTACCTGCTCACCTATTTTCATGAACCTTTCAGGAACCTAAATTATTTAACGGCACCACCTCCCTTCACCATGCCATCTGATGCAAACTCACCAAAAGAATCAAGAGATACTGGAGGAACTGGGGAACCGATACGAAAAGACTGTGTGAAACTGCATAAACCCAACTTTCACAATACACAAAGCTAAAATATGGGCTATTTGAGTTTAATATGCAGGATTAATATCCTTTGTTTATTAATTCTTTAGAAATTTAATTTATTCTGCCTACCTTCTATATATTGCATGTTTGGATATAATACAATGGAGAAAAGGAAGAAAAAGAAGAGCTGGAAGTTTTGGCAGCAGCATGGGGACAATTGGGGTTTCTGGCTCCCAAAAAAGTACAGGAGGTTTCATTAGAGACAGTGGAACAGATAGAGTAGTGCAGATCCCTAGCCAAGGCCAGGAAACACACCGCCCAAGCTGAAGGGCACAACAGAAGTCAGGTTGCTGTCCGCAGAGCTAGATCCCAGCTGCAGACCACAGCAAGCTGGGAGCTGCAGTGTCTTATCAGCGGCTCAAGGAAGTCTCAACATCAGGCACGAGCCAACGTAAGATCTGCGGCACTCCAGCCACACAAATTCTTCAAGCCTCTTCCCATGGCCACTGTTTAGGTTAACCACTGTGTGGCACTGCCCCTCTAGAGGTCACAGACTACGCAGCTCTTCAGCAGAAGCATTTTCATTGCTGTAACGCAACCAATTACAGCAGCGAAAACATCGCGTGAAAAGTGGAGAAAGAGAAGCAATAGTCAATGACTAGGACAGCAGAGAGAATAGAAAGGGAGACCTCCAAATGCAGAAGTAAAACAAGTGGAAGAGCATCTAGTAAAAAAAAAAAAAAAACAAAACACCACCACACACAAAACAAACCAATCATCAAAGATTAAAATAGCCCTTTCACTTCTGCCATCTGCTAGTTTAGACTTCCACTCTCAGTTGCCCAAGAGCATTCAAAAGCATTTCAATGTATATGGGAGTTATCTACAGGCGATGTATTTCAAGGCACCTTTCTTATAACCAGTGTGTGAATTTTATAGTATTTTATAAGTAGTTTTCTCTAATCCCACAATGCATAAGCATACCATTAACATGAAGTGCTACCATAAAATATGGAACTCTGATATGTTAAGGACAATGTCCTCTGACTGCCCCAGGATGACATCATTTTTATTTACTTGTGTGACTTCTTCTGGAGGGCTACTAATTACTGAACCTGTAAAATTCAAGCAGAATACAGTAAAGCCTTACACCTGTTGAGACAGTCACGGTAACCTCTTCTAAGAGTTTGTGAGGTTCTTAAAATTGTATGTAAGAGTGTAAACCAAATGAATAGCTAACACTAAATCAAGGTCCTGACAAAGCTTTATATTAGGAAAAGAGAAGTTTGAGTTTCTCTATTTTTTGGGCAGTTTTTTTTTCCCCCAGATTGTCTTTTAAATAACAATGGAGAAAAGTAACAGTCCTTCTAAAGTTATCTTGCCACAGCACACAAAAATATCCTTGTGATTAAGAGATTTTTATGGAAAAAAATAGTAAAAAGAGCATTTTTCAGTAGATGTGTACAATATTTAATACATTCTGTGTGCTTCCACAGCAAAACAATAGATACAGTTCATCAGAATGTACTATAGTCTTTACAGTGACTACATGTACATGAGATAGCTTTTTGAATAGTACAATAAAAATTTGCACTGCTGAAATGACTTGTAGATAACCATCATCATCAGCCACTTTACGGACAATCTACCTCACGGTGCTGGTTTTGGCTGGGACAGAGTTAATTTTCTTCATAGTAGCTGGTATGGGGCTATATTTTGGATTGTGCTGAAAACAGGGCTGATAATACAGAGACGTGTTAGTTACTGCTGAGCAGTGCTTACACAGCATCAAGGCCTTTTCTGCTTCCCACATCACCCCACCAGTGAGTAGCTGGGGGTGCATGAGGAGTTGGGAGGGGACACAGCCGGGACAGCTGACCCCAACTGACCCAAGGGATATTCCATACCATAGGACGTCATGCTCAGCATATAAAGCTGGGGGAAGAAGAAGGAAGCGGGGACGTTCAGAGTAATGGTGTTTGTCTTCCCAAGTAACCGTTACGCGTGATGGAGCCCTGCTTTCCTGGAGATGGCTGAACCCCTGCCTGCCGATGGGAAGTGGTGAATGAATTCCTTGTTTTGCTTTGCCTGCATGCCCAGCTTTTGCTTTACCTATTAAATTGTCTTTATCTCAACCCACGAGCTCTCTCACTTTTACCCTTCCGATTCTCTCCCCCATCCCACCGGGGGGAGGAGTGAGCGAGCGGCTGTGCGGTGCTTAGTTGCCGCCTGGGGTTAAACCATGACCCTCACCCACAAAGGAACTGCAGTCAGAAAAATTCATTCTTGTTGCCTCAAACAGGTGCTTCTTCTGAATTTGTTAAAAAGCAGTACATGAGATTTCAAACAGCGAAGATTAAGTGAGCATTACGCAACCTCATACTCACCCAGCAATAACAACTCCATCGCAAGAATGCACATCACAAAGAATTTTTCCCAGCTCATATTGCAGCTGGCTCACAGCACCAATGCGGTTCTGCACAGAAAGACGAGACATGGCATTGGTACTGCAATACATTCATCGACCAAGTTAATTTGCTGCTTCGTGGAAAACTCTGAGCTCTGCTATTGCTACTGACAAGTTGTAGTGCAGCTGAGAGAGAAGGCACATCTATTTTATGCTTGCCGCCTGGAATTTTTAGACAGAAATGAAGGAGAAAGAAGCTATCACTCTTCATTATCATTTATAATCTTTAGGTAGAGAAACAACTATCACAACAACAACAACAAAGTTATACCTTTCTTTTAGCCAGGATATGTAATGAACAGGGGAAGGAGTCTTCATCTTAAAGGCTGATTCTCATTATCAAGGGATGGTTGAAGTATAAACATCTCTCTCTCACCAAAGTCAATGGAGCAGCATAGCAAACAGAAAGACTCACTCCCAAAGTAATCAGTCATCGGGGGAAAAAAAAAAAGGTATTACAGCTAGGGCTAAGTGTCATAAATCCTTCAGCAGCTTTCCCCTTTTAACTAGCAAAAAGAAGCTGCAATACAAAAGACCAACTTTTCACTACCACTTGCTTGAACCAGGTTCCCATTTTTCTACAGCATCTGGATCCCATTAAAGAAATTCCCTTTTACCTTCCAGTTGGTTTTCAAAGTGCGCTCTCTGGCACGGCAGTTCTTGAGGGCGAGCTTCCAACAGGAATGATCAGAGATGCTCGTATCTAATAGGTATCCTTCCTGTTGGCACAACCGGTACCACAACACTTCATCTTCTGCAAGTACTTTCCATGTCCTGCTGACCTAGAAATCAAATTTTTATATATATATCTATATCTCTCTCTCTCTCATAAAGTTATAACTAAAAATTAGATTTCATATACAATGATTTAAATAACATCTGAAATATACACATATAAATCAATATAGGCCTGCACTGAGACTAAATTCTTATCTAAACCAACACATTTGTTCACCCTTTATACTACTGAGAGTATAAAAAAACCCAAACCTTTAACAAAATGCTTGGGTTTTGTGGATTCTTTTGAAAATAAGTTCTACTTATTTGAGTGAGTTTCTACTCCACTAAAACTCCATGCAACATGGACACCGCTGTTTAGCGGCCACACTGCCAACCTGAAATATCGGTGTATTAGAAAATTTTGAAGAGAAAAGCAGCAAGAAAACAATTAAGACAGCACTGTAAGTTTAGAGCAAAAACATGAATTTAGTTTCATATTTGTAGCTAAGAAAACCTCTCAGATCACACCACCATATCTCTAAAGTCCTACTGACAATGCCTGATTAGGTTTGACATTAGTGATTTATAACCTATTGTATTACAGTATGCATAAATAGGAATGAATTATTAAGTTTTTCAAGTAGCCTCAAGTTGCTGTCCATTTCAGAGAGAACAGCTTCATCATAATCAATTGTGGGCTTAGAATTAAAGATTCAAGAGGTAAGAGCCAACTTAAGTAGCATTTGTTCTCTCTAATTCTTAATTTAAAAAAACAGATGTAACCAATGAAAACTGCTACCGGTGAAAGCTGCAATCAATTGTACGCTGTTACCAAAAGATTTAAAAAAAACCTTCTCAGACTGACATAATTTTTAGCAACTTACAATTAAGCATCTAATGTCCGTTTCAATCCCAAGATTACACCAAGAATCTAGGTCTCTCACTGATACAAACTCTCACAGGACCATCTCTTTGTGTTTACTTGCCATTCGTTCCACGTTTACACACAGATACAACATGGCACAGGGAGGCAAAAGATGAACTATTACTTGTTCTCCATTTTATAAGATTAATCTCCCTTGTATTTTATCATTACCATGCACACCTTGCTTCAGACTTCTTAAAACCACAGCTTTCAAATACAAAGTATAGCTTCACAAAATCATATATCACGAGGAATCCTGAAAGTATGAGATCCTTTTGGCTGGTACAGATTTGCAAGAAGTCCACGCAGAACACAAGCCATTGGAGCAACAAAGCGTGTAGTGAGGCTTACAGAGAGGTTAGGAAAACAACACCCCCTGCCTTAAATAAATCAAGCAGTCTCAGAGTTTGTAACGTGATCTGTAAAATTTTACGTATGATGACTTGGAAGAGCATGCCTTAGTCTGCCGATTAAATGCAGCATCAGGCCAAGACTGACTAGTCAGCCCAACCAAAACACCCACAACATCGCAGGGAGATAGCAGCTAACATCCAGAAAACACCCAGCAACACAACCCTGGGCCTTACAGTCTCCTTGGGTCACAGTAAGTGCAAAAACATCTTACACGCATGGTCCCAAACCTCCTTGCATACTATGTAGTCCCCAAACAGTGGGACAGTATGCTCTGCAACGAATAGCATAGATCTGCCCTTGAAAACTTTATGAAGCTTCTAGCCATCTCGTTTACGTTGTGTTGCCTGTTGGTCCTGCTGTAAAGACACTCATGTATCATTACTGCTCTCAAAAACCAACATCCCAGTAGGAATCAAGAATTGCATCATAATATCATCTCATGACCCGTTTCTTCCAAGGGGAAAAAAATAAAAGTTTAATATGAGAGAAAAAAGGAGGGTGGACTGAGTAACCTGCATATGTTTTTAAGATTTGATACCTACATATAAGAGCAGCTCTCAAACAGGAATATCCAAGTCCAATTCTAGTTATTCACCAAAAGACCTCAATTCAAACTAGCAGACATACAATCCCCTTCCATCACCAGACAAAGAAAACAATCTGGATAGGGCAATCATAATGTCTTACAAATGACAGAAACAGCACCAAGTCTTCTCTAGCATTATACATCATCCTGTAATAAAAAAAGCAGTGCTTAATGCTCCTGTCCCTATAGGGACACACTCAGGAAGTTCAAAAGCAAAAAAAAAAAAAGGCAATCCAAATTTCAAACCATTAGAGTTTAGTGGGGAATTTGCTCTCAATTTGATTTTAAAGTAATATAAATCCATATATTATCTCTCAAAGTAAAAAAAAAAAAACCACCCAGCTTTTTGCTGACACACAAAAAAAGCAGCTGCTCTGCAGGAGCTGAGCACCCCGGCCAAGCCCGGTTGACAGTAACGGCACCTCTGTCCCCCTCCCACAACAGCAGCACGTTTCTGCTGACATTGAGCGGACAGGCTAACACACAAGCAGAAGTAAACAAAGCCAAACTACACCAACTTTTGCCTTGCTTTAAAAAAAAAAAAAAAGAAAAGTAAAAACACACACCTTTGGAGTTTGCCAAAATAGACAATGTTGTACAGACCTTTCTAGTTTCAAGGTCTTAAAAGCATTTTATAAAGACAGTAAGAAAAAGGCGGGGGGGGGGACACAACTACATAAAATTTAGACTGCCTTTTCAACTTTCAGGAACAAACATTCAAGGGGAATAAAGATCCTATCCTATTATGATTTTTTTAAATCAAATTACATCGAATCCTGCTGCTTTACAAGCATGAATTTCCAAAGGGTCCCTAACGCAGCCTTTTCTTAATGCACCAAAACTGGCATGACAATCCCTTGTAAAAGCCCCACTGAGCGAGCCTCAGCTGCAAGAAATCTCTAATAAAAGAGTCTCAAGCATTTCACTTTACAGCACCACTGTGAGCTGCCGCATTAAAACCAGCCATTGGCTTGAAGTCAGCTTTATTAGACCTGCTTGACTTCGAGTTTCAGGTGAGGCCCCGAAAGTCAGAGCATTAGGGCTTTATTTATACACACCCATACATTTTGCTTGTTGGAGAGTAGCTGAGACATGCAAAGCTCTTATTAAACTATGAACATCATTATTTCCAAATCTACACAATGGAGAAACACCACCAACAATCAATGACAACATCTTACACAGTTGTTTATAGATTTAGAGCCCCCAGTTTAATTTTGTCTTCAGTGTTCCTATTATCTTTTTGCTACAGTTCTTAACTGTTCTCAGCAAAGAAACTTTGGTTGGCCCTGAGCTCCACACAGGAACAGTTTTATATCTTATAGTTCAGCAAGTAATAATGTTATGAAGTACTTCAAAGGCTTTTGCTGACATAGGTTTTGCTATCTGGTTTTGTCTTTGGGGGATTTTAAAAAAAAAAACAAAACCACAACACACTAAAAAAACCCCACCTCTTCCATCAAATCCTAAACTTCTAATCCTACCTAAATCAACTGGCTCAAATCCTAATGAAGGTTTATTCATCCTTCTCCATCTGATAACTGTCTTTGTTTCATTAGGTTTGTTTTCTTCCCTAGACACAAAGACATAGTCAAGGTTCATTCACTGAAGCCAGGGGCCTCAATTAGAAATATCTGGACTTTCAGTTTAGTACAATACGTAGCGCCAAATAGTATTTAATCCAAAGTCATTCAGATGGAAGCCATACCAGGCGGAAGCTGCTCATCTTTTCAATTCACAGCCATAATAATAGAATCATCATAGAATGGTTTGGGTTGGAAGGGACCTTAAAGATCATCGAGTTCCAACCCCACCGCCATGGGCAGGGACACCTGCCACTAGACCAGGTTGCTCAAAGCCCCATCCAACCTGGCCTTGAACACTTCCAGGGAGGGGGCATCCACAGCCTCTCTGGACAACCTGTTCCGGTGCCTCACCACCCTCACAGGGAAGAACTTCTTCACTGCATCTCATCTAAATCTACCCTCTTTCAGTTTAAAGCCATTACCCCTTGTCCTATCACAACATGCCCTTGTAAAAAGTCCCTCTCCAGCTTTCCTGTAGGCCCCCTTTAGGTACTGGAAGGCTGCTAGAAGGTCTCCCGGAGCCTTCTCTTCTCCAGGCTGAACAACCCCAACTCTCTCAGCCTGTCCCCATAGGAGAGGTGCTCCAGCCCTCTGATCATCTTCACGGCCCTCCTCTGGACTCGCTCCAACAGGTCCATGTCCTTCTGATGTTGGGGGCCCCAGAGCTGAATGCAGTACTCCAGGTGAGGTCTCATGAGAGCAGAGTAGAGGGGGAGAATCCCCTCCCTCGACCTGCTGGTCACGCTTCTTTTGATGCAGCCCAGGATATGGTTGGCTTTCTGGGCTGCAAACGCACATTGCCAGGTCATGCTGAGCTTCTTGTCAACCAACACCCCAAGTCCTTCTCCTCAGGGCTGCTCTCAGTCCGCTCATCGCCCAGCCTGTATCTGTGCTTGGGATTGCCCCGACCCACGTGCAGGACCTTGCACTTGGCCTTGTTGAACTTCACGAGGTTCACACGGCCCACCTTTCAAGCCTCTCAAGGTCCCTCTGGATGGCATCTCTTCCCTCCAGCATGTCAACTGCACCACACAGCTTGGTGTCGTCAGCAAACTTGCTGAGGGTGCACTCAAACCCACTGCCCATGTCACCGACAAAAATATCTGTTAAACAGCGCCGGCCCCAATATCGGCCCCTGAGGAAGGCCACTTGTCACTGGTCTCCACTTGGACATCAAGCTGTTGACCGCAACTCTTTCAGTGCGACCATCCAGCCAATTCCTTATCCACCGAGTGGTCCATTCATTATTTTAAGCCTCATCCTGAGCCCAGGATATCCTTATCCATCCATTTCTCTGCTTGCTCTCTAAACTACAAGGAGGATGGATGACTACTTTTACCCACATACAACCCTGATGTGAAAGTATGCTCAAAAAATACATGAGATTTTCTTTTTTTAAATGTATAAACACCAAAAGCCTAACAGTTTGACAATTCCAGAAGCTCTAGAGGCAAGCACCCAAAATTCTTGATTTATGCAAGACAATTCATTCTTAAATTCCTAGAAACAGCCTCCCTTGTCCTAGATACATACACAATTGTTGTGTTGGTAAACATTTCTAAACCTTCTCTCAGATGAAAATGCTAACAGTTCAAGGCAATTTCTGACTGATCCGTTCAGAAATAAAACTGCCTTAGCATTGCCAAAATTCAGTACATACTGTCGAGAAGTATTTCACACCACAAAATGCAATTTATGCAGTCTCTGGTATTTACCAGAGAGCAGTAACAACTGTAACTATACGGAGAAGTTCATAGATGAGACACATCGCCTTATCACAAAGCTGACAGTTTAAAGGCCAGGTCCTCAGGCCACGACTGAAGCTAATTGCAGGTATCTGCAGTATCAGCCTCAAATAACGCAAGAAATTCTGATGCATTTCAATTTGTCATACCTGTGGTGTCCTAAGTGGTTGTTTTTCTTTTCCCTCTATCTCACAACCAGGAGGAAGAACTGACTGTTCTCAAACCCGCTCATCACAGAAGTTACAAGAGAGTTGCTCGTAGTATAGATATTTCTTTCAATGGTGAGAACAGAATCAAAAGGTGCTCATAGGGCTGGCACAAAGCAGAAGGAAAAATTTACCATTACTCTGAACTGTTCTGCTGCCACATTAAGTCCTGGACACCTTTCTCCTTGAACTATAAACATAGGTATCAACAGGGACTGGTCTGCTGGACACTACAGAATATATTACAACTACCTCGAACCCACCAGAGCTCAGGAACTGATGACACCATTAATTTACATGCTGCACATGGCTTTCGTATTTCAAGTACCATACAGATAGTTTGTGTTTTATAGCACTAATTCCACAAATCAAAGAAAAGCTGTGGGGAAGAGGGGGAGGGGGAAATATCAGGGTGAAATTAAAGTTCTCCAGAGCAGTCTCTGGTGTGATTAAATCTCAAAGAGGCTCTGCAGTCAGGCTACTTTACTGTTAGTTACCAATTTGGCATAAAGAACTAAGCAAACAGGTTTTCTCCAAAGACACTCACATAGTTCATGATGCCAATTCCACTAACTGGCCCAATTTCACTAAAATCCCAAGGCGCCTTAATAAAAAAAACCTTTCTACAATAACACCGTAAAGCAGCAGGGCTTTCCATTTAACAGAAGAGGGCTTCCCCCCTTCAAAAACAAAATCAGCAAGAGAAAAATGAAAATGGTATTTATTTTTATTGCTTTGCTTTTTATTTGAACACTTAAAAAGAAGCCAGCTCTGCACTAAAAGCATATTCATCTCATTCGGAAAGCCCTGTAAAGTGTAAAACACTGGGCATTTGCTCAGCTACCTGGCAGCTGCCACGCACGACCAACTGACTCAGTCTGAGAAGGAGAATGAGAAGTGTGGAAAATTTTCTCAGTGTTAAAACACATCTTATGAGAACAGGTTCAAGTTAAAAACCGAAGCGAGAGAGAGAGAAATCAAGTGCAGCCCAAGCACAGAGAAAAGGAGCAGCCCTTCATCAGCCAATCTTTTTACTATGCCATGAGGTAAACTGATCACGCTGGGGGCGAGGAGAGAGGGAGAAAGAATAACCTTGAAGTAATCCACTTCAAAAATGCAACCCTGTTCCATTTCATGGGATGAGGCCTTTACTGATCACATATCTCTACCTCAAACAACAGAAACTCGAGCATATCTGAAAGCTTCACAGTCTTCTGGACAGCAGCAAAAAACAATCCTAGAGAATTTTTTCCTCTGCGACAGAAGCCCTGCAAGAGGAATTATTTTTCTTTTAACAGTCCTTGTTCCTAAAAGGCATTAGCAAGTCAAAGATTTAAGCAATAACCATGTGTAGCTATTTAACACTATGACTTGCTCACACTGAACATTAAAAGCCCAATTTCATTTCAATGCATGTGCCATTTGGATAATACTTGTGTCGAGTTTACCATCCACAACAAAGCTATACTCTGTCTGTCACTTTTCAATTTTTACATGTTAACATTTCTTTCTCTTACAAACAGTTCAGGGCATGGTTCGAGTGTAACACAAAGAATGGCTTTGGTTGGATTTTTGTGAAGTTGCAAGATGTGCTTTGTACATAAGAGTTCAATGAACACCAGCCTGAAACCCTAAATAGCGGCCATGGCAGAAGCTGGCAATGAATATCCACAATATTCTACCTATTTCACCGGGTAATCAGCACTTGCCCATTAAGTTTGCTTTGAAGACTCAGAGAAGAGGTTCATCATTCCACGTGTAAAGAAAGGAGATAAAGAGGCTTAATAGTGTGGGCTGAACAATATTAAGCATAGTCAGGTGTATGTGAGCGTTTAAGTTAGTAAAGCTACTTGAAGAGACAGGCAGTTTACAACTACACATAAATTACGGACCATGTCTGAGTACAGACTGGAGAAAGCATTATCTTAAAGTATCACTGAAGAAACATACAAACCCCTTGCGGGGCAGGGGTGAGGAAATCAGCGTCATTTAAGAATTTAGCCTCACATGAAATTACTACAGACAAAAAGTTACTACTCCACCTTCCATGGTTCAAGTCACACACTGAAAAGTGGGAGGAACAGCTTTGTTGACATGCCCTTAGCACTGCAAAGGGCCAAGTTCTAAATATTGCAGTAAGACACTCACTTGTTTCTAAATACATTCACTTGAATCAAAAGAGCTTTGCAAGTATATATTTTAAATTTTAAGGCTTCATTTTTGTCCAAGCCACAAATGTTTTATTTAACTCTACTCAACTGCAAGCTATAAATCCAGCTCATTTACTACTTTTTTTTCAATATTCAGCTGTGGAAGTATTTCCAGTAAGTACAAGCACAATCAGCTGAGCTACCAGGGCTACCACACATCTTCCCTGCATCAAGGTGCCTGACTGTTTCTTGTTTCTATGCTTCCTGGGAGTTTAATGTAAATCTAGTCGAGTACAAAAATTCACATCAGTGGGAACTGGACCGTGGTGAATGGAACAGTGACTGAGAAGACTCCTGACAAGACTCAGAGGGTCAGTGATCCCAAGCTGAAACACAAGTCACAAGCACGAGTTTAAAAAGCAAGAGAGAAACCAGATTACTGGTTGTGAAAGGAAAGGAACTCATGCTGCCATCAGCCCACATTATTGCAGTCTTCAGAAGCGTCTCTGAAGTAACTCAGAAGATCCTATTCAGCAGCGCCATCAAGGTGCCTGACTATTTCTTCCAATTTTATGTGGTATCAGAGAAGCAAACCGTCAGCAGCACTTACCTGAGCACACCTTCCCAATTCAGTCTTGCCCAGGTACTGAAATATCTTCAGTGCCAGTTCATAAGGCAGCTGGATATCAAAGAAAGGAACCTCATTTATTTCATTCTGAAAAGAAAAAAGAGAGAAAATAATTTTTTAGGCTTCTTTAACGCACAGCTAGATAGTTGCAAAAGTTACCACGGTATGAAGAAAGGACGTTGTATCCTCAGTGCCACCACAGTTGCATAAAAAAGGCAGAAATAATTCTGCCTCTCTTTCCCATAACAGCACAACATCAGACAGACCCCGCTGGCATGAAGGTACCCGAGCTACTCCTTGTTCTCTCTGAGTCATATCAGGTAAAGAATATTAGAAGGCTAAGTGGAGCTAAAACGCAAATTGAGGAAAACTGTAAGGCTTATCTACACTCAGATGGCAGAGAAAGGCAAGACACAAGTTCTAGTAAAAAAGTTTGTCTAAGGTTTCAGCATTAAAAAGACAAACAAGTAAGCACTTTGATGACATATGCCCATTATTAGTTTCATTTACAAGATTTCAAACACAGATGATGGAAAATTAACAAATATTTTGATATAAAACTGAATTAAGATGATGTTACAGTTTGTCTCTGTCATTCATTAATAACATATGTCTTTTTAATATGAAATGTGCTGAAAGAGTCGCTGCTTACTTGATCAAGTATCTAAAAAAAAAATTTAAACCCAAAGAATCCATCATTTTAATCTAACAGCTAAATGCAGCACATACATTTTTCTTAGATTTTTTTTGTTTGTTTTAACTATGTAATTACTAAATCATCTTCCTGCAGTTATCACATCAAGATTTGTCCTCTCCCTCATTTCTGTTTGGATATTCCAAATTTTTACACTGTATAATAGAGAGAGCACAATCAGCCCATTCTGACCACTTTTATGTCATCCATTTTGAAGTTTTGCCCTCTAGTGTTTTCTCCTGGTTTCTGTACCCTCCCCCCCGGTGCTCCCAAACACCTGATCACTCCCCATCAATCCCCATGCACAAAATCAGCTGCTCAGTTAAAACCTATCTCCATTGTTTGCCATCAGAAAGTCAGGCAGATCCCAAATCAGGATCATCCCATGCCTCTTCACATTTCTCTAGCCCCGATACCTTTGTTTCTTTGTAGGTCTCTTCCACAACTACTCCTTGCTCTTTTAAACCTGGACCCTTTGCTGTACCAACGAAGCAGCAAAAACAGGCAATGCTGGGTTTATTTAAAGCACAGTTACACAGGAAAACCATTGTATAATATGGTTGCGTGGAAGGCTGCATTAACCTTTTAATGCAAAAGGCATTCTGCACTGGATAAGTGTTTAGACAGCACATATACGGGCAATGTTCCCATTAGGTCTTCTCAGCAAAAGAGTACCAGTTTATAAACACGGGAACTTCGCACTCATTCTAAAGTTACTTGAACTAGGACCTGCAGCCAACCTTCCTGCTCCCCTCCCTCCTTGTCCACAATTTCCCTGCACAAACAGCTCCTTTTCCTTTCCTTTCCCTCTGCATGAGGACCACTGGCTCCACTCCCTGCTGTGGATTTGCAAGGAGATTGTTTGCTTTCATGTGTTTTAAATTGCATCTATTTCCAAAGGGGACACCAAAGAAAAATATAAAAGGAACTCTGAGAGCGCATCTCCACGGCCACATGCAGACAGACCCCAAGCTGGCCAGATGTGAACCAGCTCGGATCCAGGAGCCGCATAACCATTTTAGAGCAACGCGCTGCCCAAACAAATACGATGAGCCATTCGGCAAGGCTTATTAGCTCTAGGCTTATGAGCTCAGGCACAGCACCACTATGAATATATCGCTTCCAAATTGGAGTTGACTCACGTCCAACCAGCAGAACCTGGTCTGTCTGCGTGTACCCAAAGGTATCATCAGAAGGACTGCCTGCCTACAGACAGACCAGTACAGACACAACAGTCAAGACCGACAGCTCTCTCATGAAAAAAAGGGGGGGAAGAACAAACAGCTATACAGATATTTTTTTTTAAACTAGCCTACAAGAGTATTTATAGGCAAATTGTAAGCAGGAGCTTGCAACAAAGCACAAGCAACGGCTCATACTAATCCCATTCTAATGCAATCTTAACATTAGAGAGAGATCAAGGTCTTCACTTCTTACATCCCAAAAATTCACGCAGCTTGTCTTTCGCACAGTGCTCACCACTGCAAACAAAGCGGTAATGTTAAGTCAGCACCAGCCTGTCTAAAAGTCTACTGGAATGAATCCAAAACTCAAATACTACCATCCCCTCTGAGACAGATTTGGGCTCCTGTGTGCTAATGGAGCACTAATTCTGTAAATGGATTAATTTGTGCCTTGCAGACAGAAATTTAATCTGTTCCTTTTAATTTTTTTAAGCAAAGAGTAATTAGTCACAGTTAGGTTAGTGAGAAGCAAGAAAATGGGTTTCCCCCCTAGTTTTCCTACACTGTAAATAAAATCTCTATTGCATTTAGAGGATTTACCAAAATAACTTTTATCTGGTTCAGAACTGTATTTAAGACTATTTCCAAATTAACTCCTTTATTTAAAGAATTAGTACTTGTTTTCTTACTACACTGCCGTGTCACAAAGCAGGATACCCTTTACTGCACCTGCATAAGCAACAAAACCTTTTTTAAGAGGAAAAAAAAAATACAATCTCCTAAGAAGAACAGTAGATTTTTGGAGGGCTAAAACCTTGTAAGACGAAACACATTCAGAAGCCGAGGTTACAGACAGGCTCACAGGAACTCAAAACTCAGCGTCCCCCTTTCTCGCCCCATCCCAGAGGCGAGGCGCAGAGAGGCCCTTCTCTCCGCTCTCGTTCGAGCGGCCCCACCACGACCCCAGCTATAAACTCCCACAGCTCCCACCCGCGCCGACCCCTTCCACGCCTCGCCCCCGCTCTCCACCCCGAGGCAGAGCGCCAGGGCCGCCACAGGCGGGGCGCCCGCCGAGCGCAGCCCCGGGCCCGCGCAGCCCTACCAGGTCCCGGATGAGCTGCCCCAGCAGGTCGTCGCCGTCTCCGTCTCCGTCCCCGTCCCCCGCGGGCTCCTCGGCGGGGCGGGCGGGCGACGGGCTGCGGCGGGCCGGGGCGGGCGGGGCGCCGCCGTCCAGCAGGCCGCGGGCCAGGGCCAGGTAGCCCGGCTCGCCCGGCTCCGCGCTGCGGTGGCTCTCGGGTTCCGCCGCGGGCTCCGGTGCCGCCTCCTGCCGCCGCCGCCGCTTCGCGCCCCCCGCCAGCTCCTCCCGCCAGCGGCGGCGGAACAGCTCCAGCTCCGCCGAGCCCTCGGCCATGACGGCGGGGCCGGGGCCGGGCCCGGCCCAGCCTCCCGCCGGCCCGGCCCGGAAACCGGCCCCCACGCCCGCGCGTTCCGCCGCGCGAAGGTTCCTACTGCCGCCGGCGAGGGCCGGGGCCCGGCTGTCAGGGGCCGCCGGCCGCCATTTTGTGGGCCTGAGGCGGGTGTCGGTGCTGGGGCTGCCCGCGCCCGGCCCGCACAGGAGGGGCGGGATGGAGGCCTAGGGGCCCGCCGGCCCAGCGGCCACGGCCCGGCCTTGGAAAGCCGCCGGTGGCCGAGCGAGGGCCGGGGCGAGGGCAGGGTCCCACCCGGGCGCCCTGGGCCTGGACTCTGCTGGGAAGCCCTCAGCTGCCTCCCAGCCATGGCCGGCCTGTGGGGCCCCACACGGGAAAAGCCGCTCCCAGAAGAGCAGAAGAGAGGCCGCCGAGCGGGTCGTTGCCCATGGAGGAGGCACAGAGGTGCATTGCTCTGCTACTGGGTGATGGGCCCCGGTCGGACCATTTCTTGCACCCATTTTGTTGGCCAAGTCTGAACTAGAGCTTGTGGGCAGGGGTGGTCCTGCCCCACACTGTGTCCGTCACACCTCCTGGGGAAGACGTGCTGCGCTGCTCGGTGCACCCCGAATCATGCCCGCCTCCTTCTGCAGCCGCTGCAGCCCCAGAGCTGCCACTTTCATGGCGCTTTGGGGAGGAGACGACATTTGCTCCGCGCCTCTCCAGTGTCAACTCACCTTGTTGCTTAAAGGCTGCGTTTCAAACAATGGCTAAACCCAACTGCTGAAACACAGCCGCGGAGCTACTATTGCTTCAGCCAGTGCAGCTGCCCAGAGGACTGGAAAGGCCGCAAGTACTCAAGTCTTCAGCACAACTTCTGTGGAGCGCTTAGGGAAATAAAACAGGTAAGCAATACTTGTCCATGTAAGTCAAACAGCTGGTCCTTGCTGGGCACTGGTGGACATGCTAAAACGCGCAGCCCTTGCTCTCAGCAGTGGTGTGTGCCAATGTACCTCCACCCTCGCGTCCGCCTCTGGCTGCTGCCGTTCAGCATCCTCAGCAGCCACTTGCTGCTTTTTCTCCTTCGCAGAGTGTTGCTGCCCGTGCAGGTTACAAAACCCAACTTAATGAACACAAACAGGCATTTTGGATTCCAGGAAAAACCTGAACTGCCTCATTTTGGGGAGGAACTCCTGTATGTAGAAACCCCACAAAAGATTTATTTTCCCTACAAAACAATCATTTGGACTTGGAGGAGGATCTGCCTGAGGTGCATATGCTGACTGCAGTGAGCCCTGCAAACAGAGGGGCTGCAGAGCAGGAGCTGCCCCTGTAGCAGGACATGGGGCTGGCTCCAGGGAGGCTTAGGGGGCTGGGAAGAAGGCGAGCCCCAGGAGGGTCTCCCTAGATCCCTTTGCAATACCAGGGTGATCTGCCAAGAGGGTGGCAGCAGCCTCTCTGCCAGGCAGAAAGGAAACGGGCCAGTTTGGGGTGATTCCTGCCCTGCAGGGAGACCCCGCTGCCGTCTCCAGGGCTGATGTGTGATGGGGAGTCCTGCCGGGGGGGTCCCAGCCCTGCTCCTGCGCACTGACGGCTGGGGGGGGCTCCGCATCCCCCTGGGTCAGTGCCTGGGGGCTGGTGGGGACGCTGTGCACTCCTTCTTTGGCCACCTGAAATGTGATCAGAATCAGTAACGCTCTGGGTGATGAAATCCCCTCCAGCTCTGTGTAATCCCCTCACTGCCCCCCTGCATCTCCACACTGTCCCTTCCATCCCACACTGTCGCTCGCATCCCTCCACTGTCCCACCAAACTCCCACACCATTCCTAGCTAACAAAATGTCCCACCGCATACACGCTGTCCCCTCCGTTCCCCGCCACGTCCCCCCATCCCACACTGTGCCCGCATCCCCACACCGTGCCCCCATCCCACACTGTCCCCTGCATCCCCACACTGTGCCGCCAACCCACACTGTCCCTGCATCCCCACACTGTGCCCGCATCCCACACTGTGCCCCCATCCCACGCTGTGCCCCCATCCCACACTGTCCCCTGCATCCATCCCACACTGTCCCCTGCATCCCCACACTGTGCCCGCATCCCACACTGTGCCCCCATCCCACACTGTGCCCCCATCCCACACTGTCCCCTGCATCCATCCCACACTGTCCCCTGCATCCCCACACTGTGCCCGCATCCCACACCGTGCCCCCATCCCACACTGTCCCCTGCATCCCCACACTGTGCCCCCATCCCACACTGTGCCCCCATCCCACACTGTCCCCTGCATCCCCACACTGTGCCCCCATCCCACACTGTCCCCTGCATCCCCACACTGTGCCCGCATCCCACACTGTGCCCCCATCCCACACTGTGCCCCCATCCCACACTGTCCCCTGCATCCATCCCACACTGTCCCCTGCATCCCCACACTGTGCCCGCATCCCACACCGTGCCCCCATCCCACACTGTCCCCTGCATCCCCACACTGTGCCCCACACTGTGCCCCCATCCCACACTGTGCCCCCATCCCACACTGTCCCCTGCATCCACCCACACTGTCCCCTGCATCCCCACACTGTGCCCGCATCCCACACCGTGCCCCCATCCCACACTGTCCCCTGCATCCCCACACTGTGCCCCCATCCCACACTGTGCCCCCATCCCACACTGTCCCCTGCATCCCCACACTGTGCCCCCATCCCACACTGTCCCCTGCATCCCCACACTGTGCCCGCATCCCACACTGTGCCCGCATCCCACACCGTGCCCCCATCCCACACTGTCCCTGCATCCCCACACTGTGCCTGCATCCCACACCGTGCCCCCATCCCACACTGTCCCCTGCATCCCCACACTGCCCCCTCCACTCCCCACACACCGCCCCCCCACCTCAAACTGCCCCCCCCCCCCGCACCGCCCCCCCCCCCGCTCCCCGCTGTCCCCCCCCCCCCCCCGCCCGCTCCCCGCGGCCGAGCGCCGCCCCGCGGGGGATGATGTAACCCCCCCCGTCCCCCGCCCGCCGCCGCCCCGGCCCGCCCGCCCGCCCGCCCGCCCGCACACGCCGCGGCACTCGGCGGCGAGCGGCGGCGCAGCCATGTGCCCCTGCGCGCTGCACGGCGCCCCCCCCGCGCCCTGCCCCTGCAGCCCCGGCCGCGCCGCCCGGCCCTCGGCCGCCGCCCGCCTGGTCGCCGCCCGCCTGCGCCGCCTGGGCGATGAGCTGGAGCAGCGGGCGGCGCGGCGCAAGGCGCGGGGCCGCGGCCCCTCGGCCGGCCGCCGCCTGGCCGCCGTGGTGTGCCTGCTGTGCGCCCTCACGCCCGCGGCCGCGCTGGCCTGGCTGATCCGCAGGAGGAGCCTCTAGGCGAGAGGGGCGCTGGCCGGAGCGGGGAGCAGGCGGGACGCGCAACAGGTCGGCACCGCGCCGGGGGACGGGGAGGGGGCGAGGCGGCGGCGGCGGTGGGGACGGGGACGGCTGGGCGGCCGTCGGGGCTCGGCGCGGGACGGGACGGCACGGCGCGGCCCGGCGCGGCAGGGTACGGTACCGCCCGGTGGCGGCACGGCAGGGCAGGGGTCCGTACAGCGCGGTACGCCGCGGCCCGGCATGCTGTGGCCCGGGTGGTCCGGAGCGGCAGGATGCGGCCCGGGGGCCCGGCTCGGTACGGCCCGGGTCCCGCAGGGGGGCCCGGCCCGGCGGAGCGCGCTGTCCGCGGTACCCGCAGGCTCGCCGGGCTGCGGCGGCTGATCGCGGCCGCGGCAGCGCAGGGAGCCCCGGGCTGCCGGTATCGGCGCTGCCAGATCGCCCTGCCCTGCCCTGCCCTGCCCTGCCCTGTCCTGCCCTGCCCTCTCCTCTCCTCTCCTCCCTCTCCTCTCCTCTCCTCTCCTCTCCTCTCCTCTCCTCTCCTCTCCTCTCCTCTCCTCTCCTCTGCAACTTCCCCTTTCCCAGGAGTCCTCAAACGCCCCCTTTCCCTTTCCCCAAACTTTCACGGCTTCCAGCCCTGTGCTTCCCCTCCGCCCGGGTCATCCGTGCTCTCATGGGGCAGTTTCAGCTCCATGCCCGCACTGAGCCAGCCTGTGGCCCCAGTGGGCCAGCGGCAGCAGCACAGGGTGGCTCGGGGGGATTGGAGGTGGTCCCACGTCGCCCTGACTGCCAGCCCTGGGAGATGGAGGATGCTTGCCCCACACACCCGTGCCTGCCAAGCCTCCAGCCCTCTTGTGAGTGGAGGAACTTCCCTTGTGTCCTGCCATCCCCCGGTGGGCTTTAGACCCACGGGTGCTGCGGGGTACCCATTGCTAAGGTCCCTGGGTGGTGGGATGTCCCCACTGGACCATCCAGCGGGGCAGCCTGGGACTTTGGCTGGCTGTGCGTGGCTCTGTGTTTTGGATAATGCCTTGCCCCGTGCCGGAGGCTTTCCCCAAGGAGGGGTCCCAAGCCACCAGGCAGGAAAAAGCATCCAAGCCCAGTTACTGCTGGTTCCTAGAGCCCCCACAGTGCTCCAGAGCCACCGAGCAAACCAGCAGCAGGGAAATGGGACATACCGGGTCCTGTAACCCTCATTGTCATCCTGGTGACACCTCCTAGGCTGGTGGGGACAGCTCTGCACCCTCACTCCTGGGAGCACGCAGGGATACTGAGCATACGTGGGGTCACCTCAGGGATTTTGGGTGCTCTGAAGTGCTCTTTGGGACATGGATTTCTTCCCACAGACATGAGGAGCAAGGGCTCTGTTTCGGGGCTTTAAATCATATCTGAATGTCCCCCAATGTTTGTCTGTGTTCAGGAAGGACCTTAAGTGCATGTCTAACTTTAGCATGCACTCATATCCCACCAGCTTGGATAGGGTTTAGACAAGAGCTTAAAATCAGTTGAAAAATGCCACCAATACTGGACTGACCTTGTACAATTTCAGCTTAACTGGGCTGTTTGCAACTCTTGGGCCAGACCTTGGCTGTCAGGAATCAGGTCTTATATTGCAAAATATCTTGCATGCTTTCCAGGTGCATGACATACCGTTAAATACATACGTATAGTGTGGAGAAAAAGTATGGTTACTGAGAGAGTTTAAAAGTAAGGTTTTCCAGCAGATAATGTGTGTTTGCACTGCATGTGTGTGCGCACACTGGTGTATGGGGGGGGCATTGTTGTCGTCTGTCTGTCTGAGCCACAACTGCTGCATCTGTCAGGAGGTTCAGCTGGTTACCTTTGGAAAGCTTTCTTTGCAAACAAAACCAGAACAAAACTGGCTTTTTGATGAATCAAAGCCTCAATTTCTATACAATCATCAGCTCAGAGGTATGAGGCTCCGGGATGGTGTCTGCAGAGCTGTGCCCAGCAAAGCGCTCGGAGAGGTAGTGTCAGTGGTGTGGGGCAGCGGTTAGAGATGTAGGACTGTGGTCAGGAGCAGAGCTTAGAGATCTTCTTTCCCTTCCCGTCAGTTTGTGGCAAGTTTGATTCTAGTGTTTGGAAGCAAACCCACCCGTCTGACTTGCTTGCCTCTCTGAGCTCCAAAAAAGTCAAAATCCAAGGGGGAACTGTAGTGATCTCCCTTATCTAGTGTCCCGACTGCCCTTTGCTTTCTAACAAGCCGGGGAATTTCCTCCCTGCCCAGTCTGGGACTTCATCCTGTGTAGAGAAGGTGGCAGGCGAGAAGGGCTGGCAGAGAGAGCCCGTTCGCTGGCCCCATGGATCCGTGCGCACGCTCAGCCCGGACTTCCTGGCAATCCCACGAGGCCAAAGCTGTTTGGATTTTTAGTTTTTGTGCAGTTTTGCATAGCTTTGGTTAGGCAGATACTATTTTTTTTTTCCCAATCTCTTCTGCTGTTGACTCTGTGGAGCCCTCACCTCCATCTGGCTTTCTGCACTTCAGGCCCAACAATAACCAGTTGCTTATAGACTGCTTTGATAAAGACACTATAGAAGAGCAAAGCATTATCCTCAACACAACCAAGGCGAGCTCCTTCGGCACGCACAGTCCTTCCTTGCAGCTTCAAAGGCTGCCGCAGACAGGACGTGCTGAGCTGCCTCCAAATGCTCTGGGGCTTCGTCAACACAAATACAAATCTAAGTCTCTGAAAAGAAGATCCTTGTGTGTGATTTGAAACAGTTTCAGGGATAGAGGCCAGATGTGAGAGAAAAACTAGCTAGTAACAGTCTCCTGTGCCCTATGCACAGCGGACTGACCTGTCCAGCTCCTGGCAAGCTTCTAAGGCGCAAGTGACCAAGCTGCAGATGAAAATACAATGCGACCCCAGAATAATTAAATATATCATCTACACCTCAGTTTCTGGGTTATTTTTGCCATTAAGAATCTTTTCTGTTCATCCTGAATAGTAATTTGCTCACGCCAGTGGAGGTATCTGACTATCTGCAGTGTCTCAGAGCCCAAGTGATAGTGCAGTGAGCTGGGTTAGACTTAGAGATGTAGTAAGACAGCAGTGTTTTATTAACTCAGCAGAGCATTTCTGAACAAAATAGGTATTTTTCTGCCATCCTCAGAGACACTCGGCAGTGATAATAACATTGTTCTGCAACCAGATGGGAAGTCCAGGCTCTGAGCACTTACGATCTTGGGATTTCATGGAACGGCTCGTAAGAGGAGAGTAACTTGTACACTTAACAAATGCGCTGCAAAGTCAGCATTTGTCTTGTGAACTGATGGTTGCAGAAGGAATAGAGAAGTTAGAGGAAAAGGCCAGTTTCAGCTTGGCTTACTACTTGAGTTCCCCTCCTGCTTTTTCAAGTGGTAATAGCATTTTGCATTGGCTGCCGTGAGTGTACGTACTGTTTCTGAGGAAGAAGGTTGGTAGTTGTTCCCTCAGGTCCTTGTGGCTTTACACAACAGTGCAGCTCAGGGAATAATCCTGTGTACCAGGGAACTTCTCCTGCTCTCACAGCCCCTAGGTGATGCCAGTGAAAGCAGGATCAGGGCCGCTGCATGTGACCAACTTGTTTCTGTGGACCATGCTTGGGATTTGGGGATGAATGCTTTGCAAATGGCAGTTTTATAATATATAATCTGACATCACCTTGAAATATCCAGCCAGGGCATGAAGTATAGTTGTCATGTGCCAGTTTGGCAGACAATGCCACTTGTATTTCGCTCTATTAGTTCAGAAGTGGCAGTGTATTAAAATCAAACCCTGCTTGTCCCTGCCAGCTTCACCAGCCTGGTTCTGTGCCCGCTGTGTTGCTGGTAATTCTCCCCACTGTTTGCTGCGAGATTCATGCAGAGCCACTCTGTCCAAAGTCTCAGTGCAGTTAATTATCTGTATTAAAATTGGGTTTATAAGATTTCTGGAGATGTCACACTGAGCTGTGCAGGAGTGCAAAGAAAATTAAGGACCAGAGGCAGTACAGCTAGCGCAGGACTAAGCCGACTAGCTCAGCAGTGAGCTGCAGTTTTGCACGAGGACAAACATTCAGCATGTTGCACCCTGTATGCATCCCCGACACAAAGAGGCAAGTGCTGTTGTTTATCCTCCTGGATAACTAAGGAAGAAGGAGCCTGCTCTTCCTAGTGGCAAGCATCCTACTCAAAAATGCCAAAGGTCCTTGCCACCCTTGCCCCAACCTCACAGTTAAATTGCACCAGGAAAACCTTCAACATTAACTTTCATGATAAACAAGCAGCTGTGTTTTCAAAAATAAACAGCAGTCCAGAAATGCCTCTTTCTGCAGGTGGACTATGGCCAAGCAGGCCACTTCTTTGTGGAAAGACTGGAGCCCCAACATATTTCTTGACCCTGTCTGGGTTCCTTGATCTTCCTGTGCTAAGATCTCCCGGACACAGAATTCTTCTGAGTTCTTCTCTAGTAGTTCTACTCTTCTTTCGTCTTACCTCTTGAACCCCCTCCTAATTGTTTTTTGGTCTTCCAAGTTACCCTTCCGTCTCCCGCAGAGATGCTAATGAAGTGTGAGTGTACATGGATGCAGGCTGCTTGGGAATTTGACAGGGCTCTTGCCCAGCCCTTGTTTTCTCATTAACCTGCTGCTGCGTGAGGAAGGAAGCGAGAGCGCCTTGTTTTGTCCCTGCCTCAAGTTTTCCCTTAGCAATCCAAGCCCTTGAATATTTCTTTTGTTTAAATATATCAATAACTGTTATTTTGTTTATTAGGAGTGGAATGTGTGCCAACTGAATTGCCTGTGTAATCCATTTAAGTCAAGAAGTTACACGCTGACACGTTAGCCATGAGCAGAACTCCTTTTGCCAACTGCTTCAGGGGACGTCAGCTCAGTGTCTCCTATGGCTTTATGCAGGTGCTACCCAAGCAGGGCTTTGTGTCCTGTCTCTGAATAAAGATTAGTCAAAGAAATGCTGAGATGAGACTAGGGACCCCCTACCTGAGTCATTTCATGCCCATCCTACTCAGCATCCCAGAGAAGAGCAGCTTGCTTTTTTTTTTGGTAAACACCAGCTTAGCAAGCTGTGTGATAAAACTGTAGGATTTAAGGCTGGAGAGTTCAAAGTAATTGAGAAGTCGAGATGCCCGTATCTATTAAAAGCAATGGGATGTGTCGAGGCTGACTGAGATGGTTTTGCAAATATCAGCCAACATGATTTGTTGTCTCACAACCTTATTGCTTAATAGGTGCAATGAATAAGAGCAACTTTCTGAGCAAAATCTGCATCTCCCTAAATGCCCAGGAAGAGAGGGATACGTCACCAAAGGGAATGCTGGTTCCCATGAAAAATTTCAAAGCAAGTGATTTTCTTCTTTATCACTTCAATCCATGTTTTCAATAGACACCGCATTTTTCATACAGGAACTCAGCTATAATTTATTTTTTCTAACAAGTAAATGAAAAATTTTGATAGTAGTGGACAATCCCCGCCCCCAAGTTTCAACATTGTAAGAATGACACGTAAAATAAACAATTTTTCAGCAGCTCTGCAGAGTGGATATGCTGGCACTCTTTCCAACTTACTATCCACCCCAGTATTACAAATGGGATGTAGTTTGACTATCCTCAGCCTTTTTCAGACCTGAAGTACCAAATTTTGATCTATCTGCTGAGTGCCTATTGTGGGAAATTTGGAGTAACTCCACTGAAGTCAATTGGGTTGCCCTGGATTTACAGTGCTGTAAATGAGATCAGAATTTGGCTCAAAGTATATTCCATTAATGAGTCAGATACTGGCAGTGCAGCCAATATGCACCCAGAAATGGCTTTAACACAGCCTAGGATATTCAAAATTGTTTTATTGAAAGATGGGCTGAAGGCCAGGATTCTGGGATTCTCCTTTATTCTTTCCATGAAATTCACCTTTATGCAGAAGGCCGGCACGAGGCTGATGCAAAACTTAAGAGCCATTTAAGCTCTTAGAATAGGGCTTGTGAGATGCATAAACATTGTGCTGAGCTCTTTGCCTGCCCCAGAGCAGATTTATCACTCTGAGTTCAAGATGTTCTAGGATTTATCAACTTTTACAGGTTTTTATAGATTTTCTATATGTGAAGTGACACAGAGAGACAGTTTGTAAAATATAATGACACCAAGGATGATCTGTTGCGGGCCATAGATGGCACAGTAGGACAAGGGTTTATAGCTGGCATTTGGAAGTGCTACTACAGGAGAAATAATAAATAAGGATTAAATGTTTTTGCTTTGGAAGAAATCCTTTCATCACCTCCTGAAGTCTTTATTCCAGTGTAACTTGAGTAAATACCTCACCCCTTTGAGTGTAAGCACCTGCATCACAGGCTCTTCCTCCGTATCGCCAGCCCTGTTTCTCAGTACCCTACACGCAGCTCAGGTTGTGCCCTGCTTTCCCACCCCAGCAGTGCCGATGCGGTTAATTATGAAGACCTCTCTATAAAGACATCTTGTGTGAGAAACGCAGATGCCCAGAATCTTCTCCTTGTGACGTTTCACAAGTCTAGAGCAAGCCGTGGTGCTGTCTGTCTGTCTGTCTGTGCCCAGCATTGGCCTAGACCTGAGCGTGTGGTTGCGCAAGTGCAGGCTGAGATCCCAGGAGGCCTGTGTGGGAGCGCGGGGCTGCAGGAAGGGCTGTCTCCCATGCGTGCAGGCCAGGAGGCCGAACAGGGACGCATTTCAACCTCTGGGCCACTTATTGACAGCTGTTTATTGACGGTCTGTGCTCTGTTGGCTGTTTTTGTATAGCCAGTATTATCACGTTCATACTTTCTCAAGTAGTGAACACCTTTCCTATTTACCTTCTGCCAAAAAAGCTAAGTAGCTCTGCAAAAACCCTTTTAAAATACCTCCAGTACTTCCAGAGAGCGGGTGTGTACGTGAAAGTCTGTGTGCGTGCAGATACAGAAACCATAGAAACTGTGTGGCTAGCTGGTAGCCTTGATCACAGCGAGACAAATGAAAATGTGCTTCAAGTCTAGATGATTCATTCTGGCTTTAGTCCTTCAAGCTATTTGCACTGTTGCTTCAGATTCCTCAAAACGAGAAAGCAAGACTGTAAACTGAGGGAGGGAGAGGTTGTAATTGCCACATCCTGTGCACAGCAGCAGCTTGAGCAGCTGACAGTAACCGGGATAAAGCAGATATGGTTAAATCTTTTGAGGCTGAACCAGAGACGTTCTAGGTTACTCAGAGTCCGTCGCAGCACCAGAATTTGCCCACTTTCCTCACAGTGGACGTTTCAGTTCATCTCAGAGGTAGTGCCGCTGAATCGTGATAACCTTCACGCTGGCATAAACAGGGTAGTACTACAGAAGGAAGGGAAGTGATTCTGGCTTTACATCGGAGTAATGCCGATCAGAATCTGCCCCAAAGCTGTTTGCTAGCCCTAATTACACTCTGACTTCATAGCTGATGCAGTTGCATAGTCAGCTACTCCCCCCTCCTTTCTCCCACCCGGGTGAAATCACCTCATCCAGAAGGCCAGCAGAGATTTCTCCGCTGAGGTTTTTGTCAGATCACTCATTGTCACAGTCTCTGCAAACGAGACAACACAGTCTGAAAGATGGGATCTACCCCAGCAAATGCTGGTACCAACAAACCTAGGTATAAATGCGGGACATGGGAATTTCATAGTAGATGCCCCTTGGGCACCTCTCCTGCTAATTTGCACTTAGATAGGTGCCTTTCTCTGAGCACTTTATTAATTAAGGCTTGCAGCCCACCTATGAGGCAAATAAGTTATTACTGCCCTCATTTTACAGCAGCAACTGAAAGAAGTGGTTTGCCCAAGGCCACAAATCTAATCAGTGGCAGAACCAGAAATGAGTGAGTTCTTCCAGTCTCCTGTGATACTCGATGCACCCCATTGCCTACCTGTAACAAAATTAATGGCTTCCCTAAAAGTTAACATTTTTGTTAACGTGATGTAAATGAAGATGGAGCACCCAAAAGAACGAGCCTTGCAAAATGAGAGCTCACCAGAAATCCTGCAGTAGCGGAGGGATAAAGGCGTAATCTCTTGTGTTGAACCACAAAACCATCCTCCCCATAAATTACATACCTCTTCTTGTTAGTAAATTTAGCAGGAGGGTTCAAGCATAAATTTAAAAGAAGCTTTTATTGTAACCAATGCATCAACATAATTAAAACCAAACACAATTATTTTGCTTTCCTAGGCTGGAGAAAACCCTGTGCCCTTGGAGAAAGTTGTTTCCCCTTTTCCTACAGGGAATCCAGAGCCTGAGCAGCAGCTGTGAAGAGTGGAGATAAAGAAAGAAGTGGAAGATGTTGGAAGTGCTTTGGGCAACGTGAAGAAGGATTTGCACGGAAGGAGCTGTTCAAGGGCCCAGCAGCAAACCAGAGACACATACATGCTTATATATAGAAGAATGTAAACCCTCCTGTATGCATACGTTAAAACGTGCATGCCTTGTTGAGAACGTAAGCAACATTCCTTGTAGATGATGGTGGTCTGAGCATTGATGCTCCTGCAGTCTGAGTCAAAAGATTAGTGATGTCCTTGCTGTAATGCTAGCATTTTCTCCACTGCACCTTGTTTATGGCAACATAAACGTTCCTTTCAATGCAGCAGGATGAAAAATAATGTGTACATCCAGAGTTAAGTAATATCTTGAGAGACCAAACTTGCTGCAAAATGGGCACGTCCTAGCCGTGGTGGTGGGGGAACAGGTGCTTAGCAGCTTGGACAACAGACAGTTTGTGTGTGTATATATTAAGCGCTATAGCACCAGATGAGATAAGCTTTTCTTATGACTTTAGTTTCTCTGGTGCTACATTTAATATTTGTCTGGGGCTAAACTGCCTCTCTGTGGTGCTACAGTTTCCCCAAGAGGATGTTCTGAAACATGGGACAAGGAGAAATCTATTTTGGTTATTAATATTTATACACAAGATAGCAGAGAATAATACTTGTTGAGAAGGTGCTATTTTTTTCTTTCTTTCAAACTCTGCATAAATTAAGACAAAACAAATAATCTAGCCCAGAACTTTATACCACTAATTTTCTTTGGGGCAGTTCTTTTTCTTTTGATGGTTCGGAGCTTGGGAAGCAGCATTCACTGAGGTGGCAAAGACACTTCAGCTCTTTTCACTGCAGCGTACAAGTCAAAGTCTGCTAGTGCAGAATCTCCTACGGCTCCGGAGCTAGGTCTTCTCCTGGACGGTGATTTAAGCACTCTCAAATCCTGTGAACCAGGGAAGAGAACTATATCGAGACTAATCAATAGACTAGGGGACAACAGGAGAACTTGTCCTTAGAAATCAAAGGGCTTTTTTCAGTCTAGTACTGAGCACTTTTTTTCTTGCAGCCAAAACTACCTGTCAGATTTAGGATACCTTCCAGATGCTATTTACAGTAATTATTATGCACATTTTTTTAGAAACATTTTTCCCAGCTTCAGATATTTGCACCAGAAAATTGACCCTCTCAAGGCAGAGGGGAATTTTCAAAGGCGTAAAGGAATGTTAAGAACCCAATTTCCAAAGGAAGTTGGGCTCCTTGTCTTTTAAAAATACTTCCTAACCCTCACCCAGTCAAGGAACAAGTCGAGTGGCCACTATGTCCCAGCCAAACCTTGCATTTTTCACTACTGCAGGAGAAATGTTTCTAAGCAGTCCACAAGCTAAATTCTCCCTTTCTCAAATATTCACCGCTATGTTTTGGGCCCCTGCACACATATTCGTGGGTATTATTGATCCAAGGCAATTCACAAACAGCAGAAAGGGCTATGCTGAAAGAGCAAATTGTTCCTAATGAATAACCTTGCCCTACTTTATATTATGTGCAGTGTTGGGAGGGATCATGTAGCTGAGTGTAGTTTGTCTATTGAGAGAGTTTGGATGGTCTCAGAACCACAGGGACCAGTAAAACATTTTCCTGCCATTTTTGGCCTGATGCTCAGTAATACTCGGCATCCTGTACTCCTTCCCAGCTCAGTCTCCTACTGAAATAAGAGTTCTTCTAGCAAAAGGAGGAGCCTCAGCTGATTTCAGCAGTGTTGCAAGTGCTGGATTAGCGACTGCTGGATCGGGCATAGTCTTAAAAATACAACTTTCTGCAAATCACTCAAACGAGGAAGTGAAATTGTGTGTACGGCATTGCACACATCAAATTTGAACAGAAAATAATTGATCAGGAAGACTGGATGCGTCACTTTGCTATACAGGACACACAGCCTGCAGGAGGTCTTCCCTCCGCCCCTACACAATCTTCCCTCACCCTTTGCGCGTACCCCACGTGCACAGAGGCAGCCTTGTGACAACCCATCCGGCATAGGAGCTGGCTTACATTTCCCAATGCAAGAGAGAGGGCTCTCCCACATGTTCCTCACCTTGAACAATTACTAGCTCCTGAGTTCTGAATGTTTAATAAACTTGCCACCCGGAATATGCATTATTCCATTTTCCCTTGCATCTTCTGTGCATACGGTTTGCACTGCCATTGGTTCTCCTGCCACCCTGGCTATTTGGGTCTGCAGCCTTGAGACTTCTCGTAGCATTTTTCCCAAAGGGGCAATTCTCCTGAAACATTACAGCACAGCAAAGGAAAGGGAAGGAAAGTTCTGTCCTTACCATAGCGTCCCCACCTTGGGAAAGCCCCTTGAATCAGCGATCAACCTCAGCAGCAAAGCGATTGGCATGTGTCCCTCAGTCCTACCCCACCAGGGACAGGCTTTTCTGTAAAAAACCCAAACCCCAGAACTCCCAGGAGAGCAGTCTCCTCCTCGGTGGTTCCAACATTCAGCAAAAATGTGAGAAGACACGTGCTGCCTATTGTTATTCTCATGAAACAACAACCAAATCTATGGTGCTTCCCAAGTGTAAACAAGAGCAGGCCCAGTACCCCAAATCCTGCTTTAATCCTGATTTGCTTCACTTTTGTAGTTCTAAATTGGATGTTTAGTGTGAACCAAGGGTTAAGTTTTGGAGACTTTCATCTCTTAGTTGCTGGGTCAAGCAAGCTTTGCTAGAGAAACAGCTTACCAGCACTTTATAGCCAGCATTCACTGTACATAAATCGAATTACTTACTAGAGGGTATGTATTTGTCAAAGCCTTACATTTTCTGGTATAATTGCTATTCTTGAATGCCTCCATTTTTTGACAAGGGGTGTTTTTATCCTTTTTAAAATACCTGATTTAACCCTGGTTGATGTTTGTATTGGAAAAGAAAGCATGCTGTATACTCCCCTAGTGCTGTTCTTACTGTATTGCAACAGCTGTGTGAGATGGTGGGGGGTTCCGTACCGTACTCATGGGCAGGAAACCAGCACAGTTCCTCTCTCTCGCTCCTCTTTTTTTTTTTTTTTTACAGCAGCCAAGAAGTCATTGATTTTGATTAGCTTCGCAGTTGCGCCTCCGTGAAGACTGGGGAGTGCTCTCTAAATGAAAAAAAAGACCTCATCTTAGGTTTCAGCAGACGACGCGTGTGCAAGCCAGAGGAGGAGGTTATGAGATCATAGGCTATATAGAATGCCGCATAATGTGGCTGTGAGGAAAGTCTTTATTAATTTTTAAAGCAGCACTCCACCAAGATAGCTCCCATCACATATTGGAACTTCATATTTCAAGTTAAAAAAGCAGTCTAGTGTGGACTACTAATCAGCTTCTCTCCCCCTGCCTGTTAAAATGCGTCCTTTGGCCAAATTAATTCTAGGATAGCACCGCTGTCTGCTTACAGACAGCTGGGTTACACCCAGGACAGAATTTAGCCCATTAATTCCAGATTCCTTCCTCTTCCCTCTTAGAATTATTTTCAGTAGGTAAAAAAGTATGGAATGGGACCAGGCCTCCTGTCATACACTTTCATGTGCCCAGGAGAGGCATCACCTAATAAACACATACAGCAAATCACCAAAATCAATGAGTTGTCAGTGATAAGGAATGAGAAACCCATCATACTTCTGTTTTAGAGCATGTAGGCATGCAGAAATTACCCTAATTTAGCTAAGCCCATTACTAAAGCAATTTACTTAAATCAGAAACACTTGTTAAATCAGTTTAATCTGATTTGTGAATTTGCTTTGTTTCTGTATCATGCTAAAATGATAAGGGTCTTAAATCCACTGCAAAAGCAGAAACAGTACCTTCTAATGAAATCGATTACAAACAGATTTGGTTAAACCGGTGCAGTTTCTGTGTCCACACACACCCTGGAATCGGGCACTTCTCCCTGCTGCCTCGTAAGACGAAACAATTTGGTTAAATATTGCTATCGCTGTAGTCCTCGTAGGTTGAGTAGGCAGAGGAGAATCTCACTTGGGGGGTGGGGGGCAATGGAGAATGGGGAAGCAAAACTGAAGAGATCTTTCCCTTCTGAAAAACTGCACCACCACGTACAAAATGGTTCATGATGAGGACAGAATAGTACATCTACCTTAATATTTTTTAATTTTCCTACAAATGGTTTTCAAACATCTGTCCACGATCTTGACAGAAGTCTGAGCCACATCCCTGTGGCTCTGAATTAAATCCTGGATCCACTTTTTTTGTATGCATGTCAAAACCTCCTGGCTGTATTCTACCTCCACAACAGGTGAACAATATCTTCACAACTTTTCTGAGAGCAAATTTGCTTAGAGCAAATTTGATTTTGAATCCAAGCTTCAAAATCAGCCTCATTCTTGTATAACACTTTGCAAGGCACTGCTTGCTGTATGCTGAGCTAAACTTGTTCATCTCAGTACAAAAGGTTAGGAGACACTGGCCGTGTTAATTCAAAATCCAAAAGCCTAGGGAGGTCTAGTAACATGGGACTTGATCTTCCTTAGGAAACCACTAGTATATCAGCTAGTCTGAACGGAGGAGAGGAATCCTCGCATGCTGCTCCTGCCTTGCTCTCCCAGTTCTGTCCTGGTCTGAATGGGCAAGCCCTTTTCACTCAGAAGGCTGCCTTTGCTCACAGCGCAGGTATATCCCTGTCCCCAGCGTAAGACACTCCTCTGCTTCTTCCCTCTGCCTATCCTGCTGGCTTGAATCACGTGCCATCTGCGTAACAAGAATCTCCGTCAGCATGCACCCCAAACGCACTCCCACGCTCAGGTCTTCCGAACAACAGCTCTGCCCGTAGCAGTTGTGGGAAAAAGCTGGCTGTTCAGTCACAGCTGCAGCATTTCCATTCCCCATCTGCAAGAGAAATGTAAAACTACAAAATACGAAACAGGTGAATATTTTTTTCTGACAATATTTATTTGAATACAAGAGTGAATTTTCATGTAACTCCGATCAGACTTCTTCAGTGTTCACTCCGCATGAATACTTGAGTACTTGAATTTCACAAGTTTTTTAATATTTACAGAAAGTGACTTTGGAGCTTGTCAAATATTCACTGACAGCATCTGGGTATCAAACTGCCATTATTAGTTACATCCATTATGAGTTACAGATGCCACCTAAGCAGAGAGCAAAACCAACTACAATGGGGTTTAGTTTTCATGGGTATTCACAGCGTAACCTTTCCAATCAATTTGAAGACCACAGTTTATCACAAGAAAAAAATCTTCCCATCATCTTTAGTCCTTAGAACGTTTGCAAATTTTCCAGTCTGCTCCCAGATGCATTGCTAACCGAATAAACCAGATGAAATGCAGTGAATACACCGTTCCTTGCACATTACTGATTTAGTACCATTTGGATGTAAACTCTTGCAGAGTCACTGTGCAAGTTTCCACCCTCACCAAACCAAGAGCAAAGCATATGCTCACTGCTGATATGAGTTCATGAAGGCTCCTGTTTATGGTTGGATGTGGCTTCTCTCTTTTGTAAAAGGAATTTCATATGCTGACTCTTTGTACATATTTATAATGACTTTAATAAAAAAAAAAGAAAAACAACTGTTCAATGGCAAAAAAAGGCTCCAGTTTTTATTTCCTCTCTGAAATTTGAGAGAGTAATTTCTTTCCACAACCCTAACTGTTTTCCCATGGAAATCAACAGAAGTTTCTCATCAGTTGTCATTAGAACTGAAGTTTCGCCTCTATGTTTTCTGGTCCAAATGTCATGTTCTAGGAGAGGGCAGAATCGTCCTGCCTCACAAAACCATCACCGTAACTTACCTGAGGAGGGAGGGTTTGGCAGACTGCTAACAGCACAGAGCTGTTTCTTCCACAGCGTCCAGGCCAGAAGAATAGGGACTGAAGGATGTCAGTTTAATTTAACAGCTATATAATAGTGGCCTTTAGTAAATTCTTTATCTTGCAGGAATTAAGATGATCTTTGTTATGCTTCCAGTAGAATAAATATCCACAGCATAAAATTTCACCTTCTATTTAGCACTAATTAATTTTAACAGAGAAGCAGAGCACTGGATGGCCCACCGAGTCTCAGGCACCCAGGCCCTCTCCGATGCAGGCTCTTCCCATAATGAAGGCCTCGCATACAGATGGGGGTGCTGCGTTTTGTCCCTGAGGTATCTGAATAGCAAGAGAAGCCGCTTGTCTCAAAGGTTACCCAAACAACAACTCCCCTGGATTTCTGTTAGGACAAAGGAGAATTGCAGTGGGTTACCTGCGCACACGTGTTGGATACCACTGAAGGACATCACCAGAGGAGCCAGACTTCTGTACAGGCACCAGAATGCTGCCTTAAGATAGTGAGGGAAAGCAAAAATCAAGAAGGGATCACTGAGATGAAGCAAAAGAAAAACTAATAATGAGAAGTTCTTTAGGAAATTATGATGCTGGTGCAGGGGTTCTTACATGGCTACCAAAACCACCTGAGGTACATGGCAATTCTTCCACTGTGTGCTGGTGTGAAGTCTTACTGTGTGATCTTTCCGAGTCCCTGGGCTGCAGCAAAGTGTTTCAAGTATATGATGATGATAGTGCCCTCTTTCTTACACTGACAACTGGGAAAGATCATTCCATAAAGAAAAAAAAAAGGCAAAGAAAAAGAAGGACTATAACAATGGCAAAAAATATTCCCCGTACTTTCCCTTTGATTGCCTGCCTGCCTTATCACCAAATAAAAACCAGTAATTTTGACACAGTGTATCAAATGCTCTCTGTAGTGTTAGGCTCATATTGACCTTTTCGTACACTTCTCCAAATACATGTTCCAGGAGCATTTAGGAAAAAAATCAAAATTAGAAGTGGCTTTTCAAACATCTTGAAAGCAGATACCACCAACTCTTTAACTAATTGGCATTGCACTGAAAACTGATGCTGAAACCTTTCATAAATTGCCTGCCCACAGAATCAGTAATTTTCCCTTTTCCTGGTGAATATACCAGACTATCGTACATAACAACATTGTTATGCCCACTGAAAACCTTGCTTCTCTTCCCCCATCCCAAAAAGGCTATTCCCATTGGAAAGAGCCACTGGATTCCTTGGCTTAGTTCTCCAGTTTCATGGGATCCATTTGACAAGAATCAAATCACTTTGTTTTGGAAAGTAAAGCTTTTCCTCCTCTACTTCCCTGTACCTCTCAAGCCAGATTTGGACTATCTTCCCTGCTCAGCCTCTGCCTCTCATCGTTTCTCCTCTAGCCATACTGAACTATTATTTCCAAAGAAATGTTGAGCCTTAATCCTGTTACCATTAGCTCCTGTTTGCTTTAATTCTTCTCCCTGTGGAGTTTCACAGCAGGAGGGGAAGGCGGCAGTCAGTACATACACATAGGCTCATTTCCCCCAGGTACAGTTCTTCCTGATTATCCACTCAAGTGGGATTGTAACCTTACGGCCATTTCCATAGTAATGAGCACGGAAGATGCCACAATTGCCTAATGAGGCAATTTCTCTGGGCGCGCAGCAAAAAGCAGAGGTTGTTTAGCGAAAGAGAGAGCTCCAGCGAACAAGCAGCAACTCCATTTGCATGCAAGCGCCCCTGCAGCACCCTCAGCAGAGATGGAAATTGCAGCAATATAAAGTATGTTAATTCTCCTCTTAACAATACAAGGTATCTCCTCGAAGAGCTTTTTCTGAAGCAGAGGTGTTAGAATCGAGTCTCCACCATCACAGGTGGATTATCCAGCTTCTGTATAAACCAGGCTGGCTCCTGCAGCAATGCAGCTGCTTCGGTGTAATTCTGCCCTCAAGCTAGTAAGCCTCACTAAACCCAGTCTCTCCAGTGGGCCCTGTATCCTGATGCCCCAGCATTTGTGGTATCAACAGTGCTGTACGGGCTCACTGCTGCGTGAGCACGTTTTTTCTGGTTTTGGACCCAGGCAGGTTCTGGATGCTGAGTGGCACTGGTTTTTAAAGCCAGTAAGCTTTGCCTCAAGTGGCTGCGCTGAGGAGCATATTGCAGAGATACCTGAATTTGTGAGATGCTCTTGGTTAGGACCTTAACTTTTCACCTAGAAAAATCAAACTTGACTTTAATCTCTCCCTGCCTCCCGCTGTTCTCCCCATATGCTAGGAAATCAGAAAGTCTGATCATGAAAATTAAAGAGGAAACACATTCCCAGGAAAAGCCAGTGTCATTTCCAGCTACACTAGCATGGTCTTTCCCAAGTTCCTTGACATTTCATTAAGGTGACAACATGTGCAATTTGTGGAATCAATTGCAAAAACACGGCTGCTGGGAAATTACGTTTCTCCAACCCCAAATAAACGTTGGGCATGAGGTTCTGAAGCACTGTTTTGGAAGAGTTCTCAAAGGTAATATAACAGCAACAGTGTAATACTATGAAGTTAAAGGTTCAGGGAAGCTAGGGCCTTGTAACATGAAGAATCTCACCAGTGGTTTGAGCCAGAGGAAGACAGCTTTTTTCTAGTATACCAGGTTATGCACAAGCAATTCACAGTACACTTTCCTTATACGCACAATATTTATCTATACTAAAAGGACAGGAAAAAAGGAAACCTCCCAGGCAGTTTATAACCATGTAAGTTCAAGAAAACATCTTGGCTCTAGCTTAGACATAGAGTTTGCCGTAACATAAAACACATCTTTCCTGCCTTTGAGGATAAAGTTTCTGGCTGGTAACAATTGTTGTTCTGTTGGCTCCTGGAGAAACAGAGCTGGAAGAAAGACTAAGACAACAAATCCACAAGCAACTAAACAGGGGCATGGGATGACCAGATTTTCCGGCTTTTTCTTCTCTCAGCACATGTTACTCCATTTGTTGGTACGTATTGGTTTTAATACACCTGGAAATGAGCAGAGGTGGTGCCATCTTTCCAGCAACGCAGGGTTTCTACTGTGACAGAACGACACAGAGGACAGGTCTTCTCCCTGTCAAACCAGAGGCAGAGGCATTCTTCACAAAACACATGCTGTGGAGACAAAAGGGCATCATCACCGTGAGGGCAGGAGGTCCAGTCTTGTCACAAAGTGTGCACACTCAATAGGACAGCCACGGGAGCAACTAATGATTCAATTTCAGGTGGACAATGCAGCCGATTAGCAGTACTCACATGATATGAAAAATAAATCCCAGCATTACTAGTACATCAGTTTGCCAAAGCTAATGATATATTACTCTGTTTCTTAATATAGCAATAGAAAGAAACATTAAAAAGGCCTATGACATTTGGGTTAACAAAGTAGCTGAGAGGGTTTTCTCTACCACGTTTCCATCCTCAATTCCCTGGGTTATTTTACAAGTCTTTACTTAGCTCAAACAACCCTCTTTCTTCCCCCTACTCCTTATTGCATTTGCTTTTTTCTGCTCACATCACCCAGTTCTAGTCAGTAGCTTCGCAGTCCCAGTTTCTCCCTCTCTGTAAATGTCAGTTTTCACCCCTTACCTTCTCCTCTCATTTCTACACCGAGCCACAACAGGATTCTCCCTCCAGCCTGCCTTGGTCCCTATCAGGGGGGATGGCTGTCCAGCACACAACCCCATCTAGCCCCAGACTGGAAGAGCAGGAATAGGGCAAGAAGGGAGTATGAGAAGCCGTAAGAAGCTGAGACCTCCTCAACACATGTGGAGTCAGAAGAAATGTTAGTCATCAAAATCTCAACTCTGATAAGCACATACAAAGACAGCTTCTCTGGGGCTTACAGCCTGGTAACATCTGCACAGATGTTCACAGGAATAGTAAGAGGCATGTTTGATGCACAGGTGACCTACTTGCTTTAATTTGATAACCCTGTTACAAAGCATGGGAATGTTAAAGCTTTCCAAAAAAAGGCTCTTGAGCTTTATTTTGATATCAGAAGAGAGCATATATCCCACCAATTCCATTCCCAGAAATGGCTGAATCATTCTGCCTAAGGTTTTCCTGCACGCATCCACACATCAGCCAGAGACAGCCTCCAGGATGCAGAATTTCAACCCCAACAGACAGAGCTTGACCGAGTTAAAAGCAACTGAAGAGGAAAATCTTGGGGAAGCATTACCAGTCTTGCCACGAGGCAATGCCTTCAGCTGGCCTCTGATATATTAACAGAACCCATGGCAGTGTGGTGTGTTCGAAGGGTTTTGCCAGCACCAGATTAGGACTGCTGCATTACTCAGAGCATGCGATTCTTAAGCTCTAGGTTTCGCCAGTGTTTACCAAATGAGAAACAGGACAATTCCCAGTTACTGGCAGCGGTGACCAACGTCGATATGCAGAACTACTTTTATTCCTGGCCAGGTGTTCAGAGGCCAGACCATGATTACACAGTGATGCACCAGCCTTCACGCACCCTATCAGGCTCATTCTGGATCTATGCCCCTCTCATAGCACTTGCCTGTAATTCGGCTGGCCTGTTGACTAGCCAGTCTCCCCAAGGGTCAGATAAAAACGTCTTGCATTCTAGATCCAAGATCTGGACTGCCAACTGGCAGTTCCTGGACTACAAGGCTGGTCTCTTCCATCTCAATAGCTATGATCAGCCCCTGAAGAGCAGCTCAGCTATCATGAACCACTGACTACTGGAAGAGGGCAATAAATATCCACTAGGACCTAGATCAAGACCCAGCGAATTATTTTAGAAGTACCTAGGCTAACTGTGCCTCTCCCCAGCAGCAGAAGTTAACCAAATGAATGCCAACAGGGGAACCTGACGTGCGAAGTTTGGGGTCTTACCTGGCACATAAGGATCACAGGTTCCCTGAATTCTGCTTGGCAAATGGCACAGATATCGCCTGCCTCACTGCACTGCTGGCTGGTAGCACGAACTCCGTAGGTCTGTTAGGGAGAGATGGAAAAAAATCCCAATGTCAAAGGGTTTGAAGATAATCTGGTTTGTAGCTAAGCATATACGTAAGACATTGTTCTTCACACCCAGATTCCCTGCATGACCTGGGAAGGACACCGGTGTTACATCACTGTGTATGGGGAAGGGAGATTTGGGCACCAGCACACAGAACACAGGGAGTCTGGAGCCCTGTGTTCTCTGTTTTGTTTTCCCCTCGAGCTGACTCCATCTTTTAGTGCCTCCACTTGTGGAGCAATGATAATGAAATTTAATGAGCTCAACAGGGAGCTGAAAGGATTAATTCAGCATCATTTGCAGAGGTGTTTAGATAGTGGGAGGTATTATTATTAGCAAGTTAGACAATAGAGGAAAGAATAACAGCAGCAGCACCCACAGGCTTCCCACTTTTCTTTTTAAATATGTGGAAGGTAAATGTTGCTTCTCCTATTGTAACAGTAATAGGGGAAATGGAAACATGCTGAGGAAAAATGACCGGCCCAAGCCCACAGAATAAGCAAGGCAAGCTCTAACAAACTTATGTTCCTTTCCTCTACAGTCTTTGATTTTACCATTTTAAAATATAAGTCACAGGATTTCACTGCAACAGATCTAAATATCAGTACTGTATAATGCGAAGCCTGGGATACTTTCTGTGCACTGTAGGATCTCTTTTAATGTCACTGCACATCAGACACTACATACTTCTATTTAAACTCTTTTTCACACTCTGCACTACAAAGCTTTGTCAGCTCCTTGCAGTTTTGGCCTCAATGGATTAATCCATATTACACGGGGCTTCCAATCAGACAAAACAGGCCAGACTAGCAACAATCTCTTACCATAGCTGGGACAGGGCAGATATCACAAAAGGGTCCTAACATCCCTGACAAGAGATACCAGCTTATCCAGCCATGGGACAACAAATTATTTTATTCTATGCTCCTGATACACTAAGCAGTTTTCAACTCCATCATTCAATAGTAACAAGGTTCCACCTATGAAACTGCTCTAATACGTATGACTACTTACCTGTGGGGTACAAAGAACCTTCAGTGCCTTCCGGACACTTCCCACACGACCACAGATGTCAAAAGACTGCAATAAAGACATTCCATTTTAGATACTTTTCACAAAATGTGTGTGTGTGTGTGCATGCACATGTGTGTGTACAGTCCAGAAACTCAGGAAACTGTTTCCAAATGGATGCTCAGAGGGAACAAAGATCCTAAGTAACAATGGTGCTAAAAAAGATTTCATGGTGATCATGAAATATGTGATAAATGTGAATGCACAGTGCAGAAGGGTAGCCAAAAAAAGCTCTGGTAACTATGGACTGCAAATCAGGGACTTTACAGGACAGAAAGAGGAGCAGACATCAGGGGGTTGTGGTAGGGTAAATTGCCCAGCCCCACTAAGTAAGAAAAGGCTAAAATGGACCCATTCCCACCCTGAGAACCGAGTACCTGAGAAGCCCAGAAGTGAGGTTAGAAAACACTGTGGCTAGCTTAAGAAAGAGGGAAGGAAGGGCAGTCTTTTCACAGGGAAGAGGCAGAAAACAGCTTTCCTCAGCCTCTGGGGAAAAGGGGGATTTCCAGGGCTGTGCGGCTCTGCCACACACCTTGACACTTCAGGGCCCAGATGATATTATGAAAGAAGGAGTGGGAATTGCCTGTCCTGCTGCAGAGAGTGATTTAGTGGAGTGCAGTGATTAAATGCTACCAAGAGAAGAACGGCCTGAGGAATGAGAAGCAGGACTGAGGCTGAGTTGCTCCCATCCACCTAAAGAGTGAGAAACTTCAAATGCCAGGAAGGGAGTGAGTTTCCAGCACCTTGGTACTTTGCAGACGCCCAAAGATGGCCAACAGCAGGGGCAACACCAGGTCCTTTTCTTCCCCCCTCCCTCTACTGCACAGCAAACATGATGTAACTGCATCTGGAGAGCAGCGCTCATTCGGGGCTCCTCATTAAAGACTAAAAGCAGTTCAGAGAAGGGCAGAAAATGAGCCTGCAGAAAATGCTTTCTGAAAAGAGACTAAAAGACATAAATATTTACAGCTTGGCTGAGCAGTACAAAAGTGGGGGAAAAAGATGATAAACTGCCTACAAATATCAAGGGGCTGAGCAAGAGAGGAGATACTCAGCATTCTTAAAGTGAAGACACGGTACTCCTAATAAAAGGGAAAACAGCTTGAAAACCTCATCTAGTATGCCAGCTTCATCTTCCCTATCTGCTGGTAGAACACAGGGAAAAAGGCACTATGAGCTAGACAAGATATGAAGAAACAATTGTGCAAAGAACAGCCCTGCATTAATCGGGAGAAGGGCCAGATGACATAACAGGACCTTTCCATTTCCAACCTGTCTGAGTGAGAAGCGGCTAGGAGGGCAGGGGAAGATGTAATACAGAATACGCAGAGCTGTCTTGGACTAGCAGTACAAAGGCATCAGAATGCCTGGAGTGGGCTTTCTATTTTTTTTTGGTTAGCATGATTAAGTGGGCTCACTGCAGGGAATGCCAATGAGATCATCGTGCAATAGACGTGGAATCAAATGAAGGCACCAATAATGCTTCCAGTCAGCACGTAAAAAGGCTCCCAGGGTCCTTCCAGTAATGCTTCCAGTCAGCAACCAGCACTTGAGGCTGCCGACTACTACAGGCTTTTTATCTCCTAACAAGGATAGGGATCAGCTCTTTTGCACAGTCCAATTCACAGCTTTCTCTGGTTGCTTTGCTTATAGCGTGACTTCTAGTGCCTTTGCTCTGGCTCTGATGTCTCCTCCTCTCCCAGTTATTTCCCCCCTTCCATTTTTTTTCCTCTGGAGTTTCCTGTACCCCCAAAAGATGCACGTTTCAGTAGTCTAACATCCATTTATCACCCCATGCACTGAAGTCTATGTTGCATCAGTCATCTTTCTAGCAATATGATTGCAACAATTGGGCTCACAGACAGTGAGTGCTTCTGTTCAGGATAGGGAAAAAATAAGACCTGGATGCTCTTACTGATGAACATCTGGGATTTCTTTGCCAAAATCAGAGGTTCACATTTATACAGTCCAGACAGAGACACCAAGACAGCTCCCATCAGCTGCACTATATACAACCTTCTGAAATTCGAGCCTGCCCTTTGTGGAGGGAAAGGGGATGCAGCCCTAGCTGAGCCCTGGATTTTTGCCAGGAGCACAGAAGGTCTGAGTGCCAAATTGGCTTCTGTGGTTTTTCTAATGTGGTTTGTGGCTTTGCTAATGTGGACTCCTTTGGGTATATTTTCAGTGTCTCAGGCAAGGAATTAGACCTGCAACTCTTGTGATTGTAAATGGGATGCACGCACCTAGTGTTTCATGATCTGTATTGGAAGAGTGTGCTCCCACTTTTCTTTCACTTCCAAGCAAAGTCTCTAGCGTGCAGACGTCTAATCCTAACCTGGACACATCTGTGGCAACTAAGTAGTTGCCACACCATTACCTGGGACATGTTCCTGGGCCTATCGCCCTTAAGCTGGCCTATCCCTCCATTTACACCTCTGATGAACTAGATGAATTAAAGGAAGAAACATGCATGTTAAAGGCACAGGCTGTAGCCAAGGCACTTTCACAAAAGTGCGCCCCACAGTCCTGGTCCTAAGTTGGAGTCAAGGCCAGTAAATAGCTGTCCTCTCCTCATGGAGCTTCTAAATGACAGATCGGCAGAACTTTTCAAAACGAGGTTGCTTTTCCAATCTAGATCATCACAACGCTACCTATAAAGGCTTTGTAGTACAGAAATGTCAAGTTAACCCATAAAGAACTGCTTGCACCTATGTGCCAGGGCCCTGAGTGCATTAATAGGCCTTCATGGCCCTGCCGAGCCTCACCTGGGGTCTCCACCCACAATCCCTGCCCATGGGCCCAGGAGCTCTATTTAAGCTCAGCCCTGGGGAGACCTCAGTTCATGTCTGAGCTGTGCTATGCAAGTGCTGGTTTCCAGTTCAGCCACAACCATGCCTGTGCCTTGCTATGGATCCCTCTGATCTGGACACCCCAGCACATGGACTGACTTCCCACTCTCACCTTGAGCCTGTCTCATTACTATGGCTATGCTCTGCAATTGTTAGACTGTGTCTGACCCTGGCTGCCTTCACCAGACCTGATCCTGACCTGTGGATTGATGTTCTGGCTTTACCTTGGACCTGCCTCACCACCTGAAGATCTGGACCCTTTAAACCTGGCTATTGCCTCCAGGCCTGCCCTGCTTGCCTTGTTTGGGTGCTGCAGGGCTAGGCCCTGGCTGGTGAGGCCCTTGCCCTGCCAGCTGTGTTTTTGTGCTTGGCTCCCCTTCCTCCAAGGAGCAGATGGCCTCCACTGCTTCCTCACACTATGAGGACTTCTCCAGGTGTAAGAAATGGTATGTAGAACTGCAGGTAAGCATCCCTTTTCCAGGTGTTGAGTAACTTTTGCAAGAAGGGACACCAGAAAGATCACTTGAAATCTGTCCTTGTAATTGTGATCTGTGTACTTGACCTCACAAGCCAGAAGGGCATGGAGGGGTTGGATGCTGTTGTCTAGAGCGGATCCAGACAATGACATCTCTGAAAGGGGCAACAATCCTCTCCCACAGCACAGAGTAAAGAGCAGAAAACATACAGCTGAGAGAGCAGATGGGTGTGCAGGGAACTACACTGGTCTCATGTGCCTTCTCTTCTGGCATGTTTGCTCTGTTTCTGGCTTGATCACAGACCTGCTGTGACCAAGTCACTTCACTTCCCATGACCTCCTCTGCCTATCTTGCTTACAAAAACTGTAAATTCCTTGACAGCAGGGGTTGCACTGCCCCATTCCTATACAATGTATAGCTGCAACTGCAGCCACATCTCACGTAAGAGCTATAGTATGATTTAGTATTGCTCAGCAATCCATTAGCCCCTTTGAGTTGTCTTCAGCTCAGATTCTTCTTCTCTGTTCTTCAGTCTGCTTCTGCAAAGCCATAGCCCCTTTCTCCTAGGCAGAGACAAGTATCAGGGCTGCAGCAAGCTTGACTCACTTGGCCTTTCTCAGAGGGATAGATAACACAGGTATATCATTGTTTGCTTCAGCTACTGCTCTGCCCCTAGGCAGGGTTCAATACGCACAATTAGAAATACAACCAGTTCTAGACCTCAGACTTGGGACTCTTCTAAGTCACACCTATTCATTTACAATTGTACAGGCAGACTTTGTGCTCTTAACATTCTTATTTTTGAGGAAACATTAATTACTCTTGTCCATCACTGAGATCCTGGACTTGTATCAGCCAGCCCAGGACCTAGAATGGGGCCAGAACCACCTGTTTTATCTAGGCAGGACTTGGATGACCCTCTCCCTCCCTGCCGCATTCAGCACTGTGAGTGTGAGTACCTACCCTGCCTTGGAAGTCAGAGGAAGGCTTAGAGAGAAACACTTAACTGTCTGCAACCTTCCTTTCAGTGTTGCATCTAGAAGTCTGGAGACAGCTAACATCTTTCAGTACTGGTCCCCCAAGACTCTGCTCCCATTCTCCTCTAGCCTTTATAGAAAGGTATTGGAAAGCAGCAATGACTTCATAAGCCTGATGCAACACTACATGAGCAGTCACAGATCTTCCTCTAGCTCAGCAATGCCCACGTACTGGTGAAGCAAAATGCTTTTGGCAACTGAAGCACATGGTGTCCCCAGCTGCTGCAGCTTCCCTTCCTGGGTAGTGATAGCAACAATCAAAAGGTATATTTGTTCCCTTCAACTGTGCTTCCTTCTCTGCTCTTGCTACAGCTCCCATAGAGGTTATTAATGAGGTGGTACTTGCCTTGCAGAGGCTATAGAGGATGATCAGGATCCCACCTAGGAAGTAGCTGCTGGATGGATCATCTCCCATGATGTATTTATACCATAGCTGGATGGGGACAAGGGAGCGGAACAGCTGGCTCAGCTCCTCAATAACCAGATAAAACTTTCCCTGTAGAACAACCAAGTGATACATGATTACTATCAGGAAGTCAAAAGAAGAGCACTTAACAGGTGCAGGCCTTGAAGCTCATAGGACTTGTGTTCACTGTCCACCTATGCACTCTGCTAAATGGTGCAAAGACCAGTATTCATGAGATGCAGCTTTCTTTGCAGCCATTTAACTCGGCGCCTAGAAAGGATAACTATCGCTTCATTGTTTCATAGTGTTCTCTTGCTCTGTCACTTACCCAGCTATTCTACACTTTCGAATCTTAAACTCTTAGAGCAGGTTATGGATATACACCTTATTGCATATCTGGACAATGCTACAGAACGCTAGCAGCAGAGATTAAGACTTACAGGGATCAATATGATGTAAATTGTAGATACTGTTAATAATGAGAAAAGGAATGCAAGGTAGGTCTCTCTGATCTTATGCCCCTTCTGAAGGTAGAGGGATTAAATGTAAGGTGACATCGGTCTTCCTGACAACTTTCTAGATCATCCCAAAGAATCAAATTAATTATCTATTTGCCAGCGTCCTTCCCCTTCCACTCAGGTGCGTGTTGGCTCTTGTACAGTACACAGATAAAAAGACTGGTGCTGAAAAAAACAACCCTCATGGCATTTTAAACTCAAAGATAGCAAACCTTCCTGAGGACCTTAAGGAAGAAAAGGGGGGGAGGCAGGAAGCATGCTGGTTTAAACACTTCTCTCAAAAGAGACTCAAAGAATGGGCAACATCCTTTGTAAACCTTCACCAAAGCTGTCCTTGCCATTCTGGTGTTTACTCCAATTAGAAAGCTTTTCTTCCTTGAAGGACACCTGCAAGGTAACATAAACTCCCTCCTGGCTTACTATGACCATGAGGTGCAAAAACTGAAATGGATTTTTATTACCACATAATTTCTATTTTAAAGCACCTAAGACTAGGGAAGCTGGCTAAACAAGGCTATCTAATTTAGGGCCCCCCAGTCTTAATGAGGACCTGTTTATGTTCTGTCCCACACTGTTTAAAAGGGAGAACTGGTGACAGGGCACTAGGTCAGGGCAAGCTGTAAGCCCAGAACTGTCCTTAATCTGTAATGACATTATCTGGACTGAAAGGTTTGTTTTTGACATGTCAAAATTCCTTTATTTGATAAGATCATGGAGAAGGGGAAATTCCCCTGGAATTTTGCTGTGTTGTCCCAGTTAGCTTTGTCATCAGTGATGTCATCACAGGCCAATCGTTAATTGGTGAGATTTGGAGTGGGGATTAAGTCCTCTGCAGTCCACAAGACTAGCAGCAGCTAGCGCCCTTCCCTAGGGTCTCAGAGATGAGATCACTCGGCAGGCCATCCTGCTGTACCGAACAAATCGAATCCTTCAGAGAGCTCTGGCATTCTCATGATCTCATATCCCCCCTGGGACAAGGAGTGAGGTCACACCAGCGGTTGCTAACGGACCTGAGCTGCTTTCTTCCTCTCCCCCCATCCCCTCCTCCTTGTTAATCCCAAGTGGCATCACATAGCAAAAATGTAACAGCAACAATCTGGGGTCCTAAATGCAAGCAATTTATTAAATTAGCACAGAGGTCTCTATCCAGCCTCATGCTTCAATACAATCATCGTTTATTTCAGGAGCCCCTGTGACAGAGGGTCGCAGTCTGCTAATGACTATGCTGTCACTTCCTTCCCTTCACACAGGCAGTTCTCCGCCTCCCCCTCCTCAGCCAGCTCTGATGAAAGCTACCAGCAAGCTGAAGGCAGCAAACTGTTTGCTTTCTCTGACTTGTTCCTCCCACCAGGCTCACACTCATCTTTTATTCAGCCTTGCTTCCCTAGCAGGCTGGGCTGGGACAGGTCACTGCTTACTTTCTCATTGCATCAGATGGAACTTCTGGATCCAGCATTTGGGTCATCAAAGCTGAAATTCTTCTGCAACAGAAGCTTTTGAGGCACTAAAACACTAGAGCCCACAGCAAGACATAAGGAAAGATGGGTCACAGGCAGCCCTAGAGGTCCAGACAGGCTGCGGAATTGGAAGTGGCAGAGCGTGGCTCTAAAACATGCAGCAAGTGACAAATTCCAGTTTTCTAACCACAAAATCTTCACCCTTTACAAAGCTTTCATAATTCCTTTATCTAATGCAAATCTTTCAACGTTCAAATGTTCAATGTTTCAAAAGTTTTCAATGGTAACTGTAGGTTATCAGGTTTTCTTAGCAGCTAGATACTTGTTAACACCCTCACAAGAGTGAAGTTAAGTTTCAAATGGATGCATCTCTCCATCCAGCCTGTTAACACCACCCACTTGACCATTTGAGCTTAGAGCTGATAAGCTTAGAGTGATTACAGCTAGGAGGAGGGAAGCAATACAAGGACAGCTGAGCATCATTGAGAAGAGGACTAGAGCTACAGTAAATGCTTTCAGAAATGTAAGTCTTGTCAGGCATCTCAGTGCAACACACCAGCCCTTTTTTAAACTAGGAAAAGCACCTAGAAAATCAGAAGTAATTCTGCAAAGGGCTGCAGCAGAAGGCGGGTGTTCCTTCTGAGCCAGAAGCTTGGAAAACAAGGGTTGTTCCCTATAACTTCAGGAGCAAAATTTAGCCTTCTGATAGCAGGAACTTATTGCAGATGGTACCCATCACTTGTAAGCGCACTCAATATACCTTTCTGTCTTCTACTTTTCAGCTTTGTTATATCTTGGTTATCTAGGTTGAAGTTTTCAAAGCCAAATCTTTGTCTCAAGCTGTATGTTGTCTGAAAACTTCAGCTAAAGTATTTCAGCTATTTCTCATCAAGATTAGGAAGAATTGTGTGTTACATTAAGCCCAAATACAATTATTTCTCCTGTGCATCTGACTTGGAACAACAGTTTGAAATAAGGCAAGGCCTGCCTCTGTTAGGTGACTTCTCCTATTTCATAAAAATCCATGTAAATCTGGGAATCTTGAATATACTTTATAGAGATTGAACAGCTCTAAGATCACCAAAAGCTATTTTTGGTGAGCCTGTGAGCCAGCCCCAATGCATGACTGGACTGTGCAGGAGCCAGCCCTCCAGAGCAAGCGCATCTACCTTGCTGGACTGCAGAGATTGAACAGGATACAACCTGAAGTTACAGCTCCTCATTAGGGTAGAGTCAGATACCAGAAAAGAGGCTCTGCTCAAGCCCTTGGAACAGGTTGGAGTTAAGCCTGACTAAAAAGTAAGAAGTACACTGCTTACCCTGCTTCCTCTGTAGGGTCAGTTACTGTAAGAGCTGACAGCCTACTACTGTTATCAAACACTTCATTAGCACAAGTGGCAAAGGACTGTGCTGTGGATCTATAAGGCAACTCTGCTCATGAGCCTTGTGATACCACATGGTGAAATTTTGATTCCTATTTTTTTTCCAGAATGCTTTGTTAAAAACTAAGTCAATGACTCATGTATAACCCTCCATTTTCCTCTACCTCCTTCACCCCATAGAAAGACCATTTTTATACTTCAAATCAAGCGCTGCTTTTGAAAGAGCAGAATTTAGGATTTTCATACAATTGCAATTTTCTTTCTGTACTTGCAGTATTATACAGTCTGTAATGATGTGAACACATACTATTTTTTCACAGAGGGTGAGTGGTACTCATTAAGTGTGTAACTTTTTAGTATTGTTATATCCTCATTACTTGATGGCAGATCTGCATCCTATCACTTCATGCTATTTGAGCTCTGCTCAGAGTAGCAAAATACTAAAATTTCTTCAGTCTCTTTATGACATCACCACTACAGTAAAAGATTTTAAAAAAATCACCTTATTTTCACAGTGCTGGCTGACATAAGGGACAGCTATTCTCTGCATTTTCTAAATGAAAACTTGAGACATGGGAAGACTAAGGTTAACGTTGTTCTGGTGTCCAAGCTGAGATGTCTGGGATTAGACTTTTTAGAAAGCACTTAATTTTATAGATCACGTTACCATTAAAAGCTAAACCACTGACTTCAGTTTGCAGCTGTACATGACTTTTCTAGAATCACATAGGAATTATTTGGCAAAGTAAAGGATGGAATTTAATTCTCCAGTGTAGCATTCAACTTTAACTTGTAGAACATTCTTCTTCTTCCAATGGTCTCTTTGTTCTCTATGCACTTTCCAGTTTCTACAACAGCTTCTTTCAATACCTCACCTTGCTTCATCCATGGGGCACAGTATACGCTGGTGATGAATAGAAGAAGTCTTACAGAAAAATAACATGGAATCACATAATTAAAAATTGAATCACAACATATACACACCAAAAGGGGGCAAATTACAGCTGCAGAAGCAATGCTAATTCTGACATAGCCTAAGCGAGCATTGACTTTGTAGTCCCTTTTGACATAAGGCTTTGCATAAGTGTGCATGTGTGCCTCCACAGAAGGAAACAGAAAGGCATGCTAAGGTTTTACACAGCAGAATTAAAATGGGATGTGAGAGAAGTTGCAATGAGGCAACTGTAAGTTGTGATTAGCACTCAAGGGAAGTTCCAAGTCTCACTTGTTCTGTTGCCAGCAGCATTAGGACATATTCTGAAACAGGAAGATGTGAGAAAAAACTTTTGAGACCTGCTGGCAATTTGGATCAGAGGAGAGCAAGCTCTGCTGAGATTTCAGGTCATATTGCCAATATAAGAAAGTGTTAGGTAGGAGCAGTAAACAGGATTGTGGCACAGAGGATGCTGGTGAAAATCCATGCAAGACTAATGAGGAGTAGTTCCTAGGTGGGACTAGAGGGGAAAATGAGATTTTTAGTTAGTGCACAGCACTTCTGAAAGTCACATCTTGGATATCTTAAACTGGAAAGTTAAACTTGGAAGGCACCTAAAAGCAATGATTCCTTTAAAAAGTTCAGTAGCAGTGACTTTCAAAGTGTGTTAGGGAGAAGGACAGAAAAGAGTCCCAGTTCCTCAGTACCTAGTCTATGCTTTAGTCTTTTTATTTCATAAGTAATAAATCCCACACTTCTGATTCTGGGACACCACATCTGTCCCAGGCTGCAACAGGGAAAAGTCTTTGCAGAACCATCACGTAGTTCCTGTGGCTCTAGAGGATCAAAGCTCAGACTGTTGTCCAAGAAGAGTGAATCTATTTCTGTGTGAGTTCCCCCAAAGAGCATCCAAGATACTCAAGGAGAGGGTAATGAGAGGATAGGCTATCACCTATCTGGAAACACCACTTTAGCCACACTATTAGAGAAGACTAGGATTAACTGGCATATCGCACAGTACAAGAGAGCACAGACAAGGAACAGGAAGATCTTTACCTGGATGTGTTTTGTAACATGTCATCTACGTGTACATACATACATCCCACTCCCAGTGCTTGTTTTAAAGCTTCTGTATTTTTTGATCAGCATCTAGAGGACTCAAATGCTCCAAGAGACCTTGTTTTTCACGAAAAAAATGTATACAAACTTCATGTTAAATGACTGACAAATATCTGGCCCCACGACGAAGGAGGCTGCAGGGACATTAGAAGGCTGCTGCCATTACCATCCCAATTAACACAACTTCCCTCTGGCACCTTCTCTCCTAACGTGAGCCTTCTGGAAGAGGCTGTGGCCTAGAGAAAATGCTTTGGCAGCAGCAAACTGTTCCAACTTGCCCTCTTTCCCTTGATGCAAAAGGATGGACTTTGTTCTATGTCATGGGTTGTTCTACTTGAATGCCTAGTACAAGAAGAGCTTGTTGCTCAAGGAGCATAAACCCTCTGCACATGCAACTCATTTGTGTAACTAGTCATGTGATGGAGGAAGGGTCAGTCTGCCCAGTGAGAAAGGCTGTGCACCAGGATCTTGGACCATGGTATCTCATGGAGCTGAGCTCTAACACAAGATGGAGGCAGGCTGCAGAACAATTCTAATCATTAGAAGGTAAGTGCTCATCTTCCTTACAATAATGGTTTAATTATACATGGCTGTGCACAGAGACAGAAAGAGGTGATGACTTGATATCAAAAGTAACTGTGGACATGCTTGTGCTTCATTAGCATGGAAGAGCACTGGGGCTACTCCAAATCAAGTCTTACTAGGTTCAGACTCACAGAATACACAGTTATCACAGATCAGCTGACACTGCAATACATTGCCTTTAGATAGTTTGCTCCAGTTGAATGATCCAAATCGTACTACTTTGTGCAAAAGACATTCTGATATTTTTTTCATGTCCAAGGTGCAGCTTCAGAAGGAATATGGAAAGCTTAATGTGCCAGTTTACATGGCAAAGCTGTAACCATCTATGCTAGGAAATACGGTATGCACCTGAAAAAGGTATCTGGTCCAAAGTCCAAGTGCAACACTATGTGAAGAATGGCTGCCACATACAGGCCAAGTTCTCTCCAACTAGATTTGATGAGATGGTACTTTAAAAAAAAAAAAAAGCACCAAAAAACCCAATCAACCAAAAAAAAGCCAAGCAAATATTTTCAGAGATGCAGCGAGGAGTCCACAGTGCTAGTGTGGGCTAGTATTTGTACGCTTGCCACTGACACCATTTAAACAGCATAAAGAAAAACCTTCACATGAGTAATGCCAGTCTTGCCACAAAAAAACCTCATTTGCAATGTCTAGATCCAGCTTTCAAACAAAACTAACAAGTATTTATTCAATAGTAATTTCATGCTATGTTTTCAAGAAACAAATGTTAGTGTTTTCCTTTTGAATTTTCAACCTTCTGGAAATGCAGCCCCTTATAACTTGGCTGCACATCTGTATTGAGCATGTAAAGAAAAGTCATACTTAGGTCCTTTCTTATATACCAGCCATTAAGACTGTTGGGGGAAAAAAAGTGTCCTTGGTATCTTTCTGCCCTATAGAGATAGGGATATATATAAAAAAGAACCTGGGATACCAGTTTCTTCGAGTCCTTTTGGTTTGCTTTGCTTTCTCCCTCCTCCCCCCCCATGCTTCACTCCATTCTCCGTGATACCAGCTTAGATTGCTGACAACAGCATGAGGAGGGGATGGGAGACTTGCAGGCACCTGGGATTTCCTAAACGAAATCTTTGGCAACTGTGTCTTTTTATTATTTATTTCCTTATTTTTAATTCCACCCCCCTCAAGCTGTCATTCCTTAGCAGTGAAAATGAAAAGCTGCCATTTATGTGTGTACAACAATGGAGGCTTCTGCAGGCCACATGGCTCCTGCAGTTTAATTTACTTTAATTCATTTTATATTGAACCAAATGATCTTATTTGCCTTTTTTAATGGAGAGCCTTCAGCATGCAGGGTGGGAGCCAAGCCCCCCTTCCAAAGAAATTATGAGCCCAGCTGCTATTAAAACTTGTACTCAGCTTGATGTGCCCATCACGGCTCATGGGGGAGGAAGGGACATCTTTAGCCACAGGTATGCTCCTTCTCCCACAAACTCCCACCGATCGCAGAGGCCTAAGATTGGAGTCTGATGTTGCAGTTACCTTCCTTTTTCGGCTTTTTCTCTCCTATTCACAAGCTCTTCTTTGTCTGCCTTCCAGCCTGACTGTAGTCTCACAGCCTCTCTTGGCACCTCTGTTTTCCAGGCTGGTTTGGAACCTGGGAAAGTCTGGGATTATTTTGTCAAATTTTCGGTCTTCCCTCATTCTTTGGAGGGGTTGCTTGCACAGATATTCCATTTCTGAGTTATTCAAGCCTCGAGAACTCTGGCTAGTTGTATCCTGATAATGTAGCAGTCCTCACGCTTCACACTTCAAGCACTCGTGATCACATTTACTGCCCTCTGTATTCTGATTGCAAAGACAAACTTCTTTTTCTGCCTTTTAATTTTAGTTTGCTTTTTCTCAGTTAGCATAAACTGATGTTATAAATCCAAGATGGTTCTTGATATCAACTTAAACCAAACATTGCCCTTCCTGTGATGGGGCCATACTAGGAACACATGACCCAGGTACTTTAGATTGGGAGAACTGAGTGCTCTAGCCCAAATTTTTAATGTGTTCACTATTAAAATGAAAAGATGCATCTAACTGAGGTAAGCAGAGTTTAGTACTATTCACTATTTTCATTAATGATCTTGATGGAACAGAGTAAGCTTATCACATGTGCAGTTGACGCTAAACTGGGAAAGGCTGTAAACACACTGGAAAGAAGGATTATAATCCAAACTCATGTTGACAGACTGGAGAAATGGTCTGGAAAACAGGGGGGACTGAAGACAGTCCAGAAGAGAATAATAAGATCTGGAACGAACGATCTCTGAGAAAAGACTCAAAAAATTGGTGTTGTTCAGTCCACAGAGAAGACTGAGGGGAAATATGAAGACTTCGATGTGTAAAAGGAATAGAAGAATCTGATCTTGCTCCAATCACAATGGATATGGAGAGGTAAGAGACTTAAAAAGAGGACATTGAGAGGAGATGCCTCATACTAGAAAGGCTATGCAAGCATCAGTGAAAACCACATAGTATTCAGAGAAGACTAGAATCTCAAGGAGCAGCATGAAAAGCCACACTAGCTTTGGAAGTGCCTTTGAACTTCCAAAATGAGAAAAATCTGAATAGCCTGCTCAGAGGTTGAGTGCAGAATGATCAAAGTCCCTGATATCCAATCCATGGGCAAGTTTTATCTATTGCTGACTGCCAGCAAGAAGGTACTGCAAGGAAGCTCAAGACTACATACCTCTATCCCATTCACAGCTGTGCTGAACTCTCCCTGACAGTGCAGCAATCTCCACTTCAGGCCCTTCATTATGGGGAGCTAGAGGCTGCTGTTCTGACTAGTTATATTGGCAGAAAAATTCTCAGTATATATATCTTGAAAAAAATCTTCTAGCTCTACTCTGAGTTTAATTTGTATTTCTCCAGCAGCTTGCTACCTGCTACCATTAAGTGACAGCTGTCCAGAGTTCATAAACTATAAGCTAGGCTTCAAGCAGAAACACTACTGTGTTGTGAAACAATACTGCATATGGGGAGGAAGAGAGTAACGTTGTATCTGGCAAGTATTAAGATAGCAGATAGCAAATAACTTGATAAGAATTTCGTCAAAGTTAATGTGCCTAAAGTGCAATAGAACTGTTCTAACTCAGAAAAAGCTTACATTTAAAAAAAACTCATCTGAAAAATAAGACGTGTAGCATTGTGCTGGCCTGTAGAAGTAAGCTGGGTCATCAGGCTCAGGGAAAGAGCTCAGCTATGTGGTTACCAATTACAATTTCTATGGCATCCTGGGGTTCTCTTGGAGCTCTCCCATCCTAGTTTGATCTTGCTTAATTTGTTACACCAGATCTCATCCCTGGTTGGCTTAATGGATGCAGTGTAGAGAGGGCGATAAAAATAAATCCAGATCCATAGTGGTAGGTAACAGCAGTCTCAGATGTCAAGGGACAGTGAGACTATCAACAACATCCTAAGACAAAAAGGGACTTAAAAAAAAGTGAGAAATATTGCTATCCAGAAAAAGGTATTAAAAATGAAGCATCTGTGCTCTGAGTCATTATAGGCCCTTGACAGATGTGATCTTACCAGCCTCCCACTGTAGCTGCAAATAAAGACCCCTTCTCTTTCTTCTCTCCCGACAAGGATTAATGAGTACTTGGGATAGCTCTCAGACAAGCAAGCAAAGGCTGTGAACCTTTTCCAACACTGCAATTTATCTTGGGAAGACTATTCACATCACTTTTCCCTCCCTCCCCAGGCTGGATTATGCTCTGACCTAGCACATTAATCTCCCAAAATAAAATAAAAATAAGAGAAGGAAAAAAAAAAAGCTGGACAATTGCCAGAAATAAATTAATAACCATCTCAAATAGCCCTGCTGTGCAGGAACAAACTGCTCAACTCCCCTGCCACCTATGTCATTTGTAAGCAAAACTATTCCCAGTTTAGATATCTCCTTAAGTGCCCTGCCTGAGACTTTCAGCGATTAACGATAATATCTTGCATCTACGTAGTGTCTTTCATCCCCACAGCTGCCAGAAAGTTTCTTTACCAAATGCACATAACACAATTGATATGTTTGCCACTGAAATGTAGACACTACTAAGTGGAGGAAGAGGCAGCATGACCGATCTGTAAGAGTAAAAAAAACAAATCTGAAAAGGTATATTTCAAGAGAGAATGTAGTGAGAAAGTTTCAAAAGTTAGGCCTAGTCTACATATGATTTCATAAACATTTAAGTATGTTAACCATTTAGTCAAAATACTTCTTCACCCATGGCTAGAACTGGTGCTGTCTTTTGTGGCGTCAGTAGCTTCAACATAATACTGTTACTTCTTTGACCCAAGTGGAAAGCCAAGGAGACAAGTACTTTTTCAATTTATTTCCATTAAATGAAGACATTTGTGCTTCAGAAATATCTATTTACAGAGATCAGTCAGAAAACAAGACTTAGAACAAAGTCAACCAGAAAAGCAGTTATCTCACTGCTAGTACCTATTTCTTCTTAAGCAATGCTTACCTCTCTCTCTGGATTTTAATTACTTGCTGGTATTACCAAACCCTTTCTCAGGTCTGCGATGGCTCAAACCCCAAAACTCACTACCCAGGTGACTTTCTGTCAAAGTTTTATCAGAGATTTTATTATCTTTATTCTTCCACCCATATTTCATGCTGCAAACATGTTGTGAAGGTATCAGATTGTCAAAGACAAACATCTGTATATCAAGAAGAAAAGAGACTCTTACCTTTGACTTGACAGCTAGGATGATCTTAGGCAGGGCAACAATTAGGCATTTCAATGCGATGGTGAGGTACTTCAGTACAAAGTCTGCAATCCCCACAATCCACATCAGGTCGAAGAAGTCCAGCCTCTCCAGGTTGGGTTTCAGAAATATAAGGCTGCAAGGCATGACACCAAGGCTCAAATACCGATGAGAAGAACCTCACTTAAGCTTCTTGATACCAGCTGTATCCACTGCTGGCTAGAGAAAGCCTAGAAACTCCACTGAACTTCAGTGAAGTTTTCAAGGGCAATAGGAATAAGACATGCAAATTAGTCCCATGGTTCCTCTGGGCCTCTTGACTTTGTTCTTGCCCATTTCTACTGAGGTCAGCAGGTTTGCCCACTATCAGAAAACAGGACCCAAACATCTACAAAACCTGTTTTGGAAGACTGCAATCTCCATAACCTGCAATCCACACTGTAAAAGGGCCTATGGTCTAATGACAGCGCCTTTAGTCCACAGGCTTGCTCTATCCGATCCAATTGTAAAAGCTTATGCTTTGAACTCCAAGCCAGCAGTAGTTATGATTCCTTGGGGAAGTCATGGCCAAGTCAAGACCACTGTGTCCTCTGAGGCTAGCTTGCCACAGGTAGAACTACTGCAGGGGCAGCAGTCTCTAAAGCTACTTGTGCATATGAAACAAACTGGTGACAAAGGAAGCACTGTATTAGACATGGCAGAAAGGTCAGAACTTCAGGTGTGTCATGCTCTGACGGTGGCTTGCCACCGTCTGAAGCAGAACAAGAGCTGGGCTGTGTTAATTAGCAACTCTTACCTGAACCAAAGATCCAAAAAAGTAGTGCCCCTTACATAATGTTATTGACTGGGCTGAACATTTGCTCTTTAAAGAAGGGGAGTCCAGGACAGCAGAACTTCATATAGCAACGGGCAGGAGCTACTGACCTGAGCAGCAATGAGGACTGGACCCTACTCAGCCTGAAAAACCAGGATTTGTCTTCAGGATATTACCTACTAAAGTCTCACGGTAGAAAGCAAAAACTTAACAAAAAAAAAATGCAAAAGTAAAATAACCAACCCAGAATGAAAAGCCTGAACATGAATTTAAAATACTCACAACATTGGCACAGCACAACAGGTAAAATTACACCCTAAAAACAGAAACAGAATCAGAGACTTTACTACTATTCATGCACTAGAAACAAGCAAAAAGTAAATAAATCAGGAAATGAAAAATAAGCCAGAAAGAAACAAAACCAAATCAGCTGTTTCTGATTTCACAAGCCTGCCTTGTGAATAGTCACAGGTCCCCACACAGCCAGCAATAGATACACTAGCCCAAGCATGACACAGCAGGCACCACTACAACACTCGCAGGAATAGGGCTTTTCAGTGAATCTGTTGCCCAGTCTGTTCGCTGTTAATAAACCACGCCCTAAACAGTGTGTAGGATGGCCCCAATTTGCTGAAACCCTTTTATTCTAGATGACCTATCCTTTATTTTAAACTAGTCCCATTCATGCTTTTAACCTTAACCTTCTTCTTAGAGACACACTCTTTCCCTGTACTGCAAACAAATTTCTTCTTAATGCTTTCACACCTTTCTGCCATACCTGTTTCTTCTCTTCCATTCCCTCCCACAAGCCCTATACAGAGTATCCCACAGCTTGCCATCTCACGTTCGGACCCACACATACAAGCCTTCTCATCTCTCCCCTTTCTAGAAGCATTTACATACACAGCTTTCCAATGATCAAACCCAAACACATTAGGGGCAATTCCAAAGGATACCAGGGTTGTGGGCAGACCTTGACTCTTCCACTGCATAGACAGTATTGGTGGGAAGAAGCAGGCAAGCAATGAAATAAATGACAGAAAAACATACCCAAGAGACATCTAGCCATAGCCCAATGGATGCACGTTACACACATTGCATTTTCAGTCTGAAGTTCTAAGTCCCCTTCAGTGGGACAAATAAAATTTTCATTGGGAAGATAATTCCTGTGGTTTTAGCTACTAATATCAAAACTACTTTCTCAAGTTACTAGGTTTGCTATTGCTCCATTTCTTCCTATTTATTCTAACATCCCCTTGCTTAAGTTCTGTATCTTTGCTTCCTATCTGTCATTTAATCCCTGCTTTATAATAAGCAGGGATAGTACTGAACCAAATCCATGGGTACTAACTTTTCTGTATTTGAGAACGCTTTAGTCAGAATTTGAAAGTGGAGGCTATCTTAATTACCTCAGATCCAAATGCCTCCAAGCCCTGAGGACACTGAAGTAAAACACTACTGTTTCATGTCCAGTTTATCTCCTGTAATAGACTCAAAGCTTGACAGACTGAAGAGAAAAGCAAACGTTATAGGAAGAGGAAAATCAGTGGGTCAATTTCTTATCTGCTTCCAACACCTGCTCTTTATGTTCAGTCACAGTGGTCAAAATGGAAATTCAGAAGTCCCACTATAAAAAAGTATCCACCCTGCTTCGATACATAAGAAAATTGCAAGTGTACGTGTTTCAAGCAGCAACACTGTAGTATGCCTTCACACCCTGGCCCATTTAGACCCTGGTTATGTCATTTATTGATAGGAGCATAGTCCACTGGTAGAAGTGACGCACACATGCTTTTCCTCCATTGAAAGGTATTACAAAGATGTAACAAAGACAGCAGATACCTTAAGTATGCACACTTCCTCCCAAAGTGTGGGGAAAAGTGGGCTTCCCTCTTTTCCTCTCTGGCAATTATCATGTGCTTCCATCATGTAAAGTGTAAATTTTGCCCACCTGTTGTACAGCTGCTGAGAGCTGAATGTGTAAAGCAAGTACAAGGTGTTTCCAGTGAGAAAGGCCAGGATCCAGAAGACAACCAACACTGATCTCTTCTCCTGAGCAAGAAAAAGAAACAGAGAAGATAAATTCAAAGTCTCAAGGGTTGCACTGAGCCTTTGACTGCTGAAAAATGCGAGACCTACCCAGGGGACACAAATATGCAACTACATGTTCAGTAATTAGTTTATTTACATAGGACTAAGACTCAGAAATAGGCTGCGAGGTAAAGACATATATAAACACAAGCAGAAATGGCTCTCACTCAGCTAGCCTTTTCAAATAAAGTAACTTCAGAGAAATTAATCGAAATACGCTGGTGAAAATGACAGCCTTACTTGCAGAACGCAATTTTCAAAGTTGGGATCTTTCCTGGGACATCTCAATTCTCCTGATACTTAAAATGCAGTTTGACAAGCAGATTTTAAAAAAGTCAGTTTCATATATTGTCCTACAATTCTGAGCTGTCACCTGTTTGGAATGACACTTCATCAAAGGGGTGTTTTACAAATAGATCCAAAGTCACTTAGAAGAAGGCTTAGCTAAATCAAATATAACATAACCCATCACTACATGCAGCACATATGAATGTTATCTGAACGCACGGAGGTTCTAGAACATGCATTTTTGATTGAAGAAATAATTAAAGGTCAAAAGAAGTGCAAATTTTGCATTTCAAAACACATGGAACATTATAGATGGAAGCTGGACAGAAGAAGATCTTGTCCTGGGTCTTGGCCCAGTGTAATTTTGGAAAGTAAATTTTACTCCTGGGAGGAAAAAAATCAGCATTTTTCTTGTGAGCTGATTTACTAAGAAAATAGCTCTTTGTAGCTATTCAACAGCCAGGGATGTTAGGTTGAGATTTAATGCAGGCGGATTAAGGGGCACACTGCTGGAAAGACAGAGGTGCAAAGTGCAAGGCAACAGCAATCTATTACACGATTGTGCAGTTTATCTGTTCATTCAGCATTGTATCTCATTTATTCCACTGCTGCTGGTAGATCTAAGTATACACTTGTGCCGCCCACGTAATTTTTACAAAAAAGCAATTCTAGTCTTGTGCTTTTAGTGCTGTTGAAGTATTCTGCTGACACTGAAGATTGTAAGACCTGAAAAGATCTGCTGGTTTCTTTGTATTCCAAGTATATTATCAACAGAGCATTATAAAGATACTAACAAGCAATACATCTACAAAATCCTTCAGCTGAACATCTCAAAACATTATCTAAATGCTAATAAATTAAATCTCGTCATTAACTACTAAAACAGGTTTCAGCACCTCTGCTGTACATAATGGGGAACGAAGGTGCAGAGAAGTGCTTGAAGATGCGCTGCCAGTCAGTGGCACAGCCAGAAGCAGATTACAATATCCCTGACCTTTCCTCTCTTTCTTTTATTATGCCACACTTTCACAAACAAGCAGGGCAGAAGCTGTGGGAGAGCATCAATGGGCAGAAGTAGGAAGAGGAAGTGAGGATTACGGCACGGTACTCTGATTCTGACAGATCTACAGATTTGCCGTAGATCTGCTAAATATGCATATAACAGCATTGAGCCCTACGTTGCAAAAGAAGGTCCAACATAGACATTGTTTTGTATACAAAGAGCGATGTTGCCTGGGAACATGAGAGTAAGACGCTGTACTCACCTTCAGAGCAACCTGTTCTCGGAGCGTTGAGTTGGCATACGCGAATGTGCTGGCCATACCAATGCACACGGCAATCCCTGGAGGGAAAGACACTGTCAAAGTATATAAGGCTGGCAGGAGGATCTTCAGCCCTAAGCCATTTGATGTCAGCATGTCAAGCTTAGAAAAAAATTTCCTGGGTGATATTCTGGATGCACTGGGAATTAAAATACATAGGTGACTAAAACAGGGCAGTCTGGACTTGTGTGAAGTTCAAAGTCAAGCTAAATGAAAACGAAGCTACTGCAGTGAGCACTTGCCACCCAGCCCAATACAGACACTGTCCTAATATCAGATTCTGTGCTGAAGGAGAACAGAAGTGCTGCAAGTTGTGGCTGCATTGTGCAAACAGAACTCAGCTAGATGATAGTATTGCAATAGCAGTCTAGCAGCTCAGGGAGGACAGGGCACGCTATCAAAACCATACAGGATACCAGGTCCAATGAGCAAGATGTTGCAGACATGAATGAATACCTGGTTTTGGGAATACTGGCAGAGCTGTAAGTGGACTAAACTCAAGTATTACTGGCTTCCGTGTGATGATAGTCTCAGCATACTACTCCCAGAATGAGTAAGGATCCTCAGACATGCTGCACATACAATTTCATAGTAAGAGAAGGATTAGATGAATAGATTTTACATGACCACTGAGGGACTGAAATACTCAGGTACCATTAATGAAACCTGGATAGACGTATTCTTTAGGGAACTCTGAAGATCTTGACTGTAAGATGTAACTGCTGATGCTGTTTGGCTTGATTTCACAACTACCATCCTTCCAGCTATACAAGTGTCTCATCCCTCTGAACCCTTCTGTGCTACACAGAAGCCTTTGCTAGTCACTAATGTAAGCTCTCCCCATCTCTCCTAGAGAGAGGTCTGAGGGAGAAGCCTTGGTAACATCCTCAGCCCATACAGGAATATCAAGGAGAGATTAGGAAACGGAACAGAACTGGTCTCCCACAGGTCAGGACAGGAAACAGATGGGACTGACACAGATGAAAACAGCTTGGACTGAAAGCAGGGTGAATTTATCAAATGCATTATCCCATGCATTTGAATACGTCCCCTTCATGCTCGACTACCTCTAGACACTGTCACATGGATAAATGTATCAGACACCACAGCATGATAAAACATCCTAACCACTCTCTAATACACTTAGTATCCAAAAAGGATAGATGCTTACCAAGCTTGTGCTGGAAACAAACTTTAGCCAGGAGGATCAAGATGAAGGGAAGTCCCTTCTGCAGCCAACCGATCACAGCTTTTAACTCTGAAAGAGCTGGGGCTGGAGTTCCAGCTTGTTCGTCACTGCCTTCCTCAGCATGCCCGTGGCGGTCCCCTCCTGCCATGTGCAGTAGAGATGAACCCCGGTGATGGCCATGGTGGAAATGATGGGACGATTGCCGGTGGTGAAACGGGGCTCCTTCTGTACGACTGGTCCCTTCCTCCCTTGGGGCTGGCATCTGAATGAATACTTCCCCCCCTCCTGCTGAAGAGCCCAGAACCAAACCTGACTGGAATGGCGTGGCTGTGATGGTGCCTGACGGGATACCTGCCAGGCCTGAGAACAGCTGTTGTGGTGAGGAAGCTTCAGCCTTCAGACTTTCAAAAACTCCACTTTCATCCACGCTGGTTTCAGAACTCACTGTTTGGCTCCGGTTTCTGCAGTGGACGGAGATTAGAGAAAAGTCATTAAACAAAAATGAGTGCCACAGAACTTCTCTTTTAGCCCAATCCTGACTGTAGTCTTTAAGAGTTCCTCACACACTATCAGAATATGTAGGTCTCCAGATGACAGATGCTTTTCCCTCTACTTGCTGTTGGAAAGTCACAGTTGCAGAACTAGAGGCCAGTAACCAGACTCCTAAGGTAAGATCAGAGTACTTCTAAAGAACTGATCAAAATGCACCAGTTCCTTCATCTAAGGAACAGTTCCCAAACACCCCCTTTACTTTTGGAGGAACCAAAGACATAACACATCTGATACCAAATTCAACATCTTCTATAATGATTTTAATATTTAAGGAAAAACATACAAAACCCCACGTTACGTGACACAGCACAACCAAGACAGGTCACATTATATACAAACAAATTAATCAAGCTAACTCAAAGAAATGACGTATCCCCAAAATCTTCTGTCTTTATTTAGGGATGCTCACTACCTGCCCACTGATGAATAACACCAACAAGAGACAGAGTCAACTGGGGAAGAGAAGCGTTGAGAGCTGCTTGTGTGTCCCTGACCCAACAAATATTATAAGTGAAGGATGTGCTCATGGGTCAAGAGAAATTGTTTTATTTTGATGTTCTCAGCAAATTGGACACGGATGTACCCAAATTACTGGGCACTGGACAGAATTAGATCTGGCACTGATTCTTCCCGAGCTTGTTGGATTATAGCCAGATTCCAAAAAGAAAGTCTTAAATATCTTCATCCTAATACCAAAAGAAAATAGGCTTTCTTCATCTGAACTCAATACTGTGGTACTGAAATGAATACATGTAAAGTTTAGATGACAGGGAACAATACAGGTAACAGAACAACCATCAGGCAGTAAACACCTGGCAGACAGCAAATACCTCTCTAACTTGCAAAAGGAGAGTAAACAATAAATAAAGCTCAGCAAGAGGCAAAGCCCACAAATAAGGCATGTTGCAGAGCTTCAGTCTCTCTTGATTTTAATCCTTGGAGATCTCTAACTTTAGAAATAGTGGTCACAAGCTGAGACAGCACATGCAGGCACATACAGGGCCCTTAACCCTCTCTCTCCCATGGGTTCAAAAGCCTCCCCAGGCATCTTACAGGGCACAGAGCACTGCCTTTCATCTCACTCTGGAGATAGCTTCAAACCTCTCTGGGCATACCTTCCCACTAAGTAAACTCCTAATAAGGCTTTTTATAGCTACACCCCATTCCCAATGTCTCTCCACAGGCTCCAGCAAGGAATCAAGTCAACAAGACATTGCACACCTCTTTTTGGTTCAAAATATTCATCAACCAGATCTTGGATTTTACACCTAACATTACAGTTCAGGGATGTATACACAAGACAGGGACATAATGTGAGAGTACTTACGTCTGGAACACAACAAACAAATTGGGTGGAACCCAGTGTTACAGATAAAGACACAACTATTGTTTGGAACAATACTACCAGGACACATGACTATGCTTTCAGCAGGAAGGAATTAATCAGGGACATATTTAAAAACAAATAAACAAGGATGAAATTGAGAGTCTGCTCAAGTTAACAGAAGAGAAGACTGGTGGCAACAGCATTTCATTCTACAGTTAGAAAACCTTCAGCCTATGCTACTGACAATATGTATTTACCCTGTTAAAAACCAGAAGCATTTACAAAAACCATTTGACATTACTCTGCTTATCTCTTGCACTCAATAAGAGACACCTATCCTGAATATATTTTAACCATTCAAACAGATCCTGAAGTGCCTTACAAGTTTGTACAGACTCAGAGAGCTCTACATTGCAGATGAGAGGGCCCATACAACATCTTATGTGCCTCTCAAGCCCCAGCCTTGCCTGCTGATACAAAACCCACAGACTGCACTGAGGCTTGGGCAGCATCATGCAGAAAAAGTTGAAGATGGCTTTTTTTTCCCCTGAAATTAAGAATGGTACCATGCTAGAAGTGGTGATGACATCAAGCTTCACCTCTACTTGCAAAACCACTAAGAAACACTTAGTAAGAATCTTTCACTTACAATCTCAGCTCAGCCAGAGCAATGAAATTCGTTAGTTCCATCTTTGTCTTAGAGTAATTAGATTAGTTTCTTCTTTAAAAAAAAAAAAAAAAAGTCAAGCTCTAACCCTGGGAAAGCACAAGGGAATATTTAGTACCAGAACAACAACAGTGGCAAGGCTCCCTTGCTGATGTTATAATTACAGAAATGAATTAGAGGTATTCTGCTTCTAAATATTCACATACTTGAAGCTAGATACAGATTCTGGGATGATGTAAAGGATCACCCCAAATCTTTATAAAATACTAAGTCATAGTAGCTGGGAGCTTTGGGCCAGCAGACTTTTTAAACACCTTAATAACAGAAGTATAAATAGCCTCTGTTTATACAGATCGATCCTTTCAGATTGATAGTGCTCAGGATCCCCACAGGACTGTGCCATGAATCGCTCTTCTACAGCTCCAAAATGTCCTGCCTATGCTAAGCCAACTGTCTCCATATGTGCCCTACTGCGTCATGAAACCTGAAACACTGTAGTTGGTAGCAGTCAATAACAGACATGAAGGAGAAAAGTAAATCTGCCTCTAAACTCTAAACTTGAGCAGAAAGCCTGGGCACACTACATGCACAGGAAGGATATGCCTTTCTCAATTTTGAGCTTTCATCTTCTAAAACACACCATACACTTAAATCAGAACATTCCCCTCTGGAGAGGAAAATGGAGGAAAAAAGAAGGAAAAAGATCTACCTTTCAGGAGGAACGTTGTCAGTGTTGCTGCTATGCCGTCTCTGCATTTTCCTCAAAACCTTAAAACACAACACACTCAACATCAACGTTGCAGGTCAACAATTCCCAGTGTGACTACTAACAAAGGCCCACAGAGTGAGAGGGTTGTGAAACCCATTCAGCTAGTGACATGGCTGGCATAAATCATTTGCTTCTCTGAAATAGCACCTCAAGCTGGCGTTTGTTTCTTAGTACACTTGCGAAGAAACAACTTTCAACTGGCAAATGGAAGCACACATACACAGGTCTCCAAGCAGGGCAGGAACTAGTCAGATCCCCTTTTGCAGTATGTGGCAGTCACAAGAAGCGTACAGCTGTGTGATGACGTGTTCTGATAAAGAACTTGAGGACAACTAAGAGTAGCTCTCAATGTGACATGTGAATCGACATACACTCTCTAGAAATGAAATCCCTTCTTCCTCTTCTGAAGAAACTTGCTTTGTAACGCAAAACTGAGAGGGAGGAAAAAAAGAAAATGTATAAATATTTTTAATGAAAAAATACAATCAGGTCATGACAATATTCTTTAAACAAGCAACCCATTCCTTTTAAACCACAAAAATGCCATTAGCAAACTCTGCACAATGGTCATAAATAACATGCATATATGCAAAAGATCACATGTTCCTGCTCCACTCATTCTGGAATTGTCAGCATAAATAAAGTAAGGTCTGGAGTGGGAAATGAAAAGGCATTGAAATTGTATTAACTTCAGGAACTTTTTCTAGAACAAGGAGAGTTGTTCTTCATTTAGTTATTTAAATCTCTGCTTTCAAGTGTCTAATTTTAAGGGAACAACTTCAAACACATTACACCTTTTTAAAATAAAGTTAATTCAAAAGCAAAGAAGAACACAGAATCATCATCAAGCCACAGCACAGAGTACCTGGCAAATTGTCTTACACTATTTAATGTTATATTAGTTATATAAAACCTGAGGAATGGGCTATTTTTGCATGTGATTTGTCCAGGTTCCCACAGGCATTTCATAGAAGATTTAGAGAGACATCCTTTAAATATTGAAGTCTGATCCTTCTCAGCCCTAGACTACGATAGCTACTGAATAAAATGTAAAAGGCTCTAAATACTTTTGAATATCAAAAGTTATAACATTATTTATAACATTTCATACTGCATGAATATATGTAAATAAATGTGTAGCCCTGTGTCTGTATTCTGTAAAGGCACAATGGCTCTGAGAACATTTCCTAGCTGTTTGTAAGCAGAGGTATGGAAGATGAGAAGTAGAAAATACGGAATATTTTTTTCCCCCCTATATTTTCACCTTTTCTTTCATATTCTTTACTTTCAGTGACCCACTAGCCCATGCAAAATTGCATTAAATTCAAATTTTATCCCTTAATAAAGCCCAAATCATGCAGTTCACAGTGCATAAACAGACACTTGAGTTTACCATGTATACCTTCAGTAAAAGTACATGTAGTTTGCCCAGCCCTGAAGACAAGTTACAAAACAGTGAAAGAAGAAAGGGTATTTCAGTTAAATCACACAGGTAACTCTATTGGATTTGTAACAAGATGAGGAAAAAAAAAGTTAACATTTATGTAAAAGAGAGAGACTCTTGGTTTGTTGCATCTAGTCTTGAAGAACCCCATCAAGTGGGCTGAACTGAGACAACACTGGATTTGAGTTATCACTGACAAAGAACACGGAGGTTTTAAAATGAGATGCCAACTTTGGACATCCCCTTGACAGTTAATATAAATACACACATATCTATGTAAATAAAATTTGGCATAATCATATATGGCAGGAAAAACACAGCTTTTAACACATTTTATGGAGAGGATGCAGGAAGCCATCATGAGTACCAGAAATCTAATTCTAACCAAAGTTTTCTGATACCCTAAGTTACCAACACTCTCTTAACTACAAATTTTGATCTCGTAAATCCCAGCAGTTTTTTAATCTCTAGCTATACGTTTCAATTTGTGTTGTGTTTTCAGGGCCAAAATTCGTTTTATAAGGATCTGTAAGTTTTATACACAAAAAAATACATATTAAAGTTTTTTTTTCCCAGATTTTTTAAAGCTGCATTTGTAGTAACAACACTTAGTACTCCAGGAATCTTTTATGCTTTCCCTGCAGTAAATGTTATTTAATTCTAACCTGACAGTATCTCTGTTGACTTAATATATAATATTATCCTCTTTTTAACCAGAACAGTAATTAAGATATGATGAAAAGGCCAAGACAGGCTGACCCATGCAGGCAGAGCTGTCCCACCTGTGAACAACTTTGGGGTCACTGCTTATAAAGAAATCTGTCCATCTTCCCATGCTACAAGCTGAGAGCTAGAGTCAGTGTGGAGATAACTCTGAAACTTGGAAAATCCTTCACTCGCTTCTAGACCATTAGAAGTCTACTAGATTGTAATGTGGGGTGAAATCACGTTCCAAAATGACATGCAGCTCTACTGGGAAACACTTTTTTTTTTGGCATCAGCCATGAAGGGGACAATGCATGAATGCTAAGTACTGAAGATGCAGGACTTCATGAGATGTAATCATCTGTTCTGCCCAGAGTCCTACAGATTTAAGATCAGATAGAATTTAAATGGACTTTGTTCCAAAAGGCACTCAGCTTCAATACTGATTGGTCCTGCCTTTTCCAGATTAGGGGTTTTCATCTTGCAACACTTGGACATTTTTTAACAGTACCTGAACAACAGGTCTAATCAGAGGTGCAAGGTGCCATGGTGGGAGAGAGGGAAGCTCAAGAGGGTGCAGACATCTCATACATGGAGTCCTTCAGATAATCCAAGATGGTCCAAATTTCACACTCATCACAGGTCCTTCAAGCTGGATGATTGTAAAGCACCTGGATCACAGTGCTCAAACAAACAGGCGCATCTGTAAAAAGCACATGCACAGAGTCATTTTCACCATAGCACAGTGAGTTCCACCTCTCCGTCTCCTTGGGAAAAGACAGAGAGGAGCAGGAACCCTTAGTGCTTCAACCCCTGCACGCGTGCGTGATCCAACAAGGCTGTTTTCCTCTGGGATTCGTACCTGCAGCCCTGCTCACTGCACAGGCACTCCCTGGGCACCTGCTGGGCTGTACTCTGCCTTTGTTGTGTATACACGCACACACGTGTGTGTGTGTAATAAATAAATAAATATATACATAAATGTATTTCTATCTACATGCACATATATACACATATATATCTATAAATACAGTTATATACATGCACCCATATATATGTACACAGAGAGAGAGACAGAGGTGAGGCCTTTTTTTTCCAATTAGGTCGGGGAAGGAGATTCCCGCCAGAGTATGTGGCGAAGTGCCCCAGCGGGGGCGGGAGCAAGCCGGCTCTAGGCAGCAGCAAGCCCGGCCCGGCCCGGCCCGGCGCAGGAGGCCGCGGCCCCCCGTACCTACCCGTGCGGGCCGCGGTGACGGGCACCGCCCTCGCCCGGCGCGGCCGCACCCTCTCAGCGCACGCACATCCACGGCTTCCGCCTCCCCCGCCCCTCGGCCGGCGGAAGCGGTTGGGCCGCGCTCCCTGGGCGGCAGGCCGGGCCCGGTGGCAGCGCCTGGGGCAGCGGCGCCGAGGCTCTCCGCCGGGCGCAGCCCGCGCTCGCTCCCTCCCTCCGCCCCTCCCTGCCTCCCTCCCTCTCTCCCTCCCCCGGCGCCGGTGATGCCGGTCCTCGATCAGCGCTGCCCCCGCCGTTCCTCTCCCTCCCTGCGGCGGGCGAGCGCGGCGGCGGGGGGCTGAGGGCCCAGCCCGCGGCCCCGGGGCCGGGCCGCCCGCCGCGCCGCCATGGTGTCCTGGGGAGCGGTGCTGTGGCGGCGGCTGCTGAGGAAGCGCTGGGTCCTCGGCGTCGTCTTCGGGCTCTCCCTCGTCTACTTCCTCACCAGCACGTTCAAGCAGGTCAGTGCCCTCCCCGGAGCCCCCGTCCCGCTGGCCGGAGGTGCGGTCCCGGTCCCGGTCCCGGCACGCTGCGGGGTGGATTAAAACATCCCTTATCCCAGGTTAACTTTTGTTCTTCAAGTGCTGTCACTGAGCTCCCGGGATATGTTGCCGTAAGAATTACATCATAATTATTAAATAAAGACAAGAGTTAAAAAAAAAAGTCACGTCTGATACTGCATTTGACAGCAATAATATTTGGAAGCAAAACTGGGGAAAGAAAACCTCGAAGGGACTTGATTCTGTTGTAATAGCTCTTGTGAACTGTAATTCCACTAGCAAAGAACTTACAAAAGAGAAATGTGTGTACCTGTGGTTATTTAATATAATACATGCTACTTTTGTAGTTGTAGTAACCGAGTTCAGCTGTGTTAGCTGATCCTTTGGTGAATCTGCATACCCCCGTTTTACTGGATTATGTTGCTTTCATGCTGTGTATAGCAAAAAGTAAGCTACTGCAAATAGTATGTTGTATGTCCATTGACGCTTGAGTTTCCGGTGCTGTGGAGCGTACAACTACTAGGCACTTTTAATTATGGGAAAAGCACGTGGATTGGAGTGGCAGAAGGAACTTGTATGTTTGGTTGCATTACTGTCTTTCCTTGCAGGAAGAGAGGACAGTGAGAGATCGGAATCTCCTCCAAGTGCAAGAGCACGAGCAGCCGATCGTGTGGAAGGTGAAGTTCAGTTCGGGAAACAGCAGTCAGCTGAGTAACCAGTGCAGGAATTCTGTGCAGGGGAAGCTCCTCATTACAGATGAACTGGGTATACTTGATACTAAGAATTTATTCTGCGTATTGCAGTGTTGAATGCTGCTTTGCCTGTCTGAGTGGTGATGGCACTTCCAAGTAACAACTGCTCCTTATTAAGGCATTCTTGCTGCACAACCTCAGCTGTTGGCATTTTATCCTCGGACTGGATTAATTTTGCTGTGGCTGCAGACACTGCTGATCTGATTCTGTGCACAGCAGGCTTGGGTCCAGCTGGACTCAACCCGGGCACAGTACTTTATGAGCGCGGCTGTACTGTTTCCAGGACCACCTTAGATTCAAAGAACTCCAGTTACCTTTGCACGGAACTCAAACATTGAGTCCTGCTCAATTTAGTGTGGTTGCTTGCAGAGCTATTTGTATCTCCCTGCAGTGTATTCCTACTGTCAGGTATGTTAGGGAGAGTAATCAGGGAAATCTGATTGGCCTTGTATGGACGCAGCTCAGGAGTAGTATAATTAGTGCTCAGGCACAGTTAACAAGCTCATCTGACCCTTGTAAACCCGAAGATGTTTCTTGCAAGTTCTCAAATTAACCACTTGTTTTAAGCGTGTGGAGCCTTTCCTGCCCTGCAACATATGCTTCCCCAGTGTGCTTGTTGCTCGGGCACTGGACCTTTCTTGACCAGATATCAAGGCTGTAGAATAAACACCACATCTTCTGTGATTTGCATCAATGTTAAATTTAGCACTGCCTGAATTATGCTTACTGCTGATTCACTAAGGTCTCTAAAATCACAGGTATCTTTCACAGTCTTAACACTGTGGTAGTACAGTTTCTGTAAGGACTTACACTGTGGTTCTATACTATTAAGGATTCCACTCAACAATGAATATTACAGCTATCCTGCATGGATAAGTCTAAGTCTCTTCATATTGAACTGTGAAGAGAATTATCCATAGACCAGTTGAAAGAACGTGTCAGGTTTTTGTGGTACAATCATCAGCAATCACCTTTCCCCTTCCAATCACAACAATGAATTGTGCCAAAAAGAAATCAGAACTTAAATATTCTGCATTTAAATACTCATACTGTATATACAGCATATTACAGTAGGTACCTAGTAGTTGTGCAGATAACACCAGGCTGTTGTGAAACTCAGCTCTATGTCCAAGTGTTATTTCAAAGAATTGCTAGTTAGGACTTAAGTCAAATTGAGGGGGATCATAATCTACTAAATGATAAATAAACCTGTTCTTAAGTAATGTGATTCTTACTATAGATTTCTATAGAATGTACAAAGGAGTAGGTCTTGCCAGTTGTTACTACTGTTTTTGTTTTTCAGGCTACATCTGTGAGAGGAAGGACCTACTGGTAAATGGCTGTTGTAACGTCAACGTGCCCAGTACAAAGCTGTACAGCTGTGACAGCTGCCTTCCCAATGGCTGCTGCAGTGTGTACGAGTACTGTGTTTCCTGTTGCCTGCAGCCCAGCAAGGTGCATAGACTTTCTCCTGCTTTTCAGGTGCTCTCAGCTGCTCAGGTTCCTCTGTGGCTAAAAGTGCTTGTTTGTGAGGAGCTTCTTCCTTAGAGGGGACAGTTTCTTTTCTTGGAAGGATGAGGAAAGCCTGCAAGGACCATATGGCAAGCTATAAATAAGGCTTTAAAAAAAATTCATCCTTCCCACCTTTGAGAGGAAATACTGGGAGCCTTGCAAAATGTTTCAGCTTCAGGGGAATTGCATGTGCTGAAGGGAAATGATTGCAGAAAAGCTATTCCAGCCAGTATCAGTTTTGCAATAAGCACTTCCCTGTATTCTGTTAGCTTCTCTAGATTCTCTTCCTACTGCTGGGGTTCCGTGATGCATTAACTTTTCAGTGCTTGCTAGAAATTCTAAGTGGAGTTGCTTACTATTCCTCTAATACTTGAGCTGTGTAGGTTAAGGTGGGCTTTGATTACTCCTTGTTGAAGTATGGTGTTTGTGTGTGTTTTGTCTTCTTTTTTGCTAACCACTTTAGCAACATCTTCTGGAACGTTTCTTGAACCGGGCAGCTATTGCTTTCCAAAACCTCTTCATGGCAGTGGAGGATCACTTTGAGTTGTGCCTGGCGAAATGTAGGACTTCATCACAGGTAAGACACAAGTAACATGTCCAAGGTTCAAAAATGGAAAAATACCCCAAAAGTGCCCTTGGAGAATGGGGCTTGGTCCTATGAATGAGTAGTCCGTTGTGCTTGCATGCACACGGGCATTTTCATAAAAGCTACAGCTGAGAGCTAATCTGAAGGCAATCCTCTGATTTGTAAGGTGAAATAGTAGTATCAGCAGTAAATGAAGGGCAGAGTGCATATTTAGAGCAGGATGAGTTGTACACTCCGTTTAGAAAAGAAGTACTTATCTGAAAACAGACTAGCTGAGTTCAGTGACCGGTGAAGATCTCGGATGAGTTCTGGGGAAGATCTTGTAAGGATGAGAACCGTGAGAGTTGTTCCCCATAGCTTCAGAATGCTATTTACTTTATGGTACATTTTTAGACATACCATATGCTGACAATCGTCTGCATAGTAACTCAAAAAGTATGTTGTAATTTTTTTGCTTTTTAAGAACAGAGGTGAACTTCTGTTACCCATGTGATTTTATTAGAAGTTTTGGTCTAAGCAAGCTTCAGCCCTCTTAGAAAGTGCTGTTGGAGATGTCATGCAGCTTGAGTATTTAATATAGCAATAGGGATGGATTGCAAACAAAGGACATAGTTCCAAATGTCTCCAAAGTTGTGGTTTTTTACCCATAGTATCTGAACTCTACCTTTATCAAGGAAAACGCACACATCTTAAGTAGCAACTTTATTATGCCTTGCTTGCTTAGGACATTTGACGATACTGCCTAAGCATATATAATTTCTTTTTGAATATTTAATCTGTTCCCACCTACTTGGGTAGTCTCCTGAAAAGGAGGTTCTGGGTATGGTTCAACATTAAAGTGCTATAATATAGCAACTGTCTTTTAAATGTTGGGAGTGCAGTGTTGTTTGACTCCAGATGATACTCTAATGTGTAGAAGAATTTGGGAAATTTTTTGCATACATATAAATGCTCTGGGTTTTGGCCCTCAGTGAAGGGATGTATTGTTTCTATATGCGTGTATTGTTAAAGCTTCTCCTCCTCTTCCTGACAGAGCGTGCAACATGAAAACACCTACAGAGATCCAATTGCAAAATACTGCTATGGCGAATATCCCCCAGAGCTTCTGCCTGTTTGAAAGCTGCATGATCTAAGCAACAAAGGGAAGGAACTGGAGACTAGAATCCAAAAGAGCAAGACAGCAGCTGTTGCTTTACGAGAGCCTCAGTGTAAATGGCTTATGTTGTTTCTGGGGACAACCCCAGAGGTGTACAGTGTAAGCAAGGGACTTAAGTTCTCTGGGATTGAATCTTGCTTTCTTCTATTTGTTATGCACCTGCTTTAGAGTACTAGTACTGTACTAGAGTACTAGTACATTCTTTGAGTACTTCCTCTAAATTTTAGGATGCATGGAGTTGATCTAGGCTATAAAACGTCATAGGAAAAATATCTAATGTAGCTTTGCAGCTGTACATGGTGGTTCAATTGTGTCTCTGCAGTCCAGAGACAGTAATAATTGGAGGATTTTTGCTTTTAGAGAGTAAAGCATGCCTGTTGTCCTTCTCTCTCTGGAGCACTTCTTGACATGCATGGTGTACACTACATATGTAATTATGAATTATTTATTCATTTTATATGGATTACTAGCTGAAAGTATTGATGCTTTGCATAGCTAGTTGTTGATGCCTTTCAGTCCCTGTTTTGTTATGTCAGGTAGAAAGGATATTTTAGATCCTGACTAAAATTGGTTGGTGTTTTTCCTCCTTAGTCTAAAGGAATTGTATTGGGATTCGTCACTATAGTGCTTATGTTCCTCTTAGTGAGTTTAAAGCATTCAGAACTCCAATGGAGTTGTTATTCTGTCGAAGTCCCATAGCATGAGAGAAGAGCAGGGATCTGCCTAGGATGAGATGTTTATTGTCTGTAAACACTTTCCTTGTTACTCTGCAACAGTTTCCTCGAAGAGGAGTCTTAGTCTTGTAAACAGCTCTCTGCTAGTCCGCTTTCTGACAGGGAGCACTGAAGATCTGTTTGCTTGAACTTGTTCAGGCCTTGGTAATTCAAATGTACTTCACTCCTGGTTGTGCAGGAGGCAAAAGGGTGGAGTTGTTCTAGGATTTCAGTTTAATGATGTCCTTGTGCATGAAGTAATTAGAATGTCAGAACGTGGCGCAAGCCTTCCTCTGAGGACAACTGTGTTGCATGAGTTCAGTTAAACAGTCATGATGTTTTTGATTTGCTGTTTGACATACTTGCTATTCTGGAATTTTGGTCTGATCAGAATGGCACTAGAACAGGGTTGGTTCTCCCACGATTTCTCCTAGCTCTCTAAAGTTGCAACTTAAACTGTCTCCCTCTTAAGGCCACACAACACAGAAAAGGTGGGTAGAGAACCTGTAAAATGCTGACTAAGTTTGTGCTCCCCCTGCAAGTCACTGGGTGAAGTCCAAGCGCTAGACAAAATTGGGCTGTTCTTTTCTATATGCAGAGCCTCATTTCTCTTGTTTTTACCCCATCCATCTCCTCCATGATTTTGACTTGGTGAACGCTTGTTTAAACTGATACTTCCTATTCCCTGACTGAAATAAAAAAATCTACAGAGGCTTTAAAAAAAAAAACAACAAACAAACCAAAAACCAAGCACAGTGGTGGAATATCCTGGTGCAAAAGATCTGTAGAATGCTATTGCAATTACATATGATATAAACAAGAAGTAGTGTTACCAGCCATCTGATAAAATCCACTTGCATTGTTTTCATTGTTCTTTCCCAGAAGTCATCAAGTGAGATAATGGTTCTGTCAGCACATTCTCTTGAAAATCTTATTTTTCCAAAAGCTTAACAGCTTTAGCAGTTTATCCAGCTGAAAATCTGTCTCCCCTTTGCTGCCATCCTATGGCAACTTGCTGCAGCAGACATGATAGTGTGAAAATGCAGTGTGAATTGCTGTCTTCAGAGGGTAGCAGAGGTTACTTCTCTTTTCAGTGTTAAACAGATTCTTCACCCCTGTTCCAGCACTTCATAACTGTTTTCCTCAGGGAAGGCCATCAGGTTGGTCTATTATATCATTCCTGCTGAGATGTATTCCAGCACTTCATGTTTTTGCACCACGACTGACGAGATCAAGATACTGATGGCTTGCTCTTGCTTCTTTTCCAGCTTGGTATTAATTCCTTAGCAGGTGATACCACTGCTTGAAGCAGTAATTGTAAGAAATCATAAGAACCAACCTAATTCAGACAACATTAGTGGGAATTCCTGACCCCGTTCTCTCCTAGGAAAACAGGATGTGATCAGAAGTGCGTTGTGACTATTGTCCATTCAATGGGACAGAAACTGCATCCTCCCTCCCTGGTTGTTGAGCTGTTCAACTACTGTCTATACTATATGTTAAATCATTAAAATTTATCTGTGTTACAAAATACTGCCTGTTCTCATGTCTTTCCTTGAACTACGAGGCAACTGTACCAAAACGTAAGTTTGAAGAATGCAGTGGAGCCGAGAGGGACGCTAACTTGAATATGTGTAATAAAGGCAAGCAAGTAGAGGCAAACAGGAAATCTGTTTCATTTCAATCTAAGAAAAGGGCATGCTTCTCTCAATGGTGCACAGAAAGATCTGGCCCATTGCAAAAGTGGATTGAGCAGGGAAAAGGAATGCAAATGATTGCTTCATGTTGTGAAGATACGGTGAGAAATGTCAAATCTGTGCTTCCTGGTAATACTTTTGTGTGATTTAAGTGATGTCCATCCCTCTTGCAAAAAAGCCTGGTGATTCTGTGGTTGTCAGTGGCTGTCTGACATCTCCTTTCTATTTGTCAGCTAAGAGACTCAGGTTGTTGACTTGTGTTTGGCAGCAGATTTAATGAGAGCACTTGATGCAGCCACTAGCTCTGCTTATCTGCACTGAGGTCAATGCTGGGGATAAGTGAATGGGTTGTGTACTCCTTGATTTCTGTAGTTTACAAGAATATTAATGGTAGTGAAAAATGGTAGCAGCTGACATCTAATGAGGAACAGGTATAGTATTTAGCTGTACCAATTTGGAAACAGTAATCTATGGCAGAAGGGCAAAGCAGTAACTGCCATCTTTGCTGAATTTAAACTTGAGCCACTGGCCTTGAAAGAACCTGCTGTACTGCTCCATTGGGATGGTACATGAAGAATTGGATAAAAAAATCTTATTGTGATGGGCTGGAGTTCTGAAAAGGCAAAAGCAGGCTTCTGGCTCGAGGCCAACCCTAAACAGTTGATGAGTTGGGATCATGGTTTCTGCATTCTCAGAATCTCACTTATTGTAGTGGCAGTTCTTCACTCTGTCTCCTGTATGTGTTCAGGCTCTAATTGCTTGGCGAACTTTCTAACAAACTGTACTAGGAGTCAATTTCTGAATATAAAGCACTAAGCACAGCAAATCCTAAACATGAGTCTTTGTTCTGATATGCTTTTAAAAAGCAAATGCTATTTTTACTTCCCTTGTCATTTAGCTGGACAGGCTTGAGCTTTAGGATTTGTTCTGTCTTGTGCTAGTCACTTAAGCTGCAAACACACCAGATCCTTTTACCTAGCACCATAATGTGATATTTGTTCTTCAGTTATTCTAGTCAAGGAGAGAGGTGGGGGAGGAGGTGAAAAGGAATTTTCTACCTCAGCAAGTTCCGCAAAAGATGGAGTTCAGCAAATTATTGGTGCTTTAATAACAGCCCTCTGCATTTCTTTACAACCCGAGGCAAACAACTAACTATATGCAGAGGGGGAAAAATGCCAACTTCAAAACCTGCAGGGAATGATGGGAAAGTACTTAGTTCTTTATTTTTGATCCGTGTCTAATTAAACAGGCAGTTCTATCTAATATTCTTGGTCAAATAAGGTCTGACTTGTAGCAACATGCATATTGTCTACATGATGTTTTCCATTTTTGAGGCAGTCATACGGCCACAGATTTTTCTTAGAAATCATGGTTCTTAGTAGATTAGAAGTATAGGTCTTAAGCAAGAATTCTCAGGATGCCTTCAGACTGAAGCATGTTTGTTGCTGTGGTCTGCTGTTTCGCCTATGGTAAAATAACACAAGGTTGCAGAGTAGAGAAAATTAAGAAATTAATTCTGGCTGAAAAGCTTGCCTCGTAGAAGCTTTTCTAGTATGTATTTCAATTAAGGGGATAGAAGACCACAAGCTATAGTTGCAAATGGAATGGGAAGCAAGTGTCAGGTTTTCTGTAGATGAGATTACAATTAATCTGTTTCTACTATTAATGGTTGAAATAAGGACTAGCACCTGATTTCTTGCCAATTTAATGGAAGCTTCCAATAAAATCCAGCTCTCACGTATCCTGTATGTTTTCTGTCTCTCTGCATGCACCTAGAGTAAGACACTAATAGGAATCAAGGTGAATGGGAATCGTATATCAATTGTCTGCATTCTGTTCCTGTTCTGCACAAAATCTGTTTAGATTTTAAACTCAAAGCAAAAAGACAACTCTGCATTTGTAGTTCCTATGACTTCTGACTGTGGCCTCACCTGGAGCCTTTAATGTACCTATTGATATGAATAGCACCTGTCTTGCACAGATAGGAAATATCACCATTTGAAGAAGTGGGATAAAGTTGGGTATAAGTCACAGGTGTGACATCTTTGTTTTAACAAAAAAAAAGTAGTATCCTAAGCTATTGATGTTATAATATGCATAAACATGCATCAATCGGCTGTATAAGATGATACTGGGTATGCTGTATCCACATCTTCAAACTGAAAAATGTAAATTATTTGCAAACTACACAGACCTGCTTAGTCATAAAAGTTGTGCTATCTGAGGAAATAAACATGTTCATACATGGATGAACAGGGTCCTAATTTATCTAAATCGCTGATGCCTTAAAAATACACATTAAATTAAAAAACTCCAATCCTCTGTAGTAGCAAATGCATACAGAAGTATGAGTAAGCAAATGTAATATACCTCTTCTGATGTCTTTTTGTCTGCTCAACTTCTTGTGTCAGCCTACAAGCTTACTTTTAGTAGCATGTCTCAACCGGTGTAACAGCGAGGATCAGCCAGCAGAGGTTACCACAGCATTTGGATAAAAGCTGGTCTTCTCCCTGTGGAGCGAGGCTGGCAGATGGCCCTTAAGAGCTGAATTTCACTTGGAGAAAGGCAGGCAAACCTGCAAGTACAGAAGTTATTACATTGCTCCAGGAAAACGTGTGGTCGGTCTGTCTGGAATGACTCCTGCACCTTTGGCCTGGCCACCCAAACCCACAAAATAAACTTACCTTTGAGGGCTGCCTAGGTTTTCAACCTGTTGGGCAGTCATGGGTGCTAATGTGGGAAAATAGCCATGGTACTGGGGCAACCTGATTGACAACTGTTGTACTAAAATAATAATAATAACAACAACAACAATATCCTGACCCTCACAGGAGGGGGAGAAATTGGAGAGATTTGCCCAGCTGCTGCTGCGTGCTGGTCTGTCATGGCGGCTCTCCTCATGCCACAGGGGAGCTGCCCTCTGACAACGCAGTGAAAAAGGCTCCTCCCTCCGAGGCAGGCTCCGGAGGTGTGAAGGGACGGCTCTGCGATCGACGCCGAACCTTCTCCAGGGCCGACTTCTCCAGGGCCGAGGCTCGCTGAGGGCTGGCACCAGGGCGCAGGGTGAGGCCCCCCCGCCCCGCGCCGCCTCCCTGTTCGGCCCCGTTTCCCGCCTTTTTCCCCTCACGCTACCTCCCCCCCGCCCTCCATTAGCTGCCCGGCCTGGGGTGAGGGGAACCGTGAGCTGAGGCGGCCGCTGTGGTAACGAACCAGGCCCCGGGACGAGGCTCTCGGACGGGTCTCCTGCCGTTCACTGAGCTCCATAACCGTGTCCGGACCGCGGCCTTCGGCTGGAGCGTCCTCTCCCCTGCTGCGCGGCGGTGCCGCCCGGTGGCTCCTCGGTGGTGGCTCTGACAGGGAAAAACGAGGTAAGGCTGCGTCTCGGCAGTTGAGGTCTCACGGCGAGGCGCGTCGGCGCCGCTCTAACGCGTGTCGACGCCGAGGTGCTGCTTTGTTTCAGTAGTAGTTTTTTTTTTTACACTCGCTTAGAAGCTTCCCCTGGCTGACTACAGCTGAACAAGCCTGCTGCGGGTTTGTTTTTGTTTTTTGGGTTTTTTTTTTTGGTTAAAACAAACATGCACAAGGCCGTATTTTAACATGTAATTAAGTCTTAACCTCTCTGCTGCCCTGTTGTGTCTGTCCCTGGTACTCGGAGACTGTGGCCGCTTGCTGTGCGGGGCGGGGGTCACAGCCGCCTCCGCGCCCTGTGGGACAGTGGAGCGGTTCAGCCCCTCAGAGCCCTGTTTTCCTCCTCCCTTTTCCCAGCCTCTCACCGCAGAGCGCTGTGGTTCTGCTTTTTAACCTCCCGCCACCCCTAAACCTGCTTTCATTTTTCTTCTCTCGGCTCACTGACTGCTCTGGTTTCTCTTTTTTCTCCACACCCCCCCCCCCCTTCCCTCTCCTCAGGCCCCTATATCTTTTCTCCCTTCCCCTGCTTTGCCTTGGATCTGTCTCAGCTGTAGTTACTGAAGGTTGAAATAGGATAGTGGGAATTTTCCCTCCTAGAGGACATGTTGCTTTTCTAAGTAGGGAGAGGTAGTGTAGCACTCCCCCTTGCTTTTGAGGTAAGAGGGCATCTCTGTACTCTTTTCTCCCCTTCTGAATTTCTCTTCACCCCCACTTTAATCTGGTGCTAGCTGTAGCTTTCCAGTGTCGCAGTCCACCTTTGCTTTGAGTATTTATGCGAAATTTCATACTATCATGGTTGCAGCGTGTGTTAAAAGGCATACTCATCCAGAGTTTCAGGCGAGAAAACTAGTGTTTCTTGGCACTTGTGCTGTCAGCTGGGCTAGGAAGCAGAGCATGAATTTTCCCATTTATGTTGTGTTTGTCCCTAAGAACTCAGGTCTTGGACCTGGATCCCGCTAGGCAAATGCATCTCAAATATATGGGTTTTGCTTTGATAAGCATACATTTACTTTTTTAGCAACAAGAGTTCTAAATCTATTTGAAAGTTACTGAAAACCTCTAGGTTGCCGAAGAAAGCGTTTGTCCTAATTACGATATCCTAGCTTGCTGCCGACAGCAGATGAGGCTTGCTTGCGGGAGAAATATGACTTATGAAAAAGAAAGGTGTACGTGTTATCTGATCTCAATTTTTCATTGTGAAAAGTTTATATTTAGAATTTGTTGTAGTGCCAAAATAGCACCAGCATCAGTTAAACTCTTTTTTTTTGAGTAGTTACTTAAAACTTTTTTTTAATCTCAAAAAGAGCCCAGATGAGTTGCGCTCATGAACCTTCATCTCACTGTATGGAAACCCAGCCCTATGCTGAAAAGTAATTCTAAAAAAAATACATAAACAATGATCTCCTCCTTTGCTTAGTGAAACCTGGGAAGACTAGTTCTCAGTGTTCAACGTGCTTTTTTTCCTGTCCTGCTAGTTTGTCACTTCAAGCTGGGTTCTATCTGTACCATGCACATTCCTATTTATAACAGCTTCGCAGTTGGAAGTGAGATTATTTACTGGTGATACGTGAACCCAAAGAGCGGTGTTGAATGCTGAGGGTTCTAACTCTAAGTGTCCAGCAATCGCAAGCCAGGTCCACTCCTAACACCATAATAAATTTAAAAATAAGTGAGAACTGTGCTTATTTATCATCTGAAGATGGACTAATGAAGTTTCGAAGTTCTGAGCTCCTCTCTACAACTGCAGAGGTTTCATTTTTCTTGCTTGTGTAAAAACTGAGGTTTCTATGTAGCCACCTTACTCCAGCAGCTGCAACTGGAAAAAAAGCAACAAATATTATGAGACCCATGAAAGCATTGTGGGAGTTGACGACTGACAGCCCTGTTATTTCTGCAAGACGAGTGAAATAAAAATCAAACTTCACCCTATAAGGACATAGTTGCTTCAGTATATAAAATGGAAATTCATTCAGGTTGTTTTTGGTACACAAGTAATACTCAGCTACAGAAGATCTGTTAAGGAGCTGTAATTTTTATAAAGTCAGTTTTTCTGATCCTGAGTCCTACAACTAAAAAAATGGTGTGTGTGGGTGTGGTGGAATTCCTTTGGAATTTAAGTGCTGTAAGTTGGGTAAAGACTGAGAGCTTTGGACCTCATCAGGATTCTCCCTGGCTTCCTGCCAGCTGGCTTTCAGGTAGGTTCCGTATAAAGAGCTGATATATTCTGTCCTCAAAACCAGAGTTTGCAGTGGAAATGCTGCAAGGGACCAGGCTCTTAAAACAAATTAAGCTATCTATTTGTGAGCATCAGTGAAACATTTTGTGATGTTACACTATATGCACTTGTCACAGTCCTGCCACATCAAGGTTAGAGTGAGAAGGTGACTAGCTGGCAGTCACTTAATCAAACGGAGATGTTGATTTCTCAGGTAACCTAGGCAGGGTGAGGCTTGCATGCTCCGTTGCTTTTAACAGCCAGATAATGAATATGCTTTCCAGAATTCCTGTTTCTCATAGTGGAAGCAGCAGCTGCATGTGATCTGTGTTGCTGTCAAAGGGAAGTGAGATGTAGTTAATTCAGGTCTACACAACAAAGACGTATTGATCAGGGCTCTTCTTGCTATGGTTGGATATCTGCAATAACAATGACTGGGACAATGCAGCAAGCCAGGATGGCAAAACCAAATATGTTTTGTCTTAATCCAAAAAGTGAGAGGGTTTACCACCTAGATTTGCTGCTGAGCATCAGCAATTTCAGAGCAATTCCGCTCCAGTCTTCAAAGGGTCAGTAAGATACTGAAATCAAGTGAAAAGGGCACATCTTGTTCATGTCATTATAAATACACTTTGTTTGTAACTATAAGGTTAAAATCGTGGATTCAGTACAAACAGCTTGCAGTGGATCAGTTCCACATGATTAAAAAGAAACCCCACCCTATGTTTATGGTATCTGGATAAAGTTATACTGAGCTGCTTTACGGAGGTACTGAATGTTGCAAGAGTCGTACGGAGTGGATGTATACATGATGTTTCCTCTCTTCCTTCTCTACTGGTAGTACTTGGATGTGGATGATTATGTGCTATATATTTAGTAGCGTATTGCAGTATTTTTTATCGCAAAGCTAAAAATCCTGATATACTGGTTTTGTAATAGAAAATGTAATTATTATTTTTATTTCTGCAGAGGTACCCAACTCATTGTCTGTCTTCCCACTTTTCCTTCCTGTCAGTTTCCCTTAATAGCTGTGTCTGCTTTTCTTTTGTTCATGTGTTGTGCAGAAGAAAAATAGGCACTAACAGGTTTGCTAATTACTATAGAATTCTTCCCAGCCTTGTTCTGTTCAGATCATTCTATTAGCTGAAGTAATGGAGTGCAATGGCATGATGGCTCTCGCACTTTTCATTATATAAGGTCTTTCTGGTGCAATATATTACTGGGATTGTCTTCTGGGGCTGTCACCAGTAGCTTTTGATTTTCTACACCTGCTGCTTTCTTTTATCTCAACATTCCTTTTTTGCTGCTACGTTAATCCTCCTTATCTTTCCTAAATGACTTTTAAGGGCACAAGACTGTTAGCCCCCTACTTCCTCAGTTTTTGCTAGGAACTAGCAGAGCTGAGTATTGGCGTGCTCCGTATCTTGCCAGACAGTCCTCTGACCAGTGTCAGTGCATTCACATCAGTCCAACAGTTCCTGTCAGTTTTAAGTGTTACTACTATACCTAAAGGCAAGGTCTTTACCCTCACTGCACCATTTTGCTACTGACACCTATTTTTCCTTACCTATCAGTATTGTCAATGTCATCTTCTTCAGCAGTATTTACGGCAGCAGATTTCTGTCTCATCACTCTGATTGTATTGGCTCCAGTGATTGTAGTTTCACCTCATTACTGAAATAAAGTTAACATTAATGAGAGTCATGCAGCTAAACCTCTGCTCACCTCTCTGGAAATTTATTCTAAAGATGGAAAGGAGATGCATGTGGATCTTCTTAAAAGCGAGCTAGCTTTTTTCCCCACCCCCACCTAGCTACCTACCAAATTCAGTGTTAAATAAGGTCTTTTGTTATTAAGAGCTGATGATGCAAAAGAATCCAAATACATTATACAACATTAACAAGGACGAACGATATTGGTTGAACACTGATCTATGTACTGGTCTGCTACAGAGTTCCTTTATGACCCAAATTTCTGTGTTGCTGCTGCTTCTGGAAAGGGTTTCTCATATCTGACTCTCACAATAAATTAGCCATGAAGCACTTGGAGGTCCTCAGGGCTATGCTAGGAAAGTTCAAGATACTATCAAGTGTAACAGTAATCACACCTATAAATGAGATGAAGCATTGAGAGAGAGGTGGAAATTGTTTATAGAAGACACAGCAAGGCTTTGAGCTGAAAGAAGAAATATAATTTAGATAAGCAAAGTTAATGAGATAAAACAAGTGTACATGATGCATGCGCCAAGCAAAGAGGCTCATGAGATCTTTTACTGATCGGAATTTGGATTTACAATAAGAGCAGTTATTTTGCTACTGGTCACTGCTAGGGAAGCCATATCAGTAGGTGGTTTGTTTGTGGTGGGTTTTTTTTTTGTTTGTTAGTGAAAGGTTAGAGAATAAGAATTCTCTTTTTATTAATCTTCGTACAAGCAGCTACCATGATGTGGTCTCAGTCCTCTCTGAGGCCACTGTCTGCTGTAGCAACACAGGTTAACTAGAAGGATAGTAATACTGACTAAAAGGAATACATCCTCTGAATCAACCTTATTGTTTGATGTTTTCCTTAAATGTTACCTCTTCATGTATGAAACTAGACTGAGCCTGGTGTAGTTTAAGAGGTCCAAAATTATTCTTGCTAAAAATTTGCATATATTTTAAAGAGCTTTTATTTAAAAAAAAAAAAGTTCACCCCACACAACGTTGTGAGCAAACAAACCTCCTTTGCTTTCAAAAATATATGTCTTACTGTACAGGCCAGTGGTATTTTTTAGTAAGTGGAATGTTTTAGACCCTAAGTGTTCTAAAATGCTTGCTTTAGGCTTTCAAAGAAAAAAGTAATCCAAGAATTACCAAAGCATGGTTGACGCAGAAGAGGGAGTGAAATATTACTGTAGTGATAATCATGCTTTGACCTATTTTGGATTCCAGGGTGTAGAACTATTTTCTCCCTTGTGCAGGTTTGTGATTTTTACCACAGAGTTCACAAGGAAGAATATGTAGACTTGTCGCCAAAAGAGAAGCTTTCTAATAGGAAGACTGTTTTAAGTTAGCCTTTTCAAATGTCAAAATCCTAAACAAAGCAGATAAAGTTGGATAAAGGTAACCCTTTACAAAGGTTGGTGAAATAACATTATCGCCCTTTGGCAGAGGGAGAAATTGAAACACAGTGTTTAGGAGACATCAGTCTTGTCAGATGATGCAGCAGGAGCGGGCTGGGGCATAGCATCTAAAATTGGCCCCTGGATTGCTGTCCTGTTCTGCCTTCTGGAGATTTCTACCTTCTCTTTCTGAGATTGCTGCTGTTGTGCCTGAAGATAGCACTGACTCATGTCTGTAGTCACAAACTGAGTATGTCAGGTTGAAATGTGCGTTATGAAATAATTCATATTATGTTTAATTTGAGAGACTTTTATGAGACTCTATCCTAAAGCAGCTTTTCTTGTAGATGCAGACAAAATGAAATATTCCCTGTATAAGCAATGTGAATGAAATAATTTTCAACTCATGTTTCATGGTCATTCCTACTGCTCCTCCAAATACTCTGTTTTGAAAATAGTCTCTATCAGCTGCAGGTATTTACTTCACAGTTTGTTCTTTTTCCTTTATGTGCACATCCCCTCTTCTCCCACCTGCTTCCCAGCTTGGCCCTTCCTCATCTTGGTGCCCAGGAAATGCTAGTGTCTAGTTGAATGAGCTCTGCTATAAATCAAAGTGTCATCACTTAGGTGGTAGAAGTGATTTAATTAATGCGTCATGCCATCCCCAGAGCCTCTCCCCACCTGACTGCTAATCAACCTTCATCAGCAGGAGGAAAATGTAGCCCTCCTTAGAACTGTGCAGGAGAGACTGAAGGAAAGACAGTTAATTGCAGCTGCAGAGATCAGCCTTGTCACTTGTCTCTAATCTGTTGTCTGCTTCTTGAAATACTGCTGTCCTGGTCTCTTACAAGCCATGCTTAACTCCATTCATACAGAAATTATCTAGTATCATATCAGCAATCACTTTCTGTCAGAAAATGTATTTGGCAGATGACACGTTTAAAAGCGCTCTATTGTGCATATGAGTATTGTAGCAACTTTTACAGCCTGAGTACTGTTTTAGCTGGAATGAGCAGTTTATACATAAACACTTCTGCGCACAGTGGATGCACTTCATAGGTGGTGCTGTGCAGTTAACGCTGCAGATCACTGAGCCAAAAATGGTCATGCCAGTGTGGAATTACAGGGCAGATGTTGTTAGCAAGTGGTACCCTTTGTCAGCTGCTGAATAAATAGTTGATGATTTTATCTCAGGTACACATGTATAAAAATGATAATTTCTGTGCAAGCCAGAGCACTGGGCTATTTCAGTTTGGTGGCTTCCACCACTTAGGGCAGGATGTGTGGTAATGGGAGTCTCAGCCTCCATCTGTTGTATAACATGAGCATAAGAAGAATTTCATAGAATCATAGAATGGTTTGGCTTGGAAGGGACCTTAAAGATCATCGAGTTCCAACCCCACCGCCATGGGCAGGGACACCTGCCACTAGACCAGGTTGCTCAAAGCCCCATCCAGCCTGGCCTTGAACACTGCCAGGGAGGGGGCATCCACAGCCTCTCTGGGCAACCTGTTCCGGTGCCTCACCACCCTCACAGGGAAGAACTTCTTCACTGCATCTCATCTAAATCTACCCTCTTTCAGTTTAAAGCCATTACCCCTTGTCCTATCATGACATGCCCTTTGAAAAAACCCCTCTCCAGCTTTCTTGTAGGCCCCCTTTAGGTACTGGAAGGCTGCTAGAAGGTCTCCCTGGAGCCTTCTCTTCTCCAGGCTGAATGACCCCAGCTCTCTCAGCCTGTCCTCATAGGAGAGGTGCTCCAGCCCTCTGATCACCTTCGTGGCCCTCCTCTGGACTTGCTCCAACAGGTCCATGTCCTTCTGATGTTGGGGGCCCCAGAGCTGAACGCAGTACTCCAGGTGGGGTCTCACGACAGCGGAGTAGAGGGGGACAGTCACCTCCCTTGACCTGCTGGTCGATTAAGGAGTGTTGTATTTGTGACTATTCATAGTTATATAGGCAATCAAGATAAATATGGAAAATGGCACCTGTGGGAAACAGTTTTTTTTCTGGTAGAAAAAAGTGGACACTAGTGAATCTTGTTGCTGGCAAGATGCTGAGTTTTTAAGTGCTACACTTGTGGTTTTTTCCTCTTAAGAAGCCTTGGCAGTATCTGATGCCTTAAATGGAAAACTAAGAGTCAGGATTCCTGCTTTCTAGGCTTGACCACTCCCAAGTTGCCAGATGACCATGAGAAAGACACTCAACTAGTTTTTATCTAGGTTTGCCCCAACTATAATGATTGCTAGAGAAGGACATATTGTACTTATGATAGGACACACTCTGCTCTCTCTTCAAATAACCAGTGCTGCTGAAGTAGATGGGCCTGCACTGCCTTCTGTGGAGAACAATGAGACCCATCAGTAAAATGAACAGCAGTGCACCCAGAGTTGCTTTAAGGTCCGTAGGCCGTTGGGATGACAGAAGTGCAATAATGATAATTTCAGCCTTAATACTGCAGGTATTTAGGGAGTACCTCTCTGCTTTTGAAGCCTAAGATGGTGTCTCAATGTGGCTTTTCGGTGAGCTTCAGAGGTCAGTGGGAGAAGAACTTGGCCCCCACTGACTCTCAGTGTGGGCTAAAAACTGCCACAAGCTGTAGGATGTGTGAGCTGGGCCACAATGGGTCACTTCCGATATCCCCCACCGCCTTACGATGGTGCCACATGGCCCGTATCGAGCACGCTCTCAGCCTTTAATCCTTCCTGGGAGGGCCTGCCACACAGCCAAACACACTGCTTCATCCTGTTCCTCAACCTGTCTTGTGACAAACAATACAGATGAGTCAGCTGCAAGCTCTGTGCAATGACACTAACTCAGTTCCATCTTTGTGTGGTTGTGTGTTGCACGAGATGGGTGCCCTGAGCCACAGCCTCAAGGTTGGGTGCTCTGCAATCTGACCAGGGTAATTACCATTATGGTTAAGCAGCTGTTTCCTTTGTAAGTCCATAATTTTGAGGGTTCATTACATGGACATAAAAGTCCTCTCCAGGCAGAGATTTGGCAGACAAAGCCCAGCCAGGGAGCTGTTTAATCATTTGTTAGTTTGTTTATTTTTGCATCTGTTGGGCAATTCTTTTGGTATTTTGTATACAAGGCAGCAAAAGATACAACTGCAGTCATTTTCAGTTGCTTACCATTAAGGTCTTCATTGATTTTTATTTTGCTATTGGTCACTTATGATTTATTTGAAGAAATAAATTTATATTACTATATTAAAAGTATTTACTATGCAGTATTCAAATAGCAGCTTTTTCTGACACTTCACTGATTTCCTTGTTTAATCAGTGTGCTTTGTTTTACTTAATTCCCACAAACTCTGCTGCTCTGCGATTGCTTATTGCTGGTTCTGTCGTTTTGTACTAGGGTACTCTGTAGAGTAGTAGACAAAGACAGTGTTCACTGCATAGCTTTGCTGCTATTTTTATTCTTTCCCCAGCTTTTTTTGACAGAACTGAAAATCTGGAACCAAGCTGCATAAATCTCTATCTTTTTGGTGATTTAAATTGAGAAGAACTTTTAAGGTAGTAGAATTACTGTAATTTTATCCCAATGCAACTAGTAACAGAGTTTGTGCCTATTGAGGAATTCTTTTTTAGGAAATACTGTTGAATATAACATCTGTAAATTTGATCTCTGAAGGGAACTGTGTCCTCAGGCTTTCTAAAATTCCACAACATACCTTATTTCTACTGTTTAAACCACACCTGAGCTAATTCAAAAGCAAGATGCACTGATACCCATAGCAACCGATGCCACATAAAACTGTCTTCCTTTGTAGGGTTTTGCTTAGGGCACAAGACTGAATAGCTGGCCTTGTTGTAAGGATTATGCTGCAGGTGAGTGAATGGAGCCATTCTTTAGCAGATAGTTGGACACTAGTGAATCTTGTTGCTGGCAAGACGCTGAGCTTGTAAGTGCTACACCTGTGTTTTTTTCCTCTTAAGAAACCTTGACAGTATCTGGTGCCTTAAATCTGAGTTGTCATCTGGCCAGTTTTCATCTTGCATTGAAAAATATTTTAATGAACTCCTTCACAGAGGGGAAAGAAGCTGTGAGTATGTTTTCGTCTCATGCTTCTGGTTCATTTTAGCACTCTAACAGTCCTGTCTGTGCACTAAGCAGGTCACTGAATCGGGACATATATACTGCATTAACTGTGCTGCCCTCTAAACTAGGAATGTCATCTTTTGTGAGCCTGGACAATGTCATAAGGAAAGATTGTACTTTCTGTCCAAGTGCTAGGTGCTGAGAAGAGGAAAAGTTAGTAATTTTTGTACATTGTTACCCTCACTGCCTTTAGACGGGAACAGCTTGACTAGACTAGTGTGACCAGAAGATAGTGTGCGAAGGAGTGCAGAGCTGTGGCGTGCCTCAGCCTTCTGCATGCCGTCAGACCTCTTCAGCTGTGTCTGGTCCTCCTCTGCTAACACCTCATGAAAATTGGCTGTTACATGGGAGAGCAAAACTTGTGGTTTTAGAACAGACAGACCAAAATTCTGTTATTGCTATCATGACAAATACAGTGTTAACCAGGAAGTTCGTAAGGACTTACTAATTCATTTGTTTTATGTAAAAATGTTTCATCAGAAGCTTTCTATCCTTTTTTCCCCAAGAAAATTGCTTTTTGATGAAATGAAAATGCTAAAAGAAAAAGTCAGTTTTGGTTTAAGAATATTAATTTCTGGGGGGAAAAATGGTAGCTAGACATTTCTATTTTGGTTTAGTTAGAAATGTAAACCTTTAGAATATTTGGTATTTTTTTGCTTAAAATTTTTACAGGATACAATTTTTTTTAACTTACTCTGAATAAAAAAACCCACAATAAGTCCTTTTCAATGAAAAAAATTCAGATGAATGGATAATGTGCAATTGACAGAGGATTGGACTGGGAGCCTGGTGAGAAAGCTACGTTTTTTGTGGGGAATGGAGGAGAAGAGGACTGTCATTTCTGAAGGTATCAGAAATGCAGGTTTTTTATTCTCTTCTGTGTTCTGCCTTTCATTCTCATTTTTGTGTGTGTATTAAGTGGCTCTTGCTGAGCTCTGCATTGAGATGTGTCATTGTGATAAATCACTTTTACTGGAGATTATATTTTTCCTGCAAATGAAGCTGCCAGCAAGACACACTTTAACAGTTGCAAGTGACTGCAACGTTTTCTGTCACCTTTTCTCTCTCTCCCCCTTCAAAATATTATTCAATAAATTCTGACTAAATTCTGTTGAGGACCATGTTTTCTAATGGGGGGGGGAAATAACAGAGGTGGCAATTAACAACTGTCAGCACTAGTCAAGGATCTTTATACATGTAAATAAATCTTTTTTTCTCCCACCTTGCTTATACTTGAGGATGTAGTGCTTATAGTATTATCCAATGAAGCTCTCCAAGATCCCTGTGAAAGAGGGAACCATACAAAAGTTAAGTGAGTTGCCCAGGATCAAATATCAGACCCATGGTGTGGCTGTAAAGAAGAATCATCAGGTGTCTTTTGCTCTATCTATGTGAACCCATGTCATCAAGTTCAGGCAGCTGATGTCAAGGTAATACAGTGTCTTCAGTAAATTTACTAACTTCTTTTAACAAGCAGTTGTGCCATTTTGTCATCACTGCAGAACTGGAAAGCTGTTAGAGAACCTCATCTGTCTGATGGTTAGGGAACCTTTTCCTAATTTCTCTCTAAATCTCTTCCTAGCTGGTTCCCACTTATTTGTTGTTATGCTGATGTTGGCGCTGTTCTTATGCCCTAAAAAAATTCAAAATTAATATAGGAAATAACATATCACATCTGTAGCAAGAAAGGAGTGAAATAACTTCATTACAATAAAAATCAATTCTAGATCTTTGTTATTTTTAAAGTGCTAGCAACTGGGAGACAGGATATCTGGAAAATGTTGGCCATAACATTGTCTTGAAAAGTCTTATCAGGGTCATCAAAAGCATTACTAAATTTGTTTTGGTTTTGGCACGTTGTTAATTAGTTTTGAAATTTTTGAGAAAATAATTTCGATGAAATATAATAGGTTTTACACTCTGATAGCTTTTTTGTGTGCTTGACAGTCACTTGGTAGGTTAGAATTTTATTCCCCAGGAAATAGCTGGTTGAATCCCAGCTGGAACCTTAAGGCTAATCAAAGAAATGGGAATTAGTTCTTCATAGATACGTAAAGTAAAACATCATCTCCTTCCAAAGGCATCTGGTTACTCAATTACAAGATTATGTCACTCCGCTGGTGGAATGAATGGTGTTACTGCTCAGGCTGCACAAGCAATATGGACAAATGTGATACAAGTTTTCCAGTCTCCCCAGCTGGTCCCTCTCTCTCAGGACTTCTCTGCTTGTTGACCTGCTTTGGTTTCTTTGCTTTTAAATTTCTGAACTCACTCCCAGTTTTTTCTCTCCAATTTTTCCTTTCAGATGAATTCCACATCATTTTGCCCTTGAATTCCATTTATAGAAAGTGGTTATGAGTGAAAAATCTGTGATAACATATTCCTGTGTGAAAGTCAAACAGTTTCAGAATTTTAGTACTTCATTCTATTCTCCCTTCCTTTGAAGCTTTACATTGTTGGTGGATACTCAAAAGCCATCTTGATTTATGATTTTCTGTGGAGTTTTGTCTTTTTTTCTCGAAAGAGATCTGAGAAAACACCAACATTACAGTAGGTCCCATAGAAACTTCTTTTCTGCATATGACCTGGACAGGCATGCCCTTCTATTTTTCTAGCTGAAGCTCTCATCTTTCAAAAGTCAATTTCTTTAGAAAAGGAGGGAGAAATAGGCTGGATTTTCAAAGCTAATTTCCAGATGTTAAATGCCAAATCGCAAATGCCAGACCCCTTATTTTGTCAACATCCTATGAAAATCAGTCATATCCTAGAAAAATACTGACTGTCAGCCAGTGTCTTGGATAACTACTAGACAATTGTAGGAAACATAACAGATAGGCACATTATGTAGTCCCACAACGATGAAGAGTGTGGCTTGGTCATGGAGGAGAGCCCTTTTCCTCTGTGGTTACTTGATAAACACTTTTAATTATCAGCATTGTCATTTGCCTAATGGAATTGTACAGCTGGCCACATGCTCTGTCAGTACTCGTGCACAGGAAGAATTGCTGGAAGAATGCTAGCTCTGGGCAGAGGGAAGCAAACAATTGCACATCACAAATGTAGGGACTGCCTGCATAGGAAGAAGGGGTTAACTGTGCTAGATTATGGAACTCCTCAGCAGCTTGAGCAGTACTGGGAAAGGCAGCAATTTGCTGGCCTGCATCAAGAACCACTTTCTGTTGGTTGCAGGAAGCTACTTTAGGGTAAACTGTCTTTTTTTTTTTTTTTTTGTCATGATTCAAAGCTGTAAGTCTAGCGAACGGCTTTTTGACAGAGATCCAAGCATCTTAATGTAATGGTCAGCTGCACTTTGATATCCTGTGGTTTTGGCTTTGGCTTCTGCTTGACTGTAGCACAGATGAGTAGACACTACATTTCATATTCTCATGTACCAGCGTACACTGAAATAAGAGCAGGCTGTGAGAAAAGATGGATGACTGCTTTACCTTGAAGGCTATAAACACAGCTGCGTAGATCAGCAGATGGCAGCTAGCAATGGGCCACAAACAATATGAACTGTTCCTCTTTCCCGTACTGTTCCAGATGGGAGGCCTCTAAAGGGAAAATGGAATATGCTTGTTTTGCGGTGGTCTTTCCAATTCTGCCTTCCGTACACTTGGTTTGCTCTTCCCTTCTGGGGGACACTTTTTCCCCAGTGACACATGATTCAAGATAAGCACAGCCTGCCTTGTTTATTGTATTGTTTTATGACTCTCTTTGACCTTGTAAGATATATAATCCTACTCTTTAAACTATCACCAATCTTAAATGTAGAATGAGATTTAATAAATACCATAATTTCTGACACTCGATAGTTACGAGTGAAGCTTTTGGACTGCAGAGCCACGATCAGTGAATGACATTCAGAGAGGAGGAATGCATCAACATTAATCTGCTCCATCTGGGGCAGTTGGAGCTTGGCTGCCAGTGCAGTAAGAGTAAACAGGATTGCATCTTTCAGAATGACATAGTATTTGCCATAAATAAGTTTTAATTTCGTCCTGTTGCTGAGGTAGTTAACTCTGTCCATCAGCAAAAACTGCACCGTAGATGCTGCTCTTCTGTGTGAGTGGGCAGTTGTAGAGTACCTGTGCATGGGGCAGCATTGGCAGCTTATGATGATAAGAGAAATAAATTGGTTATAAAAATTGACCGTTTACTTGTGTCTTCATGGCATCAGGTATCAAGAGGTTCCCACTGGGAAACTCTTACTTAGTGATGTGAAGAAAGAGAAGTGAAGTACTGTCTGTCAGCATATGCTAACCTCTGCCATCAACGGACGAAGAGTGCTCCGTGAAACACCTTGGTAATATCCTGCTAGAGGTGTGCTAGTATCGTAATGAGTTGTCTGAATGTCTTCCGTTTCTGACTGAGGGCTCACAGATATGAATCATGAACTCTGAGGAAGGATTTGGGAAGTCAGTCACCTCAACAACAAATCCCTTTCCCAAAGAGCTGCTGTTATTTTCCAGATATAACATTTTTATAGGACTATCAGAGCATTCTACAGAAAAATTTTCCTCTCTCGCACATGAAATATTAGGAATTGGTTTTGGTTTACATTTTTTCTCTGCTTCCCAAGTGCTTAGTAAATGAAACAAGCAGCAGAGGATGAATATTCTCATCAATCATCTTTTGTTTGTATATGCTAGTCAGGACCTAAAAATCCTCTTGGAGGGAAAGGGGAAAAACTCTGGAGGCTTTCTTTTATGTTACTTCAAAAGTAAATGCTTCCAGTTAAAGCCCAAAACCCCATAAAGTAACTTTGTCAACTGGCTGCCTAGTGGCATAAAACCAAGAGAGACTGCCAGTGTGGAAGGTTGTCTCTTCCATGGCCAACTAGGTCCATAATTCTGACTTCGCAGCATGGGCTGACCCCAGCAGACATTCAGCTCAGGGCTCCTTTACAAGTTTTGGAGGGAATGCTAAGCAGCCACTGAGAGTTGTTTAGAGTTTTCATGTCACATAAGCAATTGCAAACATCCTATTTCTAACCACAGCCAATGAAGATACTCTGATGTAAGAATGCTACAGCAGACCACTCAATATATTATTTTCCATAGAAAATTTCCTGCTAATCCTCCCTTGCTAGATAAAAACCCCAGTATATCAGGGTTTTCTTTTTCTTGAATGATTTCCAAGTTTGACCAACAGTATTTTTTTGTGAACACATCTTCAGATGATCTTTTGGAGCCAGAACCTCAACAAATACTGAGGAGGACTCTGTAGTATAAATTTACACATTGTCTGGAATCTTCACTGTTTTGACACAAAGATAACACCTAAATGATAGCACTTAGAACAGGAGGTTAAATGTGTGGTTTCAACACAAAATGCAGTATTAAGGAAAATAGTTGTTAGGAATGACTGCATCTTGCAGTGAAACAAAAGTAATAATTGAGCATTCTAGGGTTTGCTGTTGAGATTGACATCTTAGATTTATTAATGACCTGGAAAAAATGGACCATAAGCTTTCAAAATTTGTGGATAAAAGCTATGGAGCTTGTAATGTCCATGCAAAGATAAGTAAATCACTGGGACAATCATTATTACAGTTGATGAAATTTCATTTGGCTACATGTCAAGTACTACATGCAGTCAAAAATAATCTAGGCATTTTCTATGTAGTATGCTGATGGACTTCAAGCTTCCCATATCCTCTAAGGAAATATTGAGCAGTCTGTGCAAATATTTAATTCAAAAAGATGTCTACCCAGTGAGCAGAAATTGTAGCAAAACAGTTAGGAGCATTGTACATAGGACAGAGTGAAAGAGAACAGATGGACACTGTATCACCACATCAAGTGTTCATTTTCATCTTCTGTGACCTATGGTTTCCTATTAAGTCTGGGATTCGTCTCTGTCTTACTCAACCTGTGTATTAGAGTATTATTGTTCTGCCTACTATCTCGTCTTTTACATTACCAGTGCTTTTGGCACCTGAGTAGCTATAAATGCCACAAAAATTTAAGTTGCAAGTGGGCAAAAGGACGTATCGCAACAAATGCAAGTTTGACACGTGCATTTGTGACCTTCAGTTCCTGCCTTGTGTATAAAAAGCAGCCATTTATCTACCGACAGAGCATCTCACTGCCTCACTATGTTGATTTCCCAGGTTCACTAGCAGAGCTCAAGGTCTCTTCCTCATATTCAACATGGCTTATGTTATGCCTTAGCCACTGGGCATCACCTTTATAGGATCACAGAATCTCACTGTCCTAGTAGCATACAGCTGTTCTAGAATTATATAGGAAAACAAGCTTTTCCAGGAGCTGGGGAAAACAGATTTGTTCCTGGTGAGATGATGACTCTGAACTTTCAGTTTTTTAGAACAGAGTAGAAAACTGGTTTACATTGCTCAATTTGTCATCAGTTCCTCATCCACACTGTCACATCCACACTTGCTTTTCTCTTTTTCTTTTATGTGCTGCTGAAACCCTGGCATTTTAGCCTTTTAGGGACATGAGAGTTGCACAAGACGCAACCCTAAATCAGTTAACACTGCATTAAATACAAGCTTGCATCATACTAGATGTTCCATAGACAGTTTGTATAAAACTTCTAGTGAGCAGAGAAGTGTCCTTTCACTTATGTAATAACTTCCTTTTTTCTGTAGTGTTATTCTTAGGTTACTTTATCATGGATGTTGAAATACATGCTTCAAAAAATGTATCTGTGTACCAATGTCACAAACCACTAAGGCTTCATAACTAGTGTTCTACTACTTGTGAGTAAGTATTAAGCAAAGCTCTCAAAACTCTGTAAAAGAGTTTTTGGCTTCCTCATTTCCATTAGTTTGTGCCACCCTGGCTTAAAGCAGTCTGTCTTTTTTTGGTAGTATTTCAGATGAGCAGCGATAACAGTGCCCCAGGGTAACAGGCACTGAGCTATACTAAAGTTGTAAGCATGGGAAGGGCTCAAATCACCAAACAGCTATGATCTATGCCATCTAGAGAAGCAAACTCTCTGAAATATTTCCAGGTCTCTCTAGCATTTCTTAGTCTAATCAAAGAAAAGAAGAAATGCAAGTTTTTCTGTGATCACTTGGAAAATTATCTGTAATGACTACCTTAGGTCACAAAAAGGAACCCATGAGAAGTGATTGGCATGTGCCTAAAGATATTACTGTACCCATTGAGGAGTAGATGGTGGAAAGAAAAGTAAGGGACGTGGATACACTTTAATATTATTTCATCTTGCAAAGGTAACATCAAATAAAGGTGGCTTCAGAAGATCAGGAAAGAGTCAGAAACCAGGGCACACATTCTTATCGCTAAACTCGCATTGCAATAAGCATGGTAGTAGTAGTCCTATAAATTCAGACTGTTTGTTATAAACCCATACTTAGCACTTACAAAGACAATTCTTCAAACACTGAGATTCAGAAATACTTATAAAAACTAGCATGCGAGACACTAGTAAAACCTGCCAGTGTTGCCCAAGTGTACCAGACAATATCCCTTCAAAGCATTGAGCTAGCTAATGATGACATAACACGGTGTGTAACAGCAAGGGTGAGGCATTCCTAGGGCAAAGAATGCTTTAAAGGTATATAGCTACTCTTAACAAAAACTGAGCTTGCTTTGCAATGCCCACAGCTTGACCATTGATTTGCAGGACCCAGAAATATAATAGAAAATAGGATTAATTTTAATTTCTGTAAACAATCTAACTTTGGAAAGGTAATTGAGGGACTGGGCTTGATGTTTTATAGCTGCTCTTCACCTAAAAGAAAATGAGCTACTTATAGCTAGCCAGATGTGGTTTAGGGATCTGGAGATCTGTAGCTATAGGTTTAGCTCCAGACTTACTGATTTTGGGGAAGATCCCAAATGCATTCATAGCTGTAGAGGTTCCTGCTCAGGCCATGGCTGATGGCAGGGGATCATCTGTAAGTTTCCTACCAGCTGGCAGCTTGAAGCTGAAACAGCTCCTCTGTTGAACGGCCAGCTGACTGCAGCCAGAAAGGAGGGCTCTCGCTAGCATGAGTAGTAGCACATTGTGGAATGAGATCTGCTCTCATTATCAATTAGCACTTGGGATACTCAGACCATTAGTCCCTGCCAACAGCTAGAACTTCTAGTTAAAAAGTCTTCCTCCAGAAATCCCTATCCAGGCACTGCGGAAGAATTGATATTGCTGTAAGTGTGTTTATTATGAACCTGAGGCTTAGCTTCCTAAGCAGTCTCCCCCTCCCCTGTTCACCCAGCAGGCAAGCACATAATTTCCCCATACAGAATCTTACACCAGTTAATCCAGTGTCCCGGGTTATTTTATGCTGCTTGACTTCAAGTGCTCTTAGCTTTACTGAACGTGTCTATACCGTTTTAAGTGTCTGCATAGTACGGAGGCTAAATTCCAAAAGCTGTTTTGCTGTGCCTGCTGCAAATGCTTGGATATATTCCAAGTCCTAGTCTGGCATTTAAAAGGGATTTTCCAGGATGTTACAATTCACCCAGCACTATAACTGTGCCAATCCAAAAGCTTTGCTGCCTTCAAAGATACACTACTGCATGTAGTAAAAGTGTGTTCCAAGGCACACAAAGCATTAAAAAGACCAGCTCAACCAATGGCTTTATTGGCATAGACATTAAACTATCCAGAAATGATTTCTCTAAGCCACTTTCAGGCTGTGTGATCTATTCAACGTTTCAGTGCTCCTGTGTGTATAGAAGTTTATGTGACAAAGCATATTCTTCTGTCTGCTCTTGCATGTATGTGGCCTGCCTAGAGAATTTCACATGAAGGAGCAATGTCTACTTTCTTTTTTCCCAGTAAGTCACAGCATCCAAACCCAAACATACAGATCCTCCCTACAATCTCAATGCTTCCGTGGAAGAGAGGGGCACAGGAAATGTGGCATTACAGGACCAGCTCTTCGAGCAACGGTTGGGTCTGTTTATTATGAAAATGGAAAAGTGGGGTGTCTGTAGCAGCAGTGGCATGACACTGTTAAAAACTAAAGTACTAAATGTTTAAAAAAAAAAAAAAGGGTGAGTGGGAGAAAAATATATTTAGCAATTAATAATTTAAGTAGTCCTGCCCTGGACTGAGTGCTTTACTGTGTCTAATTTAAACTGAACCATTCGTAATGAACAGACTGACCCTATCTCTACATATAGTACAAAACTCTGCCAAAAGTGAAGTAAAATAGTTACTGTTAAGGCTTAAATAAAACAAACCCGAATAATTCTGCAAAATGGCACATATGTTTTAAACTGCATTGTTGCAGCCACTGAAAATTTAACATTGTTCAAATGAAGTTGCCTTGTACTGATTCTCAAGATCCCAAAGCTGGCACTTTGTTATGAATCTAAACTACAAGCCTTTCTGGAGAGACATGCTTTAGCCAAACACAAGCTGAGTGGCTGAAATATAGCTGTCTGATTTTAAAAGGTCAGTTAAAGCTACTTAAAGGTATATACTGGCCTTAAATTACATGAATTTTGGTGAGACTGAATGTTTTAAACCTGAGAGCCTATGTATGTAAGTACCTGCGTGAATGCAATTTCCAGCCTGACAATCGGTGACTGAGTTTGCCTGGCTGACTGAGTGATTGCCTGAACCGAAGGTTTGGGTCCCAGCTGCTACTGTTATTTGGGAATGCTGAAGGTGGCTGCAGAGACCAAACCTCATGCTCTATTTAGATGACACAGCTCTGGCTTACAGGAGGCTGCAGTCCATCCTGAGCTGATCTGCTGTTGCATTACTGGTTATATAATGTTGAGCTACAAGTGTTCCATGTCCTAATAAGAACAGCAACATGGAGAGCAGTAGTTTGTCAGGACAGACGAGCCAGTTCTTTAGGATATAATTAAGTGCTGACAAACTCAGACATAAGACACATGTAATAAATTAGTTACAGTACCTGAGTAGGAAGGATGAACTCTGCCGCAAAGGCAATTATACAGAATTTCAGCCTTGGGATCACTTCCACACATTCATGTGTGTTGGGAAATCACGTATAAATTTTATGTGTCTTTAGCAAAACTGAGAAATTATTAACATAATATTAACATAAACAGATATAAATTTTTAAGTCCAAGAGAAATCTAGGAAGATTGTTGCAGTAGCACCTGTTTTTGACAGTGTTGTCATTCTTCTGGCTTTAGAAGCAAAGCAGCAAGTGTGGAAATCTCTTAATCTGCTCCTATATAAAACAACTGGACTTTTAATTACTGAACTGATACTTAAAAAACTCAGCAATCTGCTATTAAAAAACTACGAGACCTGGATTTCACAAGATTGCTTCTTCTGAGGTGATAAACATTCTGGCTGTATTCAAGTGGTTTTGAAGACCTGCAATCACCACAGGAGCTATTTTAAAAGTTACATTTGCTAGTTTCCCATTTCTCCATTTGCTTTTAATTTAATTCTTTCTTTGTTTTTCATCCCTTCTGGCCACATTCAACTTGCATTTAGCATATCTGTGTGTTTATGTTGGAGGATAATTTTACTCATACAAGCAAGACAAATTATTGGATTTTTGTATCTTCTGTTTTAAAATCCATTTCATGGAGGGTGGAGAGGGGTGGGAAGGGCCCTAAAAGAGCTGCTGACCCTTAAAGAAGAGTTATCATTTCACTAGAAATAATTCGCAACTTGTCTTCTGAAAGGAATTGCCTGATATGCTTCAGATAATGAGGAACATTGTTTTATTTGCTTTCATATAAGCTGCTGAGCGGCTAAGATACCAAATAATTTAGTTTTTCTTATTATCCAAGGTCTGGAGCTATTTTCCCTATTGGCTTGCACTGTAGTTTAGCTTGGATTATTGGTGTTAAAGTAAGGAAGCTATGCAAATGGTGAGGGATCAAAAGACCTGAAAGAACAAGAATACAAGATGTGTCAAGAATAGCAGTATTTCATATTTGATAGTGTCACTGAAATGCACCAATGTCTAGGGGAAAGAAGGTGACAATGGAACTAGCATGCTGTGGATATTATCCATGGGCAGAATCTTAACCAAGAATCTGGGGCAAAAGGCTATTCAAAATTAAATGTACCGTTGGATCTTCAGTATCAGAGCAGATGGAGCTTTAGCTTTTCAAATCTCAGCCAAATAATATGTAAGCTAAGCAAAAGTGTAAGTGGCAGAGAAGAAGGTTCAAGATGGAGAAAGACAATATCAAATACAAAGCACTTATTTGTAAAACAAAGCACTTATTTGAGCAGTGCACAATTTGACTGAGAAAAAACAATGATGTAATAAAAATTAAATGGAGTCCAGGACATTATTAGAATTAACATCTCCATTGATTAAATGAGTTGCTGACAGCAGCAGCAGCATTGCCAGGCTATCAGTCTTGCACTCTTGTTTGACATTTTAAAAGAAAATGATGAATGTCACCAAGTTTTTTGCTATTATTTGTATGATGTAAGAGAGTTTGCTTGATGGATTTCAGATCTCCTAGTTTAGTGGGACCCTGAGCACATCAAAATATTTACTGCTTATCTTACTTGGAGGCAAGTTTAATTTGTTTCTTCTACTGTGGTTCCAAAAGCCAGGGCTTGTCTACTTACACCTTAAACTAAATTAACCAAAATCTGTTTTGATTTATTCTGACAATTATTTCAATGCAAGTCTGTGTGTACCTATCTCCTTTGGCTGTAGTATCTTAAAACTGACTTAATCCTAGTTAGTGTGTAGATGAGCTTTAATTGCCGTCTTCCACAGTGCTTTTCTAATGCTACATGTTTTTCATACATTTTGAAGGCAGTGCAGCTGGACACTTGGCTATAGCTCGCCTTTCAGGAAGTGATCTTCTGTTTTGTGTCTGGCACCATGATGCTTCTTCTGGTGCCAAAGAGGAGGCAGCGGCCGCTCTCTGCTGCGTCCTGGCAGAGGCGCAGGGCACAGATTGTTAGTGACCTCTTGTGGAATCGAATAATTGCGATGGAGCTGATCCAGTCATACAAGGGCACACTCCATCCCCCTTGATCTTGGCTCTTCTAAGCTGCTCTAAAACCTCTTGAAAAGAAAATATTCAGCTGAACGTGAAGATAGGTACACTAACTCTAATTTGGCCAGGTTTATCTGAGTAAACACTTCCAATATGGCAAGTACCCTGTGATCCTTAACAATTAGAAGAAATTAGGATTTACTAAAGTTGGTACTGACAGCAACAGTTCAGTTTGGGAGTGCCTTAGTATCCTTAGGGGAGTCTGTTGAAGAATACCTGCTTAGCTGCTGGGAAATGACAGCATCCTCACAGATGTCAGTATGCTGCAAAAAGTCTCTGGAGTGTGCTTCATACTCACTTTCCATTATCTATCAATGTCGTATGCATTCTGTGCCTGCAGAATGATGAGAGGCTTGTCCTAATTGCTACTGCTTTTCCAGGCTCAGGTGGAGGGTCTGATCATGGGGTTCATGAGAAGTAGGAACAATGGGTTTCAACATGAACCAAGTCCTTAGACTGGCAGTTGTCAGTGTGTGTAAATATCACCTGTCTAATGGAAGTTAGAGGCACGATAAACAAATAGAAATTACAGCCTTGTGTACATATATTCCCCAATGACTAAACACTGATTTGAAGTTAGAGCCTGTGCCCCGCTGACCACTCAAGCACTGGGTCACTGCTTCCTCTCTCTTGTAATATTGTCTACAGCCTTCTTACCTGTACCTAATTCTTCTGCTCTTACATTCTTGCCCATTAGAGGCCCATCGTTAAAATCCACCTTCCCAGACAAGAGTTTCTGCCAGAGACAGTCATTAACCAAAGGTTAAGAGGACGCAGGCCACCCTTCCCTCAATCTCCCTTCTTCCTGCGAGGTGTCACAGAGACATTCCTTCTGACAGAGGTGCTCTGTGTAAGGTTCCTTCTGCAGCCTGCCAACCCTGGTCCGCACAGTCCTGTCAGAAAAGCAGGACTCGCAACAGCCAAGTGACATGTGCACAGTGCCTCTTTTTCCCCAAGGCTGAGGATGTGGTGGTATTATCACTAATGCTTTTAACTGCTTTGCCTTGCTTAGGCCACGAGCTGCTGTTTGTCCAGAGACCTCAAAAGCCACACGGGAAGCAAAAACGTATTTCCAAAGATAGGAACATTGCATCACTAGGGGGCATCCCACACCTCCTCACAGCCGGAGCCAGGAGCAAATCCCAGGGTGACGGGGCGGGGGTAGGCAAGCAAGCAAGTGGAGTCCCTCAACTCCATTCTGCTCCCTGGGCTTTGTCTGCATGGAGGTTTTCTGTGTGTAAAACTGATTGAATAAAGGTGTGATTTTCCTTATAAAATAGTAATACGTGTATCCAGTCTGTACTGTAAATGCTATTGTACCGGTGCTGAAGTATAACCGACCGTTTCTGTTCAGGAACAGTTGTTAGTATAAATCTTCGGTATTCTGTGTACATGTGCACATGCATAGGTGGGTAGGAATATTACCTTTTTAACTAGACTAGAATAAATAAAGCAATATAATATTTGGTATGCATGAAAGATTACACAAAATGAAAGCATCCAGATCAGCAGGGGTTTTCTCCCCTGCTTTTCCTCAGTTCACTAAGACTTAAAAGATTGGAATTTGTAAGTCAAGGAGAACCCCTTTCTGATTCCAGCTTTCCGTGAAAGAAGCCAGGTACACACTGCTTGCATCCTGAGCACAGAGGTCTCAAGCACTGTGGCAAAGAACACAGCAAAATGTTCTAAGTGGAACACTTGAAAAAAAAAAACCAACAAAAACCCCCGACCAAAAATAGATACCAGTAATGCAGCAAGAGAGAAGGGGGAGGGTGAAGACAGCTTCATTTTACAAATGTCTTTGTTGAGACAGTAACTGGATACAGAAATCCAAGTCACAGTGGGATTCCAAGAGTGCACATCTGCATCCCAGCCCTTGTGTTTCCCAGAGCAGTGGTGGTTAGCCGAGATCTTTAGAAGGTGGTTATATGTGTCTGCCTCTGAAGGCAGATTTTAAGGTCCACTTTTGGGTGCCCAAAAGATAGAGAATGTAATGTCTGTTCGCTGATATTGAGCAGACTACTCTACAATATGGACCTGTTTCCATATCTCACTCTTCTCCTAGAAGAGAGATAACGAATTAACTTTTACCACATAATTTTACTAAGACCTGCTCCACAAAGAAGCAGTGTACAGCTCTGGCTCCAGTGAGACAGCCAGGTGGGGCCCACTGGCCGTGATAGCAGCTGCTCGGTGAAAGAATTGTAAAAATAGAGGATCTTCAGCAGAAATTCATGAAACAACATACTTTATGTGTCCCACTGAGGCCCAGGCAAAACTCATCCGTGAACTGGTCTTAGACTGGAATCTGTTAGTTGAGTAACCTGCCTGTGGGAAACCATTGACATTGATACCCTGGGCTCTCCAGAATTTCCTTGCTGTAAATCCCTGCAAAGTCTAATTCTTTTCTTTCCTACCGTGTAACCCTATGTTATCATGCCAAGGCTTCTCTTAAGTAAAAGTTTTCTTTTAACGAAATTTAGCGAATCAACAAAGCTATTTTACAATAATCATATATGGGTATCTATGTCACACTAGAGAAGAAATTGCAGCAGGCAAACATGTTTTCATGTGGGGCTTCACACAGGTTTGGTTCTCACATGAAGCCTCACCACAACCATATTTGCTTTCTTTCTTTTCTGTCTCTGCCATCTTTACATCAGGGTCAAAGGACTGTAGTGAAGGAATCTAGAGAACTTGTTGCTTTCCCATCCTGTTAATTGACTCCATATCCTTTGCATACCCTGTCTCTTGTGTACCCTCTCCATTTGTACTCTGTTCCTTGGGGCTTCTCTGTAGCATCTCCTATTCACAAATAGGGGCTAGGTCCACCTTTGCATAGCTGAGCATCAAGGTTTTCCAGTTTTGGAATCTATTGCTTTTGCATCCTCTGGTATGCTGTTCTCCAGATCATATAGATCAACTCCATTTATTTGAGGACCTACAGGAAGCCTTAGCAAAGGCAAAGGCTGGAGCTCTGTGGCAGTTCTTGGCAGGAAGCTCTTTGCATAAAGCCCATTAGGGCAGTGACAGCTGAGCTTCCCCCTTAACAACTTGCAGAGGCAGATTGGAACAAATTGTTCTTGTGGTTTGTTTGTTTTTTTTTTTTTAAATACATATTTTGAGAGTAAAGTTTAGTGCATGCACACACGCACTACTGAATTATTTTAAAATAGGAACAGAAAAAAACAGATGAACATAAAGGTCAAAGAGACGCTAAAGAAGGGACATGTATCTTTCTGTTCTGTTTGATGGTTTTGAATGCAAGGAAGAGCAGGCAATGCCCAGATTCAGAAAAATCAGCATTCTTTTCTAATGCAGTGTTAAAGGTTCAAGGTCCAAAACCGATTCTGGGAGATTTTAAACATGCAAAATGGAGCAAAGTGCTCATGTTGTCTTTTCAACTCAATAGGATTTGAGTTCTTTCAACTCTCACTTCTGCCTCTGAAAGTCTCCTTCTCCATATTTGTAGCAAGCAATAAAATTCTAAGAAAAGCTTTGGGGACTCACGGGGATTATTAGACAAGGGTGCTTCTGAAGCAGCATTGGCACTACACAAGGCATCCTGTCACATGTCTGTGCCTATCCCCTGGTTAATAGAAATATGCGTAAATCTGAATCCTGAGACGCAGGTATATCCTGCATTCATAGATATTTTCTCCTTATTATACAAAATTTTTTTTTTTTACCCTGCTAAATACTTTCTCACTTTATGGATATGGAAACTGATAGGTAAAAATTAAGTTGTTCCTTAAAAGATTTCTTGGATATAAAGGCAGATAAGTCATTTGCGCAGGCCAGAGCCCAGGCATGCTATATATCTGCTATATGTCTGGGAAAGTGTTACATTTCATAGATTGCATGTGTCAGTGGTGAGATTTCTTCCTTCTTTAACAATTCAAAATTGCAGGTAAGTGTATTCAGACTTTTTGGCTTTCTAGGAAGCTGCCTGCATAGTCCTTTTCATCTGAATAGGGAGATCACCACAGTAAATGTGGAAGGCATTTGAAACAAAGGCCTTGTGTAAATGATTGTATAAGCCAGAATATCCCATTAGGACCAAAAAATCCAGGGTATGACATGTTCTGATGTAGTGGCTAAGGGCTTTGGAGAAGTTAACTCCTTCCATGCTAGGAAGGCCATATCCAGTGAATGCTAACTAACATAGCAACAAGCGGTATAGGACAATAAACACATTCTGCTGTTCAGACACTTTGCATACACAGTGCATCAAAAGGGTTAAATATAGTTGTTCTCAACAGTGTTTGGCCTGGCTGAGGATTAGAGCTTATTTTAGCTGTTCTTCCTAAACATAGCAAAGGTCACAAGGGAACAGGCTTTGTTGCTGAGTCTTATTGGCCTTGTTCCTTGTAGGGGTTTTGCAGGAGGACAGGATTGTCTCACTTACAAGGATAATAGATGACAAGCCTGGTGCTGATTAACCTCATTTTAATTGATAATTAATTTTAAACTCTATTTACTTTCCCTGGAACAGCTGAGACTTCAAGGGAATCACAACAGAGGTGAACAAGAACTGAAATCTTCCCCAAGGAAATGATACAGGCAGGAAGGAGAAAAGGCGAAGATAGATGCATATTCAGATTGTCAGTTTGGATCTTCATTAAATTTATTGCTTCTGAAAATGGAGGCCTCTCACCTTTTGCTAGCTGTTACACATGCTTCCTCTGCTAAGGCATCCCAGTCTTGTTCTGCAAAGATCTCTACACTCCAAATTCTTGGTCCTTCCTTAGCCCTGCTTGCCAGTTAGCCTTTTTGCTTTATTAGAACTCCTTTTGCCTCGTTTCTGGGCCTGGCAAATTGGTGGAGGGGCCTGCTGGCCATCTGGGAGCATGAATACTCTTTTTATACTTGAAATATATGTGATGCTCCATAGTTTTACAGTAGTAAAAGCTTGAGAATGTAAAAGGTCATTTTTATTCACAGCCCAACTCTTTGCACATTCTGGACATAGTTCTGCAAATCAGAGCCTTCCAGGATTAACAGCTGCATTAAGTTTCCTAGCAGTGCATTCCTGCAGGAGCTTTCCTTATCATAGTTAAAATCTATTGAAAGCCGTAATGACTGCAGTAATAAGTCTGCCCTTCTACAGCACCGTCTAGAGAGGGATCTCAAATCATTTTACAAACATTAAGGAGTTAATTCTTTAAACACCTTTGAGATGCATGTCATCCTTATGGTATAGGCTGATAAACTGGAAGTCTGAGTAATTTATTCAGGGTCACATAACATCTACAGCAGAGGCAGCAACTCCTCCTGGCACTAGGAACTGCTCTAAACTTATTTCCAGGACAATGTTACAACATGAGCCACATTCTAAATTACCTTTTATATCAAGATTGCAGTTCGTCTCTCTGTAGTAGTTATGGTATTGCAGAATCTCTACTCACTGGAAGTAATAACTCAATTTACTTGGTTATGTTTGTAGCCTAGTTATTCAGTACCTTCATCCTACATCGTGGGGCTTCTTAAAATAATGCAGATAGTTTAGTTTGAATTTACATAATCTCACTTGATCGTTAGGTATAATCAAGGTCTATTCTCACAGTATCATTCTGAGATATTCACACACACTGAATATAAAATGCCACCTTTGACATCTCCCCCTGCCTTTACTCATCAGAGTACCTCTCGTTCAGGTAACAGAGAAAAAAAAAAAAGCTTTTCTGAGTCCTGACCTGAGTTCCCAGAGTGATTGAGGCCTTACACTGGGCAGTTCTAGAAGAAAGATTCCTTGGGGCAGCTTCAAACTCTATTGGCATTAGAGCAAGAAGGTTAGAGAACGTAGCTCCTATTTAATCAGATGGAACTAGAAATGCTTTTCTAAAGGGCATCTGACTTTGCAGGCAATTTAATCCTTTATAACTAATACCAGCTGATCCCACTTCTACCTTTCTTGTTTTAATGAATGATTGAACATTCGTCCTAAAGGATGCTTCTCTTTTGAAAATTAATAGTTTGCATTTCATTATTTATATCTTGCTAGATAGATAGTTAGCATTATAGATTCCAGGTTTGTTTCAGTGACTACAGATCAGCTTCACTTCATTTACAGGTTAAAAAAAAAAGCCCTAGGTGCAGTCCTGCAGATTCAAAATGGAATCTGAAAGTCAAGGTGGGTTTCCTCTGCCTCCTTCATCACTAGCAGCAATAAACACTCTGCCAGTCGTTCCTTCTATTACAGAGTATTTCTAGTCCCGTGCCACATTAGGAATAGACCCCATCTCTTAGGGCAGGTTTTTGAAGTTGCACAGGCTGCTTGCAGAACTGCCTGCCCATTGCCAACAGTTTTTCTGAATGGGTACTACGAAGAGGAGAATTGCTTGAAAATGTGGCCACAGTTTTAAGAGCCATTTTGGAGTTCTTGGCTTCATAACTGCTTTGCTCTTTTTTGCTCAGTAACATATTCAGGCCATGGGTCTCAGCAAAATACTGGCAGCCTATGGGAGGAACATGGTATGATGAAACATGAGGTAGCACTCCTGATTATGTGTTCTAGCCCGAACATTGCGAGTCTCTTGCATCTGTCACACCTTATAAAATGGGGATATTTTTCTGCTGTCAGTTCTTATGGTAAAGCTCAGTGTTTGTTTATAGAGGACATAGGGATACATGCACAGAAGGAATGTGGAAATCGTATTAATGAAAGCAATTCAGTTTTAATAGCTGCTATGTGAGTGCTGGATCTGCCGAAGCAGAGACAAGTTATTAAAGGTGATAGTACAATGATGATTAGAGCAAGCCCCTGGCTACAGCCTTTCCCACATTTAAAGTCATTTCAAGCATCGGGATCTTACTGCTACAACTGGCAGCACAGGTGGCTTACCTGCTTACATACGCACATGTAGGATTTCCCCAAGCTAGATGTTCCGTGTGTTTTTTGATAATGCTTTCTTTCCTTCCTTTCCCCCCACCCCTTTGCATTGGAAAGAGGAAGATATTTCCCTTTTGCTTTCTTCCTAAAGGCTGCTATGTATTTTTAGCTGCTCAGGATGTCTCCAAATAACACACTGACTCTGAACTTGCATTGTCAGCCTTCCCTGTAAAGCCCCTCCTGGGAGGTTTATGGCTCACTCTCTACAGCTTTGCTGATACAGCGTGTAATGTTTATACCTGCAATCAAGCATTGGCTGAGCTGCAGCCCAATGCTGGCAGCTTCTTTCTTTCTCCCTCTGCCCCCCTCTTCCCTTGCAAATCCGCTCCGGTGATACTAGATATAGTACATACAGTGGTGATTGCCTATATAAAAGTAAAAAAAAAAAAAAAAAAAAAGGTATTATTCAATAGCCAGAAAAACTTGTATGTGCTCTGCCCAGCAATAATGAGATGGACTCAGGGTCTATATTTCTTGTTCTAGATGATTTATAATGCCTTCCTCCCCTGCACTGCTGTTTTCCAAGCGAATTCATGGATTTTGAGATTTACCAGATAAGAGGTTCATCTACAGTTTATAAACTGTTTTTCTTTTAAACAGGACACAAAGGTTAGTTTCTTTTTTTGGGTACTTAACAGATCTTTTCCCCAAAGTATCTAGTGGCCTGCAATTGTCTCAGAACTGCTCAACAGAATGTTTACCAACCCACAAAACTACCTTGCACTTGACAGGCAAAAAGAGTGCCTTTGAAACAGGGGCCTCATCTAGATGGGAAAGTGAGGCTGATTCAATTGGAGCAGAATTTTAAACTAGCTTTACTTAAGCATTCACAATGCAGACAACTTTATTTCAATTTAAGAGGGTCTTACTCATGTTTAGCTTTGGTTTACTGTGTATTCCCAGTCCATGTTAGCTAACCAAAATAAACATATCTTATAGACTTCTGCCAGCATTTGACTAAATGGGTTTGAAGTCACTCTTTACTTAAATCAGGGCAGTTGTAGGTGAAAATAAGGCCAAATGCATTCAGTTATCTTGAAGACAGTGCCAAGAAAATGCATGAAGAAAGGCATCATGCACATTTTTCGTGATTAATGTATCTGCAAGTTCTCACTTATTAGCACAGAGATGCAACTGAAGTTGCATTTCGAATGCCGTGGCATTAAGGATGTCATTGTTGTGTGCATTTGTATTTATTTTAATAGTCTCCCTGAAGTACATACCACTTTATATGGATGATGTTAGGTCACAGTTTGTCTATGTTCAGTATAAACAGGAAGTTGTAGTTGCCATGCAGCTGTACATTCAGATCTTCGGGAGTCTTCTCTCATACTAAAAGAAAATGCGAGGAAGAGTGCATCTAAGAATTCAGGTTCTGCTGACAGGTGAATCTTGTGATGCTTTGAGTATGGGTTTTGACTTGAAGACATACTTCAGGTCTATATGAATCTCTTGCAAGATCTTAAGAACCTCTTCTGACCAATGCTGTGATCCCACCAAGAACCCCTCTGCAAGTGTCTCGCTAGGTATAAGGAGATTTCCCACCTATCAGTGGACTTAACTATGTAGTTAAAAAGCTACTCCAGACTGAGCTAAGTTTGTTCATTTGTCCTTGAGGATTCTTGCCTAATTCAAATGGGCCTGAGGGAAGTACAACTATCTTAATTTTATCTTTTACGGAGAAAATGTTTGAAGGCCATGATTTTATGGAGATCTAGGCTTTATTTATATTAACAGAACATACTGTTGGTTACCCAAATCTTTTTAGGCTGACAGCTGGGATTCTTTTGCCACTTCATTAAATTTACAAAGTAGTGGCAGAGGTATCGAATTGCATAGGCATCACTGGTGACACTGCAAAGGAGAGAAAAACTAGTTAAGTATGTCTTCATAATAGAATTCAATCAGACTTCTGTTTTTAAGCTTCAGAGTCAATATACCTGCTGTTTCTAGAGCTTAAATCAACATACAAAGGAGTTTTTTCACACTTATCCACTCACAGAAGTTTCTGTCTCATCTCTGACTTGGACTTCCACAGTACAGTCAGCTTCTTAAGTTCCTATTTATTATTTATAGCAATAACTCAACTGAAATATGAATTTTGTCTATGAATGCTTTAGTTTCTTGGATCTAAAGCCTGCTATTTAGCTGCTTCTAACTAGGATAGACTGTTAAATGGTTGCTGCTTCACAAATGTAGCAAACAAGTCCACTACCTACCTATTCTCTCTCTTTTACATTTTACCCCCCTTGAAAGTAGACCTACTAACAGTCATGTAATACTTGGCCACCAAACCCCATCATCCACTTTGGACTTAGGCAGGGCTCGGAGTATATCTTTACCCAGTAGAGAGAATATTATTATGTGGTTTCTTAATTTATAATGCAGTATTGTGCTGAGTTTCCTAGCAGTACTGGAGCAATTGTTCTTGTCACTGAAGTTGCATTGCAGTGTGGTGAATGTTGTTTATCAGTTGCTCTATTTTAAATATGCAAAGGACAGACATATGGTTTTAGTTCAGAAATACTTGTTAAAAAGCTTCCTTCTAATCTAAGGTTAAATAGTAACAAAACTCCCAAGGGAGAGTTCAGTGTAAGTGTGTCTTAGAACAGGCTCTAACAGCTGTGAAAATGAAATAGCTACTTCTCTAGCAGCCTGTTGGAGCAAAATTAGCTATCTAAAGCACATAAATAAGCTGGTAGGTTGTTTTCTTACTTATCAACATCAGAATAATGAATTAGTAGCTTATATTTATGTGTTTGAAAAGCAAGGCCTTGAAGAAGAAAGAACTTTTCTCTCCCCAAAATGCTACTTTCAGGTAAGAGAGAGTTGTCATAAAGCAACTTATCTTTTGTGCACATTTGCAAACAATTACTTTATGATTTTTTTTTCATTTGTCCTTATTCCATCTCTCAGTAATATGGCCTACATATCTTGAAAGATACTTTAATTGCAATAAGATTTGTGCCTAATGCTGTACAGCTTCCTCAGAGTTGAGAAATTTGGAGAGAAACTTGAAGGTGAATAGTGGTTGCAGGTAGTAATTTTGAATTTGCCATCGGGGAACAAAGGGTATGTGCTGTCTAGGCACAGGCTGTCTCAAATACCATGTTGGTGCATCATGAAGTTATGAAAATCTTTCCAAACAGCAACTGCGCAGCTAGTGATGTTTTGGTGTGAGTAGCAGAAAGGTATGGGCAAAATGTCCAAGGTGTGGCTTGCTGTGCCCTCCTTGCCTTCCAGCAGTGAAGCTTCATTATGTGACTCACTAGTTACGTGTGTTGCTGTTCACATCAAAACTGCTTGCAGAAACCACACAGCACTGACTAAAACTCCCAGTTCCTGGCAAACTAACTGTCAGCTTGTATATGAGATGTATTCTGAAGTGAACCTTTTTTTAGTTAGAAAGTGCTATACAAGAATCCAGAAATTTTGGTCTTAAACTTCAGCAAGAAGAGAAGGTGCTGCCCAAGAGGGACCCTTTCAAACTCTTGCTTTGTAGAAGTAAGGGTAGAAGTGTCAGCTATAGGAACCTAGGTCAAATTTAATCCCATCCATGTGTCAAACTGGACACACTTTGAGGTGCTGCATGGAAGAGTGTCCTACCATCAGCTCTATTCTTGCTTCCATTGAACTTCAGTCAGTTAAAACAGCAGAACTCGTGGCTCTCAGAAAAATTTACAAACTTATCATCTGTGTGTGGTTGCAGAAAGAAAAATGTAGGCAAATAGTGAGATAAGTTGTTACCGTTCCTGCCTGTATTTTGAAACAATGTGGATGCTCTAATTAGTGCCAAGACTCACTTCCTTCCTAGGATTTGGCTTTAACAAAACACACAGTGAAAAAACAAACTCCTCTTCTAACACATGCGCTGATGGCACAATACCATGTGATAATCTGAAACGGATTCCCTCCGTGCAGACTGGCTACCTTTGCATACTCGCTGTGTGGCTGGATTTCAAAAATTGCTCAACAAACAACATGCTGATGGGCTCTTATGTGCAAGGCAGTTTTTAAGTGGTGGCCATTTATATGTGGGAGCTGAGCTGCTTTGAAAATCTGTCTGTAGCTGTCAGTGTTCAGACAGGCTGACAATTCCAGCCTCTTACTCACATCTACATTATCAATCTTTGCACAGATGATTGAATAAACTGGCTGAAGCCTGCAGACTCCCTTCAGGAAGAACTAGCTCACAGTACAATTGGGCCCATCACAAGACAGCTCAAATGTTTTTGTATAACAAAATGTTGATAGCTTTCTTCAAAAATAGAAAAGCTTTTTTTTTTTTTTTTTTTTCCTTAAAATGAAGAAAGAAATTCTTCAACTGATGGCAGTAATCACAAAGCTGATTGATCTGGCAAGCTGCAGCCTCAGCAGAGACTGGCCACATCTCCACAGATCTTCCACTTCTTTGATTTCTTCTTTAAAAAAAAATACTCAAAAGTATGTGTCCTTGTGGAGGGATATTCAGGAGGGAGTTGGAGAATAAAGTTAAATAATGTTTTTAATTGTGTTTGCTTCTGTAGCTTTATGAGTGTTTATATATGGGTTTGGCTAAGAGATGTGAGGCCAGATTATACACTCAAACTACTGTAGATTTAAAACTTTCTGCTGAAAAACACGAGTGACTCCAGATTTGCCTCACTGTAAATTACGCACAATCCCACCTGCAGTGTTTTAAGAACTAACTAGGCTAAGACATTGTTCTGAACAAAACCTGAAATAACAAAATGCTTACCTCAAATTTTAAATTTGAGACCCAGCCCTGACTCTATATACAGCCAATCAAGCCTGCATAACCATATCATAGGTGCCATATTTTGGATTTTGGTCCCCAAGATACTTTAACATAGTAAGAACAAAGCCCATTAATCCAAAGATAGCACAGTGTTAAAACAAAACAAAGCTGAGCTGTAATCCTGAAGATTATAGTTTCAGGAGAAAGATTTAATGTCATCTCAGGGTGGTTGCTTTTTTTTTTTGTTTTGTTTTGATTCTGATTTATTTTCAGGCAAACTTCAAAGTGCCTCATTAGATGCCTTCAGAAGTCATGAAGATGAAATGAATAAAAAGCGATTCAGGCAAATTGTTGACTCTGGAGAAGGGTTTTAAAAAACAACAACACAAAAGCAAAACCCCTAGGGATAACTGTAATTGCATATCTGAAAAGTATTTCAGTGCTGGTCTGCCAGCCCCACTTAGCTGAGGCACCTTTTCTTCATCCTGAGAAGGGCTGATCCTTTTTGTCCTGGCTTCTCAAACATCAGTCTAAATTTTCCTTGACTGTCTAAGTTTCCCTTGACTGTGGCATCGTGATTGAGCCTCACAGACTTCCTGTGGGGAATGCTTTATGCTACAGAATAAATTTGCTGAGGAGAGATATATTCAATATCTGTTTTTTAAAGTGTGTAGGAATCCAGACAATTTGATAGCTGCAGAAGAAAAATGGGTTTTTTTTAAGCTCTATTTGTTACTTTAAACAGTCCTGGGATAGGATGAGAGAAAGAAAAGGAACAGAAAAGAAAGATTCTCTCTGATAGATGGTTTCCATATTGTCGGGAGTTAAATCCTTAGGTCATGCTGAACAGTGAACACCGTCCTTTGGGAGCACGTGCTTTGCTTTCTCACGTTTAGCTGAGCCCGGCCCTCCTTGGCACACGTATTCTTTTGTAAAACCACAGATACCACAGAAAGTCTCCGCTGTATGACCCTGTTGCTTGAAACAAGTGTGGACACATGCTCGCTGTGTCAGCAGGGAAGACTGTCTGCCCTGCTAGCTGCTGAATTAAGACTAGTGAGGAAGGAGGAGTCCCCAAGCCAGGCTTTTTGAGACACGGCACTTTGCAATACGGGAGTGCTACTCCAGCTGTCCTGCAAACCTCTGGATGATGCTCATCTCGCTATTGTGGGGACATGGACACCAAAGGTTGAGTGGGATGCACTTCATGGCTCTTACCAGTATTTCCTGACTTCATGTGTCCCTCTCCCAAAGGAGTGAGAAGGGGTGTGGTGGAAGTAAGAGGGCAGATGAGCACCTCCTTCTTTTCTTGTTTTGGTTAGACTGGCATCCAGCTGCATTTCTCCTTCTGACCACTTTGGTTACTGTGATGAGAGCTCCCCCTTTTTCTTTTGCATCTGCTGTCTCGCCGTTGCCTTTGAGTCTTTGAAACATAATGAGCAGAAGAAAAGTAGGGAAGCTGGTAAGGTTGTTTTAATCATTTTTTCTTTTTTTTTTTTTCTTGGTGTAGTCACCTTTGTCATATGTACAAGGAGTACATGAAGTGAAATTTAACATCGGCTGAGGGCAGAAGTTCTGCACGTCACACACCTACTCACAAGCTTTTCTAAACTTCATTTTTTTTTTTTTTAGTAGAAAAGTAATTGTACTCCAGTTACAATGATCAGTGGGAATAAAAAAAGGCAAGTTTAATAGGGAGAGGGTAATACCTTTTATTATGCTAACTGATACAGTTGAAAAAAACCAGACGTACTTTCAGGCTCAGAGTCCCTTGTTCGGTTACTCGCTTCATCTTGCGTTAGTGGGTGTAGGCCAGAGGAGTGCCACTACCAGCGACAGCCAGACGGTGCTGCTCTGGCCCTTGTATTATAGGGGAAAGAGCAGGACAGAGAACAGTGGAAAACAGGCGCTAGGGAAAGAACGATTTGTTCCAAAACATTTGCTTTGTAACAGGGTCATCTATAAATTCTGGGATTTCCTGTTTGCTGAATGGCAGGCTTTCTCTTTTCAGGTTACAGACTGGAATAATTTTATTACAGCTCATTGTAAGCTTCTTTCCTTTCCAAGCCCAGATTTGCAGCCTTTGCACAGAAATTTCCCAGCTTTCTTGGGTTTTAAGTTGTATCCTTCAGCGCCGTCCTCTTGAGCTGTGCTTTAATTTCCTTTGGGCTTTGGAAGTGGTGAGATCATGGTAGTTTTAGGGGGAAAGCATTAGACATATTAATGGGTTCTTTTCATGCTGATGTATGTTTGTTCTGGATACCGGGGAAGTGAAACTTAAATAAAGAAAACTGGAAAAATAGTAATTTTAACCACAAGGAGCCTGATCCTGCATCTTGTACATCTTGTGAATTCATTGACTTGACTGGGAGTTGTCAGTGTTCAGGAAATACAGGTTTTAGGCTACAGCTGGTCGGGATGTTTTGGGGTTTTTTTTAACAGTTTTGTTTCAGAAAACACCCATTAATGGGTCGTTTTTGTCAAGAATGTGGTTGGGGAACACTGTCAGGGTAGTCCCTCAGGTCCAGACCCCTCCAGCTAAAACAAGAGACACCTGTCCCAGAATACTCTCTCATAATGATAATAGCCTCATGTTGGGAGAATTTACCTGCCGCTGTTAAAGATCTAGGTCAGGTCACAGGTCTGAAGCAGGCAGTGACAATTTTCCATGAGTGCTTTGAGTACCTGGATATCTTAGTCTCTTTCTGTTTCATGGCAAGAGTGGGAATCAATCAAAAAATGCATCCTTTGAGAGCTGATGATAAATGACGAGAAGAAGAGAAAGGTAATTGCAAGTTTTGTGAGATAAGAAAACTGTTTTCTGCCTAGCTATAGCATGAGATACACTCTGTGATCTGCTAACACTGGTGAGATGAGCCGTCAAAGTGGTGCTAACATCTTTGGCCAAAGCTATTGTATATGGCTGACACTATAGTGCATAGGACTTCAGTCAGTGAGAGATTCTCTTGTCTGGCCTGGGGAGCATTTACTGATTAAATTTATAATGAGGGAAGATTAACTTTTTGTAACTGGGGAGCAAATCTTCCGCAAACTCAGCTTGAATTTTTATCAATGGTACAAGGTTTTAGAAGCTCTGAAGGCATGATTTTAAAGACGTCTGTTGTTGAACGTGCTGGGAGCATTTTGTCTTTATGCTGAGTGTAGCAAATGAGATTCTAGTCCTTGACTGGCATTATTAGGCACTATTGTAACAATAATGAAAAGAAGATGATTAAAATCTGCCTACTAGTGGTGGGGGATGATGTTACTATGTAGTGATATAAGTAAGATGGCATTCTGAGCTTCTTGCGTTCTCCACTGATGTGAGCACGGTATTATCTGTATATCTCTCCCTTGTAAGGTAAAATGGAATTTTCAGAAGAGGTAAAGTGTGTAATTGCTGTTTTTATTTTAACTGATGAAATAGCTAACTTCTTTTCACATGGAACTGATGCTTTCCATGGAAATTTTGTCTGTGTTAACTTTGGTGAAAGCTTCAGACTATTTTTGGCAGCAATTAAAAGCATTCAAGAGATGCCTGTCACTTCAGCTCACATATTTCCACAGGGTACTTTATTTGTGTTTTATGAAAGAAATAGAAAACACAGCAATATGGCTTCTGCTTAACTTTAACTATCTCGCATCTTGAGGCAGCAAGTGACAAGCAATTTTTCTTCATTGGAAGCTGTTCTTCCAGATATCACAGCATGGAGTTGCTGATAGGATTTTCACAAGAAAAATAATAACGCCTAGCATTCACTAACACCTGCTGTCCAGCAATCTTAAAGTGCTTTTGAGAAATATTTATTAGGATTCATGACTATGAAATTGGTAACATTTTATTGAACTGGGTTTACAAATTAGAAAGCTGATTGTTGTGTCTCTAATACTCAAAAGTACCACTAATTCAAAATGTCAGCATTTTTGAAGGCTTAATTTGAGGAAGCTAGGTCCTGATGTTCAGAGCATATCAGTTCCCACTTTCTTCAGAAAGGATTAATTGCTAAGAAATTGAAGAGTTGGGCCCACAGTTTTCTAAAACTAAGAATGGGCTGAGAAGACACTGCTGCAGAAAATTGATGTCTAGTAATTGCTCAAAGGGACAACAGGCTTGTATAGTATTTAAGCTGAAAATAAAACTAGGATCTATTTTATTTGCAGAATCCTCTTCTCATTCAAATATTTATAAAGCTTGTTGAATACATCTCTGTGTGGATTATGTGGGAGGAAGTATTAAATGTATGTGTGGTATCTCTATGATAAAGTTTAGCTTGCCGTGTGGGTATAATCTAAAAAAACATTAGATCAAGGGTACAACTGTGGTGAGCTCATCTGATCTATGATATACCAAGCTTCTAAAAGTGGTTGTGCTGCAACAGCTAATACTTTGAGCTTCCACCAAACTTCTTCCTACCTCTGCATTCTGAATTTTAAAATCTGTAATGTAGTTATATGACAACACTCACTAATTAATATGGTGTTGAGCCACCTGAAATCACAAGAGCAATGGTTTTTCTCCTGGCACACCGCAGAGCTACTTCTGAGCAATCAACGCTGACTGCATGCAATGCCCCCATCACACTTGCACATATATAGACCGTATCTACTATTGCAATTCTTGCCTGAATTAGAAGTCACTAAATGTAATGCATAGCCACATTTGCAACTAGACACCTCTGTGTTGTTTCCTATTATGCACTAGTGGAAAAAGTAGGGAGGAGAAATACAGTGTGATTTTTCAGGAACGCCTCGCCAACACTGTATTAAAGCATCAGTGTGTACAACTGGTCAAAATGATAGGCACCAAGGCTGCTGTTCAGGATGAGGGTGCAATTGTGTGGGCTATGGATGGTTACAGGGAGGTAGCTGATGTTGAGAAGGGGAACTTGTGATACGAGTAGAGATGGGATATTGACTTATCAGCTCATTTCCTTACGGTTCGGGGCTTGTTTGGGACTATGCAACCTGGGAAGCTTATCTGAAAGTCAGTTAAGACTGTTCTGTGGAGGAATGAGTTGGATGCTGGGATTATATTTCTGCCATCCTTAGAACCTTGGTTTTTGTGTTCATGGTGCTGGGACTATGGTTGGGTTAGGCAATATATTGTTAAAATTCTTCCTTGCTACATTGCCAGGTTTTGTGTTACTACAGGACTCCCCAGCGTTCAGCTATGGAGGGGTGTATTACTCCTGCAGGTAGCTGCTGTTAATGATATATTAGGTGTATTGCATCAACTCTGAAGTGCTATGCACAGACCAGACCCAGTTTCCCTAGACACTGTACAAACAGGGAAAAAAAAAAACACCCTAGGACAATTCCTGTCTTCAGTTCTTTCTGGTTCTTTGGAATCACATTGCTCCTAGTCCAGACTATGGGAAGAATAAAAATCCCAAGGGGAAATGGTTCATCTCTGAGCAGGGAAATTCTTTTAAATACAATTACAACTGGATGCCAGAGTTTAGAATAAGGTCCCCTGCATGACAAGGCTGTGTGCCAGTTTTTATAAAATATATAAGTGTAATTTATGCAGTATTTCTCTTAATCATGCTCTCTGCTTAAGATATCCATTAAAGCCCGTCATATTAATTTAATTGAAAAATTCTGTGGGAATTGTATTAGATATTTCCCCCATTAAATTAATATTACAGCCTTAAATAGAATTTCTGGGCACCCATTGTTGTTCGCAGAATTATTATGCAAATTGATAACTGCTATCTGCCTTTTTTGGATCTGACCACTATAACTTTTTTTTTCTTTTGCCTCCTGTCTACTCCCTCCTCCACAGCCTATGTTTAATTATCCTCTTCCTTTTGATTTCTGGGGTCATTAACGTGATGCTTTCTGGGGCTTGTCACAGGACATTCGTTGTTTGTCTGTCAGTTTGGGCCTCTCTAAATTAATCTGTTAATTAATTAAGGTATGGGGACTGTGAAGTGAAATTCCCCGGGTAGCCGCCTGGCCTTATGGTGAGGGAAAGGGCAACTCACTTCTTAGTGGCTGGGGAGAGGTGAAATGAGATTAAGGTTGTTCAGGACTGACCTTTAATCGGCCAATTTAGAGGCAAAGAGAGCACTGTGCCCAGGGCTTGAGTGGTGTCTTTGCAGATCTATTACCTGGAAACCAAGGTGCTTGGTGGGTTTAGCGCATCTACAGCATATGCCATGTAGTAACCAAACTGTGGGCACTACTTGCATTGGCTTTTAAAGAAAGACATAGTGAGCCACTCTCCTTCCCCCTCTTCACCCAGCCAACAGATGAGGGGGCTGTGCATTTCTGTGTAAATTGCTACCCTTTTTGGAACCTAGAGAACCTTGATAAATGCTGTCATGTAGTGGATGCCTCAGTGCAGGTCACATTCAAGATGAACAAACCTTTGCAGTTCTTACGCAGGTTACCTAAATAAGCCAATTCCTTTTTTCCTCGCGAGCTCTCAGCTTCCCCACTTTCTGTTGCTGTGTTGTGCTTTTTGCTTTCTCCCAGACTTCGGCTTTTGTTGGAGCTGCTTCTGTGTGGGGTGATACTGAGCGAACCAGCAGCAATGGAGCTGGAGCCCTTTAAGAAGTTGGGGCATTATCCAAGTAGCTGCTGAATCTGAGAGTCGTGACTCGTATGTGCTGGAGCGCCGAGGGAACAGCTTGTGCTCACATTCAGAGGAACAGGTGCCACTGCACAACTGGGGACGCCATGGACACAGGCGCAAGGAAACAGCAGCTTGTTCAGCGCTGGTTTGATATTGTTCCATAACCTGATACAGGCAATGGGCCGTAGTACGGGGTTGTGCTTACTAGCTGTCCACCTGCCTGACACCCTCCCCCGTCCTTTCCTAATTAAACAGTGAGCTCAGGTTTCCCACTTTGGTTCAACAAAATCAGGAGAGGAGATGGCTCCAGCTCCTGTCCTGTCATCCAGACACAGCCTAAAAAGAGAAGGACAGTACTCAGCACAGTCTCTGGCCCACAATAAGAGAAGTGCATGAAGTAGGATTGTATCTAACCAAATATCTTCAGGAGTCTGTTGTTGAGTTTGCGGGTCAATGTGTTTTTCTTTTTGTTTTCTCTAAAAAAGTGCAAGTCTTCGCCTTCATGGTTATTTTTGCATAACAGCTGTGTTTCCGGTGAGCAGCTGGGGGAGCTGCCTGACTCAGCAAATCTCCTGCCTTAACAGTCAAAAAGTGCACTCAAGCAAGACTAGGAATGCTGCGGGCAAAACAGTGGGTCCCCTCCACTACCTCCTACAACCAGTGAAGAGGGATCATTCACACGGGTAGAGGTGTTTAGATTCAAGGGACATGAATCATTTGCTCTGGGGAGTGTGCCCACAAAGAAGGAACAGATACATGGTCTTTATTTCAGAAATATATTGTGTGCGTAAGTTGTTAATGTCTGTAAAAGTAATCATGTAGAAAGAACCTGGTACGAGGCTGGGGTGCTGTAGGGAACGAGAACCTCTTTCAGTAGGAGCGGAGAGCATTCTGTGCTTGCCAGATTAGCTTTACAGAACAAACAGAGCCATTTTTGTACTTCAGTCCTATGACAATATGCAATGTCTCATAAGGATCTTGAGTCACTTTTTCCAGACAGGTTCATCATATCCTTTGCATGGGGTAGCATTTGACCTCTCCACATGTGTTACTGATTTGTAGGATGTTTACACGCTGCAGAATTGGGGGTTTTTTAGAGGGTGGATAAGAACTGGTGAGGGAGGAGGCTAGGAAGACACTTTTGCCTAGTGGTTTGAGTAATGGAATAAGAATAGGAAGATTGTATTACCAGCTCTGCTTTTGACCTTGGACAAGTAAGCTCTCTCTGCCTCTCTCTCAGTTTTCTGCCCTTTGTCTGCATTGTCTGTTTTGACTATAATTCTTTGATATAAAGGTGGTCCCTCTTCATGTGATTGTATAGTGTCTAACAGTCAAAACCTGAGTTGACGGAGAAATTTTCAGTACTACTAAGCTACAAGTAAGTAACAAAAATAATGTAAAAACGGGTCTGTTTTGTAAAACACAGTGGGACTTGCATGAACAGCAAAATACCAGTTAGAGTGAGGAGGAATTAAACGTCTGGTGTAATTTGAGTCCACTGTAATAAGCAAACTAAAATTCCAGTTGCAGTGAGATTGTTGGGGGCAGCAGGAAAGGAAATTTCCTTGTAAGCATGAGAATTTGACTGTTTCACAGGGTAACAGTTTTGTAATTTGCCTGTTTAGGAGGAAAAAGTTATTTAACTGATTGGATTTTCTGGCAACACCTCTGTTTGGAATTGAGTCTCGTGTCAGGTCCTGAGTTTGTAGTTGATGGAGAAGAGTGAGAAAACTCTTCTTCTCCCCTGGGAGCACTCAAGCCTTCCCTGACCTGTGTAGCTGTGTTTGTCTTTAGGTATTCCACCTGTCGTAGAGGCATTATGAATTATGAATCTGGCACAGAAGGACCATTGTGTGTCCTAATGCAAGCACTGAAGCTGGTGGGTGTCTTCACTTGTCTTGCCTCAGAACCAGGCACAGGAGTCATTGGGGTTGGCTGCCTAAGACAGCAGCCCGGTTTGTGAATAGTCTTGCGGTTGCTCAAGCCAGTCTGCAGTTAGCACCGGGCTTGGGAAGTGCTGTATCCTCACTAGAAGCGTCCCAGAACAAGCCTTGTTTTACAGAGTCCATCTTGAGATCTTACTTCACTAAGCGCCTGAAGACAGCTCACACTATTTTGGTCCTTACAGCCCTGCTATTATACCAAGTCAGGTAGCGGTGATGACACAGCACTCCCTCAGAAAGTTTCAGCACAGCTTCATATCCCACATATAAGGCATCAGAGGTGGCCTTCTTTATCCCAGGCCGTCTGCCTGATATAATTAGGATTTCATAGCAATAAGAGCTAATATTTGTTTATTTCTTTTCCTAATTGTAACTAATGCATCTTTCTGAAGACAGGAGCAGGCAAAAAAAAAAAAAAAAAAAAAGAGGTTGAGGGTTCCATATGATTCACTTCAGCCAGCTTCAGAATAACATTCGCCTCCATGGGTAGCAGTGACTCCTTACACACTTGATTGCTCCATTTCCTTCCTACCCCCTCAGCAGACCTTTTTTTATGCCAACTCATACAGAACTCACAGGAGCACAGGAAGCCTTTTGCTATATAAGAAGGACTTGAGCCCTTTCACATGCTCTTGTATCATTTGTGAAATTAGATGCACATGTAGCCTCAGTACCAAGTGTGCTGATCCTCTGTTGAAAAACAGGTTATTTAAAAGCAAAGCCACCCTAGCCAATCCATATGTGTGTGTGTACGCTTGTGTGTGTGTGTATATATATGCAGAGAGAGTGAGAGCGCTTTGTCATGATTTGGGTTGACTCAGTGGGATTTGCAGCCAATATTACTTCTCACAGTGCTGCTGAGACAGAGATTTTAATGTATGAATCAATAACTAACATGATCTGCTACACACAGACTTGCTGAACCCTATCCCATGGATATACAAATGGTATCATTAAGGACAAATGTTTCAGAGGGTCTTCCCATTTCATCTGCTCCAGCCCTCTGCTGTCACAGGCAACTACATCTCATACATCTGTTCACACAGGGAACATAGCTCTCATCTGAAAGCTAAATACTTTCTTTTGCCCTTATATTGTTAGGAAGAATAAAGGGCCTCTTCTCTGACCTCATGTGCACACAGGACTGAGGAAACACTGGTAGGTGGCTCATAAGATCTTAAAAAGTGCCATCAGTACTACACCATTTCAGTGCCTGAGAAGACTCACTGCTTGTCCTCCACCTTGATAAGATAACTATTCTGAACAACAGGCCATCCCTCTTTAAGGTTAGTCCTGCTTATTGAAGGAGTAGAAACTTGTTATTTAATCTAGGTTTTTATTTTATATGTCATAAATGTCATGGCTTTTCTGCAGATTATGCTAATATTTTTGTGCTCACAGATCTTTAGATTAACCATTTAGATGTTGAATAAATCTTAATTTTAACTAAGTGAAGTAGTCTGGCAGATTAAAACGTTCAACCACCTCCACAACTGAGACTGGCATTTAGAAAATCAGTCTAGTAAGTTTATTCTCCGTCTTCCACCTGAGTCTTCCAGGAATGACTAGTTTGTGGGTGCTTTAGAGCATAGGCAATTTAGGTACAAAACCCAAACCAGTCTGTCTGGGTTGAGCAGAAAGAGGTGGATGGAAGCAGCTGACTTCTGAGTGAGAGAATGGCAAGCCTAAGTCAGCAAAATGATTTAATGGGACTATTCCTGTGTTGTTCTCTCCAATTAACAGGAAGGTGTTAGAAACTTGGCTCCTAATCAGGAAACGTATCCTTCTTTCCTTGCCTTTCTCCCCTGTTAAGGGAGAGGAAACTTCCTTTACATCTTATGTATGTTTGCATGTGTATGTGTTTCTGCATTGCTGGGCATGTTGTTGAAGCATCCTGCATATAGGATTTCTAAAACCTACATTTACAGAAACTTGTGCGTTCCTAAACCTGCTCATAAACACAGTTAACATGTGAAATTTAAGTCCTCCCTCCTTTTCCTGAAGTTCTGGCTACTTCAGATCAAATCCAGTATTTGATCTGATGCCCAGGATGGGCTGCTCAGTCCATACCCTACATCCTTTTTTCTGTAGGATCTCCCACCTCCTTTCTACCTAGATGGAAGAATGAACCCTACCACTCAATTAGTCAGTAAAATGCACTTAACCCTTTCCCAGTAGGTTCAGCACCTACTGCTGCATAGCATTTTAGCTAAACACTTACAAGCCCTTTTTGCTTTCCCCCTTGTCTCATTTTTCTGCAATCCTTTGCTTCTTATTAAATCACTAGCTGTCCTGGGATTATTTAACTGCATGAACAGCATTTCCCCCTGCCGGAGCCCTGCCTGTCAATGCGAGAGCTCACCAGCCCTTTAATACAAGGCAGTCATCCATAAAAGAAAAGGTGGAGAGGGTACAAGGATTCACACCAGTGGAAACAAAGGCAGATGATGGGTGCTGAAACTGTGTGCCTGCTGTGTGATCTACCTTGCCCGCCTGCCTTGAGCATAGTGGCTTTAGCAACATCTTTGTCCTCTGAAAGCCTTAGCCTGTATAACACAATAAATAATGCCTTAGAGCAATGTGACCTGTGGCAAGCAGTAAGTGATGACATTGTCAGACATACACAACTGTTGAAACAACCAGCCTGTAATCATCATGCTGTACCCACGGAAAGACATTTGGCAAATGAGATTCCATTTTCACATTGGTCTGTGCCGAGCATGTAAATTTCCAGTGGGACAACCAGCATTAGGGATGTGTAATTGATTGTCTGAATTATAATAAACAAGCTGTGACAGGTGATCATCCATCATATTCCTGCTGCATGTTCCAGCACCACTGTGAGACACGGAGAGAGAGAGAGAGAGAGAGAGAGCTGGAACGTGAACGAGGAAAATGAAAAGTCAGATTCATACAGAAATAGAGAAGAGGGGGTAATAGAAAAAAGAATCATGGTGGAAGTGAGGGGGAACTGCAACCATGAGAAAAAAACCATGGATAGAAAAGACTAATTAATTTCTGTGACTTGTTAGAAATTTTATTGAATGAAAAAGTCCCTTCTACTGTTACTGCCATTGAGAACTGGAGGATTTGCTGCAGTGGCTGGTATTTGGAGCTAGGCGTGCTAAGAAATAAATACAGAGAAGAGGAAAGCATAAAGGAGGAGCTGTGATTAGAGCAGAACCAATTACAAAAAAGTGCACGTGTGTGTATATGTGTGAGAGAATGAGGAGTCAACAGCTTTGCCTTCTTGTTCAGGCTTAGACACTTCAGTCCACAACTGAATGGTCAAAAATAGTATCAGGTTTTTATGATCATGTTAAGGAGAATGCTTTCCCTGATGCCTTAATGTTCTAAAAGCCTGTGATTTGCAGTGATGCTGTTTCAGAATCAAAGTGATCTGAATGACGGTTCTTTCCTAAGGAAGGGAGATGGGAGCCTAGAGCAGTTCAACTCTTTTGTTTCTCAGACCAGCCTTTCCAGGGAGGAAATTATTGGTCTTGGAGAGGAGTGTGAAGACATGTTGAAAAAAAAAAAAAGTGGGGAAATAGTGTCTCTGGATAGATTGGACAGTGGTATTTTCCTGAATATTTACAGGCATACCTCATGCAAATTAGAGTGTGGGGCTTCCTCACCCTCTGTACTGAAGATGACTAGGCAACTATGGGAATAATTTGCCCCTTTAATATACCCAGTTTCCTTTGTTTTACTTGTTGTCTATGCATTATGAATGATCAGACTTTTTTTTTCCAAATTTGTGAAATTTTGGATCTCTCAAACTTGCTTATGGACAGTTTTATGCCATTATTTGACAATCACCCAAACTGTAATTGTCATGGTATTGTTTGTGTTTGCTGTTTGATCAAATGCTCAGACATTTCCCCTACAGGCTTTTGCGCATAAACATTTGAAATTTACTCTCTGCAAACATGATAGTCACCAGAATTTGTGGTATAAATGCTTATGTAAAAGGGATGTGAACACAACCGGTGCAAATTCACCTAAATTGCGTAGAAGAAAGAAGTAAACATGGTGAAAATTCTTAAAATTATTGTGAAATTTTTGAGAAAATGATATAAAAATCTTTAAAGTTGGAATAATCTTTAATTTGATCAAATAGCCATTGAAACAGATTTCTTACTGTGGCTTAAGCTTTAAGATTAAGCTTCTTTCCAGAAGGTAAAAATAATTCCATCCTTTTTGTGTAATGACTGACTTTGGTGACATATCTCTTACTGAGACTTCTCTGCCCAGGTGTCAAATTTTGGTCCTGTCTGACCGAAATCCTGAGATCAGTGAAGCAGTGGCCATTTGTTCCTTGAATTCTTTAGCAGCAGTTTGATTTAGGCATCCAAGTTCTCTATGTGAACAGAAGTGGTGGCAGGGAAGGCACAATGTAAACCACTAGTTTCTGAAACTGGGAACAAATCCTTTCTTAAGAAGTAGAAATGAGGGTGGGAATGGAAAAGCTTTGTAGCGAAGCAGAATATGTTCTGGGCAGAAACTTTCTGGATCCAAGACAGAATACTTACCTTCTCGCCATTTTCTTTTCTGATGGTTATTTTGTGACTCAAGGAAAACATGGGAAGGGGTGCAGTTGGAGACGAAGTGAGAAATCTCTAAGGAGGCTTTATCTATTAAGGGAAATGGGAGATGGTTCGGACTGGGAAGCTGCAGAGTGCTGTGATGCCTGGTGTTTGACTGTAAGTTACTGCTGCTGGCACAGCGGGGGTTTATTTTGGCCCGGACCTGCCCTGGGAACAGCAGAGAAGCTAACGCTCTTGGAATTCTCTCCCTTTACGATTCACTCAGCAACTTGGCTTCAAAAGAGTATTTAAAAAAAAAAAAAAAAGGCAGGAAATGTATCCAAATATTGAAGCCAAGGTTTGTATGTGAAACTGTGAGGCAGAGATTAAAGACCCAACAACCCTGATCTCCCTGACTAGAAAATTTAAAGGGGGCTGGAAGGAAGGGCTTATGTACAGACGGAGGGAGATGAACATTTGGGGGCAGTGGCTTCTATTCTGAAGAGCTTGTTCAGCCCTGTGTGAAATATGCTTGTGATCTCTGGAAAGGGAGTAACCTCCTTCCCGAGCGAACACACAAAATTTGCAGAATCTGTGGCAGGGAGAGGAAAGGACCGAGAGGCTGTAGGGAAGGAAGCAGCAAAAGCTTTTTTTGTTTGTGTGTTTCTGATCATGCAGATTTTTGTTGTTTCCATTCATGCTGCTGCTCTTTCCCCAGGGCTGCCCTCTTGCCTCCCTTTCCAGAGGCTATGGTGTCCTTGGTCTTAATGTTCGTCTCACATGTAGGAGGTGAACCACAGTGTACTGAGACAGCAATGAATCTAGCAATGGCGTGAACAAAGCACACTGTAGGATGAAAGTCATCCGGTGCATAATGATTAAAACTGGTTCAGGTTAAAACATCAGATTCAGGATTTTTTCTTTTTTTTTTTTTTTTTTTTTTAAATTGCTGCAAAGCTGTTTAGTCAGTTCACATGGGACACAGTTTAGTCCATGTGAAAGGAATGTAAAATACAATTTTCAGTATGGGTGTTATTCATTACATTATGTATTTTTAGCCTAGAGGATGAATTATATATCTTAAATACCTGTTTCAGCACATAACCAACTAATTCACAAACCTGTGGCAAATGCTGGAACCTTCAGGTTACTGTCGTAATGGTTTGTGAAAGGGCAACATAATAGCTTCCATCGAGGAACATTACTATAAACAGTATTGTTTGCAATTCCAGACTTTCTTGCAAATACGGTCTTTTTCTCTTTTTTTCTTTCCTTTGTCCCAAGCCAGATCATCTGTTAAGCTGGACATGACAGTATTTTTCCCCTCTTTCTTTTTATTTTTTTGTATATAACCAGAACTGAACACAGAGTAGAAATTCTCTGCAGCCTTAAGATATCCAATTTTTCACTTGACCTTTATAAAAAGTCAATTTGTGCTTTGTTTCTTTAACATGAAATCTAAAATGCCCTCCAGTCACTTCCTTGCAGTGTTCGTTTTTGACCATAAGCAAAGCAATTCTGCGTTTGCTCTTTTCAGGAACTGCTAATGCTCAGGAGACAGGGGATTCATTTCTGCTTTTTGTTTATACTGGAGAGTTCAGGTTGCGAAGATCTGGAGTCGCCACCATAATGTCATTCACTTTGCAGTTAACTGTGTATTGCAAAATGTCAATGCAAGCTCAGTTTGAGAGAGAGAATGGATAACTGTAGATTGAACAGGGACTGAAACCCCAGAGTTCTGATTTTGCATCTGTTGCTGACAAAAACGAGTTAGGCAAGCTACTTAGGCCAAAAGTGGCAGCTCAGTTAGGGTGACTCACACTTTTGGAGATCCCCCACCAAAGCACAGTGAGTCTGAATTTTTGGAGCAGGGAGATACCTACATTTCCAGATGGTGGGTCACAGGAGCTGCTGCTGGTCTGCAGAAAGGCTTTGTTATATGGGACAGGTTTAAGAGGAGTGTGTATGGGGTGTCCTCCGAATTAATTTGCTTATGTTTCACAAAAAAATCGGAAGAGGGTTTTTTTGTAGCATTTTAGGTATTCTGACTCTAGAGGTTCAGTGGGAGATTCATACCCAGTGATTTTTTTTGTGCCTTTAAAAACCTCTATCTAAGTAAATCTCATTAACTTCTTTGGCAGTCCGTCAGTGACTTCCAAAGTCATGTGGTATGGAAAACCCTATTAAAAGAGTGCTGCCCCACTGGATCTCACCGGGTAAGTACTCCTGCACCATGAGAGTACTTTCCAGCTAGTACCTAGGCTTGAAGGCACATGTCCCTTGACCTTGTTCCTCGTACCGCACCCAGAGTGCATATTTTTGGACACAAGTATGCATGCCTTATCATGCCAGCTGTTGCTTAACAATTCACATGAAACTCAGTGTTTCCAAAGAAGATGCTGCAGTCTATAAATGTTGGTGAAGAATCGCAGATTCCTGTCAATATCAGGCACCCAGTTTATTGCTGCGTTAAATTTAAATACAGTTACATTAGTAGTATGTGGCACTGGGTTGAAAACCCCATCATGGTGTGGTTGATTGTACCGGTGGCATTTCTTTTCTGGCTGAACCAAAGTTTGTAATTCATATGCTTCTTGGATGCCTCAGAAAGGCTGGAAGGTTAGCAGAACTGCCTGAATTGAACATTATCTTGTACAAACTTTTTTCACATAACCATAATTTAATCAAGGATTACATTTTTGGATATTCAAATACTGTGTAGTATCCCCTAATTGTCTAGTGTTCTAAAAATAAAGTTAACACAAAAAATCAACCATGCAGAATAAATTTAGTATCTCCTCTTTTCAAACTTTCCAATCGGTGATAATAAAAATTCTACTTGTAAGGTATTTTATATATTTTGTGACAGTATGAGACATTTAAATTAGGACCTCGGAATGCTTTATGAACACAGGTTTGTGAAGTCTTCTAAGACTCAGTGGAAGAAAGTGAGTGTTATTGCACTGAAAGTCTGCAATATAGTTGGAAGGAGAAGAAGATCTAGGCCTCTGGATTCTGTGAATCCTTTAACCACAAGATCTTCCTTTCACATCTGTGACTCAAAAAAAGAAGTGATTTTTCTTCATTGTAATGAGATGTAGTAATTAGAATATGGAAACAATCTGTGGCCTCTGAAACTGTACAGATGTCACTACTGCATTTTATTGTCACTTGGGGCTTTGTGGTTAACTGGAGATAGAATTTGAACTGTCCTGTTCCAGAAGCAAAGGCTCTTAACATTTAGGCTAAAAAAAGAATCTGCACTGGCTCTTTGCTATAAAGGGCTTATGATGTTCACATGTGATAAGATACGATTCTGACCACTTAAAACAATAGTATGTCATTTACGTGTACGTATGAAGGGTACAGCAGGAGTAGTTCCTGGACAGTTTTTAGTAGCTCTTGATGTCTGATTTATTAATCCATCAATTCATTTAATGCAGCTTTGTGTGCAGAGTGATATGCCTCTATGTTGTATAATTTATTTCCCTTGTACAAAAGACTCATTGTCCTGTTTTACCAGTGAGACCTTGTAAATGTGTGTGTGTGTTGTTCAAGCAACTTTTTTTTTTTTTTTTTCTTTCTGCTTTGGTTCCTGTTTTTTAGCCATCTGCTTGACATTACTGTTTGTTTTTTGTGCCTACAGAACTTCCCAAACCATTGCAAACTGTGCTATCCAGCTCTTTTCTTCTGTCAACCTCTTCATTCCAATGTCACCCACCCATGGTGCCAGGGAATAATAATACACAGAGGTGTTAAAAAGTGTCTTCATTTACATGCTTTCAAAACTGCCTTTGTGTTTGATCATAAGGATGTTATATAAAAATTCATCAGACCTGGAAACCAGTATTTTAGAGTTCATTAGAAAGTGGTTGACTCTGTGTTGTTGGTGGTCATGGGTGTAGACCGGGAGGACATTATGCTCCTTAAGGTTTTCAAAAAGAAGTTAAGACTGAAAGACTGCCTTTGCTACCAGATCTAGAGAAGAGTGAGTTACCTTTGTTTTTGTTAGGCTGGGCGATGGAGACAATCTTCCTGGCCTTGTCCACATAAAAACTTCTACTGACCTACCTACCCACAGAGTTGCCATTCCAATGCTCTAGCTATCCCAGCATATCTTACCATATGGATATGCTTATTCCAATGTAAAAACATTCACCCAGGGAGTTATATTATTACAGCAGTAAGTCTATGTCGTACATATCCTTGAGGATATAAGGTCTTTAAGTGCTGAAAGCTTTAAGAAAGAAACAGTGGTGGCCAGTGAAGGGAAATAAGGAAGAAAAATTCTGTTACTCTAAGGAAATTGGACCGCTGTATTTGACCTTGCCTAAGCTAAGGAGTAACTAGAGTCTTACCCTCCATCTTAAGACAACCATATATGTCTGTCATCTTGTCTATGTCTTTTTTTTTTTTTTCCCTCCAAAAGTATATTATTTGGATGGTATTTGAGGATTTTATCCATTTGCCGGAGTTTCGAGCAGTCCAGCAGCCTGGTCAGAACAGTGGGTACTGCTGCAAGCAAGCTACAGAGAAGATCTTGCACATCCCAGATACGTTAAGCTCACTGTGCATGTGTTACAGAGCACACAAGCATGTTATTTTTACTCAGGATTTCCCCAAAGTAAATATGGCTTCCTACCCTCTTTTGAACTCAGATGAACTTTGATGATGCCCAGAGGCTGCAACCACAGTTAAAACCAAGTTTTGTTGTTCATAGGTGGAAAAAGCAGCAGCCCTGAGTTTCTCAATCATTATGTGAGCAGGAAGTTTTGTTTAGCTCGAACCGGTGGCTAAAAGGAAGTGCTTTGTGATTGCCTTGTTTCTCCTTTCTCAGGAATTATGCCTTTCCCTGGGCTTGTCAGCAGTGGGCCAGTTGGTTTACAGCATCCATATCCAGCCCTTGAGGATTAAGGCAATAGACCTTTAAACTTAACATTAATGCAAGAGTGACTACTATCCATCTTGCGCTTTGGACCTGTGTAACTAGAGGAAGAGAAAGGAAAGGAAAACAGTCTTCTGACAGTTTTTCCCATTCTATATTTTAAGTAGCAACTGTTTTTCAAACTGTTCCTAGAGTCTGGTATAGGATAAATCCTTGGAGAGGAGGGTTAGTGTACAGAACACAGGTGAAGTAGCCAGGGTTGAATGAAAAATATGATTTATTGTCTGTTTTTTATGGTTTATCATGCTACCATTTTATATGTGTACTTAATAAAATACCATTATATTTATTGTTAGCTGTTGTATATGTAAGTGCTGCTTATTATATAGCTCAACAAAGGCCTGCTACAATTCTTAAAATAGCGAGACATATTCTTGCTCCAAAGAGTTCACTATTTCTAACTACAAAATAAGTTTTAATTACTTCCTATATCTCTGTTGTGGCTTCTTAGTCATTTTAGTCTGACTCTGTTCCTTCTTCGTGGATAGGTTCCAGACAATAAAACCAGAGCAGCTCAGGAAAGGCTGAGTATCATTTCTGTGTAACAGCCTGAAATGTTTCTACTGCTTGCCTTATATGGGGATGATTAAAAGGGAAATCCCTCCATGTTAGAAACCTTCAGGTGAGAACTCGTGAGGAGAAGGAAGACATCACATTATGCTTTTTGGCACTTACTTTACTGTGCCAAGAATATTACGAATAAAATATACCCGTCAGCAGGTAATACATCAGCAAAACCACTTCCATCTGAGATCACTGTATGAAGCCCCTGGTTCCTCTAGCTTCAATAGGGAATCAGCCTTTTCCCAACAGAGCTGCTTTGGGGAGAGCAATGTTAATGTCTGCCTCACTCCTCATTGTCTTTTGAAACAACCTCAGCATCAATGTACTAGAGTTCAAGTATTACTCAAACTGCCTGATTTCAAAGATAGTTCTGTCATTGTAGAGTCTCCTCCAAATCTGAAGTACCTTCTGTTTCCAATTGTTTGTAACATTGTACCACCTTTTAATAGAAAGAATTTTCATATCCACTTGTAGTAAAGAACAGGGATGGCTAACCAGCAAGGAGAAAGGAGTAGATCCTCTCTTCGTGGAGGGTAGACAATTTTGTTGTCTCTTATCAAGCTACGCTGACGTAATTTTCAAAACAACAGCTTTCTGTTTTTAACAGCTATAATCATCACTAGGAAAAGATGTGAAGAAGAGAGCCTCACTGCACCCTTTTGAAGCTATTTCTTTTCTTTTCCAAGGAGTCATAGAAAACTGAGATTATTCATGTTCTGGAAGAGAAGTATTTCTCTTTTGCCCCTTTCTTTTCTGTAAGAGAAGACATGAACCCATTCACATTCCTCTATATCTGTAACAACAGTGAGGTTCCATAACCTTCATAAAGTATCCCAAGTTTCTTAGCTAAAGAAGATTAGGACATGGCTACAAAGCTTCATTATAATCTAGGAGACTCTTCATTAAGAGGTTGTTGGATATTAATTGCCTCTTGATCCTGACAAATATTTTATAAGCAAATTTCTTTTCTGTCTAAAGTTAAATCATTGGTGTATTTGCAGAGACCACTAACTATTAGAGCTAATGCCTTTGTGGCCAGTACTACAGAGAATGTTCTGGTATTGTGTTACAGTTGAGAGACCTCATTTGAGGGCATTTATGTACAAGAATTATCATTTTTGATGAGGCACAGCAAAGATGGACAACACGGTGGCAGGTTGCAAAGCACCAAGGAGGTGACAGTGAGCTGGAGGCTCTCTCTCAATACAAAGCGGGGGGAACAGTCCAAGTGGCATGGACTGGCAACATGTCAGGTAATTGCAGATTGATTTGCCTCTGAATCTGGCAGAACCCTTAGAGGGAAAGTAGTTTCATTTAAAGAAAGCTGTTGGTAATAAGCAGAATTGGGTTTTAATGGGGTTCATACAGATAGACTAGAAATCAAATTTGAGTCTAATCGGCATACATAAGATGGAAAGAGAAGCGGAAAGCACAGGATAGCAATGGCTGTCTTGAGCTGAGAGGCTCAGTAAGCAGTGCTTAGGCAGCCAGTCTCCATTAAGATCCTATCCATAATGCATGAGGTTTGGAAACCCAGGGGGCTGTCCAACAAAAAGGGAAGAATCCTCCAAACTACCCTTCAGAAAGTGATGGGTACGCTGTCCCAGAAGGGGCCCGTCTGGAGAGCGCTTTTAGTAAGTAATGGTTCACTTTGGCAGTAGAGGTGATAGAGCACTAATGCACTACAAGCCAAGTGCTGGCTTCCCTTCCATTGCACTCAAGTGCTCCGCTGTTCAAGGATCACTGCAGAGAAACAAGCCTTTTTTTATTTCATCACGATTACTGTTATTTTTATTTTATTTTGAGCAGATTGCAGGAGGTAATCCCAGCCTTAAGTTTTCTCTCAGGTTGGGAATACCAGTGTCCTCCTGATTACTTAGTTAAATTCTTAAACCTTTAAATGTTAACCCTTTATTACTCTGGTGTGGGCCTAAAAAAATTAGGTGTCTATTTCAATAATTCTGAGGCTTAGAAGAATTCACATTAAGAGTTTTGATTCAAACCATCGAACTACTAGAACAGAGTGGCTAGCATGAAAATGTGGATTTGTACTTTTCTTGAGACACTGTGATTTGGTCCTCACAAATTTGCATGTCTTTTCAACTGAAGTTATGGGCCAGACCTACTGTCAATCACTGCAGTCCTGTTTCTCATTTCTGATTTGTGGGGCCTACGGTATTATTGAGTGTTGCAGTTATGTTTCGTACCTACATCAGAAAAAATCCTTACATTGACCATTTCTAACTTCTTTTCAGCACAAATACAGTATTGAAAAAGCAGAATAATTATACTGAAATCTCTTGCTCAGTAGAGTTCGTTCTGCTAGAATGAAGCTGCAACATGCAGTGATTGGAATGACTGAATAAATGGAGCTTGGAACTGAGAAAATATTTCTCAGCTGTCCACGTTTTATCTTCTCTGTGGACTTTACACTATGCAGTAACGTAGACCTGAGACTGGCCTCCTAGGTCTTCACAAGGACTGTGGCGTGTGACCTTTTCCGTCAAAGAGGGAAGATCTGTCAGTTCATACGTGTCCAATTTATTTGCAGCAACCTACAGAATTCTGGAGAATATAAAGCCTACGTCCCAGAGACCACAAAGTTTCCAACTACCTTACACTTTGGCAGGCAACTGAGGGAACAGCTGAAACAGTAGAGATCAAAGTTGCAGTACCATAAACAGCTTTGGCTCCACTGAAATCAAACTCAGCGAAGTATAATGGTGAATTTGCTTCTCAGGCCTGAGAGGTGTCAATTCCTTCTTCTTTCCCAGTGAGGCCTCCTGCATCCTGCATGAGATTCAATTTGACAAGTAAGATTTGTAGAGATCTTCATGGTCTTGAACTGATGCAGTGTGCTCTAGGGTGAGACAAGGAGAAGATACCTGAATGTTCAGATTACTAGTGGAGATTTATAACTCAATAACTTGAGGGAGACTCTGCAAATAGTGTTGGTCCTTTTTCTGAAGCAAAAGCAGAAATATGATTCTTTATCTGACTATAAAAGGGACCTGATATTAGTCTTTGAGTACATAAAAGGCTGATGTAAAGAGGGAGGGCATCCATTTTTCTTCAATTCATGGAAAAAACAGTCTACAGTTGGGCAAGGAAGCCTCAGAGAAGATTTTAGGAAACCTTTTCTAATTATAATGGTAATAAAGCACTGAAATAGATTTCTCAGGGAAGTTGAAGGATTTTAGAAGAATTTGTATAAGCACAAATTGATCTTGCTGCAGAGCAGGGAGAGGGACTAGATGACAAGGCTCTTCCAGGCTATGATTTCATGATTTTATACTAGGTTATACCTTTGAGGCAAAGTCCTGAACTTGTGGTGCATAATTTGTTTTGCCCCATTTCTATCCATCTACCATAGACAGAGTGGGAGAAGGCCAGGAAAGTTTATTCTTGTGCATCGTTCATTCTTATTCTTGTGCATCTGTCCATTTAGACACAGAGAGTTCTTGCTCCAACCTGGAATCCAAAGCACGACTGAGTGAGATTAAGATGACTGAAATTCAGAAAAGGTTGTTTCTAAACTACTCAGATTACACATTTCGCCTGTTCCCGTATTGGCACATGCTTCTGTATGGATCCTGTGAAGCCAAGGTAAATGCTGAGCAAGTCTTTCTCAACCTTTATGCCAATACATGGGAGTCTGGCAGTAGTCTTCAGGGAAGTACCATCCATTCAAATGTGTTAGATTGCCAGTATACGCCAGGTAGTTCAAGTTGCACTCTGTACAGCACTTGTCAAGTGAAGTTAACACATAAAATAGTGGTGGACTTAATTGTACTTCCTTTTAGGTACAATTTATTTCTTAATGCGTGGTTGTCAGTGTCATAGACCCTAGGGTCTGAAGAATATATGACCTATGGGTTTATGTTTGGCCCATAAAAATGATACACTCTTTCTACCTATTTACATACCTGTAGAGTCCCATGTGACATGTGGTTCATCTGGGAGGTAGTTTAATATTTTTTTGCCTCAAGGGTGCCTCCTCAGTTTTTGGTAGTTGCAGTTATCTCTCTCTAATGATTTTCTCAGCTGTGCTGTGCACTTTTGCAGAGATCGTGTTACTTCCACTTCGCAAGAGCGGAAGGTCACCTTGTAGGAGCAGCCACTGCAGTCAGTGGACACTGACCTGCCAGGTGATGTTAATGTTAGGGAAGTTAGTAACATTCCTAAACCGTACTGTTACTGCATGCATGTCTCTCTGATAAAGCCACTCAAACTAGGGATCAACAACACGAACCATTTTCAGAGCATTCCTGGATGTATGTAGAAGTTCACTGAACATGGATGTCTTTCAGATTATCATTGAGACACCTGTAGTCAAATTATGTTTGTTTTCTTCAAGTCCAAAATATTTTCTAGACTTTCCCAGAAAAGCATCAGAAATCCTGAGGAAGGCTGACTTCTGATGGTATCTGTTAAGGAGCTGAAAAAAACAATTTTAATTTTAAAAGACTCCTTAAAATAATTTATTTTTCATTTTATATCTCTACAGTCTTTCAGTAATGCTTCATGCTGTCCTTAAAAATGTGTATGTGTCTGGCCTGGATTTTGCGTTGTCCTGAACAGAATGCATTAGGTCTAGTTGTCATTATCATAACCTTTGTCTCTAGACATCTCTTTATGGCACTCAGGTTTTGTAGCTACTGGAAGCTTTTCTGTTATTATTGATTGTTGTAGCTGGCGGTGACCGCTCTTTCAATGTGACATAACATTTTTTACTTTTACCATCTCTGCATACTGCCATTTGGAAGCAGACCACCTAGGAGGAACAGATGTGAGTTTTAAGTGATGAGAAGGTGTTAATTGATTCTTTTTGAGCTTTGTCTTTTATCCACCAGATTGTCTGTACATTTTGCCATAGATAATGAGAGAACATCGTAACAGGTTTGTGTTTGGATCTCTTGATCCAAAGTCTTTTGTTTCGGTGTTGCTGATACTGACCTGACAAACTCCGAGGAGGGCTGTTGGTGTCTTCACAGTATTAGGAAGGTTTCAATAGAAGATGACCTACTGTGAGATGGAAAGTCAGTGCTTCTTGCATAGTCATGTCAGCAGATTTCCAGACTCCTATGCAGCCCTGGAGGAATTGGTCTCACTGTTGGAGATGGCAGTTCTATGGCGGATCATGAAGAATAGCAGAAATAAAACCAGACTCTTCTAAAACAGATTCAGGGTGAGTACAGGATCCTTTGATCACTCCAGAGGTGATTTTGCAGAAAACCCCGTGTTCAGCTTGTTTTGAAAGCAGAGAGATACTTGTCAGCAATTATTGCTGAGCTAGGGAGAGTACAGTTAAGATAGATAAACTTGTCAGCTGTGATGATGGAAGAGCAGAAAGGCCAGCTGTAAGGTTGAAAAAGACCTTTGTATTTTAGATGCAGATAGTGAGGTTGTTCTTGCATAATGCTGCAAAATGGTTGAGAGTATCCTTGTTTTTATATGCACTGATTCCACAATTACTACAGAAAGAAGAGCCATGAATGATGGGCTAAGAGGGTTGTATTGTCACCGGGAATCATGTTTGCTGTTGGCAACGTTTTTTTTGTAGGCCTCCATGACTGAATCTTTCAATTTGAGCTCCCCTTGCTACTCAGGGGATTAATTGGTCTCCTCCTTCTACACACTATTGGTTTGCTTGTCATCCGTCTTTCATACTTATCTCTTTAAATTGTAACTGTTGCTGCTTTTCTCCAAAGAATCTTCATAGTCTTGGCTGATAGCTATGTCAGATGTACTCTCTTTTCTTGTAAAAGTCTGATGGTGTAAGATTCTCACTATGGCATCAAATTTGAGACTGGCAATGAATGCATTGAAGTGTTGACTGTTGGGCTGCTAGACTGTGCCTATCTACATGGCTGGTTAGAACCCCTGAAGAGTGACTTGAAAGGCCCAGGGAGACTAAAACGTTCAAACTTGCAAAATGCATAAACGCAGTGTATCCAGAACTGTTTTAATGTGTCAGGAATTTCCTTTAAATGCTACCATTATTTTTATATAAAAGTAATAGTAAACACATTTCGTTTTTGTAGGACCTAAACAAAATAATATCTTCTGCTCTGATGCCTGAGAGCCAGCAGAGGGAGTGAAAGTTAACTACTAAACCACCTTGGGCAATGCTGAACTGAGACACCAAGGAAAAACCTTGTGCACAAAAAAAATTGCACATCATATTCCTTTCAAGTCCCATTAGAAACGAAGACTAAATAATCAGTCTGCCAAACAGAAAAATATGATAGTAGTAACAAAAAACATTTTAATTCTGTGCTTCTAAGTGGATATTAGCAACAATAACATTAAACAAAATTAAACCATAAAAAAAGTACTCAAGAGTATCATATTCATAGTCAGCATATAGAACCTGATGAGACTTCTGATATGGTCTCTCCATTACAGATGCTAGCGTGAAGGAAGTGAAAAATCTGTATGTTGCCCTTGGCTTGTTCAGACTGTTGTGTTTATTTCTATAATATTACTTTCTCTCTCTCCACCCCCACCCCCCAATAACTTACAGGTTTCAAACACTGTTTTGCTCAGTCACAGTGAAAGATGTTTAATGCATCTTCATTAATATACATGAAATGCTGTTACTGTTTTCTGCTGAGGAGGTAACTGTGGCCTTTCCATCTCAGGTCTCAGCTGTGTGTGCGAGAGAGAGAGAGACAGAGAGAAAGGGGAAGGGAAAGGGGAAGTGGAAAAGAGAGTTGGTTTGTGTACATATGTCGATACCTTAAAAAAACCCAAACCAATCTTTTTTTGTTCTTGTAGAATATATGTTATATATCCAGAAGACACTCAAAGCAAAGACTCATGTCAAGCAGGGTGAGAGGGGGAGCTTTTTTCAAATTGTTAAATTTTAAGGCCTGTCAGCCAGGTTTTAATCAATTTGGTGTATGTCATGTTGGAATGTATGTCATGTTCTGGCTTCTTAATCAGGATTTCATATTGTAGAAAATTGAATGTCTTCTACAGACATGAAACTGGAGTAGTGGCCCTTTTTTTTCCCCCTCTGTTTGCATGACAGAGATCACACTAGTATAGAAATCAGTGAGTGAGGTTCCTATGTATCAGCGTATCAGTAATGATAATAAAGGAATAACAAAAATAATAGGACATGCACATGTATTATTAATCAATCATGAAAGTAATTACAGTTTGTCAACTGCTTGGCCTTGTCTAGACCATTTCTTATGTTAATAAATGGAAAGATGTTTGCTATCAAAATAAATGCTAGTGTTTTCACTTCTCAAAACAGGAAGATGAGTACACCAGCAGGTTCACTTTGAAATTATAGCGTTGTGGTAAGGATAAACTATCTAATGAAGATAAAACATCTTTTTCAGTGGTACAGAGTCAGGAACATTGACTTCTTCTGGAAAAGATTGTATTCTTTTTCATTTGCTCCAGTCAAATCCTGTCCAGTGATTTCCTCCCTAAAATGTGTGTATTGTAGTCTGTGTACAAGGTCTAGTATGAGAGAGATTTTTACGAAGTAGGGGAAATTCCTATCAGCATCAACTCAAAGGATGAAGTATCTGGAGGTTTGATTCATGAAGGCAAATCAAAAGAGTTTTTTATGTATGGCTTGGAAGAGAAATGTAAGAGAGAAATGGTCTGATAATTTAAAATGTTTCAGAAAGTCACAAATGCTGTGAGGTTGCAAAATAAAACCCAGAACATGCAGCATAAAACCCTAAGGAAAAAATCTGGGGAAAAACCCTGGGGAAAAACCATTAAAGATGATACAAAGGAGTGTAATTTCTCAAGGTAAAATGAGATGATGAAATTTGTTCTTGACTATGAGTCAGCGTACAGAGGAGCACGTTTCTAAGAAATATGATAGAAGTACAGTCACTGACTAAGACTGAATAACGTTCTTAGAATACACTAACTGCTGCACTGATCAGGATTAGGGACTAGATAGTCTCTTCAATCTGTAATTTTTGTAATTGTATGGATTTGTTCACTATTTCAGTACACGGCAGATAATAATATTTCATATTCTTGCAGTGCCTTTCAGCAAATGATTTCAAATAGCTTTAATTAGTACTTAAAATTCCCCTTTGTGATCAACAAGTACTGTGCTTCTTACACACAAACTGGTAAAGTGAGATGAGTATGAAATGCAGCTCTACATAGATGGGCCTTTGCAAGATCTGTGCATTAGAGTCACTGCTGCCAGAAGAGAAATGTAAAAACACCTGATCTATGTAACTAAGTAGCTCAGCCTGAATTGTATATATGAACTGTCCACCAAGACCTGTCAGCAGATCAAGAATTATCCGGTGAATAAGTTTGCAAATTATTCTGATAAAAAGATGTTCAAGAATTTGACATACAATATGTGAAGAAAGTGAAATTAATTGGAAACTTCTGCTGAGCTGTAGTAGACATTTGTTCAGCTGTAGTTGACAGGGAAGACTTTTTACCAGATGACACCTCATAAGCATTACTTGGTCCTCATTTTATATACTCCAGGTAAAATCCAGAGTACTGTAGCGAAGAATGCAATGATTTGATACAGCAGTAGAGAATATCAGAATCTGAATCAATGTTTGAAAAGAATCAAAAGCTCTTTTGTCTACTTTGACACCTGATACTCTGCAGCAAAGATTTCCACTTCCAATGAATAAAACTGCCGTAGGCCTTGTTTCCTGCTCCAAATATCCAGGGAGTAAATCTCTCCAATTGTTCCAAACTGCATCGATATATAATATCAAGAGGAATGTGCAGCAGAATGGATATAATGTGAAAAATCTACAAGGCTGAAAATAAGAACTAAACAACCCTCTGATCTGCACGCATAATCCCATGGTGCAGCTGACCCAGAATTGTAATGCAAATATTGTAGTTCAATCAGGCTATTTTAAGACAGGATAGGAATGAGGCTTCTACTTTCCCCAGAAGGAATGTACATCATTGCCTCTTCTTTAATTTCCTTTTGATTAAAAAAATATTAGACTGTCTGAAGAGTATGTGCTATCTTTTCTGTGTGTTGAGGGAAAGAGAAAAATCAAAAGGAATGAGAAATACAGGTGAACTTGTCAATTCAGGTTCACTGGGAAAAGCTTAGAACTTTTTGTTAGATGCTTTTTATATGATTTAGTTTGGCTGATTAGGAAATTCAATTGCTTTCCTTCTTTCTAAAATTCTTAAATCTACCACTGAGATTCTAGATAAGGAGGGAACAAGGGGATATGAGTTAAGTTTCTGTGCAATTCTTCCCTTACCAATTGTTCAAGGTTTATTTATATAGCCATTAGTTCAATGGTTAGAGAGAGACAAGGTTTTGATACCTGAAGTACGCTGAAGCTGAGCTTTAGTGTTGCCCCATTTGTTGCAGCCAACCAAAATAACTGGTGGCAAAACCTTTATTTTTGAACTTTGATTGTTTTTTGAGGTTTGCAAAATATTTGCAAAATGAAAGAAGGTCTTAGAAAATTTCCAAGTGGTTTGCTACGTTTTTATTATTTAACTGATTGTGATGGCAATTTTCCCTGTATTCTTTGTCTACTTTTGAGCCAAATGGGTTAGGTTGTTGTGGTTGACATGTGACTTTTGACCAGCTGCCGGAGCCTTTGAATGGCTAATAGCTAAACCTATCCAGTCCCAAGAGATTTAGCAGAAACCATTTTTACTGCTTTTCGCATTCTCTAAAAAGCGTTTGGGAAATGTCAGTTGCAGAAAGCATCCTTTAAATGACTATCCAGTATATGATGCGGAGAGTGGCTTTTCCTAACAGTGTCATGGAGGCATCAGAGAACAGAATAATATTTTGACCAAAAAATACTAGATGATGGCTTTCCTATTAAGAAGACGATATCAAAGAAGGTTGAGGAAAGAGAACTGCTGACACAGAGAGAGAGCTATAGGCTTTATCAGGAATATCCTTAAGCAACGGAATGTTGAATTAGTTGAAGCTCTTGAATTTCTATTTTTGTATCTAGTTTTACTGTCCCACAGCTAGTTTGCATTGTGTAGCTGTAGAATGGCAATGGGAGTGAATATGGTGCTGATATAATAATTTTACATGAAGATTTGCATGTGGTAGGTAGTGGAAAATCAGACTCTGTGTTGTATGAATATATACATACACACAGGTAAAGTGATGCATAAGACTTCTTTAATCCCTGACTTTAGAGCGCCTTATGTTCTGTTGAGGTTTCTTCTCTTTAGTATGTAATATTATGTAACAGTTTCTATTACTTTGTGTGTTGATCTGTCACTCCCACACTTCTCTGCTAAAGCCAAAGATGGTTGCTTTGCACATGAAACTTGAAAATGTGAAATTTTAAACTTCACGGATTTCAGAAACTGATCTCCCCTCCCAAAGATGATCATTCCATTTGATACAAGCTATAGAAATTTTCATGGATTTTAAAGCTTTGCAGTATTAATTGGAGGATGGAGGAAATTCTTTATGCAGTTCTGCATGTTGATGAAGGGAATAAAATGTTTGTTTCATGAAGTCTAGGTATGCCTAGCTACTGCAGTGCTAGGTGCCACAGAACTCTTTGGCTAAACAATTTACATGAATTTAAGTGACGACATCCTGAGTTGAGATGGTGCTGGTAGTTCCAAACAAATGGCCGTAAAACTGTGCCTGCATTCTTCACAGTGTGTTTTTTGGTTTTGTAAAGACACTTCCTTTCTCTGGGCTTCATCATTTTTTAAGGTTTTTTTTAGCTTCTTTTTAGCTTCTTCCTCTCTTTTGCAATGCATTAGTTACTATAGTAACTATGCTGTGAATGGTATAGAAAGAGGCTAGTGCACCCTAGCAGTGAAATATAAAGCCACTTTATATAATAGTTTGAAATTTATATCATGGTTTTGAAAATACAGCAGTTTTGTGGTGGTTTCCATGACCACGTATGTGGTATAAGTATATATAGCACTCTTAGGTCATCACTGGTAATTACCCTCTTCTGCCAACATCCGAAGGATGGCAACAGCCCTGCCTGAAATTCTACTCCACAGACAAAGCATTCTGAAATGCACATCCAAGCACTTCACCACCATCCGTTTTCACCTTCTGAATATGTTTAGTTGTTATGGAAAAGTAATCTGTACCTGTAGGCATATTATAGTTAATTTAACGTCCACTTACTAAGTAGATGGTTGGCGAGGGGTTGTGCCTGGACTAGCCACTATTCGCAGTTGATTGAAATACTTTACATTACTATATTGCATCCCACTAGTATAAAAGCCATAGTGTTTGTGCTGTGATCCTGTTATCTCCTAAACTACCCTGCTCTGAGTCAGTATTTTCACAGATGAATGCCAAACATTGCAGAAGGCAAAGGCAGAGTAGAAAGTATTCCTGAAGCCAGTTCTGACCTGTAGCTTCAGCATAGCTTCAGGAGACACTGAAGTACAGGGTATTTGTTGATAATGATGTATTACACACCTGGTAAGTTTTGGCTCTTCTGGTCATAAGAGGCTTTCCCCCCCCCCCCCCCCCCTTCCCCCCCGAGAGCATATTTAAGCACAGCCTCATGTAAATTCCTACTTTAGTAATTGTGTTCTACCTATCCCTGGAGTTTTGAGTGAAAGCATTACCATTCATTACTTCCTGTCCTAAACACAGTGCTGCCAACTCTCATGATTTTATGGAGTCTCAGGATAGTTGTTGTATTTTCAAAAAGTTCCAGCTCCTGAAGTAATGCAAATATGTGAAATCTATTTTACTACATAAAGGGCACACTTCTAGTTTTCTCAGCTGGGGGAAAAGCTTGAGCTAGCAACTCAGTGCACTGTTAAGGATGGAAAAAAAAACAAATTTAAAAATGTATTGCTTTTAATATAGTCTCTAATTTAAGCAAGTATCTTTTCAAGTTCCTGACTCTCAAATTTTGGATGTTTGGACTTGACAATAAGGTATTGTTTGATTATTTTTGCTGCCATGCTCTACTTGGGAGCTTGAATGTGTCTCTCACTGGTAGAATGTCCTTTGCATTACCTTATAAAAGAGTGAAGTCTAAACTAGAAACCCATTTTAAAATGTTTTGAGATCCTTGGATGGAAGCTGTGAAAAACACATCTGTACTCTTAAATATGCATTAACACATAAAGCATATTAAAAATTCAGTTCTTAAAATCTTATTCACATGACCTGAAAGTCTACTGACATCTCTCTCTTGACTAGTAAGGCAGATTCTCAATGAGTTGGCTAATTCCTTATTTAAACTCTATGAACCACTTAATAGATGCCTGATTCTTAGGGTTCTTAGGGTACAGTGAGTAAAAGACAATAGTTACAAGAGGAAAATGGCTAGGTTCTGCCAAGGTGTAGAAAAGGAAAAAACCAGTATGTGTGTGCATACATGCATGCGTGTGCGTGTGTGTACATACGGTTGCTAGCATACTGCTTTTGAAAGGCATATTGACCACGGGTCAGGAAAAAAACGGTGAGCAGGTTATTTCACAACTACCTGCTTTCTGCAGGTTTTCTTGGCTCTTCTCTTTTAAATGCCTGGAACTGACCACTGACATAATATTCGGCTGACAGTCTTATCTCATCTACTCTACTCATCTACATTGGCAATGTCCTGCATTTCATCAATGCAATTGCATCAAGCAGATGCAAGCTTGTATTTTTTCCTTGCAAAGCAAGTTGTTTAAAGTATTCTTCACTGGGCGGTAGTAGGATGTTTATTTCAATAACATGAACTGTTGGATTCCTGTAACTTGGAGCCTGGGGAAGGAGCAGGAGAGAAACTGAAATGTTTCTGCGCAAACCTCTGGCTATGGAGCCCAGTAACCTCGCCAAAGCACTGTCATATTTCAGCCAAGTTATAGAAGGACTTGGAAGCTTGCTTGAAGCAGGCCTAGGAGGAACTTGCATTGTTCACATTATTGCTGGTATTCTCTGTTTTCTGGACAACAGCCAACAGGAAATTCCTGGGACAAATCTTTCCACTTTTTTTTTTTAAATAAAATATTTAGTGCGGGGAAAAAAGGAAAGAGAGTGAAACTAAGTCATACAGAACAAAGAAGCCAATATTAACCTCAAATCACAGATATGTAAAGTTTTGGGCCTCCTTTGTGATTTTATTTTTTCTTCTGAAGGATTTATGACCTCACATGTGTTGTTTCTGTGACATCAGATGGTGTTGCCGTGGGAACCATTTCATTGTCAAAAACAAAAGAATTTTGAAGAGTTCCCTAGCAGCACAGGACACAGAGTGCAGAGTATAAAGAAACTATTTTTATCTAGATGATAAATCTGTTTTATTAGGCCCATGGTTTTTCAGCTCTGTCCTGCTAGAAGCAAGAGTAAATCTGGCAAAAACAACAACAGTTGCACCTGTTAATCAGGGACTGAATTTGTCCCTACATGCAAGATCTTGGGAATTTCCTTTCTTGTCTTCCCCCCTCTAAATGACTGATAGTTTCCAAATGCTTTAACATATGAGAATAAACAACAATCTGCTCATACGAGCTTTACAGGGGCAAAAGCTTGATAAGTAACAGGAAGTTTGTATTGCTGTGGTTTTGGTTATTTTAAATTGACAATGTACAATACTGAATGCAATTCATGCAGAATGAAGTATTGAGGATTCATATTTTGCTTCCATACCTCCAAAATCAAACAGCGTGAGAGATTTGGTAGTTTATGTTATTAAATATAGAGCTCTTTAGTTTGTACTGAGATATGAGGGTGAGACCTGCTGTCCTCAGCTGGAATGATGGATACCCACCAATGGACCCATAGGTAAAAAAAGAACAAAAAGTTGTGATTGAGCATGGTTAAAATGTAGAATGTTCAAACCCTAGCTGAACACAACATGGGATAAACCTGCTAAAAACTAACTGTTAACCTGTAGCAAATCTAGGAGTTTTATGTCCATAAAAATAGCAAGTGTGTATGATGTGTGTATGTGCATACTGATAACATGTACTGATAAGTCTTACGATCAAATCTACATGCGTATCTACATACAGAGTTTATCATATAGTAACAGGGGAACAGCCTAGTTTTCCTTAAGAAAAATGTCAGCATGGGTTCCTGAAGAAAGTTGTTAGAGGAAATTTTAAAAATTCCTTTCACATATGTATCCTACTCTAGTTAAGATTCTGCAGCTGCTGTATTTAGTGCCCCAGAACTGTTGCTATATTCCAAAAGACAAGTGATCTCATTGCCATATATTTGCTAGAGTAAAAGTAATATACACAAGGGGGTAGGTAGGTTAAATGCCATATGGTTAACCCCAACATTTCTGTTTTAAATGATTCCCTGTGTTTGGGTGTATATCAGCATTTTGCAATGTTTTGCTGATCTTTTCTTTTGTAACGAGGTAACCTGGGGAGGGAGAGAATGATAGTAACTGTAATTACTGCCGATTTATATCTGTTCTCTGTCCAATCCACCTCTACAAATATATTCCTGTAGACCTAAGCAGCTTAGAAGTGGATCTGAGGGAATATCAAGGATGCAGAATCCCAGCATGGGAAGGAGAAGGAAAGTGCTGCTTAAACATTGACACATTGCCAGATGTAGTGCTTTTTAACATTGGTGTAGGCTTGTTCACACTTGTCAAATCATACTGTGCTTGCTAATGTTGCATTTTCATCAAATATATTAGCCCGCTCTCTATTCCCACTCTTCAGCAATCCTTTTCATTTCTCCTTTCTTACCTTCATTCCACTGTTCTTTGTTTTCCCTTTTTGCCCTTATCTTATGGTTATTTTCTTTCTTTCTTTCTGCCTGACTCCTCCTCAGCTGAAAAAAATCAGTCTGACCCAATCTACATTTTTTTAGAACACGTAGGTTAAGCAGATGCCTGCCTGGAGGAATTTACAGTCTCATCCTGATGTACAACACGCAAGGAATACATAGGCTGATATATAAAAGTGGGAGTAGTTAGTTGTTAATCAACGATTGAAGGATACATGAAACAAACATGTTTGGGATTTTCTTAGGAAAAAAAGGTACAGCAGTGGATGTCTGCCCTGAAGAAAAGGGATGCTTTTTTTGGTGTAGCAGTGGGTAGTGTCAATGAAGAAATGGAGTTCAGACCTGAGGATCATTTTGTGCGGAATACTAGGATGCACCAGAAGTAACAGATTACGGTGGGTGGGAGTTTCTTATAGGTGAAAAAGAGGCTCTTAAATTAGTTGTGGGAAATAGCTGAGGTTTATGAAGGGATTTAAAAAAAATTACATAGAGTAGCAGAACATCCCCTCTTCCCTCTTGTTTTAAATGTACACAACAGAAGAAAGTATTCTCATTCCTTTGCCCCCTCAGCTCTTCTTCCTCATTTCCCTGTGTCATGTGGAAGGATAAAAAGAGAGCATTGAACTCAGAGTGTCTGATTTGGTTGGACAGGAGAAATACTGAAAAGATCTTTGCTGAGGGCAGATCTGTAGGCAGCAAACAAGGGTGAGTGGAAAGGAGTTGTCCTGAAAGGCTCTTATCTAGGATCTCATCTCATTTCATCCAAGTGGGGGATGTCTGACAAGTACAGACAGTTAAGCAAGGCCAGTGTTAAAACCAGACTGTTGCCCTTCAGTGGTTTGAGAGCTGCTGCTGGAGGGAGATGTTAAGCCGTACAAAATCCTGAAGGATCACTAAGATAGCCTGAACTATGTAGGTTATGCTGTCTAGCTGGCAGTGGATGCTCTTAGGGGCAGGTATCGTATTATAATCTTTTTTTTTTTTTTTTTTTTTTAACTCTAGGTTGTAACTCTTTGTATTCTTATGGTGAAAAAAGCTAATGGGTCTAAATCTTCTCTTCACATAGGCAACCTTTTACAAACCTCAAAAGGAGATTTTGCCAAGGAAGGATTTCAGCTTGTGGTCCCCCAGTAATGTCTTGTGCAATATGAGTATGCACATTTGTCCAAAAACCAGCAAACAAGTTGCTGAGGAAGGAAAGCCGGCGAAGACTCAGTCCAAGTTGTACCAGCTTTTTCATGGACCTGGCACCTTTGCTGAGTGGGTCACAAGATGGGGTTTGGTCTTTGGTACCTTTCTAAGAATCTGTATAGGTCAGCTCTTCATATTGCCGTGGGGCAGTTATTCATCATATTCAGGGACAAAAGGTACTGACTTTGGTAGGATTCACGTGGGCACTGCTGCATTGGAAGCCCAGGGAAAATTCTGATCAGATCAGTTATGCTGTAGAAGCAGAGAAAGCTCCTTGATCCACCAGTATTAATGGAAGAGCTACTACAGATCTGCTCTACCTCTATATCTTGTTATCCTTACAATGAGTATTCACTGCTTTTGTGCCAGCTTAGTGTGTCACATCCACAGTCGATGCGATATAGATTCCTAAATCTGATAGTTATCAACCACAGCCTAGACTGTAATGTTTTGGAGTCCTTATATCCTACGCATAGCAAGGGAACATAACCAAGTATTTTTTTAAAGTAGTTCTGTTTCTTCCCGTTGTTCAGGGAAAGGATATGGTGTGTTCAGGAAAGGGCTATGATTTGTTCAGACATAGGCTTACCACAAGTCATCCATCTTCCCATTGTATGTAATCTGAGGCTTTTCTGTGTTTGGGGAAAGATTTGCGGGGGACTTAAGTAAATTAAGGATAGTTACATGTTAGAAGATACAGAGCTGCTGGTATTCATTGTAATGGCTGTAGGTATTATAATGAACCCCTGGGGAATACCACTTGCCTGAGACCCTGCATCAATGATTACTTTTCATGTGAAAGAGGCTTTACCTGAATTAGTGTTTTGATTTGGAGCAATAGTGCAGTTTTGAAGTGAGACCCCTAATCATCTCTACTTTCCATGCGTTGGAGTGGTTTTAGAATGCATTAACTAGGTTTCTTTTTGAGGTACTTAAACAAAGACCCTGCTTTAGGAGCACCACAACCCCCAGTTGGGATATAAAGATCCAAAACAATGATTGGTCTTGTGGATATTCCTGAACCAAATATACAGCAGGGATACTCAGTCCATGGAACCAGGCTAAATCTAGTCCAAAGCAAAACTCCAGGACTGCATTTAGTGTATGCTTTGATCTATTAATGCACTCCTATTGTACAAAATTACTTGCAGGATGTAGCCAGAAGTGGTTGCGGTTTACATGTCAGAATTAAATGTAAAGATGAGAAACAGGAGAAACAAGAATTACTCCCATGCCAATATATCAGTTCATCCCAATAGTTCACACTGTGAGCAAACCTATACCTGCTCCTCAGCTTCACATTAGCATTAGTGGATACAGCAATTTCTGGTCGTCTTTGCCTACCAGATCCCTACAATGAAGTCAACCCCTCTTTCCCCCATATGGGACTATGACTGTCAGCTGAAGATTTGTGAAAATTCACTTATCAGAGAAGGACTAAAGCTAAATCAAGAAGCAAGAAGAGTAAACGGTGTGGTGTGGGAAGTCATTAGTACGTCCTACATGCCTATGCATTGCACTGCAGATTGATCTCCCTGTTGTTCAAAGGACAAGGGCACCTGCGACAACCTCAGGGAACTTTAATTTTAAATTCCCTCCCTTCCCCACAAAAGTTAGTCTTACGAAGAAGGAAACTGGAGGTAATTGTTCCTGCTTTTCATCTGTGGGGTGGGGCAGCAACTCTCAGCCCATGGCTGCACACCATCATTTTTGCCACTATTCTGAAAAGGGAAAGATTTTAAAACTTTCATCTTAGAATTAGAGAACAGCTGGGGTGATTCAAGCACTCTGTGCCCTGTGGCTGTCTGTAATTTCCTCTTTCTTCATGACTAGCACAAGCATAATTGTTTGGTTCTTTTGAGAAGGGAAGGTTGTATCTGTTTCTTTTTAATCATTAATATGCATCTCTTAGACCCTATATTGGATTTCTGGTTAGAGAGAAGAGAACCACTATGAATGGGCGTGCAAAAATAAAAGATTAAGGCCTGGTACAGCCCTGAGACGTGGAGAGAGATGGGACACAATGGATTCATGGGCTGAAGCAGTACTGAAGGCAGGAATCCTGTTAGAGGACAGGGGGATTCTGCCATATGTAGTAGTTCATACGGGGTGAGGAAACAAAGGAATTCTTACAGAAAAGCAGCACTGACATTGTTTTCAAGTTAAGCTTTTTGTTCTCATTAGTCCTATGAAATTTCATGGTGAATCAGTCTAAATTTTTACCTCCTAATGCTATTGTTTCTTGCCTTGTTTTTGTCAGCATGTTATAAGTCTTAATTTTTATGGTGCTTTGCTTGATAATGCATGGATGTTTGGCCACATGATTTCCAATGTTGGTGTAGTTGTTAGTTTTATGTTATCTTTGTCTTAGAGCTGGCAATGTAATTAAAATACATTAATATTGACTAAGCTTCAGTGTTTCTAGCTTCTCAGCTGAGAGTTTGAACTCAATATGCATAGAAATAGAAAGAAGGAGTTTTATGCACCCTGTGTGCATGTAGGAATGATTTCTGGAAATTGCTGAACATTTTAGCTTAAAACTTCCACAGGAAAAACCCAGAACATTGCAGTTTCACTCCTTCATATTGATTTATAAGCCAAATTTTTAAAGGAGAGGAGGGACTCCAACTTAATTTCTTTATATGACTATGGACCGTTCACAGTGTACAAAAGTCATAAATCAGATCCCAGAAACAAAGAGATTGTTCTAGATTCCTTTTACTTGCTGGATAGCCTTTAGGATTCAGTTTTCCAGACTTTTCTACACATTTCAGAAACTATCTTCTAATTGACAGGGGAGACTGGTATGTAATTTCTTGATTCCAGGAGCTGGGTCTTTGTGAAAAATACAAAATACTGCAAGACCAGCCAAAAAAAAAAAAAAAAAGAAAAAAAAAGTGATGTTTGCATATATCTGAGTTATGACCATCTTGGTTGTTGCAGTCTGATGTATTCTGTACTGGCTCAAATAGGAATTTGTTCTGTTTGCTCCATCTTAAATTCTTCACCATGATCTGGATTTTACACATTCAAAGTAATAATTTTTCCCCCATAAGAGTAATCAGGATGACACAGGTCTAGGGAGGAAAACACAAGGACAGTACAGTGGAAGTCTTCCCTTATATTTAATTTGCGTAAAATTAGTTTCGACATTTTCTTCCCTATCTTATTGCTTCTCTCCTCCTGTGAAAGGGGAACGAACGCTAGGATTTCCAGGTCAGAGTACAGGAACATGAATCAGACCAGAAGACTGTGGGAAGCTTGCCAGTGCCTGCCTACTCTTCACTTCTGTCTGCTACTCGGTAATATATATGATCACTAAATGCTACTCTAAAATAAGGAGAGGAAAAAGATAGGTCTTTCTCAGTGTGGAGAGGGGTAAAATGAGAAAGCAAGTGATGGAAAGCCCTCCCAGACACAATGCTTTAGAGATTCAGATTTGACTGTAGCTACTTGCATTGCATTCAGTTCAACCCACTGGGCAACATCAGGATTTTGCCTTAGTCCCTAACTCCATCAAATAATGGATCCTTCCCTTTGTGAGCATTTTCAAGGAATCTGCTCAAAAGCTTTGCAATGTGTACAAGAGAAAAAATTTTGCAGGGCTGACCTGCTCTTCTTTGCTGAATACTATCCTCAGCCAGCCAGAGCTCTCCAACAGCTGTCCCCACTGAGCTACCAATCTTGATCTCTCTTGAATTAAACAGGAATAACTGCATTTGCCTTATAAAGGTGCAATAGCCATTTGAGGAGCATCAAGTCCGTTTTTTACAATAGCTGTTCCTTCCTCGCTTGCTTTTAACAGAACTTGTGCTGGCAGGTACACTCATTCATCCTGTGTACAAAGAGCTGAACAGTTGATTTTGTGCTCCCTCCCCTTGTGCTGCCGTTTCTACATGCATGGCTATGTTGGGTTTGTGTAGCGGGGGAGAGGCTACAGGGGTGGCTCCTGTCAGAAGCTGCTGGAAGCTTCCCTGGCTCCAAGTCAGACCTGTCTCTGGCCAAAGCCGAGCCCATCAGCGATGATGGTAGTGCCTCTGTGATAGCATATTTAAGAAGGGGAAAGACTGCTGGGGAAAAAAAAAATAAAAAGAGGTGCTGCAGCGAAGAGAGGAGTGGGATGTGAGGGAAACAACCATGCAGACATCAAGGTCAGTGAAGAACGAGAGGGAGGAGGTGCCGGGGAACAGAGATTTCCTGGCTGCCCGTGGTGAGAGGGCAGGCTGTCCCCCTGCAGCCCATGGACGTTAACGGTGGAGCAGAGATTCCCCTGCAGCCCGTGGAGGACCCCATGCCAGAGCAGGTGGCTGGGCCCGGAGAAGGCCGTGACTCTGTGGGAGAGCCCACGCTGGAGGAGTTTGCGGAGGACTGCAGTGCGTGGAAAGGGCTTGAGTTGGAGAAGCTCACGAAGGGCTGACCCCCGTGAGAGGGACCCTGCGCTGGAGCAGGGGAAGAGTGTGAGGAGTCCTCCCCCGAGGAGGAAGGAGCGGCAGAGATAACATGTGATGAACTGACCGCAACCTCCATTCCCATCCCCCTGCGCCGCTGTGGGGGGAGGAGGTAGGGGAATTGGGAGCAAAGCTGAGCCTGGGAAGAAGGGAGGGGTGGGGAGAAGGTATGTTTTTAAGATATGGTTCTATTTCTCATTATCCTACTCTGATTTGATGGGTAACAAGTTAAACTGATTTCTGTGGCCCCCCCCCCCCCCCCCCCCCCCCAGTTGAGTCTGTTTTTTGCCTGTGACCATAAGTGGTGAGTGATCCCTCCCTGTCCTTGTCTCGACTCAGGAGCCTTTCGTTGTATTTTCTCCTCCCCATCCTGCCGGGGGGGAGGAGTGAGTGAGCAGCTGCGTGGTGCTTTGTGGCCGGCTGGGCCTCAATCACGACGATGGCCCTACCAGCAGCCCTGTGTGTCTCCTTAGTTGCAGGTTAGAAGCAGAAAAATGTCCGCTTTCTGTCAGTAAATAGTACTCCTGAGTGTTTCTCAGCTGGTAGCCCCAGTACCCTGCAGCATTTTCATCGAATTTGCACAGTGCAAGGAGGGTAATTTTTACCTCAGAGAGTGCAGGAGCCACATGGTGTTCCTCCAGCTTGGGAAGAGCCGGCTGCACATCAGATTCCTGCTACTCGGATCCTTCAAGAGAGGCTGTCAACTTGACTTTACTTCAAAACTGCCTCAGTTTAACAAGCCTGTTGTTGGACTGTAAACTCAAATGTAAGCCTTCAATTTTTCTGCTTTTCTGACATGATTCTTTATTATATGTATCAATGTGGACTAGAAATGCAAGCAGAAGAATGCAAGCAGGTATGTTGTATGTATCAGTTGGGCCACGGAAGCTGTACATGATGCCTCTGGGCTTTTCTCAGAGCTCCCATCCACCCACCCCTACCCTCAACCCACTGTGGAAATGACCTCTTCAAAAACTGCATGTGCCTGAAGGCATCCTTAAATATCGATGGAACAAGTGCATTAACAAGAGGCTTCTTCCAACTGCCTTCGCTAAAACTCTGGCAGCCAACCTCTGACTCTGGTTATACCAGATATACAGACTGAGAAATGAAAGCATCAGTTTCATTGGAAGTGCACAGAAGCAGCTTGGGGGAACATCAGCTCAACTGATGTAAAAGGGCAGGAGATTTTGTTAGTAAAATACTCTTTCGCCACCTTTTAGGAGTCTTTTCTGGAAGGAGCTCAAGAGGAGGTGACTGGTGTAAGGAAATCGTTCACTCCGGACAGAGAGAGAGTGGGGCCACAGTCTTGGGACTATAATATCCTTCTGAGAAGATCTCAGAACTGCTCTAGGAATATGCTGGAAATCCTGTGAAGCCAATATTTACTGTCTTCACTTTATAAGGGAAGAAAAAAAGTCACAGATTGGTTTATCTGTGGCAAACAGACTCTGTTACACAGGCCCATGAGGCTGCACACGTTTCTGCAGGCAAAGGAGAAAGATGTCTGTGGTATCTCGTTGTTCCTCCTATCTGACAACTGTTGGTATGTATCTAAAGAGCACAGTCCATCAGGAAAGACATCCTACCTCTTTTGAAGAGGAAGGTGAGACTTCAAGAATGTTTGAGGTCACCTTTGTGGTGCTTCATTTACATGCTCACAAACCTAACTGAAGGTTTTTGAGTGCTCAGTTACACTGAGCTGACACCAGTGAAATCGTTTGTGCTCAGTATTTCTTCGATGAGCTGAAGCTGCCACAGAGTCAATCCAGAAGTTTCCCCAGTTTACAGAATTGCTTCTTGCAGGTTTGTCTCTCCCTTGAGAACTCGCTCCTGCTATAGCATACCTCTCCATTCATTGGCATGTTTTGTGAAATATTGATTTGTTTTTATATTGTGCTTCACTTGGCCACCTAAGTTACATAATATTATGTCTGCTTCCTGAGTGATACTTTTTAAACTGGATTATGGCAAGGACATTTAAAAAATGAATTAAAAAACCCCATGGGATTAATGAAACTGCGATTCTTTTGTTTTTGTTTTTCTCACTGTTCCCCACAACAGGAAAAATCTAAGCAACTTACTTTTTATTTTCCTAAAACAAAGGTTCCGAACAGTCATGTGGCCACAGAAACTAGGGCTTTAAGGAAACATTGTAAAACTGTGAGATTCATTACAAAATCTTGGGAGTGGACAAAGCACTAGCACTTACCCACATACAACAGCTCTTGTGGTAGGCAACGAGAAAAACAAAAAAACAAATACCACACATCATGAATGCTTGGGAGAAAATTCACCATGTTTTTCACAAAAAAAGCCACAATACAACAAACAAAAACAAAACCCAAACCAAAAAACCCCAAGTAATTTATTTGTATTATTGTCCTCTGGCTGCTTTCTGACTGGCTAATTTTTCTAAACTACTTTGAGATCCTAGGGTCAAACACAAAATGAGGAATAAAGTTCAGAGAGTCTAGGGAAAGTGAACTTTACCGTATATGAGAATAATTAATGAAAAATTGTGGCAATAACTGATTTATCTCTTTCACTGGACTCTTGCTCATCTTAACGTTGTGTCCCTTTTTCTTTTCAGAATCTATGTTTTTATTAGAATAAATGATGTGACTCTGAGGATAACCTTGCTCTGTGGTATAAGCAAAAAGGAAGAGATTTCTGTCCATTGCATATAAATTTGCAATGTTTTAATTTCATCCTAGCTTTATCAAGCTGATGCAGGTTTCCCAGGAGGCCGCATGCACAACCCTTGCTCTGCAGCAGTGTTGGCACCACACTGTCGCTGAAGCCCTGAGATTTGGGAACTGCTCTCCTCTGTCTCATAGCAGACTCTTTGCTGGACTGCCCTGGCATTCCTTCTTCCCATGCACTTCATATTCAGCACACTGCAGTGAGGCTTATAATTCATCTCGTTGTCATTTCAGGTTATGGAGCTCTGATCTTGTGCTGTTCTTTCATAAACATCTGTTCTGCGTGCTTGCCATTTGAGTTAACCCACAATTCAGTAAATGTTAGAGTAAACAACTGGAGTGGCTGCAGCATCGCAATTGTTAGTCTCCTTTTGCACTGCAGTATACACCCACTAAGTATTGTTACATATTCAATCCACAATCATAAAACCCATTCACAGCTCAAGGCATTTTCTTTTCCTAAGGCCACCTCAAAACCCCATACAATTACTACATGTAAAACTCTGTTCCATTTCTAGCAACTGATTTTGTTGGCTCTTTTATTTCCTTTTGGCCCTCTGCTGCATCCCACTTAATGTTTAATATCTTTCCTTGGTTTTGCCTTTTTTTCCCAAGTTCCTCTGCAGAGTGGCATTTTCCTGCAAAAGCAGTTTGCTGGTACACCCTCAAGGTCCCAAACTATGTAAAGAAAGCTTATGATGTTGTATGTGAATCTTGTAAGTTTGGGAAGAGTCTCCTGTCTACATCATGATGTTTTTCTTGTCTGTAACTTTTCAAGATAAGTTAATGAAAAATGAATCAAGTTCTGAGTCTACCTTCAGCCCTTTGCTTACTATATCAAGTTAATAACCTTTAACGTGAAGGTGCCAGGTCCTTTGGTGCCTGAAATAGCGTGTAAATCTGGGGCTGCTCAATTCAGTTCTGTCCCTAGCCTTGACTGCTGAGTTTTTTCCCCTCTTTATGATTTTCAGTATATTTTCTGTTTTGGACTTTGAAAATGCTTAGGTCATCAATGTCTGAAAGCAGGGGATATGAGGGGATGTCCAGGTTGAAATATGATTTACTGAGGTTTCAGTATCCAGTATGGGATTCACTTGTGACAAGTACTGCTGGAAAATGTTTGTTAACAGAGTATGTGATAATGCAGATTTCCTGTGGCACCATGGCCACACTCAGGCTTTAGCTAAAGGCACTTCATAGTATTCAGGATTGGGTCTGAAGTGAACATTTTTTCAGCCAATGGGATCCTTGAGGTTATTTATTTACTCCAAAAAAAAGAGGAAGACGACTCCTGAGGCTGGCTGCTTCCAGAGGTCCGTATAAAAATTGCCCTGTTATTTCAAGTTTTTGGGGAGTGCGTGGGGTTGTCTTTCTGTCTGTGAGGGAGAAACAATGTACATGTAGCTTTTGTGCCGTGTGATGTGGAAGTGCTCTGGCAACTACACACGACTTATTGAATGCCAAGGTAAATAATAGCAAAAGACATGCATACACTATTATTCTCATAATTTCCTGCTGCCCTCAGGCAGTAATAACTTACACACCCTATTTTCCAAATGTTTCTAATTTATTTCTCATGAGCAGAATTATCTCATAAGTAAAACTCCTCCCCCTTGCAACCAGTCCTGCCTCTTCTTTTACAACTGCCACAAATGAGGTGACCAGTCACAAGAAGAGATTACGGTAATCATATTTACTGTTAACTAGTGAAACAGAATGGGTGCAGCACACTTTAAGTCCTCATGTCGTTCTGTTTGTTCATCTGGAGCTCTGGAATTCTCCCTTTTCAAGTATTAATTCTGCATGTAATGCTGCCTGCAATTCTGCAAACTTATTTCATTCCTTATCATCCCAGATGATAGTTCTTATACAGCTTCTGCTTTTATATCTGAATCTTAGACTGTGATATCCTTGTTATTCCAGTCCCACGTCCGTCATGTGCAGCTTGAGCTTGATTTGCAACATGCCTTTTATATCAACTACTAAGCTTCTCTTGAGAAAGAGCAACAGAGAAGGAAGTAGCCAATTTTGGGTTTTTTTTAACATTAAGGCAGCAACACAGTTATAGGCCTTCAATTTTCCTGTGTTGAGGGGTATCTTTATTTTTTCAATACTTTTTCCCCTTTATTGCCAACTATATTGACTTTTGAATTGGTTTTGAGAGTGCAGCAAATGATGTGCCGGGATGAGTACAAGACAATTGAAAATGTAGTAGAAAACACACCTCAAGATTAGATTTTGAAGATTGGCTAAGCAAATAAAATTACTCAAAAATAGCATAAAACTATTTCTAAGAATGCCTGTGTTAACTGCAGTTTGAAAAGGATGTCCCTAGGCTGGACTGTAAATCCCACTTTGTGACTCCACTCCTGCCTTAACATCCTTTAGCATGAAGGTCAGCAGTAATTTCCCAGCTCGTGAGTGAGAGAATCGATCCTAGGTGACTCTGACTCCTGAAAGTACATATTTAAATTTTTGGTCTTTCTTTTTAATTTTTGGGGGCTCAAAGAATAAACTACTTACAGAATGTACTTTACATTTTAGTTTTGTATAGACTGCAGTGAAAAAGCACTCTATGTCCATATGAGAGCACCATGTGTAAGTCTCCTCTATTAGTTTGCAGCAATCCTTGAAACAAAAAGGTTATTGTGCTTCCATGCCCGGCCAAAGTTCTTAGAAACTAAAAAGGTACAGTACTCAGAAATAAAGACACTGAAAATTTGTAGCTATGCTACAAATTGTTATAAAAATTAAATTGTTGCTACAAGTTTGTAGCTACTGCTGTTTATTTCTCCTTTATAATCATGTAGTTGAGCCTGTGAACTGGTTAAGGGAACTAGAAAGCAGGATTAGTCTTTTAACATGTTTTCACTTTCTTAGACCCCTGCACTAATACAGTATTATTGTAACTGGATTGCAAAACACATCTGAGATGTTACTTTTCTCAGAGTAAATGAAGTAAGCAGGTTTTATTAATGTATTGGAAAGTAATCAAGAAAAATATGTTTTCTTCCTCTTTCTATGCTATTTATTGTGTACCCTACCCCATTCTTCCCCCTTCAACTTCCTGCGGTGAGAGACATTACGCTGACTAGTTATGCTGCCTTCTCTACTTACAGCCCAGATAGCTCTGTTTTTTCTCTGTAGCTGACCAGCAAAAACTGGTGGTGGTGGTGGTGGCATGGCAGTATGAGAAGCGGTGAGGGAGAGGAAGGGATGGTGAGGAGCAGGGTAGTTACAGTGTGGGCTCTGTGGTCGTGAGAGGTAATCATGGCAGGCAAAGCTGTTTGCTTCCTGCAGTGCTGCCTCAGTGAATGAAATTTCAGCAGGGTGATGGAAATGGTGGCACAACGAGCGGGATAAATCCGTGAGGGTCATATCCAATATATGGAACTTGAAGAAAATTTTTATGTGTTTTTTAAAAAAAAGCCTTTTTCTAATTCTATTCAGGTTAGGCTTTTATAGGACTCTTTTTTTTCTTTTCTTCTTCTTCTTTTTGTGACTAAGTTTTTATCCCACTTTTTTGAGTGGCCATTTTCAAGGAACTCATTTACAAGGATTTAATTTTGATCTAAGGCAGTTGCTTCTGTGCTAAATAAAGCAGCAATTAATTATTAAAAACATACCTTTTGTGGCTGAACGTTCTCCCTCATAGCTGTTATACTCTAAGACATGTTTTGCTTTTTAATAATTCTTTTTTTTTGTTTCTTTTGTGAGTATACAGTAAGTGCTTTGTGGGAAACTGGGAGAAGGATGGTCTGGCTGCTGCTTAAGACTGCTGTGTGACCCAGGATCGGTTCCCAGCTCTGATACATGCTTCCTGAATGGCTGAGCACATACCTAGAAGGATCATGTACGTCTGCCTCAATGCCTTTGTAAAAACAGCTGTCAGGTTATTACTGATGAGCTTTAGTACCTCCTCTTACAGGACTGAGAAGAACACTGCCCATCAGTCTGCTCAGGGAGCTGTTCCAGAGATCAAAAATGTACTGCAGTGCCAGAATAAGTACAGGCACAGAACAAGTGAACCATATACGCTAATATGGAAAGTTGTATATTCTCCTCCTCTTTCCCTGTTGATAACCCACGCATTGGAACAGTACAAACCCAAGATTTTTGTATGAACTGAGCCACCATAGCTTTGCCCTGAGAAAAACTGGTTCTGTACGACGAGAAAAATGGCAAATTTATTTGCTTCAGGTTTAAAACATATTTATGAGCTTTGGTAAGGAGGAAATTTCATCTTTGAACAAAGCCTTATGCGCTAGATTCTTTGTGAACCGCCTCAAGCCCTTTTCTGTAATTATTCATCTGATCTGTACAGGGTGGATTCGGCACAGCATATTCCTCCTGACAAACTGACGCTGAATGTTACAGCGGTGCTCTTTAAGTCTTTGCCTCTGTGCTGGAAACACTGCAGGAGCCTGCAAAGGGTAGATCTAAACTCAGCTGGTGCCAGCACTCTGTGCTGTTACAGTGTGGGAGTTACGGTGGCAAAGCAAGAGCATTAGGAAATGTATAATGGGACCAGATAGGCAGCACTTCTCAGTGGTGTGTTAGAGGGTCTTGTGCTGCTGAAAGTGCTGGTTTTTTCAAATGAGACTTAAGACTGTAGCTCTGACCTCCCATTGCCTATTAGCACTTTCTGCAAGAGATGAGAAATTTGGTAGCTGGCCAGATTCCAGCTCGCAGTAAGTTCTTATATTTTGCCTGCTGAGATTCCCTCTGCAGTTTCAGGTACGCTGAGTGCCATACTCTCATTAGCCTGAACAGTTTTTTCTCTGTTAGCAGTATACGGCAACTTTGTATAACTAACACTTTCCACTCCAGAAAGGACTGTACTTTGTGGTGAAGTCCTCTCTGAGTGCATACATGTGTGAAAACAATTCATTATGAAGAGGGAAAATTTGTCCTTCTCTTCTCCCACAGTAGCTTTGCCTGGAATCTGAGGGAATGCCTGCTCTTTTGAGGCAGGGGTGATAATGGTCCCAAACAAGGAATGATTTTATCCCAACTGATTGGGTTATTAGGAAAGTGTAATTGTGCCCCTGCTGCCAGCTTTGGATATGACTCCTGTGGAGGGAGGTTGTCTCCAGGGTTTTGAGGCCAAATCATTTAATGATTTAGAGAGTATAACTTCCATTTCAGCCCCCATGTCTATTTAGTGTGAAGAGCCAAGCACTTGTGAGGAGATTCAAAAGGTCTGGAGGCTCTGAGTGAACAACTGTCTAAAGATAGCCTAAGGATCAGTAAGTACAGGCACTTCAGTAAAATAGAGGCTGTGTAGTGTGAATTTGTTCCTTAGGGCTAGATATGATAATTGATTTTATTCACTAACTGATTAATGTGAACTTGTCCTAGAAGCAGGGATCAGAGCCCAGAACTCCTTCTTCCAGGTGTGTGTCGTAATGACTAGGATGCACAAACAGGCTGTCCCTTTCTAGCCAAAAAAATCTTGAATTATTTCTGCGCAGAGGTACAGCAGAGACAGGCTACTCTATGAAAGGTGAGTACTACCTGTCAGAACTACTGAGCACTATTACTAAATAAGAGTAATCTCTGCTCCATTTAAAAAAAAAAAAGTCAGGAGGAGCCTGTCCAGAGGAGGGGCTGGCAGATTACAGGTCCTGGAAGTGCCTTTCTTTAGCTCTGAGTCTGAATCTGGGACATGAGCATTAAAAAAAGGGTAGAGTCCGTGTCCTCACTGTTCACTGTTGATTGGCATTAGGCAGCATCTTGTTCTTGGACTGCTGAGGAGGTGAATTCTTGGGTAACTCAGGTTTTTGGCATTCATCCTGAGCAATAACCCTGGGCTCCACCTGCAGTCTGGGAAGACCAGAGAGCAATTCCGGAGGCAGATTCAACTAATCTAAGTTAGACGGCTTTCTTGTGCCATCCTGACTTAGATGCCTGGGTTAGGACAAATTAATCCCACCCTGGAAAGCTGAGATTTAGGGATTTAGGCTGGCTTTTGACACAATAAAGAGAAATAGAGGAAAGGTTGTTTTTTTTTTTAATAGTTTTGGAAACCAAGAGTAAGTAGGAAAACATATTTTACACAGAAGATAATAAAGTGCCAAGGAAGGCACTGAAGCAGAGAAAGCAAATATCTTCAGGAAATACCTGCTGTAGCTTTTGTTTTTAGAAAATGTATTTAGAAGACAGTATAAAAGTAGGGAAGTAGGACTAAGAGCAATCAAACCAGGCAGATCTATGGTCGAAGATAGCCAAGTTGTTTTCCTGGAATTTCGAACAGGATTTTCCTGTATTGTTAACATTTGAAGTGCTGAGAATGTATTTAATTAATCAAACATACTTGTTATTGTAATGAAGGGGCCTGAGCTGTCCAAAATTGGGCCCACTGAGTGAAATCAAAATAGTAGATAGTCTCTGTCCAAAGGAACATATAGTGGATGAGAAGTCAAAGGGTTAAAAATGAAGTGATCAAGGAAGGCAATGGCAACAAAACTTATGTTTGTTTATGATTTTTTGGGGTAGATCATCTCTGGAAGTGAATCAGAGGTAGGAAAAGGCAATTAACAGGAAAGGAAGGCAGGGACAAGTGTGAAATGAGCCTGGGGTCTAAACACTGAAAATCTGGGTGCAAAGAGTGACCAAGCAACACAGCATGAAGAAGTGTCTGTCAAACTTTGGGAAATACTATCTATGTCAGTTTATCGCTGTGTATACTTTTCCTGCCACTTTTGTATGGGTTCCTTTCTGCAGTTTCTCCACATGGCTAATGTCTTCCTTCTGTGTTGGTAGTAAGATGTGTGCTGTTCATCAGACAATTTTCTTTAACCATCAGAAATAATAGAACTTTTCCATTCTCTTATCCAGTCCAACAGGGGATCTTTGCTAACACAGTAGCCTACCTGTGTGCTCAACTCCAAGGCTGCTTGTCTTGCACACTAGATTAGCAGAGACATGCTAAAAGCAGCAGACTCAGGACTTCGCTGGAGGTAATTCATTGCATAAGTCCTCTTCTTGTGCCAATATTCAATCAGACTTGTACATTCTCAGACTCGATAAAGGATATCCCAATAGAGGCAGGGAAAACATGGGCAGTATAGAGAAAATTCAGGAACTCTTTCATTACCTGATGGCTGATTCAGGATAGTCCTCGTTACAAATAAATAATATTAACAGTAATTACTTTGTGGGTTCCTACAGTAACATAAGGGATGGATAGCACTGGCTTTTGGCAGGCACTGAGGAAGATTTTACTGTGCAGGTTTCCCGAGTAGTTATGTCAGTGTCCTGGTTTCGGCTGGGACAGAGTTAACTCTCTTCTTAGTAGCTGGTACAGTTACTGTGGGGTTAAACCACGACAGTCAGTGCATATCACATGTGACTTGTTACAGCTTCTCTTCCAGATTCTGGTTTCCAGTTCAGGTTTCCAGCTCAGGTCTTCTCTTGAGCAAGATTCTGTCCTTCACCAAAATGGGCTCTTTTCATGATGTGCACAAGAGAGAGCTAGAGTGAGACTGCTGAATCCAATTTTTAGTTTAAATATATAAAATATGGTCTTTGATCTGTTTTTTTTTTTTTTTCTAGTGGTGAAAAGCTAAAGAATTAAGTCACAGTGATGTGGCAGCAGTGGTAGTAGTGACATTATTTCTGTGCCATGTGCTTTCCAAACAACAAAGTGGGCACTCTATCTTGAAGAATTTATAATATGAAGCAAGCAGGCAGGCAGAATAAAGAGGAGGAAGCACAGCGTACAAGTTCAGCAGTCAAACAGATGTCCAGACTCTTGCTAATAATAGGGGTATGTAGATTACCTTGGGCTTAGAAATGTTGCAAGGCAAACATGATGCTGTGGGTGTTAGGAATTTCAAAATGAGGTATCCAGCCCGATGCCATGACTTTTTCCTTTTTCATTATTGAACTATTGGGACAAATTTTGTGAAAGTCTTGGGAGTTGGAACTCATCACACTACAGGAGGACTCTTGGTTAGCTAGTTTGCTTTCTCATTTTCTTAAAAAAAAGTCTACTCCTAAGTCTGCTGGGACAGCTGTATTGTATTCCAAACCTCCCTTCAGGAGGGCAGTTAAAGATTAGCATGACTTTTGACAGTGCCAACTCTAGCTTTGGGTGCTGGATGCCTTCAGTCCAGCTTTGTTCTTCAGGGCGTGCTGAAGTCTCTGGTCGGGGTGTACTTGGTTTTTCTAGCATCCATTTTGCCAATCAGACATGGCCTTCCTGATGCCAGCTGAGCTTGAAGAGCGCTAGGGATTCATGTTGCCAACTCGTCCCACATATCATGTGATGCTAAAATTACAGAATCATCTTGATTTCCAGATCAGCACAGTGACATGAGAGAAACCATTTTTTTAGATTAGTTGTTTGATATTCCCATGAATTCCTCTCCACCCTTTGGTACAACTGCATCACGTGACTGAATTTCCATGCATAGGATCTCCTTGGCCTAAGTTCCTTCCATTTCAGTGGTTTTATTTTCCTTCTGTATGTGCCTAATTTTTAAGATCTTTCTCCTTGAGAAGACAGAATACTTTCTTTATAGTAATTCGGAAATGCTTTTGAATGTATATTCTGGAAAACAACATGTACCTCTTAGTGTAAATGATTATGCTACACTACATCCATTCAAAAGCAGTGATATTTCATATTATGGGGGCAAGGGGAGACATCGACTTTAGTTAAAATAGCACACTGAGTTTGGCAGGAACGTACAGCGTAATGCTGATCAGACTGCTTATGAGAGCAGCAAGTCTGGAATGTATGCTGTGGAAGCAAGGAATAAGAGAGATTTCAGCTATCTTCTGCCCAAATTAATTAGCATTATGTAAGTGGAGAGAAAAGCAAAAATTTAAAGGGGAGGGAGACATCTGTTACGTCTCCAAGTTTTCAAGCTTGCCTGCAAATACACGTCTCCTGGAAAGACAGAAGTATCTCTGTGCTTTTGAAACAGTGAGGGGAGTAAGTGATGAGGAGTCACTGGCTAAAATCCAGTGGTGTGGTTATTGCTAATCCTGGCTCTTTCTTACAAGGGATGGTTTGCTTTTGCAACTCTTTATGGTTATTTATTATTATGTTGTGATGAGGATTATATAGCAGCAAAGTGTGAGGACAAACTGAAACCTCCCCGTTCTCTCCCAGCAAGTCTAAGCAGAGTGGCAGTGTCTATCAGACTGATGGATAAAATTCCCAAACACTCTTATCTACAGAATAAGGAAGTTTTCTGCAATATCAAGAAATTCTTACTCAGGAATGTGTTCTGTTTGCTCTAAGGTGCTCCTGGCAAAGGCATGATGGCTCAAGAATACTCTTGAATATGTACCAAGCGAAGAACTGATTACAGTGGCGAGGTGGGAGGTAATGTTCCAGCAATTTGGAAATCACTGTTGAGAGTTATAATGTTTAGTTAAGGAAACACTTCTCTGAAATAAGACGTTAAGGCAGACTGACTCCTTCTCCCCCCACTGCTTTACTCTGGTGGATTCTATTAAAGTGTGTTGGGAGGAATAAAAGGAGTGAGGTCAGGTCAGACTGCATGGCAAGGAAGGTCAGACAGGGTTAAGCAGGTCAGGTCACGTTTCTGTGTCTTCTGTGGTTCTCTAAGAATTTGGGGTCGCTGCTTAGAAACTGTGCTATTTGATCAGCTGTTGGTAATTTGAGCGTTACACAAGAGAAGTGGAATCAAAGATGATTCTTGAAGGTGAATGATTGGAAAGAAGGAATGAATGGAACACTTACATTAAAAAATTAAATACACCAATCCTTTATTTTATTCCCATTTCAAATAAGCTATCACGGTTGGTTGACCTGGAAACAAGTATTGTCTGGCTAAGCAGCCAGAAATGTGTATTTCGCTGTGCTTAAATAAATGCGGAAAAGTCCATGTGTCTGGGAAAGGAGGACACACAGCTGAGACGTGCATAAGGTGTTGTTCTGCTGGGAAAATTAACTTGTCACTTCAAAAGTGGCTGGGCACCAAGCTTGGACAATAGCTACTTTGAATATCTGGTATGAGATGGAATCGTGTTGAAGGGCTAAGAATAATCTTTATCCAGTAATTGCAAAGTGTTTAATAACTTTTTAAAAAAAGTATATTATCATGAAGTAGTTTTCATCGCCATTCATCAGACTGGCAAATTGAGACATTCAGAGGTTAAATAACTTGCCTAAGGTCACAGCAGACCAATAGCAGTGCTGGCGGTAGTACCTCGTTCTAAGCCATGCCTGCTGAAATTACTGTCTCTGAAAGAAAGTAAATTCGGGGTGGATAAATTAACTTTTCTTGAATGATGAAAATGTCAGTAGAATCAAGTAAGAGGAGAAAAAGCCTGGCGTCAGCAGCTTAGACAAGGTAACTTCAGGATGGATTTCCTGTTCCCAGGGGAATGGAAGAAGATAAAGGAAAACTATATTTGTTTGGGTTTTTATTACTTTTTTTCGCAGATGATGTTGTTTGAGTCCTGAACAAGAACTTGGCTCAAGCGTTCCCAAATCTCTTGCTCTTTGTAGGCCAGTCTCCTTGTCAAGTAGTATTTTCAGGCCTAAAAGTAGCAATATATATAAAAAAGCAAATCCACCTGAGACTGTTAGCTTATTAGTAAGTTCTCCTCTAATAGTTGCTCTGGGCAATGAGAGATGCATGTGGCTCTCTATCCCTGCCATCCTTGTCTTGGATCTCCTTCTCTTGAGTTCTCCAACCCTAGGAATGGCTCTCCAGCACACAGAGATAATGCTGAGAAAGAAAACACCTATCTAGTGGGGAATACCTCTTTTATATACCCCTTTATATTCACTAAGGAAAATCTTGTCATGGAAGGAATAGTTTATTTACAGCGCAGCAAATGAAAGTGAGTTTCAAGGAGACATATTCTGTGGCTGTTTTGCTGAAACTATAAGGACTTACACGCACTCACTTCTTATGTCACTCCAGAATTTTGTAATCCAGCTCAGAGTTCCTACTTCACTGTTTTCCTCTACCCACTCCTGCTTGGCAGTTTTTTCCTCTGAGCATTGGTTTTGGACCCATGACAGATTTCTGAACAAAACAGCAATTTCGCTGCACTGTGATTTCCACAGTGTTCTTTTATGTTCAGATGCACCTGCACCCCCACAGACTCTGAACATTTCATATCCCTTTATGCAGAAATGGCTACTTCTGAGTTAAGCTATAGCTGGAGTAGAAGAAGCAAGCCCAGCGGTCATGTGTTTATTGAAGCATTCAGTGAACTTATAGTACAACTTAATTGTGTATACCATAAAATTGAAATACTGCAATAGTTTTATAGGGAGTGAGTGTTTTAAAATCATTTAAGCCTAAACACATTTAATTCATGACAGATTTTCCAGTGTCTGGGTCCTGAGAATACTACTGTTGTTGTGGAGAACAAAGAAAGAATCACAAAGATGACACCACAAGAACTTTTTTGATTTATCTGCTTCACAAACAAGTGTGCAGCCTTGTATGTGTGTGGATATTTGGTGATGAAGGGGCTTGAAAAGTAGGATTAGAGAGGCAAGACTTTCAAGAAAGGCAATCCACCATCTTGTCCTAAGCCATAGAGCTCCACCAGGCACTTCTACATGCTAAGGCAGCCTCTCCAGTCTCCTGTAGTTTTGGGTCTGTGCTCAGACCATGCTCTGCCTCTGGAAAATACCTATATGTGAATTCTTTTCTCTGATGTATTTGAGGGAGAACAACACAAGTCAAAAGTTGGTGACTAATTCTGGCGTTGTCTACATGGCAGTGAAACAGCCACTTTAGTATTTTCCTTTGGGTTATGAAGAGCCTGAAATGTAGATGGTCCAGTTACGCTACCTTATTTTCAATGGCTTATTAATAAAGTGTACATTTAGTTTTCCTCCATAACACTATCAAGAACAGCTTGTTTAAAAACAACACACAGGGAAATATACCCTTACTTTTTATAGCAGGAGGGAGAACGGTGAGTGTCAGTCAGTCAAGACTAGTTCCAAATATGCCTCCAACTAGGCCTCCTACAGAATAAGTGATGCTGGCTGGGTGCCATCTAGATTACTCAGGGCTATAGCTCTTTAAAGAGTGTTTGTTATGGATTTCCACAGTAGAGAAACTTACCAGGGAAGAACAAACAGATCCTGCTACTGTGTTTCCTTGTGCTTTATAGAAGTGCTCTAAACTGTTTACAGTGCTGCCTAATACTGTTTAGATTAGTTTCACTTTCTGGGTGTTGTTTCATCCTGCCCTGTGTTAGTGTTTGTGTGGATGCAAACTAGCTGGGACAACTCATCTAGTCCCCTTGGTACACCAGTGTTCTTGCAGAATCTCACAAGGGACACTTTTCTTAGCACTGGGCCAGGGAGTTCAGCAGGGGTATGCAGAAAGCATCCCAACTCACTTGCTTCAAAACAGCACGGCTGTGGAGGTGAGCCAGGCTTGGGAGCGCTTTAGCCTGCCTTCTCTGCAAACATTGAAGTCTCTGAGCTTAAACCAGTGTTATGCTTCAGGGTTATTCACCAATTATTTCATTTTCTGGTTCGGATAAAGCTTGTCAAATTTATCTTCAGGACACAACCTTCCTGAAAGCTTTCACACCTGTTCTTTGGAGTAACTGTGTTAGGATTGCATTGTACCTGAAGAAAGTGGTATGAATTTCCTGTCCTTGTGCTTGACTGATACAGAAAGTTCAGTGTAAACTAGGGGATGAATTTCACTTGATAGTCATTTTTTATTTTATCATAACCCCAAGATGTTTATCTTATTCAGAGATTTCTTATATAGTTTGGTTTTGCTTCTCTTAAGGAATATTCCATATAATTTTTTTCAAGTTTTATGTAACTCTGTAGTGCCTCAAGCAATTATTCAACTTAAAACATGAAGGGACAAAAAGTTACTGCCCATGGAAAAAACCAAATATTTTAATCATTTATAGTGTTATTTTAAATGTACATATAATTATTCTTTTGGGCATCTCCGCATGACATTTGCCATTTTTAAAGATGCTAGGATGATTTATTCTCCTATGAAGAACAACATAGAGTTTTTTTGGTTCAGAGGGGACGGAGAGATGGAGAGCAGTTGTGGCAGTGGAGGGATGGGAATTGCAGGGTCTGAATATCAGTGGTGTTGCCTGTGGGAAATATGGCAGAAGAAAGCACAGGGGAAAGAGCATGGGCTAAAGGACAGTGGCAGGGGGTTCAGGCTGGGATGAGGGGGACTGCAAAGGGGTTCAGAAGTCTGTCAGGAGATGCAGGGACTATGTAGTATTAGAGACTGGAGAAAGTTCTGGGGAAGAAAGAGGCATCACATAGAACAAGATGAAAACTGTGTGACTGGATGCTGCACTGAGGGAGAAGACGTCCCTGCACAGGGAGTCTTCAGCCTGGCCTGGTGCTCAGTATTTTTCTTTTCCCTGCTTGTTAATTGTTGAGGCCAATGGCCATTAAGGCAGTGGACCTCCTGCTATTGGGTCTATCTCTACTTTTACAGTCCTGTCAAGCAGCAGTAATGTAGATAAGCTGCCAGATGGAAGCTGTTCAGACACTAATTAAAACTATACTGAGAATTACAAGGAAAAACTCAGCTATACTGATATTGAAAAGAAACTTAGAATAGATGTCTGTTCAAACCTGCCAGTCAAATGGCAATGCTTAGCTCTGCTGGGTCAGCTCCTGCCTGAGTTACTTAAAGATTTAGACAGACCTATTATTGTATATTTATATAATAAAGATATGGCTATGTCAAGAAGAATCCACTCATTGCATACTGTAATCAAAGCAAGCCCTCATAGAAAACAGTTCATGCCTGATCTTTTTTCATTCTGCCAATGTAATTCCATGAATTTCTGCAGGGATACTATTGACTCGAGCATCATGCTTATACAGCGGCACAGATACATGCACTCTATTTTCTAGCCTGCATCATATGTGGCAGTGGGTTATGTTGTAAAGTGTCTGTAGTCTTTGTCTGAATCAGAAGAGGCTTCTGTAATCTTTCACTGGGAATTTTGACACAATCTATTATTTACAGTCTGGTTTGTGAAAGGAATTCAAGAGCTGAGGCCAGCAGAAGTAAAGCGATCCAGAAGGGTGAAACTACTACCTTTCTTACAGTGTATCTTACTGGTAAGTTCAGTCTTACCAAGAGCAAACATACCAGTTTCATACCTATGCATTGCCAAAGGCAAGACCACAGTGAATGGCTCCACTCATCAGAGCATTAGAGTGTTTGAGGTATCTGAAATGATGAACTTAAGAGGCCAGGGCAATTTGAGGACAGCTTCAATTTAAAAAGGTGTATCCGTAGACAATGGGAAGAATTAGAGTTCATTTCTGAACCAGGTAGGATGGAAGATACCTTGCTATAGAGGTAGTCATTATTCTGGGAGTCGCATGTGATACAGACAATACCTTGCCGTTCATCAAGGGCAGAACATACATTTGCCTCTGGAAGAGGGCATACACACACTAATCCCACAGGAACAGCTGGTTAATTAATAAAGCCATGAGGAAAATTCTGGTTGGCTTTGTTCTCTCTTTTCTGACTTCAGGGTTGATAAGTCTAAGGAACAGAACTACACAAAAACTGTTTACTGCAATGTCCTGGGACCTTCCAGCAGCGGAGAACGTGCTTTTTAATGTCTGTTTTGTTGGAAATAAGTCATGCATCTGTACAGAGTTCATGAGCACCATTCCATTACATACAAGTTTTAATGTGGCACTTGAACAGTTCCTGCCACATTAAAACTACAGCATCGAGTAGCACTTGGGCCATATTGCTCTGCAGCAGGAAAACGTACTAGAAAGTAGGAAATAATCCTGCTGGTTCCAGTAATCAGAGTATACAATGGGGTCGAAAGTTCAGAGTGAGCTGGGGAATGCAGTCGGAGAGTTTCTTCTGCCTGAGTGCTGGACACAACGTATTCTCTCTGAGGGGACGCTGGAAGGAGGATTTCTCTTAAGTGGGACATAGCCATCAACTGAGCTTGATTAAAAAATGCAAAGTTTACAGAACCATTTCTTCCCTGGAACCTTGTGTCTTCCTTCCTTTCTGAAGAATGAAGTTCTTCAGAGCAGAGAGCGGGGAGAAAAAAATTGCTAGGTCTCTGTATTCAGATGTGTAAGTTCTATATACTGGAAATACATCTGAGTTTCTCGACAGCTCTGTGATGGTTTGTTCATTCCCACTCAAAGAATTTAGACATAGGATGAGGGAGAAAAGGAGAAAACTGACTGGATGTGGGTCAAGTTTAAGATGAATTTTGGGTTAGAAGCTGTGGATATAAAGATTAATATTTTTTTGAAAGTGGTTAAATTGTCTTGGAATTTCAGATTGATTATTCCAGTGGTATTTTGGCTGCTCCTGCCCTAGGACCAGGACATAGAATCCAAAGCCGTGCTGTGGACTTGATTCAGAATCCAGACCTCCTTCTGAGATTTTGATACAGGGATTTGTATCCATGATTGTCCCTCTACTCCTAGTCAGAGTAGAAACTCTGTTTGAAAACTCTGAGAACGTCAGGGCTGCTCACCTGGCTTCTGTGTATGTATGGCACATGAATAATATAAAACCAGTAACTGTCATGCTGGGTAAACTAGAGCTGCGTATAGGCTATGCATAGGATAAGGTCCTACTTTTATATCCTCCTGGCTCCGCGCAATTGGTAGTTTACGGTGTACATGAGGGATGCATAGAAGCCATCATGTTTAGTAACTATCAATGGATCAATCCTCCATGAAAAAGTTTAAGTCCTTTCAAATCCTAGTACCTCTACAACATCCTGCATCAATGAATTCCACAGTTTCAATTATGAAGAAAAATCTTTTTGTCTGTTTTTAAACTAATTTATCAGATCTCTTCACCGTGGCTCCTTGATCCTTGTAATGTGAGAAACAGTAAATAATAATATTTCATCCATTTTATCCGTAACACTCAGGATTTACATCTCTCTCTCTTCATTCTCTCTTCTCTGAGCTGAAGATAACTAGTTAATCCAACTTTTGTCACTGCTATGGAGTCTTGCGTGACTCTGCTCTTTCAATTTCTGTGCATGTGAAATGAGGACAATACTCCCCACGCCATAAGATAATTGGTGCTTGTAAAGAACTTAAGGACTGTTATACAGAAAAGGTGTTATCATAGCATTCAAAATGGTGCAAATAAATTAATTCACAAGTATGCATACAGGTGACATGAGCATAAATTTGGTCATTCTCATTCACAAATCACTTTTCTTACAAGATACAGATAAAAATTACAGGCATCAGTTTTTGCAGATTTGGCCATTACTTACTGGGACACACTCCCAAAACTATCTTGGCTCTAAAATATGAATGTTCCTATGTAAGAAAGGTATACAGTGAGCCCATTCAAAACAGTAATTGGTATTAACTGAAAGAAAAGTCTCCCACACCTCCTTATTCATTGCCTCGCTCATGAATCACAATTCATATAATGCATCTATCATTCCTGGACCAAATGAAAGGGTAAGTATGTAAGTATTTCTTAAGTTATTTGACCATAATTAAGTTTTGATTTGTCTCTTTCAAACCTTTTTTTCCTTACTAAATCTTTGAAAGAGAGATTACTGTAAGTAAAGAGTTTAAATGGCAAATTTTAAAGTTCTGACAGGTTCTCTTCTGAGGGGTTTGTTTATAGCTAGTTTCTTAATCTTTAAAGCTTGTTTTTCCCTTTCAGATTGTCTGTTCAGATCACTTTGTTTTACTTAATGTAAATATTCCAGCAAATTTCAGAACCAAATAGTGATGAATGTGATTAGAATCAGACCTTTGTTAAGTAGTATGAGAAGATCCTTTATTTCAGCAAGGGAGATATATCACCTCTGTTGCAAATTATATCATGCTGACAGAGTGAAATGTACTGTAACCTGATGAAAAAAGAACATGATCTAACTGCATTGATACAGGAGGAAAGAAATGCACACAATGTTCAAAACAAGTATGTCAGGCAGAGTTCGTTTTTTTCTTGTTTTCATTTTCTGAAGCAGATAGTGAGGTAATTGTTTCTCTGGATAGAAAAGTACAGCCAGTGCCTGGTTGATAGGTGGGTCTTACTCATTTGCTCATTAATTGACAGTTTACGGTATATGTAACAGGGACAATCACAGTAAGAATGATGAAGAGCCATCTCAAACAGAAAACATTACAGGATCCCATTTTGTGAAATTGTACACTGAACACTTTTTAAAAACCTTTTTTCAGGGGAACAGATGGATTGTTTACAGGCAATAGTTAGGACCATGACCCTTCCCTAAAATGCTTTTGATGTCAGAGCCAAATTTCATTTACTGTTACATCAAATCTCAGATTAAGTCATTATCTACTTCATCCAAGCCAACAGAGACAGTCTGGATTAATATAGGGGTTGTTGGGAGGAATATCTACTTAAAGTACATATATAGCAACAGAGAAAGGAAAGCCCAATGGTGAAAAGCAAGATCATTGAGCACTAATACGAAGCAAAATTATTTGGGTCTGTGGTCTTGTTTGCGTCTTTGCTGGGTACACTGGTTTGCTGAATAGATCCCAGAATAAGTTGCAATTCACAGACTTGACTGCCTGTATAAAAATCTGTTGAGATTTCTTGAGGTCAGGTAGGGGGGCAGTGTTCATAGATGGTTGCTCACATATGGGATTTTACAAATACGTAAATAATATCATTTACCATTGATGCAGGTTAAAGGCATCACCATATTCAAACTGATGAAAAAAAGAGTAGCAGGACTGCTTGAAGTGTTGTCCTGTATACACAAAACCAGGCTGTCCTTTATCCCTGTTCTCAAAGATTGTTTGATATTGCAGTTGAGGCCAAAGCTTCTTGTATGGACTCACTATATTCAATTTTAAAAAGTAGTTTATCTGCCAAAGCAAGTTCTTTTTGAGTCCTGCAGCCATTGACACTGCCAAACCTGTCTGTTTTACTGCTTCATCACTACACTTTTCATTCTAAGCCATTGCTACAAAATATATTTCTACTGAAGAAACCCATTTCCAGCTGAAATATAACACAAAGCTTCCACTATACTTACTTTGTAAGGATAAGTACCTATTTTTCAGATCATCAGGTGTATCAGTAAATGTACCTACTCTTTGTAAGTGTTTGTTAAACCTATACTTAAACTGGGCTTTGAAATGGCAGAAAATTGCATGTTGGATTTATCATTAAGGAGGGTGGCGGGGGAGAGAAGGAAAAAGCATTGTCTAGTGTATGAATAAAAGAAAAAGGAAGCTTTTTATTTTCCCATTGCTCATTTTTCAAACACCAGTGGTTGCAATAAAGATGGAATGAAATGTCCCATGGCCCCTATGATAGTCTTGACCAAATGTGTTAAATCTGAAATTTATCTCAAAATTTGAGTGAGGGAGAACGTGCTTACCAACATCTAAATTCTTTCCTATAATTTCAACATGTAAATTTTACATGGCATTCTTTTCTTCTTGTTCTAAACTGCCATGAAATGTTGCTATACTGATATGACTATACACTGTTCCTATCAAAATAAAATCTCTGCTAACTTTGTCGATTATCATTAGTTCCTGAATGGTGCTGTCTTTTACCTCCTCAATAGTGAATAGTTATCCCTGCGCATTAGGTTAAGTTTTCCAAGTTGTTTTGAAAATTAGCAAGTAAATAAATATATATGCCCTCTCTTGTTACTGTCAATCTTACAAACGTGTGGGATGTGGGAACAAAAATGTTTTAAAAAATAATTTAAAAAATTAAGTATTTTTAAAATACTTTGCATTTTTTTTTTTTTTTTTTTTTACTTTTCAACTACTCAGTTCTGTATTACCCAAACGATCATTTTCTGCACTTGTATAAAACAAAAATAGTTTTGCTCTTAAAAGATGAGATTTGGCACTTAGGGCAAAATTTTCCTCTTCAATCTGCAATGCAGATGCCTTCGCCGCAGAGCAGATTTCAACTGCCTTTCTGCATTCATTTCATGCATAAAACTTCCACTGACGTCTATGGGAGCTCCATGCGTGGACTCCGTTCAGACAACACAGAACAGGCCAGAGGGAACAATCTTCTCCTGATTTACCTTGAATGCCCAGGACCAAAATCTGGACAAAGATTGAAGTCGTGCTGGTAGCAGCCATTTTAAGATGGTTCTTACACGACCGGAAAGTTTTCTTGGAATAATTGAGAACAGGCTGTGGTCTGTTGGAGAAGCTGATATTTTGGCGAGGGTTAGCACAGTTCTGTGACTAGTTTCTCTTCTCTGAATTGAACAAGAGGTGATAACTCTGCAAACCTACCAGCTAAAATTTGCCATTAAAAACAAATCATTGCAGTCTATGTTATGTGCAGGGCTGTTACCAGCATGCAGGAAGAATTAATTTCCCTACAGTGCTGCCTTAAAGATGTCTGTGTCTCCTTCCATTAGCAGCTACGCTGGAGTGGTTGGCTGGTAAATCTAACTACCACTGTTCCTCCAACCCGTCCCTTCTGTCACATGCTTAAGATAACGTGCAAAAATTCTACAGGGAGGAGACCCTCAGGATGAAGTGGATGTGAATCCTTTCGGTATTTGTACAGGAGAAGGTTCCTTCCCCTGTGTAGGAAGAATGTATTAAAGCCAGTGTGAATTGCTGTTTCTGTGTGCCTTGAGGCAATGCAAGCAGGATTTTCTCTTTAAATCACTGCTAATTAGAATGAATAAATCTAACAAAATAGCAGCAGTGAATATTAATTGAAATATTCACCCAAATCTCACCTAGATGTATTTTGAATTTTTCTGTTGTTTTTTGTCCGTAAAGAGTCTTACAAATACATTTATGTATGTGTGTCCATGCCTAAGAAAGTGTGAAAAAGCAAATAAAAAAATCACAGACGCCAGTGAAAATGTATTTTGGTAGAAATTTCCAGCAGAAATATTTATTCAGCCATGTTGGAAACTATTTCCTTCTCCTCCCTAAAACACTATATTTGAGAAAAAGAGGGGGGGAGAAGACAGTCATCTAGTTCAGATTTCCATGCCAGATGTGGCAAATAATTAAAGATACAGGGTGAAATTTTGAAAAATACTTTTTGTTAAAATGACACCTGAGCACCTAGCAGTCCTACTGCATATGAGTGGGGCTTGGACACATTAGTCATTTTTGAAAAAGGTATTTTAATAGTTTTGAAATGTTACTTCTCTTGTTGCAAGGACTGAAGTCCATTCAGGGGAGCTCATGAAACAACTCCACAACACTTAGACTCTTCATGCATTGCAAACAGAAGAAAGGGCTAAATCCATGTAGTGAACTTGTGCTACAAATGGTTGCTGGGTGCAGTTGCTTGCATTTTTCCAATAACAGGATCTCACCCTCCTGTCAGTCTTGTACACTTTGGTCTTCTTTAATTTCATCGGTGCCATGCATGTGATCTTATTGCCTTTGCAGATCCAATCACTAGATACAATGATCTTAACGATAAAATACAAAGAACAAAAGCAAAATGGATACATTTTACCTGTGTTTAAATGGTGCAATAGAAGATTCTTTCATCTAATTGCAACAAAGGCCATTTCACACAGTAATTACACTGGATGGGATTAAGAATAAAAATCTTTTTGGAAAACAGATATAATTATAACATAAACCGATAGAATTTTTGTTCTATAGGAAGAATAGGATGACTTTCTTTGTATCTTATTACTGGCTTACTACTTAAATTTCTGGCTGACTAATTAATTTCCTTTATAGAACAGAAAATTTAAAATATAGTATCACATACACCTTAGTCTGGAATTTTGATCTTTATAGGGGTGTTATTTTTAAATTTCTTGGATGGGACAAAAGGCCTTTCAGTTTAAGTGCTTGACTTGGTTCTACGGTTTCTGTGTTTGGTTGTTTCTCTATAATTTTTTTCATAGCCTTGGGCAAGTCACTTAATACCTGCATTTGATTCAAACCCAAATTGGATGCCAAGAGCTGGAACCTGCCTGCTAACTTTGCCCTCTTCATAGACTTGAAGAGAAGCCTCAGTAAGAAGGAAATTGAAAGATTAATTAATATCACTTGTTCTGGCATTAATCATTCACTCAAAAAATTGTATATAAGATATAATGGGATTAAATGGTCAACGTTGATTTAAATATGTGAAGTGGATTTTTTTTAAAAGAGGAGGTGCTGTCTCAACCTCAAAAAAGGTTCTGAGAGGTATTGCTCTGCTTACATGATTTATATGTATTTTTTTTTAATGCATTATTGATCTTTTCCACTCAGTGGAAATGCTGAAAGAATCAAATTATCCTTTTCAATTATAAAACAATACAAAAGGGAACACAATTATTTTAAACCTTTCCCATTTTAAGGTGTAAACAACACCAAAGCTAGACTACATCTCAGATTGTATATTCTGCGGTTTGCAAAGTTATCAAGTTCCAGTGCGCCCAAACCAGCTCGGAGTTGTCTTGTCTGATACTTCAGGACAGCCTATCATCTCCTGTGTAATAAATTTAGTGAAAATCCTTGTGATCAGTGTGTCTACTAGTGCATGTTTTCCCATCCCCTGCCTGTTACTGCATTACACAAGAAATCTCCAATTTAGCCTCTAATCCTGGCAAGCATTTCTTGGACCATATCGCTATCCTTTCACGTTGGCCAAGTTTAAAGGGGGAGAAGGAGGAGGACAAAGATTAGCCAGCTGCTGTTAAAACCCATCAGTGCGTACTGTATTTACTGAGATGGGTAATAAAGACAAGCTTTGGTCCTCTTGTTTGCTTTTTGGATAAAGACTATGTTATGTTTGGGGAACAGAGATCACGTTTTCTTGCACTTGTGTCTTGTGATTGGTGTACTGCTTAAAGAGTAGGAGGAATAAACTTGTGCTCCAAAGGAAGTTGGCAATAAAGTTTACTCTATAAAAAGAAACCTGCAGTTAGGATACAGTTTCCTATTCTGAGTCAAAGCAGGGTGTCAAGTCAGAAATTCCGACCCAGCGGGTCAGGAAGGATTCCAGGACTTCTTGAATCACAACTGAAATGTGTTCCCTTCCTTTCACCCTTTTGGCCCATGTCCCACTGGGATTACTACTCAGAATTATTTTATTCAATTCACTGTGTGACTGGTGCTTAATGTGAATACATACTGTGTTTGCCCCACGCTGTAGCTTCTCTTCCTGTCTTAACTGACTACTCTTGTTTCTCCTCTACATACCGTACACATGACCAGTTGTCCGTCCATATCCCCCCCCATTTAGAAGACTTTTTTTATACCTAAAACGCAGGAAACGCTGAACTCTACCCTAAACTGATGAAGATGACTGCTCTTGCTGTTTCCAGTGTGCTTGCTGATGGTATTTCACTTGTAAAAGAAAAACACCAATGAACTTATAAGCTATTTGGGAAGTGATTTTATTCCATACTTATTTTTTCATTAGAATTATTTTGAGAAAGACACACAACTTTTTAAATTAAGATTGTTTTTCTCCTTTAAAAAAGCTTTGAACGTTTGAACAAAAGCGTGCACTTTGTTTCCATATCATCACATTTACAATAAAGACAGTGCACAAAACGTGGCAGTTTGTTCTGTATTGAGTGTGAGTTTGTGGACACATTTGTATTAGGAACTTTTCTTACCTGTCTTTCTCTGTTTGTATATATGCTTGGCAACCTAGATGGAGAATAGGAAATATTTCTTATAATTGTCACTCTCAAGTGGTACTGACTTCCAAATATAAGGTCACAAAAATAGTATAAGAAATGATAAATTATATATACCATGTATAACACGTGGTTCTGTGATACTTTATGATGTGAAGAAGTGAAAATTTCAAATCTGCCTGGAAAGAAGGCAAAATGTAAAATGAGTGAATCTCTTGTAATGTAGAATAGCTTAAATTTGATGAAATGGAGCTAGTAGGACATACTTACCTGGATGGTTTTACTGAGTTTGATCATTTATTGTATCCCATCCTCCTGGTTTTCTTCCTCCCAAGGGTACACTAAATGAACTGATGACATGATTTCTTTCTCTCCACCATTATGCAAGCAGCACACGCTAAGGATGAAATGTTGAAATGTAAAGATAATGCAGTAATTAGCAAAGACAATAGACACCTAAAAAAGAGAAGAAAATCTAAAAGGTGAAATAACGACGTTAGAAGGGAAATTAGCTTGTAGGTAAGTGAAATTCATGAGATGAGCAAATTCACTGAAGTTTTAGTGGTTCTGTGGATCAAAGCGTGCTTTTGCAAAGTGCCTTACGTGATGTCATTAGGTAAAGTAGTAAGTAGTAAAACAAGGCAAAATAAGTCTGTGCCTTAATCATTAAGCTTTAATAATTCTCCTTCTCTTTTGCCCAATGTATCTTTCACTCTGCTACACACTGGACTATCATCAAAGGATGGGTGGAGAACACTCCACCTAGAACACCCTGTAATTTAGTAGTTAGGTCATTTTCATGGGAGAGGTGGGTTTGAACCTCCTTAGGCAGATGTCTCCCACTTCCTTGTTACTGTATTAAAGGGGGACATTACCCCAGCATCTGAAGAGAACATTTTCTAAAAGGATGACCGTAGGTACCTAAACTTGAGGAGCATGTTCTTGGCTGGGGATCCAGTTCTGTTGGAGGTGAGCAAAGGTGGCCATGAAGGTCAGCAGTTTGTATCTGAGAACCAAGAGGTATACAGCCTTGCTGAAGGAAGAGACTTTATCTATATACCTCGCTTCAGTGTTTTCCATTGGCTGGGCTAGGAGCAGCACGTTGTCTTCTGTGACTGTCTTGCTAAGGAACCAAACTTTCTTCATGAAAGTGTGTGCTGAACACCGTTCTGGGAGAACAGTGCCTTCCTTTGGACAGGATGATGCATCAGCCTAAGTCCATTGTAAATCTATCCCTCAATTCTTTTCCTGTCAGATTAACACCTCTGATAGCTTTCAGGTTTAGAACAAACCAACGAAATATGATGTTGAATTCATGCCACCACCTCAAGCTCTTGATCCTTCTCTGCTTTTTAATAGGAAGGTATGAAGTGGTCAGGAATCAAAGACATTATTCTAGGTTGACTTGGCACATGTATAAAGGACAGAGTGTTTGGATAATGGAGAATGTAGCTCTTATTTTTCCTCAGCATGAAAAAGCCTAGATCAAAAATCCAATGTCATGCTGCAAAGACTATCTCAAGTTCCCTTCCCATTCAAGACAGTGGCAGTTGTTTATCTATCTTATTTCTTATTTGCTATGCAATAGTCTTCAAGGCTTCAAACTGTGAGAGCGAGCAGGGAATGGCAGTCTTTCCTTTACTGCTTTTGCTCAAGCACATGCGGGTTATTTTAGATGATGATTCCGTTGCAGGAGAAACAATGAACTGTATGAATCAAACGTTTTCACAGCAGTTGAAAACTATAGCTTGGCAACAAAGGGGAGCGGGAAAACATTAAAGACAATGTAGTAATAACAGACAGGGAAGGAAGAGAGAGATGGGTTAGAAGATAACAGGGTATTGGGTAGAGCACACAAGCTAAACAGGAAAAATTAGACGAGGAAAGGAATGTGAAAAAATGGGGAGGTAAAGATTGAGAAATCTATCTTGCCAGGTAAGCAAGCTGTGTTGTCTCACTTTGGGAAAAGGGAAGGTTAGAACTGTTGACTGACCTCTGATGAAATATATTATGTATTTTCACAACATCTTAATAATAGTACTAAAGTAATTATATTGCATAATGGTCTGAGAAATGGATACTTCTAACACTGATTTCTAGCACTCTGGCCTGCTGCTGTAACTGCCAGGATACCTTACTCCTTGTAACAGGATACACTGATACTCTGTCTTGCAGGGGTACTGCAGGTGCCATACGGCTGTCTTCCACAGGGCAGGCCATGCCCAAGCTTCAGGTTTTGTGGTGCTTTTTAGCTGAATCTCTGTTGGACTTATACGTGTCCTTTAAGTGTATGTTTCTTTTATCTGAGGTACTCTTATGGAGGTGAAAGAAAAGGTTTGGTGTCCAGCACTTAGAACACAATTGAACTTTCATGGCTTGAGGCTTTCATATAATTTGTTCAAGGAGTTTAAGGCATGTGGCCAAACACACAGCTGATCTGTGTTTTGGTTGTACAAATGTCCCTGTATTGAAACCTGAAGAGGGTTTTTTTTTCCCCTATTCTTATCCTGGAAACTACTCTGAAATCTGTGTCCAGCAGACATTTGCAATGGCCCCTCTATGTGTTCAGAGACAGACTTACAGCTGGTTGTGGGCTGGGATGACCATACTGCAAAACCCCGAAACCAACTGCATATTTCCCAAAGGCAAAGCCTGAAGACTCGCAGTTTGTGGGCCCATTTTTGTGGTGTGCTCCTGTGGTGAAGGATCAGACAGATAGCATTTGCTTCACAAGTGATACCAATGCACATGCCTAACATCACCTTTCCCACTGAGCACTACTTTCCTTTATTCCTCCTTTACATCGCATTTGCCTTTTCTGTGTTGTTTATTTGGGCACAAAGTCTCTTACACATGCAGTCACTTCATAAATCCTGCAAAGGGATAGCCTTTTTTTCCTCTTGAACCTGAAGGCATAATGTCGCATTTCACGGCCACAGCCTCACTGATCTGAAAACCTGCTGGTGACACTCACATGCAGTTTGCCCTGTAGCTGAATTAACCCAGGTCTCTAGGAGAAAACCACAGACCTTGAGCTACTCCGCATTTTCCTTATGCGATACCTAAGCCACTTTAAAACATGGCAAATTTATTATGTGTGGTGTCATCTCACAGACTCTGCCAACGAATGTAAATGGCATAAAGAGCCTGTGGAACAGATGGAATGAGACATGCACGTAAAGAATTAAAGTATTTGTGAGGGAATTTGGCAAGGATATTGGAATGCTTCAAGCACTGTGTACGGGGGTGGAGGGAGGGAGACCAGGATGAGTTGTGGGGGCCTGTATGCTGGTGATCCATTTTTTTCAGAAACAATATGTGACCTATTTCTGTAATCATGCTAAACACAGCAACAAATATTCCTTTTTTCCCAGCTTCCTTCAGGAAGCTTGACAACTTCTTTAGTTGGAGAAAATGTTTCTTTGGGGAAGAGCTGTGAGTTGTTTGATTTTTCATTGCAAATATTAGAGCAAATGAAGGATAGCAAAGAGAAAAAAGAAAGCATGGGTGGGAATGGGGTGACTCATTACAGTCAGTAACAGTGCACTTACCTGTGCTCCACGCGAGTAAGCAGTGAAGAAAGTAATATATTAATGCAGTTGTTAAATTTACTTAGATGAAATGACTTAGGGTTTTAATTTTAAAATGGCCTTATGTATTGGCTTAGTCTAATTATTTTAAAAGTGACTTTTTAGGAGATTTTATACACACACACACAGAGTGAAGTTTTTTGAGTGGCTCATCAAATTGGAAAGAAACAGGGAGAAACTTTATGTAGACGTGACAAAGAAAAGCCACTGGAAAATGGAATAAAAAGCAATAGGCAGCCTCATCATGGACTTCTGCAGACCCTTTCCTTTTGAAGTTCCTCTAAGCAGACTTAGGAACTAACATTTTTGATCAGGTCATTGCATAACCTTTTTCTTGGAAGATACATCTGGAAGTTCATGATCATAGCTTGGATTTGCTTTGAGTGTAGTCCTGCAGGAAGCTGCTTGATCTGCTGCATGCCACTGGTGACACATTCACACAGATTATGGTGACATCCCAGTCTTCAATCCAATTTTGTCATCTTCAGTCTTCCTTTCTCGGAGAGGGGTAATAGAAGCCCTAAGTCTGTGGATAAATGCTTACTGCTCAGACAAAGCATCTAAATTCATATATGTGAAAGGAAGGTTTCTTCCAGCCACAGGAAAAGCAGATCTATTGACTGAAAAGATTTTTGAAAGAAAAAAGTGACACTTGTTTGAGCAATGCAGACTAGCAGTCTTAGGAAAAGGTAACACCTGATGGTTTTCATTAAATCACTAACACGACTTCTAGTGGTGCTACTGGACTTTAAAGGAAGCCCACATCCAGCTAGTTTGCCCAAAAAGAAATCCTGAAACAACGATGTGAATAGAAGAGACAGGTCAGGTTTCCCTTGATAATCATAAAGGGCTCAAATTACTTTCCTTTCCATCCCCAAAGGGGGCATAAATACTTCATTTATGAGATTGTTTGCGCATGACTAATCTATTTCTGCTTGCTAATTGTAATGACTAATGCGTGTTACAAGACAAATATTAGCTTGTAATAATACCTGAACAAGTAGATTTATAAGCGTTAAGCAAAAATACAAATAATTAGCAGAAGCTAACTGGTATTATCTTCTAATTAACTGTAAAGACACTTTCTATTTGGAAGAAAAAGTATGAAGATTTCTCAAGAAGCTGTAGAAATAAGTAGGCCAAGCTACTGTTCTCTTGAAAAAAAGGCAGTAGTCAGGTAATATTTAATTTTCACGGGAGCAGAATTCAGTCATACTTCCCCCACTGACGTCAGTGCAAGAAAAGCACTTTCGGCCTGTTCCTACCTGCTGAGACCATATGTCCACTGGGAAGAATTTGGCAGACACCTCCAAGTAGAAGTAATTACAAGAGACAGGAACGGTCCACATAGCACAGTTCAGGAGTTATTTCTGCACTGCCCAACTAACTGACCACTGCTCACAGAAATTGATCTGAAGGAATGTTGTCGACCAGATACTAGGTGTGATACATACAATACTTTTGACTTGGGCTGTTGTGCTTTGTTTAAATAGAACATGAAAACTCTGCAGTGATGTTACACCTACTTAATTAAAAGTGGGTTCTCTTTAAGTGAGGTGGACCATCAGAATCATTACAAAATGTATCTCCAATTTTTTGGAGTTGATAGACACACATGATACCAAAGTGATTTTCCAACTGCTGAGACATAAATTTGTGTACAGATTAAAGCACCACAGCTCATATTATATTTGAAAACTGGATTTAAAGGAACTCTATTGACTTTGATAGCTCCTGAATGCATGCTTGAGTGCTCACAGGCCAGCACCTCCAGTGAATTGTACCCTTGTTGCCTGAGAGGCAGAATTTGAGTATTGATTCCTGCCCTGTGCCAGAATGTCCTTGATAGAAAGATAGCTGGTTAATCCCAGGCCGGAGCCAGAGTACACATCAGCATACAGGCAGCATACGTGATTAGAGAATTGCACCTGAAGTATTAGCTTGTGACTGAAGCAAGTGTGACACTGTAGACATAGTCTCTGAAAATTGATGAAAGTTGGCTCCTGGCTCCAAAGCTACAAATTGGATTTTGGCTCATAAATGGTATCATTACTTCAAAAATAGTGTTCTAGAGTAACTTTTTACGATAATAATGTAATCCTTCACTTAAAATCTGTGAGTATTACCTAAAATATTTGACCTATATTACAGTCATCCAGAAGCCAATTGGCTTGCCTAAAACCACAAAGTGAACTGAGGATAATGCTAGAAATGTTATCCAGCTCTCATGCTCCCAATTCCTTTCTTCAGTTTTGATATCTTTCAGATTTTTAGTATTCTGATAAGTGATTATAATATCGCACACTGGGAAATAGGATGGGGAGGCTCCCCTTTTGGCAGGTATCACAAGTATACGTGAGTGGTGTGCCTAACTCTTCAGTTGCAAATAATTACAATGCCAAACTAGACTGGGAATATGCTCAGCCTGCAACTCAGTGGTCTGCATCCTCTTGAATCTTAGTAAAGATTTAGTGTATTTACAATGGTAAACAACAACAAAATAATGATTTACGTGCATTCATACAGTCCATCTTACTGGCTTAATATTAAGAGATCAAACTAGAGATTCAGTAGAGTTGAATCTTTCTCACCTGACTTTCTCACCTAACTTTCTCATTTTACTCAAACTATACAGCTATGATTTTAGTTTAGATTTTACACAAAAATATTTCTTCCAAATACAAATTTGGAACACCAACTCTGTTTTGTCAAATATTGTATTAGCTTGGAGTTCTAGAATAGAATTTAGATACTGCAGTGTGCTGCGACGTGTAGCTTTGTCAATCATTTAAAAAAATCTCTGTTAGCAACACTCACTATGCTTCTAATTAAAAAAAAAAACCCACATTTCAGAATAAGTTTGTATCCATAAAGCCCCAACAAATGTGAAATAATCAGCAAGTACAAACACGACTTGTTTCCTAGTATGAGTAGAAGGGTTTGTTTAAATCAGCAGAGTTGATCTTTGCCCAAGTTAGGTCCATGTGCCAGAAAGCTGAAGGTCACCTCTGATTAGACTAGAACAGGATCAGCTGCAGCTTCAGAAAATGCAGTTGCTAATATGAACAACTGCCTCTTAGACAAAGTGGGCAGTGGAAGGTAAACCATGAGAAGGCAAGGACAGCTACTTGGTTTGGACCAGAAAGCACGCTCCTATTGTGACCGGGTCATTGTTACTCTTACTATCTGGCTTTGCAAATCCATTCAAATTTTTAATTCATCTTCTGCATAAAATCTCAGTCAAAGGATTTTCAGCAAAAATTATCAGCTGAGTTGATACGTAGGTGTTAGTTACGTTGGATGTCTTAAGTGAGGCCAAGAGGCTTCAGTCTCCACACAGGAAAACAGTAAATATCACTGTGTAATTCCTTTCTTCGTATGTCAAGCAAAGACAACCATTTCCGTTTCTTCCTGAAATGAATGTCATAAAAATCCAAAACTGCAATATTCACTGGGCTGCAGAAAAACAGAAGGATGAACAGATATCTCTAAGCATGCCTAGCAGTCTGAAAGATAGGTTCCCTGTAAACGAACATTTCAAGCCATGGCTAGTTTCTTGAGTAATCAAGAAAGCAGTTGATTAAATCAAAAGCAGTTGAAATATTTTATTATAGATGAATATAATTTCTTATAAGGCGAATATTTTAAATTTTTGGTAGTAGGATTGGTAGTAAAATAGGATTTGCTCTGTAATTCCTTTTTAAATTAGGGCTTGGGAAACATTAAAATCTCAGAGAAATGAGTTGTTTCATTTAATAGGGCTTGGAAACAGGAATGTCAACACAGGGCATCTATGGAAGTCTTATATCTCTAATTCTTTTATTCCTTCTCATAATTTCAGCAAAAGCTTTCAGCACAACATTTATCTGCAGTTGATGGATCACTGAATCCTTACAACTGAAGAAAATGAACATCAAAGATATCCAGTAAATTATTTTAATGGTTGGATCTTTCACAGAGCAAGCTTCACCTCTCGTATATTTTGTTTCCTATAAAAATACAGTTTATGTATGTTTTAAAGGCAGAATGTAGCTATAGCTTACTATTTGCTTTGATTTACGTTTCTTATAACTGAGCTGTAAGTGAACTTGACAGCTTTGTGGCCAAAGGGAAGTCCTGGTACTCAGGTTCCAGAACAAAAGGGCCTTAATGAGGTCAGAGTGGTAACAGAATGTAAACCAGAACATTTCTTATTCAATCTCATTATTACTGATGAGCCTCCAGTGGGTCCTCACTAGTTGTTCAGACTCCCAGTTTGGAATGGGGTGGGAGGAAGCAAAGACAGAAGTGAGAACAGGCATAAACTGTGACTAATATAGAAATTATTACAAATATTGAAATGTGTGTACCTGCTCAGAGTGAAATGCACGGACGTAGCCTTTTTTGGTCAGTACACCTGTGACTGACTAGCTTGTTTGGTTTTCAGATGAGTTATTTTCAGGGATATGAGTCTGAACCTTAATCTCTCTTTAAACGGTGAAGTCCATGACAATGGCATCTACTTCAAACTGGTTTCTGTTCATCTCATAAATGCTCACTGACTGCTTGTTTTGTTCAGGATACAGCAGGAACAGCTGCACACCCCTTTTCAGATCCAAAACTTGTTTAATGTTTTGTTCTCGTATCAGTTTGCAACATAACTCTTTAGCCTCAGAAATCTAGAAGTACAAAATGCGGGAGTGCAACAATAAGATATACTTTTAACGATAAGAAAAATAAATCTAGAGGAAAGAGGAGAGGAAAAATTGGCAATTCAAATTTAATAGTGCTTATGAGGACTTGAATGTGAATGATGGGTGTATGTACGATGAAATATTAAAAATTATCCCTTCCTTACTTACAAAGAATCTTCACACTGGTTGCTAAAGGCCTGAAGTTCTAGAGCTGTCATCTAGAAAGAGTTTATCATACCTTTTCAGATTGTGGTAACTGTTTCCATATATCCATATAGAAATGCTCTAGCCAAGGCTTTGGTAACTGAGAGTTATCAGCTCCTTTTTCTAGATCGTAATGGTAACATAACACTTTAAATTCAAATCTATTTGGGTTTTTTAAAAGTTTCTTCATAGTGCTTCACTTCACAAAAGGATTGTGGAATCCATTAGATGAATTTAAAACTACAGCTTGGAAATTGCACAGTTTGCAACAAGAGGAACAATAACTCTAGAAAAAAAAGAATGACTATTTGAAGGGGGAAGAGTTGAAAGATAACAGAAGACAAAGAGAGAGAGAGCTACATTAGTCCAGGCTCTAATGTGGTCAGTGATCACAGACCATAAGTCATAGTTTTTGTTCATCTTTTTTGTAACAGAACTTGAGCATGACTTAAAAAAAAGCAAAGATTTCTTAGGATGTACAAGAAAAACTACCTTATCTTTTCCTGCCACAGTAAAGCAAAATGATTTTTAGAATTACAAAAAAAGTTTTGGAGTGATACACTTAATTTGCCTTTTGCCCATACTTTTTTTGCACTTTGTCGAGAAAGGCCATACTGTCCCTGACAGATTTTTTTTCTGTTTTAATTTTAAGCTGCAAAGTAAACCTTGTAAGTTTGGCAGGAGGAGTCCATATATATTTCAGGGCAATATTTTGCAATTCTTGTTTTTACAGCCATAAACACCTTCTAATGCCAAAGGGGAAGAGGACTTTAGTCCAGATAAAATAAGATTCTTAAACACTGAAAACTGCACTCAGATTTATGGGCCAATTTTAATATTTGAGCTCCCATGCCAAAAGCTGCACATTCCACATGTGCAGCATGGGGTGTTGCTTGACTGGCTGCTTCCAAGGTCATAGCACATCAAGCTACATCACCCATCCAGAGTTACCCTAAAATCTATTCCACTAAATAAACTTGGAGTTTTGTTCTCAGAATGTGTTTGCCAAATGTTATTTCCATATTTACTTTGCCTTCTAGCCTTAAATCTTTTCATTTTTTTTCTTTTGTAGTATTTTTATCCTGTATCTTATTTAACACCTTTTAATAAGCTGAATTCTTACCAAGCGAGCACAACAACATCTGAAAGATGAAATCTATCTCTTTGATGGTATGAAACCATGACCCAACAGGCCCATCCTCTGCCTGGAGGGCTAGTAGGAGCTTCATGTTAGATTATTAAATCCTTTAGAAACTCAGGTATGTTTATTCATAATGCAAGGTATCTAGCCAACATTACAATTCTTTCCTCTTTTGAGTGCAAAAATAATTTACAATTAAAAAGTATTTGCCATTTTGCTTTGCCTAAATGATGCTCCCCTTTTATTCCCGAATAGTTTCAGTTGTCATTTGCTTCTCTCTGGTTTTCCAAATAGCTCATTTGCTTTGGTTCTACAGCATATTTAAATGAGGATTTACAATCGTGTCTCACAGAAACCAACAGGGCATGCTGGTGCACAAAACTGTTCCTTACCTCCAACTAAAAATAAACACGTTCCTTTGTCTTCCTTTGGTAGTTGCCTTTGCAAGATCTTGCTGGCCAGTTCACTCTATACTGAAACTTATACCTCTTACACCTTAAGTTCTCAAAGGCCTCTGTGACACATAGAGCATTCTCATTCTTTTTTTAGAAAAGCAAGTGAAAACTTGCTACCACAGCGACAGCGTTTTGACTGTCAAATGGGACATCACGTATGGGACTGCCTAAAGCTTTATTTTTTAATCTTATCTATTACTATCTTCAACAACTTTTATTTTTAGCATTACATTTTCTTGAAAGTAACGGTTTGCATTTTGCTATTTGCTTCATCCCTACCAGTTATACCTGAAATGTCATCTAAATATCACCATGATGTAGGAAAGAAATCAATCTACTTCTCTGCTCCTGAACTGTTTTTATCCTTCCATCCAAAGCCACATTGCTAGAGACCTTCCTTGTCTTTTCTCGAATTGATTCCTGGCAATTTAAACTTCACACGGCCAAATTTAGCCATCCTTTTTTCCTGACTCCCTCACACTTCCATCACTAGTAAAGGCACCATGCTACTAGTATTACTCTTTCTAACGAGTCAGGCACCTTTGACGCCTTCCTTTCTTTCCCTGTTCGTTCCTCTGTTCATACCACTCTTCACTGCTCTCACTCATCTCCTGCTGCTACTTCATCCGTAACAGTAAGAGATGACCTTTTCTCCGTCTAGGCAGTAAAAGACCTTGTCTAGGCTCCTTTTGCCTGCCACTGCTTCCTTTCCTGCCTCTCTTCTTTTACAATCCAGAGAACAAGGAGCTACTAAGATAATTTGTCTGGTTTTTGATAAAAATATAGGAGCACTTTCTTTTAACTCCATGTACAGCTTTACGTCTGCTTCACCAGAGTAAACTTAAATGTCTTATTCTTGTCATTATGACTCACCTATTAACTTGAGCTTTTTCTCTTTTCACTTTCCTAATGATATGACCTTCAGTTAATCTAAGTCCTCTATAACAGTTTGCAGATTTCTTTCAACATTATCTTGTAGGTGGAAAAACTTCCCCAAATTGGCTTTCCAGGTCATTAATCTTTCCTCAAACTGCTCCTTAATAGGTACCGCTAGTATAGTATTCATATGAGCAAATAAAATAATTTTCAGGGAATTTTCATGTATATAGCTCTCAAGAGATATGTTGAAACATTGACCTCTGCCATGTGTGTGCTTTTCTGAAGCCCCACACAATCCTGATCCTGAAACAGTTGTGCCTTGTGAGAAGCTTGTTCATGTAAGTAGTCCCAGTGACATCAACAGATTTAGTCAACTGAAGCTATTTATTTGTGAAAGGCATTTGCAAAATCCCTGCAGTATCCCTACTGTGGGGTCTAGCATCACATCTGGCAGTAGCCTACATTTGATCTTTTCTTCATCCTGGAAAAGGAAAAGAAACAGAAGCTCCGTGAAGTCCCAGCAGACTGTCCCTGCTGCTGTTGATTGTCAAAGGACAATGCTTAGATACTGATGAATGGTAGCACTATAAAAATCTCAGCATCAGTTGGGAAGGTTTGGAGTCATGTGGGCTGTGTTTGACTTGCTTTTGTGCACTATGAAATAGTCCATGTTATTAATTTTGATTAAAAATATACTTAGTTTCTATAGCTATTTCTATAGTTAGGGATGGTTGTAAACAGACTACGCGGATCTATCTTGCAGTATTTATTGATAATGGTGGTGAGCAAGGATGACTAATTCCAAGACCACAGTCTAATCACTAGCAGGACTTAAACTATGGGCCTCATGAACAACTTCTCTACAAACAAATCTTTTACTTATGTATTTATTTTCCTCTTAGATAGAAGTACCCATCCCTTTAGAAAATCAATATCTTGTTTTGAAATTCAGGTAATTTTTTATCTTTACTAGGAATAAATAAACTTACTAATGTAGCCATTCCTGTATCTTAATAAAACTAAAATTAAAATGTTAGTTTACAGGCAATCTGTAGATTATCAGTATTAAAAAAAAAAAAAACCAACACAACTATTCAGTATGGATTTAATGTGTGAAAATTTTTTGTTATTTTTTTATGTTAAAATTAGATGCTGTTAATTTCTTTATGCCAGTGAAGTAGTTTGGTTGTTTTGGTTTTTTTTTTTCCTCTTAAGTCTTCAATTTGTGGAAGTAAAGGTTTTTGGTTTAAAACCAAAATCATTACAAGTTCTTATTTATAAACACTTGAACAAAAAAAAGTAATTACTGGATGAATTAAAAAACACTTAAGAAATTAATGCAACCTCATAAAAAGTAGACAATGAGACCACTGGAAACAAACCTGAAATTAAGCTGTTCATCTGCACTGTATTACAAGAACATGCAATAGCAAACTGCATAAATCATGGACAAAGAACTTCTAAAACTCTTTGAGTTTCAGTAATGGTCAATGAAGTTACTAACTTGAGTAGAATTTATTTAAGAGCAACTCAAGAGCAGGGGGGAAACAAAATTATTTTCTTTGTTGCTTTTTGATATGTAGAATAGTTAAAGACCATTTGCTTGTATTACATTCATAATTTGGGTCTCATCATTCTCCCCCACCCAGTCCTTTCCATTGCTGGGTATTGTAAGCAACTGGAGAGGAAAATTTAGAAATATAAAAATGACACTTGATTAAATTAGACACAAGACAATCATTACTTATACTGCAAAAGCTAGAATTTGTGCTAGTGAATGACCATAATGTCTAACTCAAATAGGTGGAAAAATACATTTTGCCTAGAAATGAGTTGTCTTTGACATGAAATGTCAAACACTGCTTCTTTTTGACACTGACAAAGCTTGGCTGAACTCCAGTTCTGCTAGTGCTAGTAGTAAGGGCCAAACTCTCCATACCCAGAGTTGGGAGAGCCCTGTCTGAGTCTAGTGCTCAAGCCAGTTGTATTCCTCAAGTAAATATTCTTTTCATAAATCAGAGGTACTTGAAAGTACAGCAAAGTGGTTGTACTTTAAGACAAAATAAAACCAAGCAACTGCTTGACATTCTAGCTTTGCTTTAGCCTCCTGACATCTTTGTTTCTTCCTCCATGTTTAGTTTGAAGCATAAGCAACACCTGCTGGTGAAAACAAAGTCTATGAAACTGTTGAGCCATCCTCCTGGAAGAACAGGTTTGATCATTACTGGGAGCTCTGGGTAAATTGTTCTAGAATAAGAGAAGCTTGCCTATCACTATTTGGACTAATTTTGTAAGGGCAGGTAACTGGCTCCTTCCCAGAGTGCTTATCAGCTCTGTAGGGTGAAGGCTAAGTGTGACACAGCTGATCTCCAGGAGTCTGGAAATTCCTTTCTGCTTCTGAGTTTTGGAATTGCAGCTTGCAAGTTAGTACATTGGCAGAATTAATTAAAAAGTTCCTGTATCTTGCTACTACAGAAAAATGGTTATTTTGTTAAAGTAGAAATCCCAGCGTTATTCGGGGTTATGCCCTCATGTTCATTGATCAATTTTTAAAAAGAAGTAAAAGAAAACAGGGAATAAAACGTGAATACCCTGAGTTGGGAAACGCGTTCCACCACATACCATCTAGGATAATTATGCATGAGCAAGTGTCACTTGTACTTGTATATGATATCTGTAAGTGGAACAATTTCTGTTTTAAGTAACACTATTGTCAGAAGGCAGCAAGGGAACTTTCCTAGTTTGGTACCGTAAAGTGAATAATTAGACTGTAATGATTTCTCTTGTCTGTGATAACTGAATGTAATATAAAGTCAAGTAACTGGCAGACTACTTGAAGAGATGCGATCTTTTTTTCAGTTTAACAACAAAATGAACTTTGCCATGCAGGGACGCGGTCAAAATGTTTGACCGGTAGCCTTTCACAAATGCGAGCAGCAACTCTTCAACTTCAGAACATTGACTCATTACAGGTAATTTAATTATACTAGAAGTTTTTTAATTTAAAGAGTAGTTAACGTTCATAGGAATCCTGAAAAATGGCCAAAGCAGCACAGTGTGAGTATATTAACATTTCTCCCCATGAAAATGGATCTGAATCATGTGTTAGACCCCACACTTTCATGAGAAAATCAAGCATAATAAGTCATCTCTACTTGGAAGATCCAGAAGAGGAATGCTGACAACTGGAAATACCATTTGGAGGGCAAGCAGCATATGGAAGAAACATGAATTCTGCAGTGTCTAATTCTGCACAGTATTGTTAGCTTTCTCTGGGATAAGTAATAATGTGATTCTCGGTTTCAAAATATTTCTATAATAAGAAAATCATTTTTTCATGATAAGGGATGTTCTTTTATTCCAGAAATAGCGTGGATACTTCATCAAAGGGTTTGTTGGACCCTAGGCGTCATTTAGTGATAGGATGGATAACTGATGCTGCAGTGTATTTGCAAAGAACTGTACTATTTCGATGCAGAAGGGTGTGTTTTTTGGTTGGTTAATACATATTGCTTGACATATTTACAAGTGTCAGATTGTGTTCTCTGTTTATAAGACTTGTTGCCAAAAGGAAGGGGAGTAATATGGTCCAAAGTACTCCCCTGGGTCTGGAGTGCCAGGCTGTAGCAAGCAGTTTCTAGACAATGGCAGTTTGGCTACTTTGTCAGCTTTGCTCCTTACCAGTTCGGGGCTTTTACAGCATCTTTGTGCCGCTCTGTTTCTCGTAGGTGAACTGAAGGCGGATAAAAGTCTCTCCCTAGGATGAGTTTAGGCTTTGTTTGGCTTATAGGTGTAAAAAAATAAATAAATTGCAATTGTAGCTGAATGTGAATATTTAATTTGTGTTTGAAAACACTCTTCCTCTCACTAATATGGGCCCAGTCTTTGCAAGACAGAATTCCTGTTCGGTGTGACAGTGAAGGGCATGACGGATCGGATTTGTCAGGCGAAGAACGCACGTGGTAGGAACACTGGTCTTGGTGGAAATTTTCTTTTGGCCTAAATTCTATCTATCGCTCTGTGTACGTAATTTAGCTAAATGGCTGTGATGCTTGTTTGTGTTAGAGATTTGTTACTGTGAGGTAAGTCCAAACAAACTCCATTCAGTCATTAGAATAGATGCTAATCTCAATTTATTACGAAGAAAAGTAAATTGCAAAAAAGATGCCTAAATAAGATTAAAATCATGATAAGGAAAGCTGCCATTGAGCACAGAGAACTTTTTCCACTGAATCAGATCATTGAAAACGTCTGCGTTTCTGTGTTAAAGCTTAAGCTGGATCGCTAAATAATCGTCATCTTTTACGCAGCAATATTTGCTTTATATCACCTGTGGAACACTCCTGTCAGTGAGAAACTCAGGCAGGTGAGTTTTAATCTGGCTAAGCAGATCAGGTTCCTGCTGGTTAGAATCAAAGGGTCATTCCGAGCAGTGAAAAAATTGTTATGAATCATTTATTTTAAACAAAGTATTTAATATTTATTGTTTATTTTGCGTCTACCCTTTCTTCTTCTCCAGACCATGACTATTACAGGAATGAATTTCATTTGTTTATTTAACTCAGGTATTTTCGAGTTCCTTTTGTAAAAAAATAACTATACACAACGTCTTAAAAGCTGTTTCTAATGGAACGAATGTGGGACTGTTCGGGATTTTAGCGAAGTCGTGTTTCATGTGCTCTGCAGAACTTGGGCTTGAACTTGACTTTTAAAGGGGAGCTCTTGGGGGGGTGCCCTGATTTAAAAATTGGAATTAATACGTTTTGAAGCCAGTTTTAAACTAGTGTGAAAATTCGCAGGTGCTGTGGAAAAACCCGTCGGGTGTTTCGCGGTGGCGAACGGCAGAGCAGAGGTGAAGTGCAGCGGCTCAACAGATGGGAGCGGGGTCGGGCACGGCCGACGGCTCCGCCGCTGCCGCCGCCGCCGCGCCGCCCCGCACAACTTCTCTTAAATAACGTTTTCTGGCGGCGAGCGCCCCTGGGCGCGGGGCGCCCGAGCCGAGGCGGGGAGGGCAGGAGAGCGCCCAGGGCAGGCGCGGCAGAGCCCCCCGGGCCGCCGCTCCGGCAGCGCCAGCAACGAGAAAGTTTGTCCCGTCCCAAGAGGCGGAGGGCGGGACCCGCTCCCCGGCAGCGCCATCTCCGGCGGCACCCGGGAGCGGCGCGGCCCCGGCGGCAGCCCGCCGTGCGCCGCCCGGCCCCGGCCCCGGCCCCGCCGCCCGCCGCGGCCTCCCCCGGCGCCGCCGCAGCGCCCGCCCGCGCCCCGCTCCCGCGCGCCCCCAGCGGCCCGGCGGGCGCCGCCGCGGCGGAGGGAGGGGCCGGGGGGAGCCCCAGCGCCGGGCCCCCGCCCTCCAGCGGGCGTCACGTGGGGCGGCGGCGGCCAATGGCGAGGCGAGCTGCGCCTGGCGGCCGCCATTGCTGTCAGAGTGGAGAGAGGCAGAGGCGAGTGTGTGAGGAGGAGCGGGTGAGCGGGGCCGCTGGGCGGGCAGCGCCAGGCGGAGGGGGGCGAGGACGGGCAGGGACAGTGTTCCCTCTCTGGGCCGGGGCTGCCGCCCGCCGCCCGCAGCACCGGGAGCCCCGCACGGAGCGTAAACAAGGCGGCGGCGGCAGCGGCAGCAACAGCAGGAGGAGGAAAACACCATCCACCCACAGCCAGCGGCGGCAGCAGCGAGGGGCGGCCGGGCGGGGAGGGGAGGGGACACGGCCTCCGCCGGCACGCGAGACAGCGCCCCCCGCCCGCCGCCGCCGCCACTGCCCGGGGCCGGGACCCTCCCCCGCCCCGCCCGGCCCGTGTCCCGCAGGGGCCGCCGCCGGGCCGCGGGAGGAGACCCTCCCCTCTCCTTCCCCTCCGCCCTTCGCCGCAACGTGTGCCCTGGCCGGGGGGGGGCCAAACCTGGACGCGGAAGGAGGGCCCCGGGCCCCCCCCCTTCTTCTCTTCGCCCCGGCGGTGCTGAGGCGGCCTGGAGGACCGGAGGAGGCTTCCCCCCCGCTGCGTGCTGAGGGGCTTGGACCGAGACGCGCCCCGCCGGAGAGGGCTCCCGCCGGACCGGGCCGCGCGGCTTGAGGATTACCCGGCCGGGGACGGGTAGAGAGGATCGCGCCAGCCCCGTCCTCGGCGCCCGCCCGGCGGCCGGGCCGCCCCCCGCCCCCGCCGCGCCCCCTGCCGGCCGCGCTCCCCCGCTCCGCGCGGGCCGCCCGCGGCGAGGGGCCGGACCGCGGCTGCCGCCCCGGCCAGCGGAGGCGCGGGCCGCGGCGAGGAGTGCCTGCTGCTTCTCCCCCCCCGCCGGGCCCGTCTCCTCAGACATGCCCCGCTCTGGCGGCCGGGCTCGCCGAGGATCATGACTGCGGCGGCGAACTGGGTGGCGAACGGGGCCAGCCTGGAGGACTGTCACTCGAACCTCTTCTCGCTGGTGAGTGCCCGGGGGTGGGGAAACGGCGGCCGCGGCTTAACCGGGCGCTCCGCTGCGCGGCAAGTTTGCCGGTTGGGTGCAGCTGCCAGGGGCTTTATAGTCGGGGCCCGTGGGGCTGCTCCTCCGCTGGCCCCTCCCCCGGCCCGGCTCCCCGTGTTTATTTTGCTCTTTAACGTGGTTTGCTGCGAGTGTGTGTATTGCTCTCACAGCTGCGCTCCTCTGAATAGGAGAGCGTAGAGGCAACGGATTGTGTGTCCTCTGCCTGCGCTGCCTGTATGTACGACCATCTTCTCTGGTAAACTGTCTTTTCTCCCCGCCTCCCTTGGCTTTCCGTGCCCTCTGTGCTTTGTGCCTACCAAACTGTGGGGTTTTTCTCTCCTTTCACAATGACAAACGCCATTTCAGCAGTAGCAAACAGTCATGTAGTGTGATTGTCTGTCGGACTTATGCTCTGGGCTCTTGTGACTGCACGTCAGCTGTTGTTACAGCATCGTCTCCTCTTTGCATAGATCGTGCTTAGGGGCAAGAGGTAAAAAAAACCCCAAAACCAAACCTTTTAATTTTTTCTTCTCTGAAGAAGGACAGTGGCTGAAAATGTAGTATGCTGGATAGCTTGTTTGCATAGATGCTGTCTACCCATCTTACTGGTAATTGACAACTTCCTACTCATATTGCGTGGCTTAATGTTGCAGAAATTATGGTATCAGTTTTGACGAGCTACAGATTTGTAATTTATATTTAAAACAAGAAAACAATTTGTTTCTGTGTAAGGGCAAAGTCATTTGGAAATACCTTGTTTCACCTGACACATATCAGAACATTATCCCTTCTGGCTGGGCAACAGCTGAGTGAGCGAGAGGACTATTTGATCATCAAGAGCCTTCTAGTGCTAGCAGGGATAATGTCAGAGGGAAGGAGGGACTTTTTTAGTGCGTAGTATGGTGTAGTTAAAAAAAAAAAAACAAAAAACAAACTTGTAATGCAAGTTTGGGGATAGCACGTATGAAAGATTTATGGTAGATACCCCCTCCCTGCGTCAGAGCTCTGCCAGAATTGGAGGTGGGTGTATATGTTGTTGTTTTTCTAATAGAAAGGAAGAGATTGTTTTTAGCTCCCTTATAGGAATTAAGGAAAAAAAGAAAATTAGTTAAAAATGCAAATGATCAAGCTCTTTGTTTTATGGTTTTTACCTTTTATTGCTGTGTGTTTGTTAGTTTGCCTCTGTTTTTTTATAATGTATGTATGTTTGGTTTTTATTTTGCTCATACCTTTTAAGAATCTGGGACAAGAGCCGTAGTCACTTATGCTACTAGGAGACTGGCCCAGAGATTCTTCCGTGAGGATAAGTGCTTTGCCTTTTTATTGAACTTTTACATTGTATAAGTTTGTATCTATGCTTCTGTTTGGTAGCATTTTCTAATATTTATAAATATGTAGCAGTGCTATATGTATTGAGATGCAGGAATTGTTATGGTAATTTTGACTACACTGCTCTTACCCAGTAAGAAAAATAAAGCAGTAAGCATGACGGAGATAGTTGTATCTGATTGTAAGAGTAAGGTAGTGAATGGTTTGTCCTTTACAGAGAGAGAGTTGTGAAGTCCCCATTTATTAATGGAGAATTGAGTAGCATGTTTTTGAGAAGCGTAACTTTTCATGTAGTTGCAATCTGCAAATCTGTCACTGGTAAAAATAATTGTTGGTGTGTAATTAGCATAAATTATGAAGTGAAGTTATTTCATAGTTACTGTGGTTTGGTCTTCCCCCCACCCCACCCCCCCCCGACTAGAGAAATGTTAAATTTTAAATGGGTGTGTAATATCATTGAAATAAGTTTAGCAAAATTCTTTTGTAAGTGGATTTAATAATAATAATAGTGAGTTTAATGTGCAATTCTTTAATCTCCATACCTGTAATGCGGTGCTATGTATGAAACTAATGTTTTTATTGTTTTCTGGCTCTACTTGCAAAAAAAAAAAAGCAATACAGTAGTATTATTTTTTTTTAATATAGCATATATGCAAACTGTTAGGGTGATTTGTTTTATATTATGTTAGTATTTGTTAGGATTTATGCATCAGTGAAAGATACTGAGAAAGGAAATGCTAACTGGAAATATGTGGCCAACACCATTGACCCTTTAACCTCAAATTGTCATATTCATTTCAAAATTTATGAAGTGTTAAAGCTACAGTAGTGTGGATTACTAATTAGAGGAACTTTTGCTAATCATTCACTTTTTCAGTGTAACAGAACAAAAACATGCACAAACTAAATCAACTGTTGATGGGAATTAATTCATTTTTTAGGAGTGAGGTGGATTACAAATCTTTTTTTAAGCTGATTTTGCTATTGGAAGTTGACAATGCAGTTTTTTAATTTAGGCTTTGTTTTGGGTGTGAATCAAAGAAATGCTCTTGACTGGAGAATTACAGTTCTGAAATAGTTATAATCTACTTTGATTCTGTTTGTTTATGTTTAAATAATATTCCCACAAACATTTGTTTTGTTCAAGAGGGAACGCTATCTCCCCACCCCAGTTCTCTGTGGTGGGGGCTCTCTCAAGACAGAGCTCTGTGGTGAGTCTGTCTGGTTGCTGTAGTGAATTCGGGTTGGCTTTACAATTCATGATTTCTAGCTTATTTTTCCGTTGACTGTAGACAGTCTTTAGAGGGAGGTTAGGTACCACTGTTTCTTCTGAATCTTTTTGCAGAAAATATTTTCTAAAAGCTTTTCAGTAACTGATTCTCTTTTATCAGGGATGTCTAGAAAGTATAGAGGTCCTTAGTGTTCTTAGCTCAAAATATTTCACGTGAGGGGAAGGCACAGTCTTAACTTAAGGTTTTAAAGTTAGCTTTGAATATCCAGATGCTGAGTGTGATCTCAGGCTTGCATAGTTGGGTTTCATGAAGTGTCCCTCTGGACTTAGTGACGCAAAAGGCTGTTGTCTGTATTTTGTATTGCTCTATACTGAAGCAGGAATCCAGTGCTGTTCTAGAAAATGGGTTAATATTTGTATGCTCTTGTCAGGCAAAAAACCCAACAACCTACACAAAGAAATCTAGAATTTTGCTCTAAATGTAAAGCGTTTCTTAGTAAGATGATATAAGGGCCAGTTTACGTATTGGTTGTCAGAATACACCTCAGATATAAACTTGTTTATACTGGTATACACAGCAGATTAATAGATTTGCTCATTATAAATACACTTTCTGTCTGAAACGGCTATGTTTCTAGCACAGCAGTAGAAGAAATTATATTTATCCTAACTCTGTTTTTGCAGTAGTCAAAATGTCTGCTGCTGCTGCTTCGGAAAAAGAATGTCTGTTTATCAAAGCAGTATTTAATAAGCAATTGTTAAGGGCCACTTTATTTAAATACTAATTAAGAGTTGTCTAATAACTATTTATAGACAAAATGTTCTGAGGTAGTACGCTTTGTATTAAAACTTCAGACCCAGCTGGCAAACAGTCTTCCTATGAATAATCCTTAATCATAAAAGTAGTCTTACTGAAATTAATTTGACTTTTCCTGTGAGTAAGGGTTAATCATGTGATGGTGAGGGCTTGCATGAAATATGAAGATGTTTCCTCAACTGTCTAGCTTAGCTGCCATGGTGGATCCAAAGGCACAAGTCAGTGTGAAAACTGGGGTGAAGTTGCGTAACGTTTCATGTGCTGGAGCTGGAAAAAAGAATACAGCAAAGGGTGTCAGGAATGACCTAAAATTTGGAGTAGTTTTAATGTGGTGAAAGATTAGAGACTGTAGGAGTCTTCAGTCTGGAAAAGACATGATTGTGTTCGTGGAAAGTGAGACCTTTTTATAGAGGACTTTATAGAAACTGTTATAGAATATGTCGTGAGTACTTGTTTAAATGTGTTCTTACAGAAACGTGCTGCTAGAAAGGTCCAGTTAGTAGGAATTGTGTCTTTGTTCCAGTTAATGTTCAAAGGGAAATTTACAAACTGTAAAGGTCATTGCTGCTGTTGCCTTTTTTCAGTTTGCAAACAGGAACAGAAGTTGTTGCCTTCAATCAGTGAGTTTTGTTGCCGTTTTCAGAATGAAACTGAAAGGAGTCAAGGAAATCTGAGATGGCATTTGAATTATTTTCTTAAAGGTTTTTCATGGCATCAGAAAGTGAAGAATGCAGAGGTTGCCAGTGAGGTACTCTTTGGTGTTGCATAATTGTCAGTAAAGGACTTCATAGTAAATGGTTGATTGCCCAACCAAATCCTTAAGTAGTAGTAAATTAACCAGTAGTCATTCTTGCTTATTGTATTATCATAAATGCAGTGCTCCAAGCAGTAGGCTGTTATTTTGGCATGCAGGATGTTACATCACTACGTAGTAGATATCTTGCTTGTTTGAAATTTTATGTAGGTGTGAATTTGCATGTATATATATTTAAGAGATGGAATTAACCTCTCAAGTTTTCCAAAGGTATTTGATTCTTTAGTTATCTTTATCCTCAATTTTATTAGGTAGCGAGATAGAAGTAGAAAAATGACGTTAGAAAGCTTGCTCAATTCCTGCTAATAAAAGATTATTTCAGGTTTTAAATCACTTCAGTGGTAGGTTTTTATTATGTCCTGTCAGAGTATTTGACAGTTTAATGGTATCTATTAGGGTGTGAGTTTGAAGAAAATAGACCCAGATTAGCAGAGAGATTGGGACGGAGCGACGTTTGGTTAGCTTGTCCAGCTTTGGGAGTGGAATTAATGAATCTGTGTTGGGTAACTAACCTTTTCTGAATAACGCACAAAGAAAATCAGGTTCACAGAAGTGACATTTGCAGTTCAGGACAAAGCATGCTGAAGAATCTCAAGTTAGCCATTAAGAAATATTTGAGTGAGGTTTTCTTGAAATCCTGATTATCTTCTGAATGTACACATATACTGGGGCTGTGAATCCTTCTCCAATGACTATATTCTGATTTTGGTGACAGCATGAGTCCTTTTGTGAGACGGCTATTGTGAACATCAATGTGATTAAGAAAATACTCAAATATTAAGCTGGTGTATTAAAAAAAATAATCCTAGGTAACTACATCTTAAGAATCATAATTTTCGCTTGCTGTAATACTATCTGAAAATACATATTTCTGGATTTTTTGACATAATTAGTGCAGTATTGACATCATAACCCCAGTTCTTGAAACCCCTCCAGATTCATTTGGTCTTGAATTTTTTTTCCCCGTCTGCTTCTGAGAGCACTTCCTCTTGTGAAAGTGAGTAAAGAAGGAACTCTTTAATCCTGTATGTAGACCTTTCTTCTTTTATCTTCCTTCTTCACAATGCAATTCTTTTGAAAAAATCTGAAGAAACTGGAATTTTTGAGCTTCAGTGCAAGAAAAATTGTGGTGCATATGAGATATATCTGCTGAATATGTTAACTTGATTAACTTTGGTCATTAGATGAAGAAGAAATTTTTATGGATTTTGTTTTCATTTTTTTATCTAAAAAAATCTGTTCTCATCTATCTGGATGAGAATGCTTAACCTGTTGTCTCCACTTTTTCTTGATCATTCTAGGGAATTACACCCACTCCCCCGTGCCTCCCAGTCTTCACTTTTACATCCTTAGTCGCAGCAGCATCCTTTTATCAGGGTTTGACTAAAACATCCCTGCTCATGCCAAGAATGCTGCTACAAATTGTCTCTCGCATCCTCTGACTGGGACCATGTTGCACCTTTCTGTGTTCTTTCATTGTCTTCCCTTGTTGTTACATCGCCTCAAAGTTATTGTGCTTTCACTTCCAAAGCCTTGGGTCCTACTCCTTCTTTGCCTTTTATTTTTCATTTAGTACTGTCTGTCTCCTGACTCCAGTATACACCAGGATCATCAAATTATAAATTAGTATCTTTGGGTTTTTTTCCCAGTTGTTCCTTTGTATTTGTGGAAGGTTACCGGTTGATGTCCACAGACTTACTACATTGCTGTCCTACAAACCCTTTTCCTAAACTTGTTTGTCGGATCCTACAGACAACCTAGTAACACTGAATAGGTGGTTGATCTTTTCAGACTGTTGCCTTTAAGGCTGACAAGTATAGTTTTACATTCTTTCAAGTCTGTGTGTGCTCATTTACTGTTCTGTGGGTGAGTAGTGCACTTTTTTGTGTAGAGTCTAGCACAGTGGGATTTGCAACTTGTTGGTGCCATAGTAACAAAAATAATATGAAAAATACTGCTCTGACAAGAAGCGTGCTCATTTTAGTATTAAGTTGCCAATTTTAAAAGTGCACAAGTGTTTTCAGCAGAAGATCCCAAATCAAATCCAGAAGATTTGTTTATATGGAGTATGTATTTGCATGGGGGCATCCTTCTTCCTCAGACCAAACTTCTATACCGCTTTCATGTTAAACTCTAAGTATTACTTTAAAAATAGGTCCTCTTTCCCTGAGTTCCCCAACATCAACTGGTAGTTTCAAAGAGAAACCAGCTAATAAAAATATTCTGCTCTAACAGACCTCAAAATATTACTAAAACATTGTGTTAGATTCCCTCTGCACACAGTTGTGAAGTATATACCGCGGGGATAACAGGCCTGTGATACTAAGAATGACAGCTTGCATTGTTTCCTGCTGTGGCTTCAGCTAGTTATGCAGTCTTGCATTAGTATGATTGCTATACTGTAAAATGATAATGATGTCTGAACATGAACCACTTTGATACCATATAGTAAGTTTAACTTTTCAGATTGGGAGGGTTCTTAGCATTTTACTTAGTAAGATGATGCCTATTTTTTAGTATCTCACAAATGTAAAAGGTTTAAGCAGTCTTTCCTTTGTGCTGGGATTTTTGATTAATTTTGATAAATCGTGGCTCTCGCTTCCTACCTCAGTGTGTTAAAAAAATGTTATTTCTCATTGAGTCATGTGTGGCTTAATTCACTTTCCTGAGCAGGATTGCAATAGTGCGTATGGAAATGTGACTTGAGCTTTTAGTGGCATTCTCTCTTCTGTTTCTTTGAGAGAGGAAATTTTATTGTGTGTTGCTGTTGTATAATATGCCCCTAGGCAATATTTACGTTTATGTGACTAACACAGATGAGCTCAAACATACACAAAGACCTTGTCCCTATACTGAGGAATGTATTTAATCAGCTTATGAAAATGGAGAAAAATGGGCAGTCTTCTAAAATTAATTTTTAGTATGACACATGTATTTCTGTATCACTTCTCATTAGGCACTTACCTCTGCTTTCTTTAGTCAGCCAGTATTGCAGTGTAGTGTACTGTTCTTGTTTATGAAAAGAAAATAATGTTAATTACAGAGGAAAAGGTGTGGGTTTTTTTGCCCCCTCTTTCATTTTTTCTCCCTCCCCCTTCACTCTTCTTCCATGCCTTGGTGACCCCGAAAGGATTCATAAGCTCACATTTAAACCTGGATCATGGAACTGACCTAGTGAAAAACTGTTCCCCCTTCTCACTCCCTAGCCAGCTCTGTGTACCCCTTACTCCTCTCTTTCCCCACCAAGTTTTGGCAGCCGCATGGATTGAAGTGAGATCAAAGTGGCTGTGTAACCGCAATCCGTGTCTTAGAGAAGGAAATTTGAAGCCTGTTCAGTAAAACTTTATTTAATTCATCTTCTAGCTTTAAAAGAGCTATGCTGTGGTCAGTGCCTTGTTGTTGCCCATTCTTATAGCTCCATATTTGCCCATAAAATACAATATTTTGTGAGAACAGAGGAATGAAAACAAAACTTAGAGGAAAACTTCTGTACCTACTGACCAGGTATTGGCAACCTTCCGTTTTTTGTAACGATGCATTCATAGCTGACAGCTATGAGACATAAGTTTAAAAATGTGTTGGTTTGTTACAGTATAAAACCACGACTTTTTTCTTATGAATCTCTGGCTTGCTGGGAAGTTTTTGAATCTAGTCTAGTATATCTGTAATCTCTTAGTGTCAGGTTTTTATGAGTCTCACTTCGCGTATGTCCACAATGTTACTGAATTTGTAGGTGGTTCTGGGTGAGTTATAAAATTTATTCCAGGAACAAATTGTAGTGACCATGTCAAGTATTTTTATAAAAAAATTATTTCTGACAGAATAGGTTAATTGGTTAAATTACGTTATTCTGAATTTGCTGGTTTCATTTTCAGCCTAGTATTTCTGGTTATTTAATTTTGCATGTGTATTTTAATAAAATTTTGAGTTGAGTTCTCTGTGAATTTCCTTCTGGCAGGAGTTGCTGGATTCTTGTCTTTGCAGGAATGACAGTAAGAAAGCTGGCAAAATGAATCTACATGACCAGTCATGCAGGGGATTTATTTACTTCTTTCTATATTAAGGAAGATTCATACGAAAGAATTCTTGAGGTGGTGGTTTTTTTAAAGGTCTAAGGGATTTTGGCAGGCTACCTAACAATTTGAGCTTTATTTGATGTCACTGGTCAAGACAATGTTGATGTTAAAGAACCAGGGCTGTCTGATTGTATTTCTGCACTGTTACTGCCTTCCTAGCCTGGAGCCGGGAGTCTGGGCCAGGGCCCATTTGGGCAGGCAGCGTAGTTTGCTTTGCAGGTCAGTGATGGACACATGCTTAAAACGACTATGTGAGCTATTGTGGGTATTCACTAAGCAATGCTGCTTAGATGTGGTCTACAAAAATGTTCTAGTTCTGAGCTCTTAAATACAGTTTTTTGTATAAGGGAAGAAAAGGAACTGCATTCTTTAACTCAATATGCCAAAGTTTACTCTGCTTGGGTTGTTACTTCCTGCAGCTCGCCCCCCCCCCCCCCCTTTTTTTTTCCTGCCCATATGTCAGATTACTTGGTTTGGGAAACATCTGATAGCCCATTGTATGACTCCGATGTTTGACATTTCCTTCCTCCTTCAGTTTTAAAAAAAAAAAAAAAGTTAAAGTTGGGGGAAGAGAGAAGATTCCTTCATTTACTTGAAGATTTGCTTTTGTCACCTTTTTTCATGTGTTGGACTACTTTTCTGTAAGAGGGGATTTTTTCAATTTGGAAAATGGGCAGTTACTTAGTTCTGATTCTGTCTTTTTGAAGGGGACTTGAAAAACTAATCATTCACCCTGTCTTAGAATGAGGGAGGGATTCTTTGGCTAGCAAGTTGCACATTTGTTTGCTTTCTTTTGTGTGCCATCTGAAGCATGCAGTGGTAGTTTTCATTTTAACATCTGTTCTCAACCATCTACTCAGAAGTTAAAATATAATTGATTCCCTTTTGTAAAGAAACTGGCTGAAGTGTTATGGAACTCAGAGATGCCTTTTGGCATGCTCCATAAAATAGTGTCCGTAACCTGACCTGCAGGGTAGTTCACTACCTAAACCTAGGGTTTGTTAAAATGAAAAGAATGTATTCAGTTCCTTCTGTCTTTTATCTTGGAGATGGCATTTGGCTTCCAGTCATTGTATGCTTCCATTGCATACAGGCTACACTGGTATACATTCAGTTCTGACGTGGGTAAACTTCATTCCACTTCTTCCCCCTTTCCCCATAAAAACACCCAAACCAAATCAAAACCCACCATGTCTTATTTTTAAATGCTTTTGTCTGTCTTGGCTTTATCGGGTAGGTATGTTCTCCAGGTACATGGATAGGTCTTGCGTAGTAGCATCTTCTGAAACCTAGATTACTACCTATTCAGTACCTGTTTTGTTGTTCAGATTGGCTTTTCCATTTCCCATTCTCATGCTTGGTGGTGAGGCTCTAGCACAACTTCCCGTTTCATGTGTCTGTATTGGTGCAAAAGCCAGTAAGTACGAGTGTGTGGAAGTGCATGCCTATGTGAGTTTCAATCCCATGCTGACCTGAGAAGATGTTGCTGCCATCTTTCAGTTTACTGATATTTTTGTGTCTTGAATATTTTTGACTTGAAAGCATCTTTTCAAGTAATGGCTAAATCTCAGTCCTTTGGCTTCCAGCCGTGCTTATCATGCTATCCTTTTACATCTGTCTGATGAACTATTACAGCCTTTACAGTGGAAGAGAGCTGATGAGCCAGGCGCCAGTTTGGAACTGTGTACTGAGATTTGCTGAATCAATTAAGCGACTGGAGATTTGCTAACCAAAGCCATTCACTGAAGGTGAAAGATGTTGATGTAACTCAAAGGTCTTCTCTCAAAAATTCCTTCTTTTGTTCTTTTTTTTTTTTGGTGGTGTTTTATAATGAATTTTTTAAGAGTTCCCGGAGTCGGTCCTGAATGACTATTACTGTTTTATTGATGGATGTTTGGTACTGACTTGAGGATGGCAGGTCTGAGAGCTATTTTGAGGGTGATCATTGTCGCTGCTCCTCAAGTGTTGATAAAGATTTCAAAGATGCCAGTATGGTACCTGGCTAAACGACACGGCACGGGAACAGCTTTGTTGAGTCACAACAAAAATCCATCAAAGTGTCCTGTCTCCACAGTGGCCAGTGGTTGTTTGGCCTGCTGGATTTAACGAAGTGTTGTGTTGGTGCTTATCAGTTTAACAGCTGCTATGTTGTCAGTGACAGTAACCTGTATTGCGTGGCTTTTTGTATTTGGGAAGTCACCTAGAGGCTTGCTATAGCCACTTGTAGCAATGCTGCAGTTTTTCTGGGAGAAGAACAGGGGGCCCAAAAAATCTGTCGCAGAAGTGCACTCCCACTGTAAACATTAGCAGTTACCTGGAGAAAGATGTAAGAGTAGGTCAAGGACATAGTAATACTTCCCTTGAATCATCTCCCAGGCTCTATATGTATTTGGTTGAGAGATTTCTTGAACCAGGTAGATATTTAATAGACAATTTTTAAACTACTACCTAAGTTTTTATCCTGACACAGAAAGTTCAGCCATCTCGTTTTGGTTTGAGTCTGCATTCTGCTAATTTAATTTGATACCTGGAAGACACAACCAGCAGCTGTTCTCTAGAGACCCTCATCATTTCCCTCTTTTAGACCAAACAGTTTTAATCCTTGAATGCCTTTTGTTGTATGGAATATGTACTTTTTGACTACCCCTGTAATGTTTCTGTTTTCTCTACTTTTTGATGTGGCGAAACAGGAACCACAGTGAGCGATGAAGGTGCAGAGCTACACGTGAATCGTGATGGCCTAACAATTTCTGTGTCACCTTCTGTTTCTTTCATAAGAATTTGTAACACTCGATTATGTTTTGCCAACCTGTTTTTGCAGTGGACTCTAGGAGGCTACTGTTTCTCTTTCAGTATGTCAGCGTGTGCTCATTTTCCTTCCTTCTGCTGTGTTTTATTTTAGTCTTTTACTTCAGTATTTAACCTTGAAATTCTGTGATGGTTGGGATGCATATCAGCAATTTGGACCCTTTTATCAGATTACTCTTTCTTTTATGCTTGCCACTCAAAACTTCTTTGTTGGTAGCTTCTGCATCTGCCAGAACTGCTGAAATTTGAGCATTAATATTGGAGTCCTTTTATATTTTCCACTGGGAAAGATGGTACTTAGTTGCCACCTCAAATTCCTTTTGAGACTAGTCTGGCTTTTGTTTCTTTGAAACAATCTGTTAATCTTCCTGGCTGCCTCCTTTCCCACATAGCCAGAATCATACTGACATCTAGGAGAGAGAGGAAAAAATACCTCATTTGTGTCGGTACTGTTTACTTTTTAGACATAACAGCTCATGCTATTAGTTTGTGGCTTTTAATAATGGTATATGTGGACTCTGTTATTTTAGAAGTATCTTGAGTTTTCTGGTCCTTGATACTATGATATAGTATCTCAAATGTCCCCAGGTAGAGAAGTCCATCAGGAAGATATCTGATAATAGGATTTTGGTTACAGCTAAATCCTTCACTGAGACTTGGCAAAGATAAAAGATGACATACAAATGCCCTGACACTGTTGCTTGTCACAAACAGCTCTGAAGTAGTAGCATTTAGATAATCTGTTCCAGGGGGCATGAAGGAAGAAGGCAGCATGGTATGGAGTGAAGAGATTTATCCAGCAGAAAGCTGTTTCAGGTGCATGTGCTGCATGCAGTGGTGTGCTCAGTTTCTTGCTGGTTTTAAGAGCAAATGAACAACGACGACAACAAAAAAGTAATTTTTTTCATCCTTCATTTGTAAAAGATTGTTGGTGGCTGTCCTGTATCCTTTTTTTCCCAGCCACTTGACTCTGTGCTTATACAGGGAAAGGATTAAAGTCAAACATGTCATTCTGCTGTTGATTGGTTGCATGTTAAGAAGAATGATGCTCAACTCAGCTGATCATTCAGCTCTTTGAAGCACTAAGCATGGCACGGTTTTTCTGTTGGCCATGTGAGGCTCATTTCAGAATTAGGTTGGCTTTTTTTTTTAATGTGTTGGTTTTTTCCATTCTTGAATTCAGAGTATGAAAAAATTTAAAGAACTTTGTTTATGCAGTTATTGCAGTGCTTGTCTGCCGGTTGCTTGGCCTAACAGAAATGTCGTGTTGGAAGCTGAGCCACGGCTCATTCAGTGCACGGTAAGGCCTCTCTTCACTGCCATATGGTTTCTCCCTTTTTAAGGGGCAGAAGGGATAAGCCCTGAGGGAAGGGAACACAAACCATTCCCCGCTTTTTTTAAATGGATAGGATAAAGAGGGGAATGTTAATATGTAGTTTAGTAAATGATCTGATTTCAGGAGACTACACAGGGTTGAGATGGTTGGTTTGTTTTGGTTTTTTTAAACGAAGAGAATTATAGACCCAGGAGTAAAAGATGGGAGAATATCTGTGTACAGGTGCTTGCTGGTGCTTCAGTCTTACTGTAGAAAGTTGTGCTATCCAAATAGGAATCTTTCTCAGAGTGTAGAAATAATATATAGCTATGAAGAAAACTTTTTTTAGTTAAGCAATCTCCTCTGTTCCTTGATGTGTTTCTTGCTTCTGTTCTTTCAATTCACTTGACAGGGACTTAGGCAGATGTTACTAAATATTTTGTTTCAGTGGGCGTGGGGGACAAGAGTTCTTGTCAGCGTGTGTGTTTGCCTCCTCCATAAGCACGCGTTGTTACAGGGTATTTTCCAGTCGTCCTGTCTTTGTCCTTTTGTCCTTCCTTCGTAGTGAGGTGTATCAAGACGAGGTGAATTTTATCTCGTATTTAAATGGCTTGAGTAGAGTGTGAAATGATATTTTGTTGCTGTGTGAGGATGATGTAGTGAAATGAAACACTGTAACCAAAACAGATGGTGCTAATCTTGAATCTGTCTGCAAGATCTTATAGCATTTAATTAAAATGGTGGTGTAATTCCCATGACACCTTTAACTACAGTTTAAATCCTTGGACTATGAACTAAGGGCTTTCTTATGCAGATTTTTACTCATGTGAGTAGTCCTTAGTATGAGTCTCTAGTGGCTTCAGAATAGCTACTTATTTGAATGAAGCTCTCTAAGATGAGACTCTAATAAAACTGGCAAATATATATGGCATTTACATTTTTTATGTTCCAATTTGAAGCATAAATTGTAGATAAAGATACTTAGCAACTACAGTATCCTACATAGAAGCAAACAAAAATCTAGGTTAGAGAAATTGTTTAGATTATGCCTAACTTCAGAGGCTGGTAAATACAGCGTTTTAAGGTACCCTGGACAACTTAACATTTTCCCCTTGGTTAGAAGGGCATGTGATGAAAGCTTTTTCATTTTTATATTCCTTTTGGTTAACTGAAACTTGTTTGTAGACGTACCTGACTTCAGTGATGAGGTGTGTTTTGGTTTGGTTTTTTACATTACTTCCTTCTTTTCTTAAGAGAATTAGAGACACTTATGTTTGCACTGTGCGGACCTGAATTTGTCTGGGTAGCACCTTTTGGACAGGCAATTGGGAAGTATTTTTATACCTGGTTTTTGTTTTGTTTCAGGTAGGAGGATTGAGAAAGATAAAATGACCTGACCAATGCCATGTTGAAAGTCTTTGAGAGAGTCAGGGTTGGAGCTGAGGGCCTGTGTGATGGATATCTAGTTCTTATGCTCATAAGACCCTTCAAATCTTTTCTGTAGATATTTGCCTGCTTTTCAAGTATATCCTTCCTATTTTGGAAGTACTGGGGTGCTGATTTTCTACACTCTGGAGCCTGAATCTGCCTTAGCTTTTCTCACCTTTCTGTACTACATGAAGCAGGAAAAATAACATGTGATTATATAATTTTGGCCATTGTTTTTCATGTAGAGAAGTACAATAATACAGAAAGAACTCTGCCTTACATTTGGTGTGGCCAAATACAAGAATTTCTCAAACTTCTGATGCTCTGCCTTTTTCTGGTTCTGCTGTGTCTGTATTCTTGTATAATCTCTCCAAGGGAGCTTTGTGTATTAAAATGGGTGTAATTACTCAAGTCTTCTGGAGAAGTTAATTTAGAATTGGTCTGTCCATTTCCCATACAACATATATAGTTCAAAAAGCATTTGGTGGAGATGAGGAAAAAAAAGAGGAGGCGGAAGATGTGTTTTGTTTGTGTTCCATCTGCGAGGACTGCAGAAGAAGAAAATAGTCATAGTGGCTACACAGCACTAATTATATCTTCAGGGTTGCTGGTAGCACGCCAGAATCAAGTTGTGCAGTGTGAAATGTTACTGGGGAATTGTGATTTTTAGCAGCCTAAACTCTGCCAATCTGGAGCGCTGTGAGATCAGCAGAAGACCCTTCCTGCCTGTCTATTATTCTGATTTAAGCCTGAGGGGTGAAAAAGAATCAGAGCTTAGGTTTTATCTCTGCTAGGAATTTATGGTTCTGGATGCTGTCCTGGATTTAAAATGGCTCCAGCCCTCAGCTGTTGCAGATAGATGCGAAGGTGTCTGTATTTAGGGCAGCAGACTAATGGTTGTAAAAGAAAGTGCTAATTTGCTTTCTCTGTCTCTTCTGCTTGCTTGTGTGTATAGGGGTTATCAGAGGTTTGAATACTCTTAGTTCATTTCTTTTGAAGCCATTTCACTCTGCAGAGTGTAACGGTTAAGACAGTGACCTAGGAGGAAGGAAACCTGTGTTTGCGCTCCTTTTCAAAGAACTGTATATGACATTCTTTCTATGGCCATGTTTCTGAATGAAAGCGTTGGCATGGCTGTGTTTTCTTAATGCCTGTTTCTTGGGTATGTTTTGGATGCCTACATGGAATTTTGGGTTCGAACGCACTGTTCTATCCTGATAGCTGCTTTTGGTTACGTCAGAAACAGATCTTTTTTGTGTCTTGGGAATTTTACTGTAAGAAGTTGAATGTTGGTGAAGATTTTGTATATTACTGTTAGACGTTGAGATCTGATTTCTCTGTTTCCTTACAGGTTTGGCCCAGTGCATTTAGAACGGGCGTCTTACAAACACTTTGTTCTGTGTCCAATTGCAGCTAACTGAATTTAGAAAAAAATAATTTTGAAAAAGCCCCTCTTATCTGGGAAGTTGAACCCTTCACAGCACAGTCCTCCAAAACATATGTTCCTTTATAAACCAAAGCAAAACTCTCTTGCATAATGCATGATTTACTAACAATATTGGTTAATAGTAAGTATTTCTAAGTTCCTTTTTTGTCAGGCTTTTTAGTGTTAAGAACATTGTAGCAACCATAATAAGCCAAGACTATGCATATGGGAAAAGATGCAAGAAACACAGCAGATTACATCACCTAGCAAGACTTTTGCTTTGTTCTGCATTCATTTCTAAACAGTTGTGAGTAAAACAGCATGTTCACAGTTTTGTCCTCCGGCTGGCAATCTTGGTTGCTATCTCAGTGAGTGCTTCAGGCTGCTTTAAAACCAGCAGCCTTGCTAAAAGGAGCAGCTCTGCCCTCCCTGACCTGCTTTGCAGTCCTCTGTCTTACTGGTACAAGCATCTCTGTGGCTAGTTAATGAATCAGGTATGGGGACTGTTCTGACTAGAGGTAAAAACAGTTTAATATAATACTTCCAATTTTTAGTCAGTTCACCTCAGTATGAACCTATGCAAACAGCAGCGCTGCCATAAAGCGGAAGTGGTGGTAAAGTCAGAAGCAGATGACTGATGCAGGGAAGGCAGGCCAGTCCAGGACTGCTTTTGGCACCGGTGCTTGCTTGTGTTGGTTTAAGGTATATATTAACAACAGTCTCTGTGTGCAGTTTAATGTTCTGTTTTATCTGATTGGAGCTGTCACTGAAAGGGGAGATCCCACTCCGCTGCTGCTCTCAGCTGTGCGTTCTCACTCCTGCTCTTCTGTCTGCTTTAGTGATTATGTGGCTGCAGGGTAAGCTGTCAGTGTGCTGATCTGATAAACATTTTTCTTTCTTTTTGTTTCTCATCTTTAAATTGGTGAACTGATTCCATTCGCCCAGTGATTGCATGATCACTGGATCTAATGTCAGACTGGGAGACGGAAATGCATGGCTGGGGATGAGGAAGAGGCTGCCATTTTGGTAGCAGCCTGTGTTCACTGCTGATTAAGCATAAATGAAACAGTGTTTTTCACTTTGACCAGGAAATGATGTGAGAGATGTCGTTTTATGCTGCTACTAAGTCCAAAACCCCCAGTACTTGTCTCTTCCTTTTCTTGGGAGTCACTTTCTGTGTGGGTGGTCACTAGTGATCCTGGTTAGCTCTAGTAGTTAGTCATTCCTCACAGTCTATAGAATTAGACACTCCAGAAGTTTGTTAGTGTAGAATTAAATTGGATGCAGCTCTGCTGGTTTCTGTACGCTTTTCTGGACCGTATTTAATCTGTAATACGGATGGAATGTTACGAGTTGATACCTCTGAGCTACCAGAAAGCTGCAAGAGCTTGTCTGCTGTTTCAAACAGTTATTGCTGTGTTGATCAAGTGAGTGGTGCTGTTGAGTAACCTTTTTTGTTCGGCTGGGTTTTTTGGTTTTGGTTTTTGTTATCCTCCTATTCCATGTTTTTTGTGATGTACAACACGTTTGTAGTGGATTATGACATACAAACATTTAATGTTTTTTTTCCTAGGTTGCCTGTGCTGGCACTAATCTTTGGTGTTTTGTGATTCATAGTCCTATTCATTATACTATTTCAGAAACTCTGCACGTTCTTTTTCCAAGCTATAGATAGAGATCCATGTAGAACAGATGTAGATGTTTTGGAGAAGCATGTGTAAGTACTTTCTCTTAGAGTATTATGTAATGTGTTAGGTATTCCAGTGCTGCACAGCACCCTACTGGGAAAAAATAATTTTTGCCCTTCCCTTTTGCCGCCTCCTCCTGTGCTCCCATGCCCTCTTTTGTGCCAGGAACATGGCATATATGCTGTGCATCTTGGCCAGTCTTGACTATCTTTTCTGATTTGCTTTTCCATAGTTCCCCAACACTTTGAATGGATGATCAGCATTTCTGTCTGAGTGCAAAAGCAGTAGAGCTGGCTGTAGAAAGTCTTCAGCAGGGATAATCCAGTGCTGTCTGCGATTTCACCGCCATTGGTGTCCTGCTGACATGATACAGGATGGTAGCGTCGCCTCCGCAATGTGGAGCTGAAGATGACTGGTGGTTTAGGGGCACGCAAAAAATAAAAACAATTTCACTGCTGTTCAATGTTTTGTCAGATTTTTCCTCTTCCCAGTAGAGGTCAGCTACTGTATTGTGTGCCTGGTGAGGCCTCTGCAGAGGAAAATTAAATAGGCAATCTGGGTAATTCAGTGTTTGGGGAAATAGTCCTTGAGGCATAGTCACAGGAACTTTAGTCATGGGTCAGAACCCTGCTGTGCTAGGCAATGTACAGGCAGAATGAAGTGAAACTGTTTTAGAGGATATGTTTATAAGATCAAAGAAATACAAGTATTTTTTTGCTTGTGTTGTTGGTATGATGAACGTCACCTTCAGCTCCTCAGCAGTTAACCAGCTAGCTCTTGGACAAGTAACATCCTACTTCCAGTTATTGTGGTGAAGGAAAGTAAATTTTAGAGTTTAAACTTCTAAATGAACTAAGTTTGTGGACTTGAAAAGGGAGATCCTTTTGTACGTGACATGTAGTATGGGTTTTGGAGGAGCAATGTAGGCCAGTAGGTTAAATGTCCTTGTGCAGATGATGAAAATGGGAGGAATACGTGATTTGCAAGTCTTTTGTTTTCTTTAGGAGTAAAAATTCACCCTTTTTCTTGTTGATATTTTCTATATGTACTGTCCAGAGAAAGGAAAGGAATGTTTACTGTTTAAATACAGCTTAATTTATTACTGGTGGCAGGGCGGGCGTTCCTACAGCTAGTGTTGCCACTGCTGTGTCTTTCCCCTTCTCCCTGGCAATGACTTTTCTTGTTAAAGGTGTAGATGCTGTATTTGAGTTTTTGCAGCTCGTTGATGTAGACCAGCTGGCTTTTCCTGTAGGACCACTTTAGAGCTGAGCACGCTGGCTATTTCTGAGCAGCAAAGTGAAGGTGTGAATAGTGTAAATGAAGGTAATAACAGCAGTGAGAATGTGGTAACATGGGTTAGAAACTAGAATACAAGCCTACTGTGAACACAGAGTGTATATATACCACTTTTTTATTTGATAATGATGCTCATGCTAGCTAGACTAAAAGTCACACGAGTGTTCCCCCTTGTGTCCTGCGCAGACTCCCAGAGCCAGTGGAGAGTGGAGAGAAAGGAGAACGCAGCAACAGTCATAGGGACAAACTGAGAGTGGAGGAAAAGCGGAAGGGGAAACCAAGCAGCAGGCTGGGGAGGGGAGAGGAAGAGTGCGATGGGCAGGGTAATAGAAGTAGATGAAAAGGTAGCAATCTGGACACTTCAGAGACGGGAGGAACTGAATGTGATAACTGTGAATATCTGCTATTAAAAGTGAAAAAAAAAATTAGAACCATTGCTCTGCTGACCTGGTTCTAGCTGCCAACTCTTTCATGGTTTGATTACTTTGTCAGCTTCTTCCCTGGCAATTGTTTATTCACACTGCTATGCAGTGGGACACCTACACTCCTTCAGATTTTTACCCTGTGTAGAGGGAAAATCCTTCCCAAAAGTCTGGGTAGCCATTTTCCTGTTCTTTTTATTCTTCCTTGATGGTTAGTAAGAGAATTTGGTCTGGTCGAGAGACAGTAAATGGCAACTTTCCTTATTCTCTTTTTGTTCATTTGAGCAAAATAAAAAGCATGTGTGGTAAACCTGTAACATCACAATATGAAACTGTATTTCACCATTTTCAGTAAGTCACTTGTTTTCTTACGTCCTGTAGTACTTCCTGTTTGTGACTTTCAAGTGGTCAGTTTTTGGGCTGACACTGAACTCACGTGGCCACCGAGCAGCATGTAGGGAATGGGCCTTATTCCCTCTCCCTGTTTCTTTGTTTGTTTTTTTCCTTCTAATTTGTAAGATTACAATAAGATAACAAAAAGGTTAGAAATGAATGAATCTGCTGGAAATGAGTCAAGTTGTGGTGAAAAACCTAAATGCGGGGGTAAGTCAGGTTTATTCAGTACTGTTTCTAAGATTTCCCACACACCCCCCCTTCCTTGAGGGGGAACAGAGGAAAATATGGGAATAGGAGGAGTTTTTAACTTTGGCTGCTTAGAGCTAACTTCTAGGAATTAAACAGTGAAAATGAAACAAACCAGCACTATGAATATAACTAAATTTTAAAATCGTGATTTAATGGCTCTTTTTTTTTTTCCCCCCCATAGGCTGAACTCACAGGCATCAAATGGCGTAGGTACAATTTTGAAGGGCATGGGGACTGTGGCCCTATCATTTCAGCCCCAGCGCAGGATGATCCAATTCTGCTCAGCTTCATCCGCTGCTTGCAGGCCAATTTGCTTTGTGTGTGGCGCCGTGACGTCAAACCGGATTGTAAGGAACTATGGATATTCTGGTGGGGAGATGAACCAAATCTTGTAGATGTGATACATCGCGAGCTGCACAGTAAGTTATTCTCTTTCTTTGTTTCTTGATTTATTTATATTTTTTCCAGTGAAAAAGGAACTCTGTCGTTAAAGGCTTTAACTTACTACCATATGGGATTTTGTCACAATTTATGTATTAAGACCTAAAGGGGAAAAAAAAGCTTGTAAATTTGACTTTTCTGCTGCAAGCGATCTGCAGATAAAATGCAAAATAAAACTTTAAAGAACTTAGGACACCTATAGCCAACATCATTACTTAGATTTTTGTGACATCTTAAATGTGCTGTAAAGTTAGAATAAATTCTAGTTCAAAGAAAATAAACTCAGGCATAAGGTAATAGTTGATGGAATAAAACACCTATACTACAGAGTCAGGTAAACTCCAATGCACCACAGGTAAATCTGCAAGGTCAGAACTTGCCGTGTTGGTCATGCTAAAGGATTTGAACGTGAATGGAGGCAAGTGGCAACAAAGTGAATGTGATAAAGGGAAGGTAGGACAAAGGTGACAATGATCAGTTTACGTGATTGTGAGTTTTGTGCAACCTGATTGTCCTCAGTGTCTCCAGAATGTGTAGCCTTAAAATTAGAGAACAAAACTAACTTTATCTGTTGTGATCCATTTTGGCTATGACTATCATATGTATTTATATATATATTAATTGAAAAGCAATTAATATATAGTTGCAATTATGTATTGTTGCTATGAGTACACCTAGTTTGCCTGAAAACTTTAACTTTTAAAAGGTATTTTATTAGACTGCATGAATACTTGTCTCTTGTTTTACCTCTCATGTCTTGGATGAAAACAATGAAAGTTCACTAATCCTGGAATAATAATAGTAATTTAAAAAAAAAACCCAAACCAATAATAAGGATCAGTTCCTTGGTTTTTGCAATAAATTTTCATCCTGGTAGCCTTTAGACCTTCTGCATACTTGGCAATAAAATTTGTATGCCAGTTCAAATATATAGAATGCTGTATTTGTCAAGTGTGCTGTAGTTGTCCTTTATCTCCCCACCTCTGCCCCACACTGTTTTGGTCCTGGGTTATGGTATGTTCACTTTCTTATTTGTTACCCTGTTCTAACCACCTATCTTCAGACCATGACAAACTTCATACTTTCATGAATACCAGATTGTTTCTTTGGTAATATAGCCTGTGAAATCACAGATCTGAAACACTGTGTATCTTTAGGCGTATTTCGTACAGGTAGCTATGTGTTCATGTATAATTAAAGAGATGGCTCGGAAGTGCTGCACCAAGCCATTCCACATTAATTTTTTATGAGGCACCTGTTTTGAATGAAGGCATGGGTAATATTTCTACTTACCCAGCAAAGCTTTAATAATATATGCTTTTCTCTTTGTGAAATATAGTTTATTTAGTATTTCAAATGTAGTATATGGGACTTAAGTCTCTTTTTATTTGAAGGGAGCTGCAGGTGATAGCTTCTGTTTCTAATTGTTGTAAATTGATGTAGCTTGTTTATATCTAACATCTTGGTTACAACAATATAATGCTACTTCCAGTGATAATGGTATGGTGAAGCATTTAAATGTATGAATAGCTGAACCTGCTCAGATATAGTATGGGACAGAGTATAGCAAATAGAGAATAGCATCACTTTGCTATTCTCTGTGCACACATTTTTTTCCTGGTCCAAAATTTTATGGAGCATCCAGGCTGGAGCCTTCAGCACAATAATTTTTTAAGTAAAATTAAATCTGAAAATTGTCTGCAGGAGCACTGGTTTTTTAAGTGTCAACAGCAGCAGTATCACACTGATGATAAACAATGTGGGTGTAGTGTGTTTCACAACACTGCAGCCAGCTGTCCTGAAAAGATGTGTCTGCCCTGGTACAATAGCACTGTCATTGAGTGATCCTTATTTGCAGTGCTCTCTCACAGTAAAGTAAAAATGTCTGAAAGAGAAAGATTGTACAGAGGGATGTGAAGAGATGCAAAGTTGAGTTTGGAGATGGAGAAAGTAGGACTATGCATAACTCACTTAGGGGAATGAAGTACATGGTAATTGAAAGAAGAAGAAATATGCTCCTGCTAACTGTCAGGACCCTACAGGAATTTGGGAAGTAATCTCCTTTTCTTCTCCCTTCCACTGCAGGTTTTGGAATTCTCTGTAATGTGTGTAAATCATATAATGATAGGTTTACTTGTTCTATATTAAAAGCACATTGAAACGCTTGTAGTGACTTATCAGATAATAGTTTAAAGTGAGGTAATTGTAAAAGTATTATAAGTTTTACTGCTGATAGAGCTGTCTTGCTCTCTTCAGTAGTTTTTTAGAGTTCAAACATCAGTATTGACAAAATATTGAACATCAAATTCTGCCAGAATGAGGCATTTATGTACATGGATTCCTTGAAATATGACGAAGGACACTGTATTCAATGTTTCATGCAGCAGCAAGGCAGAAGAAACAAGGTTATTTTGCTTTTTATTGATAACCAGACCATAGTACTGAAATATTTGATCGTTGAAATTAGTTTCCTGAGTTTACATGCTCTTGAAAATATAAAGGACTTTGCATGTGGGCATACAAACAGAAAATAAGTAAGTTACTGAAGCATAGTAATTTACTTGCCTGTCAGCTGAGCCACCATAGCATGCTGTTTGTTTTTGGTATAACCTAGTCGTGAAATAAGCTGCATGGGCTTAAAGTCTTGTTCATACGGGTTGGATTGTCACTGTGGCCAGTCACTTATAGTTCAATGACCAGAGCTTTGTTTTTGTGTTTGTGCTCATACGTTTAGGAGCACAAGTCCCAGAAATCTGACACTGCAAATCCAAGTGGAAGACTAGAGTCTATCCGAAACATTTTCAGCTTTACAAATCCTGTCTTTTGAGATGTATGAACTTTAGGAAATAATGGCTGTTAATAAGATCATGAATTCTTACCAAGTGTGAAGTTCTTCACAATGTTTTGGATTTCTCTTTTCCTGCCTAGGACTTGTGCTTTAAAAGTGAAATTTTCATTAGGGTAATAGAGACATAAATTTAAGTTTTTCTTTTATTCATTCAAGTCTAAATTAGAACTATTGATTTTCCTGAATAAGAGTCACTCAAATAATATTGTATGACATTTAGTACTTTCGTTAAACAAATGAGAAGTCCAAACTGAGACTTTTCTTTCAGAAACACTTTTTAAAGTTTTGCATATGAACTGTGTGGGTTGCCTTATCTTTATAACATTCAAGATTGTTGTTTCCAAAATCATCTATCTGCCTTTAGTAAAAGAATTTCAAATAGTCATAGGGAAAGCAACTTAGTAGTTATAAACAACTGTTCTTAGTACCTCCTGTTTATGTAGTAGCTTTCCAAAACTGTGTAGATAATTAAATGCTGTCATGGGAGATTAAGTAAAAACAATTATTTGCAGAACAGCTATAGATCAGTTAAGCAGTTAGATTAGCTAGACAGCTGTGAATTTCATAGGTGTGTCTCTTGCACTCCTACATTTCTTTTTCCTACCAGCCTTAGCTGTTGTGTTCTGTTTTTTATTATGATTGGATTTCAAAGTTGAAGAAAGATGAAAGATCTTTATTCTGCCCCAAGTGAAAAAAGCTAATTGGTATGGGGTCACTGAGTGGGAGAAAAAAATTGAGTGATTTTACAAGTTTGAAAAAGTTGGGAGTGTTTTAGTTTGTGGAAGTTTTTTCTCAAGGATAAATGCTATTTAATGATACTACTGCCTGAAGAGGTTTGACAAGTGTTGCAGCTGCTGTACCTTTTCCCATAAAAATATTTTTTTGTAAATTCTGCAGAAGAAATGGAATGGAGAGGAGGTAGTATCTTACTGTTGGCAGGTTTTTTGACAGGAAAGTTGTAGATTTGCAAGTTGCAGTGATCTCATTTGCATTTGGTGACCAAATACCATCTGGAGCACCATAGAAAATTTATACTTGACTGTTGGGGTTTTTTCTTTTCTCCCACCTCCCACCTTGTACCCTATCCATTCCACGTAGATTATCAGCAGGTGATATCTGTTCCTTAGTTGCCACCTTTGCTTTTGCAAAGAATACTCATGTCTGACATTTTAAACAACCTTTTTGTCTGACAGTTTTGTCTATGAACTTGTATCTGCATATTGAGTTTATGGATATATTCAGTTTTGTCTGTTGCATCTGCGGTACAGAATACTTGAATTATCAGGAATAATGCAGGGATTATGATGTGCACTGCTACTGAGAACGTAGTTTGGGTGATTGTAAACATGAGCCTGGAGGTGGACTCTGGAAGGCTGTCAGAATGTTAGACAGTATCTTGAAAATGAATAAGATTCTGGGCGTTTGATAGAAGGATGCAGTTTTGTTTAAAGAACTATCAACTTAATAGCTTATTTGCCTGAAATCACTGATTCTGGTAGGTATTTGGGATTGCCATCACATGCGTTCCTCTGTGAAGCTATGAAGAGAAGACGAGTGAATATGAGGAACTTAAGGCATCAGTGAGAAACCCCAGACACCCATCTGTACTCTCCAGCCGTTATTGTTGGCCTAAGCAATGCATGGCACAGAAGTGAAAACCCTGTATTGTGACAGGTGCTCCATCGTATAGTTTCAAAATAGAAGCTTAACAGTACAAAGCTCCTTGAGAGAAAATAAATACAATTTTAGTATTTTGCTACTCTTGGGACAGTCATCCTTGAAGTGTTGGTAAAGTTACAGTTAACTCTTTAGTCGCTCTCACTTAAAATTCACTTAAAGACATTTTCCCCTCAAATAGATCAGATTGACAGTTCTTTCTGTGCAACTTTTTTGTTGCAGGGAGAAGGGCATGTGAAGGGAAGGTGGTATATGTAATGTTGCTATTTTACTGTGGGCTGAATTCTTTTGAGCCAAACCCTTTGGTTTTTATGCATTGGCTGGTATATGGCACTTGATCCACTAATTGCTGGAGGTGCTTCCCCCCAAAAGATACTAATAACCTTTGTACTATATTGGATGTAGAATGTTAGGATTTTGATGGAAACTCCTATGAAGAATAGATTATCTTGAATTAATTAGGTAAATCTTTCCTGAAATATTATCGTTCATGATATTCACAGCTTGGTAAGTTTAAAAATGTAGTTAAAACTTGATCTGTGACAGGAAAAACACGGAGGTTCAGTTCATTCCTGTTTATGAATTCTTGGCATATTGGGCTGACGCAGTCGTAATCCCCGTGTGCTGATAAATGTTGAGAGGAAAAAATGTTAGCTGTAGGAAGGACTTTTTGTAAGGCATCCACGGTAGACCATATAGTTGTGGCCCAGACTTAATTTCTGCTATTGTTTCTCCAACTGCAAATTGCTAATGGGCAGTTTTTCACCTACAGGAAAACAGAGCATGCCAGCTATGTTTTCAAGGATGTTTCCTGAGAAGAATAACTTGCCAGAGCTCAATCTAGGTATTTTTATTACAGCTAGGTAGGGTTCTTGATGCTCACTTATTAACTTCCAGATTTCGAAGTTTATTTTATCAGTTAAGTCTTCTAAATTAAGAAAATGTTAAACCTATAATTGTTAAGCACATGATGGTTTTTCAGTATTTATTAGGGATTTTTGAAAAATAATGGAAAACTTGAATTTTGGGGGGAAAAAAAAGGAATTTTTGTTGTTGTTGTTCTGCTAATGTAAAAGAGCGTAAAGGAGTGAAAAGTCTCCTTTACTTTCCGTTCCACTTTAAAATAGTCTATTTAAGGTTCTTTCAAGGTACTGTGTTTGATTTACTGTAGTTGTAAGGAATTGGGAGCTCTTCTGGGAGATACGAAATATGTTCTTAGCTAGTGTGTAGCGAGATATGTTAATTATTGAATGAGAAGATGTTCCTGTCTGTTGAAACATATTTTAAGTGTGTGAAGCAATGCGTAAAATCAAGAATAAGCACCCCTTCCTGTGAAATGGGTATACAAATTAATAGTATTGCTTTTAATGAAAGTGCTCTTAAATCTTTCATTCTATTATAAGATCATGAAAGTGGGAAAGAAGGGAGTGATTTGCTGCTGAAATTGCATTATGGCTAGCTTTGATACTTTCTTGAAATGACCAAAGGGTTATCTCCTTGTTTCCTGCTTTGATAGGCTTAGTTGAAGGGTGTACAAGCATGGAATGTGTATTACAACAATTTGTTTTATGTGCTTTAGATAACTACGTAAAACCCATAACTATTGTCATGCTCGGTATTATTTAGAATGAGACCAGCTAATACATGGAAAAGCAGTTTACGAACAAGGACTAAAAGGAATCTCACAGGAGCTGAAATGGAAGTATTTTTGAAGGCTTTCAATTTAAAAAGAAGCTACGAATATCAAGCAGCTGAGTACCACTTATTAATAATTTGAAGTGAAATCTGAAAATGGTTAATTGCCGGTTCTTGAGTTAAGAGTGGAATTGGCAAGTAGGTTCATATGACAGAAGACTTTATTGGAATATTAAGTTACTGAAAAGTCTGTTTCTGGGTTGATTACTTGCAATGAGATAAGTCATTTGCATTTTCTTAATTGCCTAGCATAGATTATTTCCAAAGACATGAAAACAAAGTTAAACTTTTACATTCTTTTGGAAAGAAGATAGGATTTAAAAGTGAATTCATACTTTCTCAGCTGGCAGAATTGTTCTGTGACCCTTATATTTGACACCGTTAATTGGTGTCCGGTGATTGCCAGTTGAAGTTTAGCTTAGACAAAATAAACTTTTTCTTTTAAGGAGGCATATTAAATGAGGTTATTATGCCATCATTTGGGATTAAGGAATTGCTTCATGGGAAAATGCCAACTCCTTTTATACACATGAAGTTGACAAGAGCCTTATTGTGTCTGGGCAAGATGTCTTCATTTTATTTTGTTTTCTTTTTAAAATAAATATTCTTCCCACCACCCCAACTTCTTCTCCCTTTCTACTTTAAAAATGGTTTATAGACAGCAAGGGTATGATTTGTTTAAAGGAAGAAAAAAAAATCAAACTTGAGCCTCCCATTTAGAAGTCAGATTGCGCTTACCTTTTCCTTAATTCTTCTTTTCTACAGTGGTTTTTCTCTCAACATTAACAGTGAATCTCAGTGTTCAGAGTAGTATCAAATGAATACATATGGCATTCATGAATTCATTATCAATTCTAGTCAACGATGTACCATTCTAACATATCGCATTTTTTCCCTTTTTACAGTCTGCAATAGCTAAGTCTAAAAGGTAACAAAAAAAATATGAAATCTACCTAAGGATCATATGTAAGAGAGCCTAACGCCTCTTTTTTTTTTTTTTTTTTTTTTTTTTCCCTCCCAAAAATTAACATTTTAAATCTTTTCTTATTTGGGAATTTGGAGATTTTACTGTTAATTGAAACAAATTAGCTTCTGAAAATAGTTTGAAGGAAAGACAGTGATGGAAGGTAAAGCCAAGCAATTCTCTACTGAATACCATACTTTTTCCTTTTAATCTTCCTGCTTTCAAAATATAAGCTTAGTTCAATTGAAATAGTTGAAATGTTGACTAATTAGTCTTTTAAGTTTTATTGGCCACACAATAGTTATTGTTTTTCTGTTGTGTTTTTGTGGAAAAATGAATTGGCATTCATTGTGAAACATTAGTAGCTGCATTCTGTAGTGACTGTTTAATGATTCTTTTGCAGAACTATTTCGGTAAGACTAGAGTTCCTAGCAAACCATATACATTTAAGGACGGAATAGAATTGGTGCTACAGAAGTGGTAGTGCACAGAAAGTGCTGGAAATCTGAAACAAGTTTATAATAGCTCGAATCCTTTTCAAATAAAAGCTAGAGTGAGGTATTACTAATGAATTGGAGAGAACTATTGTATAAAATGTGCTTGGAATTAACTAGAGTGAGACCAAACTGAAGTCCAACTTTTGAATGTAAATAAAATTGATGTGTTACCACAGGCAACTCAGTGAACCACGTAATTAGGTTTATTCCATGAAAAATGAGACATTATTCTGCAGCAAAGCAGTATGCAAAGGATTTATATTCTAGTTGTATGAAAATTAAACAATCATTAAAAGATTGTATTTTTAAACGTGCTGCTTGAGGGGGGGAAAATGAAAAAAATCCAATCAGTAGAATTTATTTTTCAGCAATGTGTTGGGCAATATCATCCACAGTAGTTGATGTTTTTTTGCTTCAGGGAATCTTTTTTTCCAGTGAAATGAACTCACTTAGCTGTGTGAAGTAAATCTAAGTTAGCTTGAAGTGAAATCTGCATTAATAGAGCTCATTACTGATGTTTGTATTTTCATGTAGTGAGTAATCCTAAGAACACAGGGTAAGCTCTACTGGTAAATTTCATCGTTAAAAATAGATAAAATGCCACCTTCAAAAAATAATAATAAAAAAAATTTTGCATACAATTGCATTTTGGTAATGCCATTTTTAGAATAATTAATGAACTTCTAGCGACAAACATGCTACTGAATTGCACATAGAAAACATAGAAACATGACTCTTCTGAAGTTAACCTGTAGTTTCTCTTTAGAGAGGTATGTTTTCCATTACATAAGTTACTTTCTTTATTTTAATGTTCCTATTAAAGGTTGTAAATCTTGATACAAAGTTCTTATACCCCAGTTCTGAGACTAGTTTCATTTTAAGCGGACTTAATTATACATGTGCACTTACTTATCCAAGGATTTGACAGTAATCTGTATAACAAGTACATTGGATACCTAGAAACATGTATGTATGGCAATTTTAAGATTTGATATATGGTTCAGTGTGTCAGTGATCAGCCATGAAATTTGAGAAGCAATGTGGTACACTGAGAATGAAGGTTTTGAAACGTGAAGTCTGTTTCCTGATGTTTATTTGAAACTACAGGGCATGCTGAAGTTGTAATATGGCATTTCCAAAACAGCATGTCATAAATATGCAAACAAAAAAATATTCTTGCATGGAATTAAGGGGAGGAGCAAGTGCAAAGCAATTGAGCTGTAGTACAGAGAATAGCTTAAGAATGAGGTTGAATTCTTACCTTTGCTCTTTGCCCACGGGAATTGTGGGTTTCAATAGAAAAAGAAAAGGGTGGAGTTTTGCTGTTAGTTAAATATTAGTTCTTTGTTTAAAAAAACCAAACTGTGTGTTGCAGTCATTCATATAATGACAATTAGAATTTGAACTTCCAGTGAAACAGTGTCAAATTGATTTTTCAATAATTAACATTTAAGTAGTTTGAAGGAAAAGTATACGCTAGAGGAAAGGCACACTACTGAAATGCTTTTGCATTCTTGTTGATCTAAATCACACTTCAAATTTTTTCACTTTCAGCTGAGCAGTGTAAGCATAAATTGTAACAAAGCTACCTGTGCTCAGTTTGTCTGATATCAGAAAATTGACTATTGTGTTCCTATTGTGTTCCTTTTAGTCATACAAATGCACTTCAATTGTCTCTGTATTCTCTTAGTTCAGGTACAGGCTGGTGTGAGACAAGTCACTGTTTCAGCTTCCATTACAGCTGATGACAAGGTTTGGAGCATCACAGCGCTCGGCTCCCTTAGTTTGCTTCTGCCTCTTACCATCCATAATTTTGACTCGGAACGAGACCACTGCTACTTCTGTGATCTAGCACAGTTAAACTCGGGTGTTTCTCTTAGTGGCCCGTTGCTACAGTTTGAAGTACCTGCCTCTGCATGAAAAAGCTGTGGCCTGAAAATAGCCATTCTTGCTAAAAGACCTTTACAATCCTTATTTCTGTTTTCTACTGGTACAGTATTTGCCAGTCTTTTCACAAAATCGTGGGGCATTTTTTGCTTTGGAATAGTGAGCCAAAGGTGTCAAACTGAAATGTTACAAATTTGTATAATAAATTGATGGGTGGATAGTAACAAATAACCAGGCAAAATTAGCACCTCAAATTTCTGGAGAAATTTAAGTGTGAAGCTCCTATATTAAGGAGTGTATATTGATAAACTTGGTCTCAATAGGAATTATAGAAGGTGGCAAGTATGGCAGTTTCTAAGCAGAACTCCAGGAAATAAATATCTCTTCTTCAAGAAAACATTTTTTTTTATAGCTCAACTTTTTCCATGACATTCTAGTTACTCTGTCTTTTCTGAAACATAAGTTATACCTTTTTTACAGCCAAGGGAAACTTCAAATCATAGGTGATGAAAGTATCATTGTACAGTGGTTTTTTTGCTTGAATGGCTTTAAGGATTTCATATTACAAAGAATACAAAAAGTATTCTTTAATGCTCTCTAAAGAGATGAGAAATATGAAAATTATTGTTATGTCTACAGGGGGAACAGGAGGGCTTATAGTCTGAGGTGTTTATGGTTCTGGAGAGTTGGTTAACCAATTGGGGCATGGCAGTTAAACCTCTTGGCCCCTTCCGAGTTCAATAAAATTTATTCTATGCAATATTTTGCAACATATGTCAACAAAACTTACTGAAATCTGTTCTCTAAGGCAAATGAGGGGGAATTGTGTGTGTTTTGTCTCCCCTGTATTTTTTTTCCTCTCCTGTATGAAAAGGATGCTGATAATATCATGGTAATAAGCAGTGTGATTATAAAGCACGTATGGCTTCTGTATTTGATTGATGTTTTCTGCTCTGGTTAAGCAATGGATATGATGTTGGACTGTGTTGGGTTGGGATAGAATGATGAAAGGCTTAACTGAAAATCCTGCTGAATGTGCCTGGGAATTCTGCCACTTTAAAAGGCTGCTTATCAAGAGGAATATGTGTTTCTGACAGAAGTTTTATAGGTTTGCTTTAAGGTGCAATTGGCTTATTGAAAGATAACATTTTATTTTTATTTTGTACTAGTGTTATATTTTGAATAACTTAAAAATAACTTAAGGATTCTGTTACTATCCTTAGCAGCCCTCAATTGATAGTCCAATTCTGATTTTCTTTAAAAAGCGAAGTAAGATTTTCATTGCTGCAACATAATAAGAGCAATTATGAAAACAAGATTTTTTTTTTTTCATTGTTGCAAAAGAAATAGATGCAGCTAATGCAACACCTGGATAGTAAAGGTGGTTCTTCTTTCCTTGTTTGTTTCAGTAATAAGCAGAAAGAATATATATGCCACAACTTTTTAACTGCTCCTGTGGATAGTTACCTCCTTTTCATGGTAAAAATCACTTCAGAACGAAAAAAAAAAAAGGAAGAGACTGGTACACTTCTGCCTCCTGGGAGAAGGAAGTGTAGTTCAATTTTAAGCCTGACCAGCCATTTAAACCTTTGTGCCATTTCACCTTTGTGCTATGTATTGCATTGAACGTCACTGTAAGCTTCATGTGGGGAACCGTATCTCTTTATGTAGACTGCAGTATATTGAAGTATTATGTTGTGTACGCAGAAACTATATATTTTGGGGGTGAATTGTTACAATTCAGCAATGTGAAAAAGGATTGAGATAAGTGAAATGCTGGGCTATTTAATAGGACACACTAAAAATGTGAAGTGGTATCCTGAAGTGATGTCAACATTGTTGCTGCTTCTTTTCTGCTGGCTTGTTGGTGCTTCCAGCTTAAGTAAAGTCCTCTGATCCTCTTAGAGTCAGAGCTAGAGTTTATACCCAGAGGAGTTTTACAGTCCAAATGGAGGAGTTCCCACTCTTCTGTTCCCGTTCCCATTCTCTGGGAAATAATTTATTCAGGAGCTAATAAGCAGCCGAGGTAAAGCTGAGAGTAATAAACAGCAATGTGTTTCAGAGATCTCTCTAGAGAGACTTTTTGTACCTGGAGAAGCTATCCATGGAAACATATAACTTCTAGACAGATATTCACTGTCCCAGATGTATGTAGAATTATTGCTCAGTCGTCCCCCCTCCGCCTTTTTCCTAAACTGAACCAGATTGTAGTAAGCATTATTTTTTTTATTAATATTTCTTTTGCTGTAAACCACAGTTAAGGCATGGAAAGTGGGAAGAAACATGTTGTGCCTGCGAGACTGTTACTGCTTAGTTTCAAAAGATATACACTATGGTACTCGAATTCCTAACGCCTCCCTTTTTGGTATATGGGTTCCTGCTTGGCCTTGTCCTGAAAGTTTCTCAGTAAGCCCACAAAATGTGTATAATTGGTGAGCAAACGTTACCCATAAGCACTCTTCATTCTTTACTTGCATGTCCTGTCCTAGACAGCTGTCTAAACTTCATGCCACAGAGAGATGCTCAGCTTTTAGTATGGCTGATCCTGTGTTTTAGCAGCTTCTCAAATTAAAGTGCTCAGATTATTATGTGTTATCAATCTAACCAAAAGATCATAATGCTTATAGATACATTAAATATATATGTATTAAAAAACCCCATTACTGTCTTTGAGGAACTAACTTTTGAATTGAATGGGAATCTACATGAGTTCAGTTTTCAGTTCTCTCTGTGGTTTTACAATTATTTTACAATTTTATTTATTTATTCATTCCCCAGTAGTAAAATTACCAGCAAACCTTTGTTATATATCCTCTAGGAAAGATGTTTGTTTGCTTTTTCCTTCCCTCTTCAGTAACTGAGTACAGTTTACATTTTGTCTGTTAGCATAACGCACTGAATAGGAGTTAAAAATAATTTTCTGAACTCAAAACTGACCAAAATACAAAATCTGTAGGAGGGCCATGGTAGATATATTAAAAGAAAAAAACAACCCAAATTACCACTTGCTATCTCTGTAGGCCTCCTGCTTATGCTCCCCTGTCCTCCCGAAATATCGGAAGAAGCAACTGACTTTTTAGTGTTTTCATCTCAATTTAGTTGCTTAGTTTAATTGACATGTAATCACTTCACTGAAAAAGTAGAGACCTTGGGTTACTCGTACGTTGGAAAATCTATGGTAGCTATTCATTATTAAAGATACCATTTTATATAGCTGAATGGTATATACAAGAAACATGATGCTGATTTAGCTGGAATAACAGAGGGATGTGGAAGGAGCTGCACACTGATAAGGCTGCATGATTCATTATTATGTTAGCTCAGAATCTTTCATTGCTCAAACTGCTGAGCTCTGTAGTTTTGTACAGTCATTTGTCTTTGTTTTAATGGGATTAAGTAATTATGTGTGCATTTTCTTTCATCTAACTAGCCTGATAAAAGCATGCAAAACTGAATAGCCTATAAATTGTCAGCTTTTCTGTTCTAGAAAAAGTGCTTTGATTGCACTGCAGTTTTTAAGTCTTAGTGCGTATATTTAGATGACCTACTGAGGTGAGTAAGACTATAGAAGTAGTTTATGTAACTAATGGGCTGAGGGTCTCCCCTTGGGAATGTGGCTAGGGGAAAGCTGATCTCAGCCTACAGTACAGAAATGTTAAGAGAACAATCCACAGCATTTTAAAGCAGAAATAACAGATATGTAACTTCAGGCAGTGTCATAAGTGACTCTTCAGCTGTTCTCCCAAACAGTGGGATAACTCTTCACTGGAACTAATCATATTTGGTATTGACATTTATACTTTGGCTATATCAGTAGCAGTTTCAAATACAAATTTTGCTGCTGCTTTGCAAAATCTCTGCTTTTGTCCTGCAACTGTTAAGACTTTCACTAGTTTTGTTAGCTTGATATCCATCTGATTTTTCAAGTATTAACTGCTAGTCATGTATCATGTCATATGAAAAGGGGAGCATTTGTGTTTAATGAAATCGTCAGGTGTTTGGTATGTGATGTCATCAACCCACTTAATTCTTTTTATAACTTTATACTTTCTGTATGGCATGTTTATACATTCAGTTTTATCTTTACTATTAATTCAATTTAAGTCTTGGTTTGAGAGTTTATGTTATCAGTTTAATGAAGTGGTTGTGTTTGCTTGCTGCTTCTTGTGTATTTTAAATACTAGTCTGGGGAAATATAGGTTTCAATGTATTCAAAGTGATAACTAGTAGTAGCTATGCAGTAGTCCTCTGTTAATTAATTTTTGAGTGATCTGCATATAAGAAGCTATAGTTTTTCATTCCTCTTCTGGCTTGAAGTTGTGTTGTCAGCAGACCCATTTCTTCTTTTCTGGAGTTTGCATATTACACTTGACAACACAGTTTCTGAATTTCGTAGAATTGTGACTACTTAATCCCAGGTAGCCATTTAAATTAACCTGTTATGATGAATAATGAATGACTGTATCCTAAAAATGATTTTTCTTGTTATCTGTACAATTTGTCAAAAGGCTTTCTGTCATTGTATCAGCACTGCACATATTAAGCAGTAACTTGTAGGACCCATGGCAGAAATGGACAACTTTCCCAACCACCTGTCTTTTGAGATCTATGGAGGAAAATAAACCAGTTCAGGCCACTTTGTTTGCTTGTTTGCCTGTTTTACAAATGGAATTTTGTATCCTGGTTTCCTAATGGGATGGATAAATTCTACCTGAATGTTGAGTCTTTCATATCCTTATACTAGCTCTCATCTGGCTATTTACAGTGCTTTGTAAACTCTCCAGTAGATTGCTGTAAGACTAGACGATACTAGTGGCTACTCTTGCTTCGGGTTTTTTAGCTGCCGAGCTGATTGTAACCAGGAACTCAAAGGTACCTTAGCCAAGCCAAGGTGCCTGCTTTTGTATTTAACATTTCCCCCCTGGCCACCCAGTGTAAGTTTCCTCAGCACTTTAACTTGTGAAGTTATCCAGGATGTGTATCCAGGATGTGAGACTGAGGAGGGAGTTCTGGTCCATGATTGCTTTTATGTGCTATGATAAACAAGTAGGCAATGCAAGTGATAAATGAAAGTTAAGGCAGGCTTGCTTGCTTGCTTATCACTTCACTTTGTCTTTCTCTGTTCTGGTAGCAGGGGCGAATTGGGAAAGGAGAGGTGTTGTGGAATTGTTTAAAAATAGCAGACATCCAGTATCCTTTTTTGTTGCTCACACTGTTCCCAGCTAAGTCGTCATGTGAATACTCATATGATTAAGAAAGTTGGATGATGACACAAAGACCTCTACAAAGTAATGCTTAAGGAAGATATCCTGCTGTGTGCATCTGATGCCACATCTGGGATGAGATTGTAAAAACAAAACAAAAAAACTCCCAAACCCCAAAAAACCAACCCTGAAATCCCATGAACTGTAACTTTTTAAAAGCCTTTGAATATATAGAGCTTGAAGGAAATTGAAGGAGTTAAGATATTTTGTATAAATATATTAGAAAAGAATACAGAGTGCATTCAGAGTACAAAGACTCAAGTTTTATTTGCCATGGCTGTTGTCAGTATGTAGCAAAACACTTAGAAGTATTGTCTTAGTCTGTCACTGTAACATGTTGAGCATTTGCAGTTGTAAATCCCTGTCGTATGTCAGAAATACAAAATTTTGCAACCAAATAAAAAGATACAGAAACTTTGGATTCACAAAACTTCATGCCATCTACCATAACCTGGGTTGTAGCTTCTGTTCAGTGTTGCAGCTGGCCAATGTATAAAGGGAGTTTTCAAAAATGTATGTACTGTGAAAATGTAGCTGTGTTTATGTAATGATAGTTTATTTAATGGAAGCTTTGCAAAGAATTTGACAGCCCTGTGCAGTGTCTGAGTTAAGAGGGTGAGACACAGAAGAAGTGCTTACACAGTCACCTTAAGCAGAAATTTTTGTGAAAGTAGATTAAGTTTTTTCAGAGGTGATACCTGTGTTAGTAAGTAATTCAGTGAAACAGAGCAGTTCAGTAGATCAAAGCAGTTGGGTTGAAGGTCCTGTAGTCCACACTATATGAAATTCGGGGGTTTGTTTCAGCTGGACCAGAAGCCCTCACCATGCATGGCTTTGAGTTAGTTTAAACAATAAACCTTCAGTTCAGACCCTTTTGTCCTCTTTTGGGGTTGGGGTGTATTTCAGCATGTGTGTGGAACAAAGATCCTAGCTTCGTTGCTGCCAAAAGGAGTCTGTTTTGCATATACCAGAACTGGCGGAGTGATAAGATAATAGGTGATCAGAGTTGCCCAGTATTTATGCTTCTTAAATACTGCTGGGATAATTTGGTTTGTTGTTTGTCTACAGTGGGTGTATTGCATGGATGGCATCAGTTCCTGGTGCCTTTTTCCATCAAGAGATGCCATTTGTTGTGACAACATGTATTTGTGTTGCATACATTGGTTTGAGCATGTAAGAGATTTGCTGCATCTTGGACTTCGTGTGCAAGTAAAGAAAGTCTGTTCAACATGTGTACAATAAAGCTGACGAACCCAGGATGCATTGAATTGATTGTGTATGTGTTACTCTGCTGGTCTGCTGCAGGGTTGGCTTGTGGTGGTCATTTATGTAGACTGCCAAATGTCTGGAAATCACACACAAATATTGAAAATCCTCATGTTTCAAGCACAGTTTCTAGGTTAGGAAGAGAGAACACAGCCACTGAAGGTGTGTAGATTGTTATTGTGGATGTGTGTTTCCTTTGTGATGCCATGCATGCTTTTCTGCTCTAAACGTCAGTATTGTGCTTGTATGTGAGGGATTACCTGTGTTCCTGGCCCTTTCATTAAACTGTAAGATCAATTACCCTTCTCATTTAAAATTACTAAATATTTTAACATTTCATCAGTATTTATTAAATATTTAAAAAATGGGCATCAATACTGAATTAAAATGTAAAGGGGCTTTTGGATGTTATCCGGTCAGTTGAAACAGATTTGGGAAAAGACAAGAAGCCTTTACTACTGACTCTTGGATTTCTCTTGGATTTAGTCTTGTAAGTAATGTGGTAACGGTTGGTTTCATGTTGTTCTGGATTAAAACTAAAACATCAGATTATATGATTTACATAGCTTAAATTATTTTGCTGTTATTATATTTACATTGGTCTTTCCTTGTATTTTTGTTAGGCAAATTAATTTCTTGTTAAATATTTGTGAAGAGAATTTCAAAATACTGTGATTAGTTCTTTTATTTTGAAAGAAATAGTTAACAAATAGGAAAATGCTTTTGGAGTGCTGAATTTCTGGCAAGTACCATTGGTACAGAGTGTACTGAACTGTAAATGTTGCAGAGTTAGCACAAACTGCCTGATATAAAAAGCACGTTTTTGTTATAAACACTGGCTGGCGAACAGAGTTGTTGGTCTTACAGAACAGCTTTAAACAGTGACTGTTGCTTTTGAGTAATATTAAATATTTGTCTTTTGGTGAATGTTGTCTTAAGAAAAATCACTGTAGATAACAAATAAACCAATCCTTTTATTATGCAATGTAAGTGCATTTGAACTTCCTTGTTTTTATCTAGACTGTTTCAGTTTAATTTATATGGTTTTAGGAGGTTATTCTTCACTTGAAAAAGTTTTGGGGTTTTTTTTTCTTCAAAAAAAAAAGTATTTGTACAGGTGTCTTCTGATTTCAAAAGGGGCTATATTCTTTCTAAGCTTTGTCTTGTTTTCTTTCCGGGTTTGTACTGACACTTCAGTGTGTCTGTTACTGTAGTGTTTCAAGTGACAGGAGTTGCAACAGTAATGGAAAATATCAACTTAAGTAAACATTTTCAGGAAGTATAAAGCAGTGTGAATGTGTAAACCTTTCCAAGCTTAAACTCTGTAAAAATGTTCTCTAGAGTTCTACCCTGTGAATGACGGGCTTGTAGATTTATTTTCTGTGGCTCTCTCTTTAATATTAAATGCTATGAACATATGGCATGCAGAGTGTCTCTAGACACTGTATTTTGTGAATGATCTGGGGTGTATTAACTTATAACCAGGATCAACTGGCCTTTTTATTATACAGTGTGATTTGTATATTCTGAATTCTAGGCTTTATGTCACCATTCCTTACTTCATCCTGTAGTGTATATCTTTCTTTTTTCCGGCTGTCTCTGTAAACTCAGCTGGGGGAGTTGAAGCTTTTCTTTTTTTTTTTTTCTTTTTTCTTTGAAGTAGTACGTACTAAGAAAGAACAGAATGGAAAAACTACCATTTTGGAGATAAGTTGCATTTTGTTGATCACGATAGCCAGTTTACAGTCAGGGATGATAATTTCTGAGCTCTCTGTATGCAGATTTGTAATTGTGTTGGAAGAGGAGGACAAAATGTTAATTTGACTTATTTATCTATTTTTATATAAAAATACCCATTGTTTAATTTCATTTGTCACTTTAAGTGCATCATTAATATTTTACCAAAATTTTTTTGTAGGGCTATAGATGGCCCAATTTAATCTACTTGTGTTTGCTAGACGTAAGGTAATGGATATCTTCTGGGATCTTTGGGAGAAAGAAAACAAAGCCAAAACCCTCTTACCATTCTGTATACCTTTGTTAGTATAGCAATAGTTTTTGATTTATAGTCATCTTATTTTCAATAGAAGCTAGATGTCTAGGACACTCTTCACAGGCCTGCTAGATGCTTGCCTATACCTTAAAGCATCTCAGTACCTTTTAAAATTGGCTTTTTATGCAGCAACCCATCTTTTGAGTCTAATACAATACTAAAAGTTCGGCTTGAAAGTCATGAAGGTGTGCATTGAATGGCATTTTAAATACCTGGAATGTTATATGTTCAAAACTCCCACCCTGAGACTTGGTGATTCAACAATTAAAACAGGGCTCTGATGAGGAGCAAAAAGGCTTATTATCCTTTATCTGATGACTATTTTTCCCTTTAATTCTAGCAGCTATGTTTAATATTTTAAGAAGATAAATTATCATAGAATTCTACAGTAGTTGAAGTTGGAAGGGACCTCTGGGTATCTAGTCCAACCCTACTGTTCAAAGCAGGGTCAAGTAGAGGACGTGGCCCAGAATGATGTCCAGTCAGGTTTTTAATATCTCTGAGGGTAGAAACTCCACAACCTGCCCAGGGAGCCTGTGTTCAGTCAACCTTACAGTAAAAAAGTTTTTTCTTTTGGTTTCCATTTGTGCCCATTACCTCTTGTCCCATCACTGGATCATACTGAGAAGTCTGGCTCCATCTTCCTCACTCCTTCTCATCAGGTATTTATACACAATGAAAGATACCCCGAGACTTCTTTTCTCAGGGCTAAACAGTCCCAGCTCTCTCAGCCTCTCCTTGTATGACAGGTACTCCCATCGTTTAATCATCATTGTGGCCGTTTGCTGGACTCGGTCCAGTTTGTCCATGTGTGTCTTGTACTGGGGAGCCCAGAACTGGACACAGTACTCCCAGTGTGGTCTCCCTAGTACTGAATAAAGGGGAATTATGAAGGGATCACCTGTGTAATCAACTGTAGTTCCTCGCAATAGCTGGGAACCATGTAAGAGACATTTAGGTCACAAGTGTCCAGAGAACATCCACTGTACCCCTCTTCTTATATTTCAAGTCTAAAAGTGCTCTTAACACAGTATATCATACTTAAGCTATATAAATCAAAAGACCACAACCTGCAAAAACTGCTGTGTCACAAAAATCAAGCAAGAGAGATCAAGAACGGCACCAATGTCTTAGATTTTTGTGATTGCTGAGAATTTTCTAGGTGAAATGAGCTCAGATGGTCCTAGGAAAGGAGAGTTCAAGCATTATAGGAGGCCAAAGTAAAATATAATTTTTCCTTTTTAGGTACTATTTGTGTGTTTGCGTAAACTTACTTTGTTAACTTGGTTTCATCTTCTTTGTAGTAATCTTACTATTCTGTATTAACCAGAATCCCCTATTGATTTGGGCACTCCGGAGTAAATAGGAAGTGCATCATCGCTCTCAGATTTTGAACTGATGGCTACATGACCGTAGCAGTCACTTTGTCTTCATACATGATAGCTGTTTCTTCTAGTCTTGAAGAGGCTGATGAGAGGTGTGGGAGGTTAATGTTGTTGCTGCTGTTGGCATGCCAATTCTTTAGATTTTATTTGTACTGTCCTTCATCTTCAATGAAATTTAAGTCTGTTGTGTAATTCATTAGGAACATATCATGGTTTTACCCACCCCCCTCACCCCCCCCCCCCTTTTTTTTTTTTTACCGTGTTTATCTTAATCTAAGCTTGGAAATTCTTGGGGGACAGTAGGTGCCTCTATCCCTTTTCTGGTCTTTAAAGATGAGCCCAGTGCCAGCTGAAGCTGTGTAGGGAACGAGTGATGGGGACAGGCCCTCCTCAGTCAGCAGGAGAGAAGGAGCTGCTTGTGTTCACGCTATTGCCGAGCATGAAAGAAACAAGTAATCAATTTTTGATATCAGTCATCTCCTGGTGTCCACTCAGAAGAAACATTTTGGTGGGTAAAAGGTGGAGGGGGGCAGATTTGGTTTTAGATCATAAATGAGCAACCTGTTTATCCCCTTTTTAACAACAAGGAAAATCTAATTACTTAATGCTTAACAAATGAGCCAAAGCAAACCTTAATCCGGTCTGTTTCTCTTTAACAAATTAAGTGTGCATGTCATTATTTAAATATCTAATGAGATTCTGGAAAATTTGATTAAACATACCAAGAAAACGTTGTGAAATGCAGCAGAGATTAAGTAAGAATTATACTGCAAATGAGCATAAATAATTATTTTTATCAATCTGATGGTGTCTATAGCAGTGCTCACTAATGGTCTATGTGACTTTCTTTTTTCTTCTTTGTTTGCTTGTTTTGTTGGTGGTTTGTTTGTTTTGTTTTTTTCTTTGTAAGCGTCAGTCTCCTGCTGTCTGTTCGGGGAATTCTCTTGTGGGAAGCTGTGCAGCCAAATGCTTTTAGAGTAAGGAAAGAAGGAACTTGTTTCTTGCTGATAATCTGTCCAGACATCAAGGGAAGAAAGTATCAAAAGGAAACTTTCTTGAGCTGAACAAATTTTGATTGGAAATGCAAGATTTGGAAATACAAGGCCAGTTTGAAAGGAAGTTGGAAACTTGACAACCTTCCTGTAAAATACGGCCTTTTTCTCTTTGCATACTAAATTTTGTGAGCCTATGATTCTTGCTTGTTTTTCCTTGCGTAGATTCATATGCTTATAAAAAAACTGAACTTGCTTTGTCACTGGGTAAATGATTAGCAATGGGAGAAAGTTAAACAAGAAATACTTTGGAATGTTAATTGTAAATCCAATGACTTCCTTTTAAAATGAACCTGAAGCAAAATTCTAGTAACTCTTATTAGGAAGAAAGAAATGTGGGAGTATAAACTAGTTGAAGCTTGCAATAGTTGAAAGGGGATCTGGCAATCTGGGCATGAAGGGGACTTTCCGCTGGCATTTCTAACACATTTTGGGGATATTTAGCAGCTTATAATACAACTGCTGCATGGGATCAGGTTTTGAAGCTGATGTATTTCTCCTCAGAAATAGTTTTAATTTCAAGGCTTGAACTTTGGATAAAAATATCTGTTAGGAGAATTGAAGGAAATTCAGTTTTGGATCACTGAGTCTTAGTAAGAGAATGTGTTGGCAGCAGTAGCTCTTGTAAGTAAGTGGTTATGTAGGTGTTTTAGAACTCAGTTACCCCTTATGACAACTAGTTAAAAAAAAATAAATACAAAAAGCCCGCAAAAACAACAGCAAACACCCCCCTGCCCCCAAACGTCATACCTGGCTTTAAGTTTTCAGTTCCTATCTTTTTTACTTTCAATATCTTCAAATTTAAGGCCACCATAATATAATTTCAACACTAACTGTGACTCTGTATGTGACTGTAAGAAATGACACCCAAAAGATCTAAGGGAAACTATAAAGCGAAGGTGAAAAATAAAAATTTCAAGCAATGTCTTCTGTGAAGAAGCAAAAATGTGGGCATTTTTACTACAAATTCTCTTGTTTTGCTACTAATAATTGAGAGTCTCATCTGCTGTTTTCTAAAATGGATGAGAAATTATACAAGGAAAGACTTTGCAAAATAGATGTGCTGTTCTGCCAAAATAAACAATTGTATATTTCCGCAATATTGGGAAGTGAGGATTATTCTTCCTATTTAAAGTAGGACGTAAAACTTACACTATTGGGAAAACTGCTGGATTGTTCTTGGTGCAAGTGGCACAATGCAATGCGGGGAGCTGCGGTGCGGTCTTGGGTATCTGCTGAATTCTTACTTGAATATCTGGAGTTCTGTGTATGTCAGTGAAGGCGTATGGTAAGAAGTACTGATGATAAGAGAGGAATAAAGATTTTCTTAATTTGGTTAGAAATGACTCCCACCCCCTTTCAGTATTTGATATATAAAAAGAATATGGTAGAAGATCTCTTCACTCATTCTGCCACAGTAAACCACAAGAAGAGTTGTTTAAACTAGATGACATATTTAGTAGTTGCCTTGCCAAAAAAACTTCTTCCTTTCAAACTGTAAATAGTTTTTTGTTCTGAAATAATGATCTTTTTATCTGCATTGCATTTTTCTCTACAGCTAGTCCCTTATTCGTAGAAGTTTATTTTTGTAAGGGTTTTCCAGATTTAGGAACTGCATTTGATGACTCATAGTATTTTTTTTTCCTTTGCTTTATGCCAGGTATGAGCAGCTGTGTACTTGATAATTAGCTTACTCTCTGCCTCTGCTTAAACACTGCATTCTTTTCAGTGTGTTCTGGCTGAGGGGGGAAAAATGTCGAATTTTTCTCCTGTTTGCTTTTTGTGTTCAGCCTACAAAAGCCAGTTTTACTAGGCTGTTGAAGCAGCCAGAATATTTAAATAGAGCATCGAAGTAAAAGGAGGACTAGAGAACTGCTGTAAATAATCCTTTTTTTCCCCTCCATGTTCACTTTCTCTGAACATCGTAATTCTGGATAGTATTGTAAAAGTACAGAGGCAACAAAAAGCAGATGGTTACTATAGTTTCAGTGAATGAAGGTACAGTTTTACTTGGCTGAAGGTATTTTCTAATTTCTGTCTTCTTGCCTGACATTCATGAAAGGCTTTCATAAACGCATTGAAGTACCGACTATTTTCATATATCATTTGATCTTTTTTACCTATAAAAGCAGAAGTACTATCTCTGATGTTTTTAAGTACATCCTTATGCTAACGGTTTTATTGCCACTATGGTTTACTCATAACTGCCTTCAGTTCTTTTGAATAGCAGAACTAGTTTCCTTATGCTGTGTCAGTCACAGTCCTCTTAAAGTAAATACCTCCCCCATTGGATAAAAGACAGCTATAACTTCAGGCAGAATTTTATTTGCTTGAACTTCAGAAAACAAAGAAGCAGCCATAGCTTCCACGTACCGAGTTGAGGTTGCGGTATGGGAAATCATAATAATTAGAACTGCGGAGGAAGTGATTAGATGACATTTTTATGAATCTGCAGTATCTGTATGTATGTCTGCGGTCATCTAAATAGATGATGTTGATAGATGTTATGCTAAAATAGACACTTCAGAATATGAAAGGGATTCTGTTTGCTGTTTTATTAAATGGGCATCTGCCCTATGGATAGCCTTTTTATTTTAAAGCTGATGTTACAGTGGTTAAATCTGAATTTTCTTTGTAAATTGCATAGAACAAAACTGTCCCCATGTCCCTGTGTGGATTCTTCTGTTGTGAGATCTTAATGTCTTTTGTGTAAAACTTGCTCTGTATTCCCCAAATACCTTGTCAGGTCTGTGACAGCTGATTCAGTAGCTAAACGTTAGCTGTTTTAATTCCTGTCACTTAATGAGTTCAGCAGCAAAACTTATTCAGCAATAGCCTGATGGCAACACCTACCACCACCAAAATGAAGAACTCTTACAAACTTCTGCCAAACAGAAATTGCAGTATATAGGCTTTGTACTACCAAGAACATTTTTTTGCTTGGTATTTAACATTGGAGATTGAAATAGGTAAATAAACTTTTTTCAGAGGAGAGCTTAAGAGTTAACAGAAGCATCCGCGAGTGGGTCTGTGCATATTATTGTTAGATGCATGTGGCCATGCTTTGTTCTAATTCTTGTTGTTGTTGTTGAGCAGAGTTTGACAGAAATTATCTATTTTAGTATGCATTGCAGATAAGTGCATGCATGGAAGTACATTTACTAGTGTGGAGGAAGACTGTTAAAAATTATAGCTTCCATTTTGGTGATTTTTTTTTTTATTTAAATTCCATGGAAGTGTCATGAAACATGCATGACTTTCTGAAAATGAAGTACAAGAAGAGTTTCGTGGTTTAGGTTTGTTAAATTTTTCTTCTGTAAGTTGGACTTTGTAGATGTCATGCTTCTTCCGCACACCCTGTGCCTTTTTCTTAACCTCTTGTCAGGAGTTTGGCATCAAGGGGTAAACAAAGAAGACCTTTCACAAGGTTTCTGACTTCTCTGAAGATGTGGGTGGTAGTAGTAGTCTGTATGGTGGTGTGGGGGTTTTGGGGTTTTTTTGTTTGTTTGTTTGTTTGTTTTTTCCCTAGACACTTCTCAAGCTACCCTCTTACTAAAGAATTTACGATAGAACTTTCTGACCCCTGGCCTGCTAGCCCACAGCATATTCTGTAAGACGAAATGCAGTGTAAAGTTTTATACGCTGTATAGTTTTGTAGTAGTTGGTAGACTCTTGTGAAAGAGGACTTCTGTGCAGAAGCTGTACTCAAAATAAAAATATTTTTCAACTTTAAAAAAAGCTTCCATTATAAATTCAGGTGTTTTAATCAGAAATGGTGTTTACTATGGGATCAGTGAAATGTTTCCTCTGTGAAATTGCTGAGATGGCTTAAATACTTGCATTTGGGGAACCAGAAGCCCCCTGGCTCATCTTTTTTAGTTACTTTGGATAACTGAAGAGTGTGTGTATGTATATACACAAATATATATACTTAATATATATGAAAAACAGGGTTTGAATGGAATACTAAGCATCTTTTGTGCTTCAGATTCAATTAGCAACTCAACATCTTCGTAAAGATATGCAGGACTGTTCACATTTAATGAGTATTTAATTTTATTAAGGTGCACACATGGTGTGTGTGGGCATGTGAATCCAAAACATACTTGGAGTTTGCTAATTGCACCCTATTCACACTGTATTATAAAGTAGTGATCTTAGTATTTCTCTGTATTGTGCATGGTGACTTTGGCGTTTGTGAGGTGCTCATTTTGGCAGCATTACGGTTTTCATCGTTTTTTCAGTATTTGAATTGGCATGTAGAACCGAGGAGGAGTAAACAATCCCAACTATTTTAAACTACAGTTACCATTTGTTTTTTAAGATTAGATGAAATTCAGCTTAAAATTCCTTTGTGCCAGCATTGGAATAGCAAGTAAGAAAATAACTACCATTTTCAAAAAAAGGGAATGTGAAGAATCTACAAGTGAATTCTTTTGATTTATTGATACCACCTTAGGCTGATGGGTTTTTATATTATCCCTTATTTAAGGAATAGATTTTTCCTTGATAGGTGTTATTGTGACTGTTAGTAGTGTTTTTACTGTAGAGAATTGTCAGTTTTGTTGTCTTTCATGCACTCTCTAAAATGCCTGCATAATTTCATGTTAATCCACCTTGATTTTTTTATTTTCTTACTCTAAAAGAAAAGGTTAAACAACTAGAATAGTAATAAACATAATAAAGGTTGCTGCTTCTTAAGAAAATGCAAGCCAGGAGCAGAGAATCACAGCAAGACAGGTAGAGGCAGCGGCCTCACCAACAAGGTCATAGTATCACAATACCTGATCAGGAACAACAGGCAGTCCATGAGGTGGTGACCAGCCAACAGTCCAGACCACTAGACAAGTCCATAGTGATGAAGCAGGTCCGATGTCAAGCCGGAAAGCCACATCAATGGCTCAGGATCAGAGTCGGAGAGGTACAATACCGGGCACAGGTAAGCACAGACCTACCTGTAGCTTAAGCTTAGGCTCCCACTCTTAGGCTCTGCCTGAGCTACAAGCAGCAGAAGGGGGACAAGCCCCTGCTGAGGCTTCTTATAGCTCTTGGTTTCATTCTTGGATGGCTGCACCGTCAAAGTTGGCCTGAGCCCAAGTATTTGAGCCCCCAGGAGTGGGGGGATTTGTTCAGGGATCTGACAGAATTAGGTAGGATCAAAGATCCATTTAGTATCCTGCAACCAATAATGACCTAGCAAATGCCTAGGGAAAGGATGCAAGAGGAGAGCCAGAATACAGTGAAGTGTCCTCCAGTTCATCTCCAAAGTTACAGCAACCTCCGGCTTAATGACATTTCTTAGCCAGAGGCTGTTTCTTTGTATTTCAAGTCCTTGCTTGTTCTGCCCCCCCAAATTTGTTAGACCTACTTCTTGAAACCCCATTAATTGCTGACATTAACAGTATCCTGTTGTGAGGTGTTCCCCATTTGAACTCACTCATGTAACCAGCCTCTCTTTGAGCATACTGCCTGTAGATTTTGCTGGGGTCCCCCTACTCCAAGGTGGTCAAAGTCACAGATAATTCTGTAGGGAAGAGGAGGTTCTGCCCCTAAGCTGCTTGTTGCTTTCTGCTAGCAAAAATATTTTAGAGTCGTCTGTTGAACTGGACTGAGGAATTGGCTGGGTTAAAATGGGAGAAAAGGAACTGAAAAACTGGTTGGGGACCAGTTTTTGGGAAGAGATGCTGTATTTTATCTTCTTGCTGAATGTATGATTTGAATGATGCAACTTGTAAGTTGTGGACTTGAAGTTTGTGAAGGCGGAACATACAGAAAGCAAAACTGTGGGAGGCCTAGAGAGGTGAATTGATTCCATACAAGGTGGAGACTACCACTTCTAAGTGAAATTTAAATAAGCTAATAGGAAATCTTGCTTTTAAATCTTGTCTAAGCTTGTTCGTTTTTTTTTTTTTTTTTCCTTGCTTGGTGTGTTGTTGTTGTTCCCCCTCCCCCCGCTAAATACAACTGAACCATGGACAGAGAGGTTGTTTGCAACCAAATCCACCACCCTCTAACAAGGAAAGCACTGCTTTTTTTTTTTTTTGCCCCCCCCCCCTTTTTTTTTTAACAGAGGTAGGTCTATCACCTAACATTTCTTTACTTAGATTCCTTTTTCATATGTTTTGGCTATCAAGAAAGATTGCACTTATTTACTAGATTAATAACTTTTCCTTTGGTTTGTGTCTGTTTTCAGTTGGCTAAAATTTGAGTTAAAGATGTGAAACAAAATTTGTAATCCTACAACTAATTCTATCCTAAATATGTTAAGGACTTACAAAATCGATCAAGTTAATCTAAAGCTATCTTGCCTTGAGACTTTACCAGTTGCACTTTTAAAATTTACCTGTTTCTGGCAGTCAGGTCTTAGCACTACCAATCTACAAGCATCTTTTATTTTGCAACTAATAATTTATTTGGTGAATAAGTATATATGAATACATTGATTGTTTATGCTCCTCTTCTGATACAGTAGATAAATTGAAAGAAAGCAGGCATCTTGTCTGAGACACTGGAGGCATTATGGGAGAGGTGGAAAGAGAGCCATAAAAGTTGCAGCTATGAAAGCCAATAGAGGACAACTTTTTTTGATGTAGAGAATCAGTGTTTAAGTCAAAGGCTGGAGTGGAAAGATGAAGTGGGGAGAACAAACGATGTTTCTGAATTAGGGAAAGGAGAAGACCCGGGTGCGTTTTAGGTAAAAACCTACACAGATTTTGGTTGTTGTCTTGAATTTTCCACCCACCCCTTCCCCTATCTCTCAAAATTTGGTTTTAATAAATGCCTTTTATAGCTTTGGCTAGAAGCCAGATGGACACTTCTGAGAGAAACTAGTGCCAGGACAGGAAAATCTCAACAAGGGTAACTTTCTAGTTAAAAGGTTGGTTAGACTTAAACACTGAGAAGGCTTTATGCAATTCATTGTGAAGAAAACGAATGATTCAACAGTGTTTCCATTTAAGAAAGTTATTAACTATTCCTGGCCTTGTCCCCTCATCTTCAAGGAGCAGCTGTTCAAATCGGAACAGGCAAAACTTTAGCAGCTTATCTAAACCAGGTGGCATAAAAGTAACTTCAGTCTGTAGAAGAAAATAGGTTTTGTCTCTAGGCGAACAGATTGTTGCTGACTTTATCTGTGACTATGCGTTCCTGTAGACACTGATGTCAGATGGGTTCACGCAGTATGATAACTATCAAAGAAAGTTGGAACAGAGTCAAGAAGCTTGTTAACAACACAAAATAACAACATAATGCTTTATCCCAGATGAAAATTTATGATATGGCTTTTGAATAATAGACCTCAATAATTCTGCTTTAGCAACAGCCCTTTCTTTTAAAGGAATTGTAAGTTGTTGATATTCACAATTTGTTCTCTTCCTTTGGAGATGTTCAGACTTTATTCCTGGCAGACTGGGGTAGGGTGGAGCAGGGAAGACTAATGTGACTATGGCTGTGTAATGCTGTATGTGAACTATTATTAAACCTCGCCAGCCTGGCTTAGATCTGTACACCCCAATCCTAACACACAGAAATGAATCAAATTTGTTTAGTCTGCTTGAGCAACTAGCATTCCTGGGGTCAAATAAAAATTCTCCATGAAGCAGATCTAGCAGTTCAACCACTAACTGGCCATCTTTCTTTTGATTCCTACAGTTAACTTTTTTGTGCAACATCGCTGTGTTTAAAAAAAAAAAAAAAAAAAGGTAAGAGAAAAGGAAATTAACAGGTATTAACTAGATTAATAAAAAAACAAGACACTGAAATAACACTGTTTTGTTCAATATCATGATATCCTTGATACCCAGAAGGAAAAAGATTATTAAAGAAAAGTCTAAGATCTGCAGGAGCTTCAGCTTTTTTCCTACTTAGTTATGCAGTGGATATATCCAAACCCTAAACATCTTAATCTCTTAAAGGCTGACACAGGGTTTTTCCTTTTGTTAAAGCCTGGAAGACTTTGATGTTTATAAATATGAGGAGGAGGAATTGCAAGGCACTGTACTGTATGTATATTGGTCTTTTAATAAATAATACAAATATAGATGGGCCATAATATGAAAATAACTTGCTGCAGGAAAAATTCCCCAGGTTACCTGATTATTCCCAATATCTACTGCTGTAATTTAGTAAGGAGAACTGTATAACAAGCCATGTCTGATGTTAATGTTGTGCTCTCTTTCTGAGTCTACTCTTTAAAGATCTGTGATTGAATAAATGAAATAATTTTTAAAGCTATTTTGCTTACCATTTCAGAGGAAGTTTAAAATTGATAAGGGATTGGGATGATTAGGAGGCTGTCATTACCTATAATTTTTGTAGTGTCTGTTTGAAAAAAGCATTTTATGACATAATCTCTTTTTTAAAATGTTTACATTTTATTCAGAATGGTTTTAGAAAATGAATGATACTAGGTGTACTTTTCTGGTGACTTTTCATGTTCATCTAATAAGTGCTAGAAAATCACTTCAGTATCAGAATATAAATTAAAAAGCAAAATAACTAGGCGCCTCCCCTGTTTTTGGCTAAAATTCTGAAGTATGACTTCTTGATCACTTACTACAAAAATAAAAGGTCTCATTTTCTCTGTTACCTAAGAATTTTCAAAAGTTCAGTTTTTAGCACAGCAAAATACTTTTCATAGAAAAGTCTGTTTAACGTATGCTTCTGGAACTATGCTGGGTTTTGTGTTTCTGCTTTAAAACATAACAGCAGTACTTCTTTCTTCTCAGTAACACAGTCCCATCTGCAAGAGGCACAGCTAGATTTAAGATAAATATCTCCATTTACCATATTTCTGAACTCTTGGCTTTACCTCATTAGTACTTCCTGCATTTTGCATTGAATTTAATGTATGCTGCCTTTTGTAATAATGATGATAAAACTATCCTTTTGTTTTCTGTTGTTTTTTGGATTTCTGTGAATCCATCATCTCTGAATTGGTTTTACATCTTAATCTAATTATCTTTACTGTTGCTTGCTGAATTCATTTGAACAAATAGAGCTGAACAATTTATGAAAATTATCAAAAACTAGTTCACTTATAATATTTTTGATCTTATTATTTTTCCTAAACTTATGCTTTCTTTAATGAAAAAGTGTATGAAGCATTCATAAATAAATTTAAAATGTAGATTGAGCTTCTTAAAATTCTGAATTGCCAAAATAGCATTAGACTTTCAAAATATACTTTGCAGTCAGAAGAGCTCTATCTCCTAGTGAGCTTATTATTTAAGATCTTCTTGCTGCCTAGGGCAGCGCGAGTAATTTTCTCTTCAGAGAAAGAGCAAAAATATTTTTATTTAAGAAAAAAACTCTTGTTGAAGCCCAGAAGTTATCTTTAAGTGCATTTTTCAAAAAGCTATAATAATGAAAACCAATTTCCTTTACCTCTGGTTCCATTAGATGAAAGCGTTTGGTTCAGCCCAAGTTTTCCTGCTGTGTTATTCTGTGTTCGCTGTTATTCAAAGTATTGTAGGTAAATTTTGTTCTGTGCTTGCATGTGAGGATTAAGCTGATAGAGAAGGTGTTTGGGACTTCAGTGTTCATAGCGGAACTCCCCCCCCCCCCCCCCCCCCCCCCCCCCCCCCCCCCCCATAAAATTATTGGGCACCCCTGAATGCCTCTTTCAAAGCTCACTAGAAACTTGTTTCAGTCAACAGCCGGAATGTGAGCATTAAAATATTTCCACTTTTATGGAGTGGACTGATGGATGTTTCCTCATCCCACACCAAAAGAGACATGATGGTTGGATATTGTTTGAGAAGTTGCTTTCAAGTATTGAGCCTGGTGGGAGATTATTTACAGTGAGAAGCTGGTAGCAATGAATACCCCGATGCATTCCCACTGGTCTTTTTTATTTGTGTTTGTGTGTTTCAACATTGTTCGGCTTTCTTGACACTTCTGAAATGAAAAGAAATTCCTAGGGCAGCATAAATATTGACCTCTCTCAGGATAAAATACTGTTACATAAATTGGTTTTCCAGCTGATCCATACAATGCTTATGGTAGATATCCTGGCGTGTGACTGACTCTTTATCCTCATCTACAGCCACTGTGCCATTGTGCTTCAGCCAAATCTGTTGCTGTAGAGGGAGTAGGCAGAGGCTGCTGCTGTTTGGATCTGGGTTGCTAATAAATATTATATCGGTACTCTCTGATGGTACTGTGGTCTCAAAGAATGTGCTGGCAGTGTTCCCCATCCTGATGAGCATGTCTTTCCTTCAATAAATTTTATTTACTCTGTAAACTTCTTTAGAAAGAGTCTTCCCAGTCATTTTATTGCTTTTAATTTCTTAAATCTGTATTTTGTCAGGCCATTGTTCCCTATTTGCTTGTCTTATGAGGGTACAGTACTGTACAGTATATATCTTCACAGCTCTAACCCTGCTGTTAGATTGGTCTTTATTTTCAAATACTGATGAAGCTACGTTATAGAGTTAGAAAACCAGGTCTGGTGACTTTTTTTTGTTTGTTTTGCTTAACCAGAGTTTACAGGTTTTCCCATCAGTAAGAGGAGATACACTCTAAAGCTAAATTTATATTTGTTATTTCAGGAATTTGAGCATATAATGCTTAAAACACTGATTGCTTTTGTAGATTTGTTTGTGTAGGTTAAGTTTACTCTGTGTTGGGATTCTGTTGGCTATTGGTGCTACTTACCTAATTCAAGTAACAGTTGATGCTTTTTTCTGTCTATTTTTTAACTGCTTATTTGTTTTTCCCTGTTCAGTTCTCATGTTGAGTGAGGGAAGTCTGTCAGCTGTAAAAATATTTGACTATACTTTTGAGAATATGTTTATTTGTTTAAACTAAGAAATACTGTCACTAGAAAAAAGCTGAGTGGAAGATGAGCATGAGTGACATATTGTGGTGTTTAGTCACATTAGGGGGCTTTATTGGTGTGAAGTGAGATCAAAATTTTAAATGATTTAGCTTATGAAGTTTGTAGATCCTATTAAAAGACCCACTTTATTTCAGCGCTTTGGTTTGGAAACACATTAGCCTCTTAGTGTTATAATAAGATAAATGTATTTAACTGTCTAGTCTAAATTGGGTAAGTTATAGGATAACATTTATTGCAGGGAGGCTGAGGTTTGTTTCTTTGTTTTGAGCAGAAAAATAGAAAAAGTCTGTGGGTTTTGTTGGGGTCCTCTCTTTCCTGTGAAATTCCTTCATTTTTATTCTGAATCCCCTGGCTACAGAGCCATGTAGAATAGATTTCATTTCTGGCAGCGATTAAGACTTCTGACTTTCAGTGTGGTGGAGCTGAAGTGAAACTGCTGCCGAGTAGTGAAGCTGCTGTACTGTACTTGAGGTGTGTGCCTGTGTGTATTGACATGTTTGTGTATTTGCAGGTACGAGTTCTGGATTGGGGGGTGTTGGGGATTTTTTTTGAGTGCATAATTGGTCTTTGTTTAATCCAAACTCACTGAACTGCTGCCAGTCTCTTCTTCAGTTAGGCAATATGGATCCTGTACTGTGGAGGGAGGGAGGTTCCACATCCTCTGTAATGTTTTCCAGGGAGGAATTGGTACACCTCTTGAAGTGAGCCAAAACTGAAGCGGTAGCATCTTTATTTGAGTTTTCAGTAATTTGTAGTAATCTCTGGATTATGTAATCATCATATTTGTCTCAAGCGCACTCAGCTTTCAATATTTATCTACTACGTGATAACTTCTGGCAAGTAATTAAAACCCTGAATCTGTTGGGTGTTAGGAATTCCTGTCTCCCTTATCTCCATTCCCTCTCCCACTTTAAAGGGTAAGAGAAATGATTCTACGCGTAACGTCAGTTTTCATAGGTTTCCTACAGCTGTTGGCACTTGCTAGTGTCTTACAGCTCCTGGATTTTATCTATTAATTTTCAGTGAGCCAGTACTGTCTGCATATACATACATAGCTGTCCTTCGTTACATAATGAAGACTGAGTTACCTGGGTGAGATGTCTGATGTGCTTAAAATGCCAACAGGCAGAGATTTATTCAAATCTGTGGTTTTTTTTTTTTTAAAAAAAGTAATAAAGAATAAACGTATTAGATGCTCAGAGTAGAAATTCTTAAATCATAGTCACTGTTTGAGGTTACTCCTTGTTACAGCTCACATGTATAAATCCAGAGATACTATGTAAGGGAAAACTGTATGAGAACTTGCTGCTTAAAATGGGAAAAATATGTTGTTACTTATATTCTAATAACACTTGCCTCATGGATAGTGTAAGGCACTCTACTAAAAAGAATTAAAACGATCTTTGTACTGAATAATAGTCTCTAGAATTGCATAAAAGAGTTACTTTTGTACTCTACGTAATTCTTGTGTTAAATCTAACAATTCATTTTTTTGAAAGCATTAACAGAAGTGATTGAAATGGATTCACTCAATAGAATAGATACCTGATAGCAGTGGTAATAGGGAAGCATTAATTGTGATTTGCAAGCATCCTCACCACTGGCGGAAATAGATGACCATGCATTTAGGACGTGTGAGGAAGAAGGAGTAAGGGGGGAAAATACTTTTAAGCCACATCCTTTTTCATTATGGTTTTTTTTTTTCATTTGTCGCATAAAAATGCAGCTCAGAGCTGTATTAACTTACCTGACTTCCACCAAATGCTTTCAGATGCCCTCTGTGACAGTAGAGCAGCCCCTGTGAGAAAGGAGGACAGCAGCTGTATGGAACAGGAGCTGTCCCTTTTGGGTGACTTCTGATGGCAGACTTGGAGTTGTCTTTTTCCCCCTCTAGGAAAACACAGATTTGTGGGTTGCTGATGCTGTAAACTGTAAGTTCTGAAATGTATCTCGTCCAAAAGACACTGCTAGGTAAACACCAAGACAAGACCACTGAAGTAAATAACTGTTTCTTGACATAAACACGCTCGTTTGAAATTCAGTTCAAAGGATGCCCTGGATGTAAAGGATATTACTAAAATGGTCAGGGAAGTATTATGTAACTTTTTGATGAGACTATATTTATTGAATAAGTATTTATTACCTGCTTTTCACTAGGTATTCTCAGTGTTATTGCGTTCAAACTATTACAAAAATAAGATGCAGAAAAAGTTGTGGCTTAAGTGCCTCCGAGGAATCCCTTTATTAGCTCAGACCAAGTAATGTCATCTTACATGGGATGAATTTGGCTCGTAAATGAAATTACTGAAATTTGGAGTGTTTTGTCCAAGGGCAATAAAGGTGAAAACAAGATTTGATCACCACACCTGTTCAAGGACTTATCTTGCAGACAGTAAGCAATTGTTCGATTTAATGGGATCTCTTTAGTAGAGAGAACAGTAAGTGCAAACATATGGAACTTATTCCCTTGACAGGCCATGCCAGGTTTATTTGTATACATAATGAGCTGTGCATAGGTTTTGAATTGCTTGCAGTGTAACTAGTGCTGTGACTTTGCTTTTGCTTCTTCTTTTCTTCTTCTTTTTATTTTCTTTTTTTATTCTGGGCCAGATGTGGGCTTAGATACACATATTTTCTTGAGCTATCAAAGTTCTGTGGAACACTTTTAGATTACTGAAAGTCCATAAAGCTGACCCCTTGTCGATCGCTTGAAATGTGATGCTTTTCTTACAGTTAAATGGTGTTGCCCATACTTCCACACAGGCCTAAGGCTCAGTTTTGCACATAATATACTAGTTTATAAATATATGCATAGTTTAGGAAGATGCATTAAAGAAGCAGGATTATTTATTTGTAAATTAATTACAGAATTGTTCTTTTGTTCATATGGGATGGTATAGTCTCACTTTTTCATTCACAATGAGGCATTCCCAGAGGCCGTCATGAGTCAAATATCTGTGATGCAAAAAAATTTTATGACCTTTCTCAAAAATCAGTCTTTGTGGAAACAAGAGTAGGTGTTGGTGAAAGAGATTTTTTTTTTTTCTTTTTTCTAAATAGGACAGATTAACGATAAAGAAACCAGAATATTTTTACGGAATGATAGATTTCTTCGTTCCAAGTATCTGAGATCAAAATAACCTCAGAGATAATTATTATATTTTTTTATTTCCTCCAGCTAAAAATCTGATTTGATTGTGAAAACAAAAGACAACTGTGTGTTTTCCCCCTACTCCCCTTTCCGCTTGAATTTCTCAAGAATTTGCAAAACCTTAAACAATTTGAAGATGTGCAGTGACATTTAGGGGTGATTCAATCCAGTACTAAATCAGAGCTGCTGCCAGTTTTCTGTTCCTAAAACCCTTTCAGACTTTGCAGCATCTTTGCTGTGGACGTCGTATCCTCTGTCTGTCTTAGTTTGAAGAGTGCTGTGCTAGTAAGTTTGCTACTCTTGTAGAGACAATTTCAGCTGAAATCATACTTAATGAAGCTTTTTATATATTGATGTTGGCAGTAGTAATACTAATGCTGAGTTTAATACTAACCTGTGTTTGGGCTGGCATTAGAGGCAATGATCTGCTTTTGGCCTCCGTGCCAGAAAGACTTGTCATCACTAGGCTGGAGAATGCCAGCGGGCTTTCTAGGCAGGTAGGAGATCTAGGCAGATACACTCTCCTTTTTTTTTTTTTTTTTTTTTTAAGTGGTCATTTGATTTGAAAGCCTTCGGAGTTCCTGAGTACAGACTGGTTTCAGAATAATGCAAGGTTTCAGCTAATGTGTGTCACGTGTCAGTGTGAAGGAGGGGTGAACCCCATCGTTGGGGAAACCACTTAGGAAGTGTACTGCTTTCCTGCTGTAACTTCACTAGGTAACTCAGTAAGTACCCTCTTTGTCTTCTGTTCTGCAGGTGATTGAAAGATAAAGCTAATTATTTTGCTTTTTGTTTTTAATGTACTAATTTTACACCCCCACCCCCCCGTGCTCTTTAATTTCATGTTGATCATACCATTTTCATTTCAGTCTTCAACTAGTCTGAAGTGTCCTCTAGAATTTCTGCAGCTTCCAGTAACACAAATCTTACATTGGTCAGGCTCTCCTCTGCCAGGCTGTCCTTCCACAGTGGACTTCCTGCCTTTTTAATTTGTTGCTGCCACAAACCTGCATTTTAAGAACAAAAAGGAGGCTTTCCCTGTAGAGCAAATTCAGTTCGGCACTACTGGAATGGCAATCCAGGGCTGCAGTGGAAGAATTCGACAAGATTCAACACTGCTGGCTAAGGTGCAAATTCATTAGGTAGACTACCCTTAGTGTTATATAGAATAACCTTTTTAATGCAGGCTTGGCAATACTATTCTTTGGGAGCTGTTTATTTTTATTGCATTGAACTAATGTTGTCTGGTAAGCATACCTTGAGGATTTTAAGCATGGTAAATTGCTTTCCTGGCCCTGAGAGCAGTATCTGTAGCTACTGTTACTGAGATCCCTGTCATAATTTCTTGAAACTCAGAAATTCTGCTGCCATTATTTAGCTGCAAAAAAAATCTTGCACATAAAGATGAGTACAGTGTTACTTTCAGTATAGGTTTTCGGGCGAGGCCACATACACGAAACTATTGTATTATTTCTGTTTTACGTTGCTCAGAATTTGTGGAACAAGTGCAGAAGTGGTAGTATCACTGTTGGATTTGACCCTCTCCTTAGCTTCCGTAAATGGAATGCTTTGTGGCTCTGAAGAAAAATCCCTAATCACTTTTCAGTATGTTCTTCTTAGAAGTTAAAGTTCTGGTAGGTAATGTTTGTATAAAATAATGGTTGAAAAATAAAGCACGCGTACATGTTTGTATAAATCAAATTAGTGTCCAACAGTCATCTCTACACTGTTAGGTCACCTGCTTCAGATGGTCAGAAATAGCTCTGAATGACCTGGGCCTATAGGGTGGTTTTGGCATGGCTGCTTAGGATGATTTTTAGCACTAGGACAAAGATGGTAGTAAAATACTTCTTAATCTTGTTGGAAGCTGTTGAACTAGGAGCATAAATCAGTTCTAGATTGGGTAATTGATGGAAAAGCACACAGAGGTGGAAACTTTCTTCATAAACAGCTGGTCTAGAGAAAGCTTTCTGACAGCTGTGGATTTAGGTGGAGAGTATTGGATAAAAGTGTAAAAACTAATATGTAATAAAATAGAAGAGTGCATAAAAAAATAGGGTATGTGCTGTACTTCAGACAGTGGAAATGCATCAGTAACACTTAATTTTTTTACCATCCGTTGGGACATCACAGATTAATCTAAACTTGTGTGGGTTTAGGGTTAACAAGAGGAAAGTGTTTGTAGAAACATCATTTGTCTGAAAGGTGCCTGTGTATTCTCGAGCTGTCGATTGAATAATGTTTGTGGAAAAAATTGGAGTGGCTTACCTGTAATAAATAGTGATATAATTTACTAGGAATTTTTTAAGTGTTGCTCAGTGTTAAAATTGAGAAGATGAGTTTGAACAGGCATGGACTTGATTAAAACAGTTGGATCATCTTTCAGCGTTAGCAGATATTGGTCATGTGTAGGTGGACTCTTTAAAATGTAAATCAGGATAAAATGAGCTGTTAAAAGCTTACTGTGAGTGGGTTTTGTTGGATTTATTTGTGATCAAATAATGCAGGCAGGGATTTGTGAAACATAAGAAGCAAAAATTCCTTCTTTATGGATGGTTTTTGATAAGCAACAAAAAAGTAATATCTACTTGCTTCTAAACCTCCCCCTCCTGTAGCTTTTAATATTGCACACCTGTAGTTCAGTCATAGTTGTAATCCAGCACAGGTATCCATATGGATAGCAAATCTTTTTTTTAAAGGCTGAGAGGGAACGAAAACAGTTTTCCATTCCATTTATCCTTATGAAAAGTCAAGTATTGTGCCTGATGATCCTGCAGTTAGGAAAATGAACTGCAGCCAGATGGGACTTGCATTTTATGGTAAAGCTGTTTAATTATCTGACTTTCCTCTGCCTTTATGGGCTCAAAATGTGAGAGTTTTAAGGCATTAAGGATTTTATTAGACTGACTGTCATTATTAATGGCATTACGTGTCAGTTGGTGCTTTTAAATCAAATTTGCTGGTTTCACAGTAGTTGTGCTTAGTGCTTTAGAAGAGGGGAATGAGGTGAAACTAAGGATGAAACCTACTGCTTTCAGTAGTTTTAGAAACAGTATCATTGGCTGGGTAAGAAATAGTAAGGTGGTGTAAGCTTGACATGCAAGTAGTCTTGAAAATCCTGTATGTGTTGTGCTGAGCAATAAACCAAATATGTTTGCTGTAGCATTAACTATCTCAAGGAGAGTTGAGTGTTCTGAAGAGTGCTGTATGTTTGTGTGCTAATATACCAAATCATGTGGCTTGATTGCTTTATATGGAGTTGAAACAACTATGCTTTTCAGTGCTTTGTCTTAGAAGAGGTATACAGTTGTTACTTTTTAAAGGATATGCAGTGCTCTTACTTGAGTGGCTGAGAATGAATTTTAATTTGTGACCTTTTGTTATTAAAGGATTCTATTTTTTTTGTGGAAAATAGTCCTAATTTCTGTGAATGTCAGAAGTTCATGGTCACCTGTGTTGCTGTTTCTATTTATGAACCTCGGTTTACAGAGGCTCTTTATTTGGTTCTTTTAAAAATATATTCTATTAGAATAGTCACAGCATTTCAAAGACTTTCTTGCCAAAATCTGATTGATCTTCTGCACTGCCGTATAATGTTAGTTGCGTTAATCTAGACGTCCTTGGCTGCTTCTGTTGCAAGTTAACTTATCAAAGTTTATATCTTCCACAGTGTGTTTGGAAATAATGGTATGTGTTGAACAAATACCATAATTGCATTGTGTAGTAGGTTTTTGACAGAACTCCACATGAAACAATTGAGGAATAAGTTAAAGTTGGAATATTAATAGTGTCCAGAGCAAGCAGTTGCCTGTGAATTGCAATTTAATGGAAACAGTATCTGAATTCCATGAACCGTTTTGATGAATTAACCTAAAAATCTCTTTCAGCTTGTAATAATAATATAATAATAATGTTAAAGTACAGTATAATTATTTCATTTTTATTTAAATTCTGTATAGCAGGTGTTGCTTAGTGTACAAGATTAATTGCTGCATAGTAATAATTTTCTCTAGCTCTAATGTTTTCCTGATAAAGAGCCTTTTTATAGGTGCATCAACCAAACTCTCTGCTCTTGGGTTATATCCACTTTGAGACTGGATACACTTGCTATTTGTTGTGGATTGGATGAGTGGGAATGGGTAGGCGATTGGCACACCTGCCATTTCCACAGGAGTACCTTTTTTTTGGAGGCTCTTTCACTTCTGCTTTAGCTCATACTTTCGTGTTTCAAAGTTTCAGAACTGTTTTTGTCTCCCTGACAAAATAAGACATGAGTGTTTGCATTTTCAATTTAAAAAATAGGAATATGAACTGCAAACAGGTATGAAAATATTAAATGCCTCTTTTTGTTTGCAGGGAACACTGTGGAAGTATTTGAAACTATACATTTCCTGCTGGGGGTGGTTTGTGTACAATGTCTATCCATGACATAGAAAATGGAAGATAAAGTAGTTCACAAATTGTACAAAATGTAGTCATTCTTCTGGCTTTGTGCTTCTGTGCACAAAATGCTTCCTTTTCGTATGTCTGCAGCAGAGCCTTTTGAGGAGTTAGTTGCCAAGTCAACTTTCCTGTTTGCTGCTACCTGTTCTGGGATCCAGAGTCTGAACTCATGGAAAAAGCAACTTGTATTCACTTACAGAGATTTGAGCGGAGATGTAAGCTTCACAGTGCTTGATGATCAAAGTTCACCTACTTCTCTTAGGCAGCGGCTGACAGTTTTAGGGAGTATGTATTTGGATCAGTCAAGATTGAGTTTCTTCTCCAGCGAGCCCCAGAATTTAGTAATTTATTTCTCAAGTAGCAGAGACTATACAGTATAGCGTACTTTGCAGTCCTTGTTCTGTATGTAATGATTGGTTTAAATATATCTTCCTTGAAAGCTTAAAACTTCATGTTAAGTAAGACGACATCTGTGAAATTCAGTCGGTTAATAGCACGGTACTAATGAAACTTCTGAAGCTATGGGCTTTGCCATTTTGAGATGTCCTTTGTGAATTCCATTGACTTCTACAGATTCTCAGCTTAACTGATTTAACTTAACTGATTTTAATACGTACATCAAACTAATTTGCCTCAACTGTCATGTAGGACTGATGAAAATTATTTCTAATGTTTTAGCTATCATACTGTGCTGTTCTTCTTCAGGGTAAAGCTGTAGCAGGCAGTTTTTCAATATAAGCATGATTCTTTCCAGTAAACCGGTCTTCTGTAACCTCACTTCCACCTTTTTTTTGCTTGTGTCCTTATAGAGAATGACAAAGGAGATGCTTGGAGTGCCATACAAACAATATAAGACCCTGAAGGCATTCATTTATTCATTCATGATTTATGGGCTTGGAAACAAAGGTCTTATCTTTCTCCAGAAGTAAAAGAAAACAAAATGAACAGAAGTGCCAGAAAATAAACAGTAGCATATTTCTGGGTTTAAGTCAAGTTACAAATCAAGAAAGCAAAACATTTAACACTAATCTATAAAATGGAGTTTCAGCCATTCTTAGATTCCTCATTTATTATGCTTCTGTTTTTATTATGCTCTTATTATTCCTCACTTATTATGCTCCATAAAACAGCTGAAAAAATTATTTTTTCTATGTGGATTTTTTGATTAAGCTCTTTTAACCTATTTTTGCTTTTGCTTCCAAAACTTTACAATTACTTTCTATAAGAAAGAGACTTTCTTAACTGTTGTTGGTTTAGTTGTATTTTAGCTTATTTTGTGGTATAAATATGCCAGTCTTCCCAGTCCTCTTTGTACTTATTTTTCTTTAGGCAGTGCTTAAAAAAGTAAAAATGTTATTGTTTGAAGTGTTTCAGCTAGGAAGAGTTATTTCTGGCAGAGAATGTGCCTTCTCTCAGCCAGCCCGCATCTGCTGTTTTGTAACCGTTTCCTGTCGGGAGGCCTGATCCGTGAGCTCTTTCCTCCTCGGGTAGTTAGGGAATTAGGGTGAATGAGAATTATTGCCAGAATCCACATGACAGGTAACATGGAGTAAATGAATTGGTTCGTGGATTTGTTTATAAGTAGTACGTCCACCTCGCATGAAGAGCCACCCTTGTGCAAACTTGAGCTTGAGCTACAAGACAGGTGAATGACCTCATCACCGGGGAAAAAGGGGCAAATTGTGCTTTCCCAGTTCTGTTAGCTCCACAGATTTAGAAAGCTTGGTTGCAGTACTAGGTGTAGTTCACTTCAGGTACTGAATTTGTAGTATGTATGTGTATGCAATTTAGGTATTAAAAAGTTTTAATAGGCTTTTGTAATCTGGCGCAGCGCGTAGGAAGTGTGTACGTGGGAGCTCCACCGGCAGGTCTGAACCGGTCTTCCTTCTCATGCTTGTAATTGTGAGAAGCAGCTGAGGACAGTGACCTCTGGCACAACTGTGTGGATATATATCCACAGCGGCAGTGAGAAATGAGAGGGCTTTTTTTTAAAGCAGCTATAATAGAAAAACAACTTCCATATGAAATTATCTTACTATCAAAGTACTTGGAGAATTTTCAAATTGCTTTGCGCAGCTGTGTTACCTTCAGTATCGAACACCGCTTTGATACCTACATTTTTTTAATGGATCGTGCAGATTTTTTCTCTTCAAGTTAGGATTTCCTTTCTTCTGCAGGAACATATGTTTTTAATATAATGAGGAATAAAGTTGAACACTTCTTCAGAGCTATACTCTATTGCAAATATCTTAAGAAATTTTCTACTGTTCTGTAAGAAAAAGTTTGTTTCGTTTTATAGAAAAATTCCTCTGCAAGTTTCATTTAATCAAATCCTGAAAGCTTTATCTGACAGTCATGATATTCAGTCATTTTCTATTTGAGCTATTTTTATTGGCTATTCTTTCAGGAATTAGGCAATGGTTATTACTCGTTAGGGGAGGTTTTTTCCATAACCTACAAAAATTATAGTATGTACTTTTACTGCAATTCAGAGAAAATAAATCTCTTACCAGACTTTTTTTTTTTTTCCTTTGCTTAAATTCAGATTAATTGGCTGTGGTAGTAGCTGTTCTTTTAATGATTTCTAACAAGGTCATATATTGAACAGTAACATCTATAAAAGGCTGCAGCAGTCTTCTGAGATGGTGTACTTCTGTAAGGTAAGCATTTTGTGTGAAAGGTAATACATTGGAGACAGCAGTGTTGTAGATCATTCTAGGCATGAAAAAGCTATTAAATACACTGAATGAATGAGAAATGTGGCGCTGTTGTTGGCACTCTCCTGTTCTGCAGACTTGCATGTAGGCAGGGCAGACTCTTTTCTTGCTGTTTTCAAGAGGCCATTTGCTGGTTTTTGTCAAAAAGAAAAGCCTTCCTCCCTCCTTCCCTTTTTTTTTTTTAAGCAAAAGCTCTCCAGGCCCTGTGAATTATTAAGATCTGTTAGCACAGTTGCTCTTTCTTTGGGAAATTGGCTGTCAGAAGTAGCAAGAGAGCTCTTAGGAGTCTCTTTGCTTTTGATTAAGTGGAACAGTTGGATCGGTAACAGATTCCAGATTTTATATGACAGTTACTCATTTCTATGCAACCTGTGCGATTAGAACAAATTCTCTGAAATAAGCATGTGTAGCTACATGCATATGCATATGTAAATATAAGAATTTACCCTAATCATAGGCATTGTGTGTATATACACACAAACACAAAATGTGACATACTTTAGATTACCATAGCATTCTCTTTGCTTTTCTTTGAACACAAAATGTTCAGGAAGGTATATGGAGGTGGATTTCTTACCGGCTGTTTTCTTACTAAGTAGAATCTACAGTGATATGATAAATATTATGTCACTCACAGTGTAACATAATTTGTATTTACCGCCTATTAATAAAGTTATAGTACAAATTCTTTAAAATTCTGAAGTGTTGGTTTTGAAAATAATCTTTGGAAGAATTGCAATACACAGCTTTCCTTCTTTCTAGAACCAGGAAGACTGGCAGTGTATAATATTTTTTGGTACAGTCTGTCTGTTTTCTTTATCTTCTCTAAGGAGAAGAGGATTTCTCATTAAGAAGTCCATCTTGTCCATCAGTGATGGACAAATGGATGCACTTGATTCAGTTTTATTTTGAGCCTATTTGCAATATACTGTGCTGTAGTACATTCATGTCTGGAAAGGTAATGAATATGTATTTAATGGAAAGCCTTTTCTGATAAATGTTTTGAAGTTTACCTCTTCTTGAAACAGGTTTTCAGCTCTGAGGATTAGCTTACTGAACTGTTAGCATATATTAGCATATATAACTTTCTGTACGGTGGAAGGAGATTTGTTTGTTGCAGTAGCATCTTTTAAAAGGAATATTTTGTTCTTACCAGACGATTCTGGCCTGGACCGCTTTAAAAAGCTGGAAAGACCATGGAGTGAGCCTCCTAAAGGGGCAACAAGATTTAGAGAACTTGGAATTTTCTGATCTCAGTGCCATCTTCTGGACTGCACTTGGACAAACTTATGCCTGCTATTTGAATATTTTTGATCTCTGTAGTGGAGAACTGGCTGAGCTGCTAGGCTCCGAGAGAAATGGTTAGTGGTACAAGGTCCAGTTGGCATTCTAGGTTAGCAGCGCTCTTTCTCGAGAGTTAATACTGGATTTGATGCAAAATATTGCACGTGAGATGGAATGAAGTCATGCACCAACCATTACAGCCTGGGGCCAACAAAGCAGCTTTGTAGAAAATGATCTGGGCTCCTGGTGGGCAACAAGTTGAATATGAATCGGTAGCAATGCCCTTATGGATAATTGCCTGCTGCTCTGGGAGTTGATTATTCCTTCCTATTAGGCACTGGTGAGACTGTGTCTGGAGTACTGGGTTCAATTTTGAGCTCCTCAGATGGGCAGACTGGGGTGAATCCAGCAGAAGGCGGCCAGAGCACGTGCCATGGCAGGAGGCTGTGGGGGCTGTGTTCTCTACAGTCTGAAGAATAGAAGGTGAAAGGACCACCTGATCGTTCTTTCTGGCTAGCTGCTGGGTGGCTCTACAGGAGGAGGAAGCAGTCTCTTTCTCTGTATATGCCCAAGAAAAATGAAAGACAACAGAAACAAGTTACCACAAATGGGCAGAAATTTCAATTAGGTATCATAGGGTTTTTTTTCCAACAAGGATGTTCAAACACTGTAACAAGTTGTCCTGAGAGGTGGTGGAATCTTCATCATTGGGAATACTCCAAACTTGTCTGGGAGCAGCTTTACCTAACTTACGATTTGGTCCTGTTACGACCAGGGAGGTTACAGGGGTTTGCCTGAAGAGGTTTTCAGTCTAAATTATTCTGTGATTCCTTTGCCTAAAGTATTTATGGAAGCCAACACCTCACTTGAGGGCTTATGTGGCCCAGAATAGATGTAGATGCAGGCCTTGTCTGCAGGAAAAAGCTGCATGTTTTCTGGTTTAATGCAAGGTTGATCTTAAGAGATTGGACATAATGAGCAAATGAATATTATGAATAGAATTTCTGTACTTACTGGTCTCTATGCCACACAGCTTCTGCTTTGTGAAAATTTCCCCCTTTTATTTCAGCTTGTTTTCTGAGGTAGAAATATTTTTTCTGTGGTATTTCAGTCTTAAAGAAATAAAAGTTCTCTGAACTGAAACATCCAGTTTGCTATTTAGAGCAGTTTGAACATTCATCGGTGGTGATGCATTGTGCTCTGACCCCTTTTTATAGCCTGAAAAGCATTTAGTTACCATTCTGTAATACAGCCTTAAAAGAAGAATACAGCATTTGCCATCTCTCTATGCTTTCACGCTTGTTTTCTTCCTTTTTAATGGGCCAGAGTTGCTTTCTGTTTCAATTTAGAATTGTAATTTCCTGAAATATAGCAGTCAAGACTCAAAATGATGTAAATTGAACAAAAAGAGTATTTTATGGCAAGTTGTAAAAAAGACAGCAAAATAAAAAGACTCGGGGCATCGAGAAACCTCTGTAACTAAATGCATGAGCCAATCCTAGGCTGTTTTACAGATTTTACTTGGTCATCTGCCTGACAGGGGTGTGTGTGCTTTTTTAGATCTTCTTTTTCTCTATGAGAATGCATGCTGTAGCTGCTTTTAACTACCTGCTACCTTCCTTTTCTGTACTGTGATTTGAACATCAGAATATTCTGTGACTTTCTGTGGAACTCTTGGTATTTATTTTGAGGGGACCTTAATGAAAGTGTGCTGTTTTGGCGGTGGTGAGGAGTCTGCCCGTGTGAGATCCTGGGTGCCTGACGTGCTGAGTAATCCATTCTCCACCTAGAAATTATGTTTTAGAAAATTAGAGGAAGTTGGTAAGAGGGAGTGAATAATTTGTGAGATATAATCAAGCTATTTTTTTAGCATGTTATCTGCTTCCTCTTTTAGGAAAATATTTCCTCTAAACTATCATCATATAAAGGTCCATCATGTGATTTTTATACTCTGAAACCAAAGCCTGCCGTTGGGGAAGTTGCTAATTAAGCAAAAATTAGATTTAACCTGTCTTATCTTAAAAGGCCAGTTCATCCTGTCATATCTACCTTCAGTCATGAAAGCACAAGTGTAGTATCTTTTTAATACAAAAAGTCAAGTCCTGGCTTTGTTGTGCTGAACAACATTTTCACCAATTTCTATGGGCCAGAACTTGTTCCTCGTTTTCAGACAGATTGAGTATCTGAGGAAAAATGGTTTGCTAGCTACAGTATGATTACTTGGCACACATCTTTGTGTTGAAAAGTTATTGAAATTGGTAAGGAATGGAGCTGGGTCTATGTAATAGCAGCCCCATAGTTTAAGTGAAGGCAAGATTAAATAAAACCATATTTATGTATTAATAAAACTGGATCTACAGCTACCCAAAACATAAAGATTTTGGAAAGGCTGCGCAAAAGCTACACCAGGCAAGGTGAAAGGTTTCCCGTGAAGTAACATTGCAATTGCAAAAGCAAGAGTACTGATTAGCGAATTGTGTGTTTATTTTAGAGAAGCAGGAGAAATTATCAGAGAAGCTGGGTCAGGAAAACTGGAGCCATGATCAGAATAAACTTTGGAATGGAGCTGTAAGAAAACCTCAGAAACTCTTTGGATCATTTGTTGTGTAGAAGGAAACTTGGAGCTGTGACCAGAATTGCTATTTCTTGCTGTTTGATTTCAGCTCTATTCAAGGAACTGGAAAGAATCTAAGGATGCAGCCTTAATCTCTTCTTCTGTGATTAAAATCTTCTGAAGGTGGTGTGCCTAGATTTGATTCTGGTAGGCAGTGTGCTTTCTAGGGGCAAAATGTATAAAGCAAGCTGGACTCAAGTTTGGATCCATATTGCTAGGATAAATAGATAAAATAGCTTAGGAAAGCTTTTGTTAAAATCTGTGGTTACTTGTATATCCTTTTGTGCCTTGGAGGAAGTTGGAATGGTTTGTTGGGTAAAGCACAAGATCTAAAACTAAAGAAATGTTGGATTTCATTGTTAGCCAGCTTCCAGGAGGAGCTATGGCCTGTCTCGTTCTTCCTTTTGTTTATGTTCTTCCTCACAACTAGAAAAATAAAAAAAGACAAGATGCCCCCTCCCTTACAGGAGGGCTGAGTTTCAAATCTTTTCTGTCCTTCTAAAGCTATTTGAAGGACTGTGTATTTGAAAATATTATTAATAATAACATGCATATAAACTATTTTTAAAGAAGTTAAAAGATCATTATACTTTATATAGGTATAGTGCATTTGGCTTCCAAGTAGATTACTTTATAATTAGGTAAGGGTAACAAAATAAAAAAAAAAAAGATTTTTTTACTTTGTTGGTGTGACCCACAGAACAGCTCCAAACAGTTCTGAAACCTTCAGAATTGTTATATGCTGATTTAAAAAAAAAAAAAAAGTCCCTTTACTTTTATTAATGTGTTGATTGTCTTCCAAAAAAACACAGGTGGTACTGTGAATAGTGTTTAAAGATAAAGTTCCAAAAGCATGGAACACAGTAAGCACACATAGTATTTATACGAGGGCTTAGATGTAACATTGTGAAACTCTATTGAAATACAGTAAAATGTGAGTGGTGTGCCTGTTTTTTCGGAACCTAAGGTAGGGCAAAGCCAAAAATTTGAGTAATAATGCCTCTCAATCTCACACAAGAATTTTGGATGTACACAGCAGCATGAGATAGTGGCGATGATTTATGGTTTGTTTATTTATCACTTTTCTGTAGGTAAGCTTTAGATGAGATATGCAGGGAATGCTTCTTCTATAGATTGAGACACTTGTTGCACTTGTTTTATGATCCATGGGTAACGTCTACAGTATGTCGTCTTTTGATTACAGAAAAGGCTGTAAAGAATTTCATGAGTTAAGATAAGGAGTAGAAAACACCAAGTAAATATGATGGCAAAACCTCAAAATAATACATGAATAACCTATAAATGTAAACTAATTTGAATAGTATGTGCCTACATAAATGATAGGTTTGAATTGCAGCACTAGTGAAAGGGTAAAGATATGAACACTTGAGCCATTATTTTCTTGCTCGAATTTAAGATCACCTGAAACTTGCTTAAAACTTTGATTAATGGCACCTGGTTGTGGAGCTGGCTGCAAGAGTTAAGCAGTCTTTTGGTGTCTTTGTAGATGGAATTGTTGCATGTTTGCTTGACAACCACTAAAACTAATTTAATAACCAAAAATAATCTAATAATTTATTGTTTAGATGGAAGGATAAGACACTTCTAAGTCATTATGGAGTTCAAGAGTTAAGTTTGTCTGGAATTTATGAATTGCCTCTGAGCTTATCGATACTCCACTTTTTTTAGTGGTGCGGATGTAGATTAAATGACAACTACAGAGATGTTTCAGATCTTACTAATAATGCAATTATTCCTCTAGCAAAATGCAAGGAAGCCACAATTAAGTAAAAAAAATTTACTTTTTGCTCTCCAGGAAAGAGTATACACCAGCTAATGGCTGTCAGCTCTTTTAAGCCTTTGGGTGTGTGGAGTGATTCTGAATGATATCAAAATCAGGTTAGCCCTTGGGACAGAAGACTGTTACAGAAGGAGAATAAATAATTAGAAACTTATGTTTTGTTTTTCAGCAAATAAGACATTCATAAGAAAAAAATACAAAGACTAACCTAATAAAACATTTAAGATCTTTTTCCTCATTAGATGAAATGAATTTGAACAGCTGCAAAAAATAAGCACTACCTACCAAGTTGATACTATATTCAGTTAAAAAATTAAAAAGGTAAATCTAATTTTCATAAATTGTCATGTTTGCATGTACGTTGGAAGAGGTACACTGTGCTCCTTCATTTTAAGCAATTAGTATTCTCTTAAGGTTCAGAAAACAAAAAGCATGGTTAAAGAGGTGAAACCAAGATGTAGAATGTAGTTACATTTTTAAAATATCACTGACAGTAACTGGAATGCTAACAGTTCTAAGGTGGAATATGATAAAAACACAAAGGTGTAGTCTTTCTAAATTTAGCTTTTGATTTGCACACAGTTGTGAAGTAGTATCTCTGTTGCTGTCTGCCTTCTATGTGTGTTTCCCTATTTTCATATTTTTAGTAGTGAGATAAACATCATTTTATCAGTGTCGTCTTTATTTAAACTACAAATTAGTGTAAATTAATCACAGTTAGTGGTTGCTTCTGAAGGAAGCACTTCTAGGATGGATGGCTTTTGTGTGTGTGTTTAATATGTTGATACTTCTTGTCGAATAGACTTTCTCACGCTGAGTGTTCTCTAAGTAATGGAAGATGAGAGGGTAAGGGAATTAAATCCCCGTTTATTCAGTGGCTTATTGTTTCTCTATTTCATCCCTGAAAACCTCTGAAAGATTAATTAATGAATGACAAACATCTCAGCTCCAGATATCCATCTGAAATACATGACGTAGCTTGTAGCTCATAATAAATTTATTATTACATGAGCAGTAAAAAGATATGAAATAATGCAAAATTGACAGAAACCCAAAAATCTCCAGCCTAATATTGATAAAGGGACAAAGAATTATTCCGAAGTTGTGGTATTCCTTTACCAGTCAAGAGCATTTAGCTCTTAATCACTGTCATCGAAGCCACCTCTGCACAATGTGGCGTATTTTCCAGGAGGAAGGCAGAGCAAAGAAGCAAGAGGGGGAGACTGGCTTGTTACTTAATTTTGTCCTCCTTGTAGCAGTAGAAAGATGAAGTTTGTTCTTACAAAATGTCATAACATAAAATGCCCTTTTTAGGCCTCTGTGGATGCTATGAAGAAAAGTTACTCATGCATTGCAGCTTTTTGCCACTGAAACAGGATTACAATATTTTAGCTATTCACGCAGTTGTTTTTAAGGCCTTTAGGCTATACAGAAACACGACATTGTATTTGTAATTACTATGTGTGTTACATGTGTAGCTTGTTTAGACATTTTAGACAGGGATGTGTTGTTTACAGCATGTGAACCCTGATGTACAGTCATGTATATAGCAGAAATTCTGTTTAAACAATAATTAATTATGCAATTTATTTTCTGTTTCCAGAAAATTATTTCCCCTTAAGCCTATATTTTGAGTGGTATTGGAAATGTTAGGTGCTCTTGCCTCTAGAAGGAGATGCTTCCAGCTGTGTTTTCAGGATCATCTTAATTTGAATCTGATCTACTTCCAAAAGAAACAGCTAATTCCTTCCCCCTTGCCTCCAGATGTGCTTTTCTGCCCCCATCTTTGTCACTGTTAGTGACTGCAAGTCACAAGAGGTCTGTGTGCTTGCAAATTCTGATAGAAGCTGAAAAATAGTATGAGGAAAAAGTGGGGATGGCAGAATGGAAGAGAAATAGGGGGAGGAAAAAATGATAGAGAGAGGGGTCAGGCTGTAGAAGCCAGGGAGCAAATGTCACACGCAATGATAGAATACATATTCAGCCTGTGTTGTGACATGGATATTAAGCTGTAAAGTTGTAGACCTTGAAATACCCTGAGGGCCTTCAGTGTAGCAGCCTCTAAACTAAGAAAATGGAGACTCAAGTGCTCACACAAAGCTCGGACAAAAACTCTTCACTGTGGTTTTCCTAACGCTACACCCGAAATGTGTTTTGGTACCTTCATTGCTGTCGAATCAAAGTTTTCTGTGCTCCCTGAGGTAAACGATCTTAGACGTCAATTGTTAAAAACATATAAAGTGAAATTCTAGGAGGTCCTGAAAAAAATGCCAGGGTTTAAGTGTAAGTAGGGATCTAAGCTGTGGTATGTGACACTTGGGGTAAATCTATGTGGCCTTCTTTAGGTACCAGCATGGGAGCAGTACCTGTATTCCCGGAGAGCTGGATGCTGTGTAGCTGCACTGAGCACAGCAATGAGTCCTGGGTGGTGAGGGTGTCTGAGCTCTTGCCTTATGTGTTGAGTGAGCGTTTGGTCACATTTCCTTCTGTGCGAAGCTTATGCATGTCTCTGAAATTTTCGGTTATAATTTTAGCAGAGCTGCACACAGATTAAATCAACAGCAAATCATAGTCCACACCTCTAACAAGGTATGTAATTCCACCTGCACTTGCAGGGTGGCATGCATAGCAGCCATTATCAGCTTGTGTGTGTGCGCACATAAATACGTAGATGACTTCTGCTCACTGGGAATTTTTTTATTGCTCTTGATCCAGAAGCTATCTATAGTTGCCTTTTTTTTTTTTAACTGCCTCTGGAAGAGAGCCAGAAAAGGAATGGCCGACATTAGAGTCTGTGGTCATACTGTTGAACATTGGCTTTCTGTCTGTCAGCTAGTACAGCTAGAGTGTAGCTAGATTTAGGGTGTGTCTGAAATTCATGTAAGGAATTCAGTACAGTAAATGTAAGTCACTTTGCCTGATGATAGGACAGGTTTTAGGGTGTTTTCATAAGAGAGTAACTGTTTTCCTTTCTCTGACCTAAGCAGATTTAAAAAAAAAAAGGGGGGGGGGAGGAGACCTAAATCTTCTAAGTTTTTTTTTTTTTAAGGTTTGTTTTAATTTTCATTCCATCCAAAGTTTGAAATAATTGGTGGTGTTTTGTGCAGAAATGTCGCTTACCACAGGTCTTCTGAATTGCTCTAAAGTGAATTTGCGGACACCTTGTGTTTCATTGAATGAGGACTGGTTTTTGCTTCACAGAAAACCCCTCTGCTCTAGCTGTAACTACACACAGACACTTGCTTTTGAGTTGGCTGAAAATTGTTGTAGAAGTCTTAAGTGTAAAGTTAGATAGCTGTCCAGCCTAGCAGCTCACTCGGATGGATGCTATTTGGTGTGCTGTTCAGTACTACTGATGGAACAGAGTGAAAGACGACCATCGGTGGAGAGCATAGGAGTTTACAGTGCTTCAGGCTCCTATCATTTATTTCAGTCAAATTTGAATGTTATTTAACAACACAAAGCCTTTGGTTTGTTTCTAATTTTTTGAATGATCCCATCACATTTTTGATGCCCAGAGTCTCTTACACGTGTGTGTTAGTCATAGATCTGAAAGGCTGGAGGGGTTTCTTTTTTTTCTTTTTAAGTTGAATGAATTCATACTGTTTTGGTTTTTATGGATGATGGTGCTGAAGCACAAATACTGCGTTACTTAGTTAAAGTCATCACTTTGCAAACCAGAGGAAAAGGAATAAAAGATGGGATTTCTCATTTTTATTTATTTTTAGAGCCTTATCCATTGCTTCCTGTCATTTTTTTATCTTTAAAGGAGTAAGTCTTGTACAACAAGCTTTGTTTTCTGCATTTTGATTATTTCCTTTAACAAATACCGTAAGTAATAAATATTCTATTGCTTTATTAAAAAAACAAAACAAAAAGCCCACCTAAAGAAAAACCCCCAAAACCAAACCCACACAAAAAACTCCCACAAATGCAAGGCAAAACCAAGCAAAACTTTTTTTTTATTTGAAGCATTAGTTTCTATTTCCTTGTGGCTCTAGCTTAAAGACATAGATCAGGATAGCCAATGTGGTTTGGGGGGAACTGACAGAATACAATTTCCCAGTATTTTCTTTGAAACAGTATTTTCTGTTCATAAATTATATAATACTTAAATATTTTTATTTAATTTACTCTCCCTCTTTTCAGATGTGGATATTTTTCTGTATAGTGAATGCAGCTATGTATAAAAAAAAACCACTGGTTTTGAATTCTAAGAAGTTAAAAAGGTCTTGTTTTTCAAAAATCAAACCATTCCAGATCAGTTTTAACCTAGATATTTCAAATGTGATTTGGTTTGAGAGAAACAGTTCTGTGAATGCTAACTAGAAAATATATCATCCCTCTGGGCAGATGCCATTAAATAAACATGTGTTCACTACTACATAAGAATATTATTTTTTCTAATGTGGCATATGCATGACAAGCACAGAAGGCTTAACTGTCAAACTTGAAAAAATATCTGTATAGCTAATTCTGTGCTTGCTCGAACTAGCTTTTGCATATGCTGTGTTGTTTTTCTGCATAAAATTCTTTACTTTTGCTTTTAAATATCTGTTATAATACTGTGACTATAATAAGCCATGAAGTAATAGAATATCACTGAATCCCTTTCAGGGAAATGATTTAAAGGAGAATATATGCTGATATAAATTAGATGGTATTGAAACACCTGACATATGTCAATATAATTTGTGATTAATTTGATTTTATTGAACAATTTTGGAGAACTTTCTCCTCTTTAGACATTTTGAATAGGCTGAACAGAGTGAAAATAATTTTGGAAAATGTAAATTCTGTTCTCTGTAACCGATCTTTAAAGGGAAGTTCTGCAGGTAGTTAGTACAAAATCCATTTTACTGGACATCATACTCATTAAACTTAAAAAAACCCAAACCAACCAAACAGTAGTCTTTTAAAATGTAACCGATGCAAGGTTTGCTGGATAGAAAGACATCATCGTCTAATACCTAATAAAAACATCTTTAACTCTAAACGCAAGATTTTTAATTATCCTCTATTAATATTATCAGCAACCTACCAGAGTGAGAACAGTGCAGAAATTCTCCATGGTTAAATAATCAGATTCTCTTGTTTTAACTTTTGAAAATAGGCTGTTCCTAAATCAAAGTTACTGGATTATGATGTTGTGTTGTGCATGCTGATTAATGTATGTAGCAGTACTCTGTTGGGATGTTATAATGTTAATTTTTCAAAAGTGTTGTAATTTACATTGAAATTAATGAGATAAAAACCCCATTTCATCTACTTGTATATGGGCAATTACAGATGGTGGGTTTTTTTCTGTTAGGTATTGTTCTGTTCTGGAGTTTTCCTTACTCGGGTTCTGGAGGAAGCGAGATATTTTTTTTTTCTCTCTCCTCCTCCTCTGACTCCCCTGAGTCAAAATGAGGGTTACTGTAGAACATGGGAAGGTTTGGGCACGGCCTACCTGTGGGACAATGTCGGGATGCTGAAGCTGGGGGCTTATTCTGCGAGGGAGAAGGGAAGGGATGAAAGAGCCCTGTGAAAATTGCGTTCTGCAGTTGTGCCTAGTTCCTCACCTCCTCTTTCCATCACCTTAAAACTTACTTTCTCTTGTGCAGTGAAATGTGACATTTACTTTGGGCCACTGGGAATAGGAGCCCTTACTATGAGCATAAATGCGAAAAAAGTATTAGACTTGAGCGTTTGATATTAAAGGATAAGGGAATAGGTTGACTGGAGTTTTCTGTAAACCATTAGAAGCTGGTAGGTATGTCAGTGCTTGAGATGAGCTAAGGGGAGAGAAGTCATTCTAGAAGAAAGGAGGAAATTCTGGAGCAGTGAAACATTTTGGTGAAGGTGGTCTTTGGCATTTCCAGACCTTTTATCTATTAATTCTTCTTTTGTCATCTAGACTATAGTTTGCTTAGTATCCTTGGACTAGCAGACTCTTGACTACAGAGTTCAGCAGCAAATAGTAGTTGTATCTGTTTTTTGGAAGGAGAGAGGATGAGTGGTTTCAGTGTGTCCTGAGAAATGATCAGGATTAATTTATGAAATCAGCTAGGCCAGAGACCTCAAAAAGATTAGGTTGGTTCAGCACATCCTCTTTCTGTTGACAACTGCCTATAAATGTCATCTGTTCTCTCTAGGCAAAGGTTGTGCGAGTGGGGTATGCAGCACAGAAGGCCTCTCCTCCGGGGCAGCTTTCTGTGAATAGCTGCTTCTGAGACTGTATGGCATGATCAAAATGAAATGATTGCTTTTAAAAGGTCCATTGTAAATGTAAATATAATTGTCAACAGAGATTACATTATTAACAGTGTCTTCCTTTCCCAGATGCTGTAGAAACATTATCTAATTAATCAAATATATCTGGACAGTCAAAATAAACAATCTGGCAGTGTTGCATGTCTGCAGAGAGCAGGAGAAAATGATGTTATTGTCTGTGGACTGGATAGTCACACTGGTGGTATGTCACTGGGACGGACTCGGGGGTTCTTCATGGCTGCAGGAATGGAGTCGTCAGACAGTTTCTTGTAAGGCTCCAGATGAAATTTTTTTGGTCGCGAATTCGTCTGTGACTTAACATTTGTCCATGTTACAGAGCCAAAAAGTGATCCAGTGAAACTGAATTGTGTGAAAGTTTTAGGAAGAAGACAGACAACAAAAGTAATGAAGTTTACAGCAGCTCGTGGTTAAGGTGACCTGTCACAAACATGTGTATCACCTATCAGCCATGTATTTTGGCCCTGTAAAAGACTGCTAGTTTCTGACTTTGAAGTAGCGTGTTTCCCCAAACCTACTAAAAATGATGTGCAAAAATAAATACAGCACATTGCACTTCTGTTCAGTTACTTGTTGTGAGTCCTACTTATATAATCAGTTGCATCTTCTAATAAATTTTGAAAAATCAGGGCTTATTGACATTCTAGATATGGTCAATTACTTTTGAAGGTTTAAAAAAATGGAAGTTTAATAATCATAATACTGAGAATTGTGTGAGAATGTTTATTTTGTAGATTTTTCTAAGTAGCAATCACAGGGCCTACTTAACTAACTCCATATGGCCAAAAGCATGTAGTCAGCCTTTAAGTGGGACAAAGAGTGTTGGAGTCTTAATGAAATATGCAGTAATCATCAGGGCTGTGTTAGCTCTTTGCATTATTTCACACTGCTGCTTTGAAACAAAGAACAGGATGTGGCACATTTAATGCTTTCCCCTTGAGAATCAGTTGGAGTAAAGTTCAATTTTTAATTCAAAAGGCAAGGGAAGCTGTTACGGAATTAAAGATGTGGATGCTGCCCAGATGAGCTATAAATAACTGATCCATGAACAGCAAAACCTCTCTAATAGTCATGAAAAGATAAATGTACACCCCTACAACAGCATATTCGTCCTAAACCTTTTCTCTCAGGTTTGGATTTTTTTTTTTCCTGAGTAATTTAGCTATAAAAAACGGCAACCAGTTAAACTGAATTAAGCTGGGAGAAGCAAATAAGAATTGTACCTTGCAAATATAATTGCAAGTGCCTTTCGTTTCATTGTTCTCACTGTATATTTTGCTATTCACACTTTGTGTGATCTTGTGTGACAAAACACTTAATGCTTGTGCCTGTTGGGGTGTGCATACAACCTGTGCTGCTTGGTCTTCTGAGGCATGAAGAATAGAGTGGCAGCAATCTTGATTCTCTTGGCTCCCGTCATTATTTTTTCGATTGACTGTCTCTGTCCAATTTACTGTTTAGCTTGTGGTGCCAAGTTTGTACAGCCAATGGTTTTGGTAGATTTTAAGGAATATCAAAGAGGTGTTGAAATGTCTTCTGTCTCTAGCTGACTAGCATACCAAACTATTACACACACTGAGACTTCACAACTTCGTGTCAAAATTTACTCAGCTTGTTTCAGGTATCTAAAAGTCTGAAATAGGTGAGCTAGCAAGTAGGACTGTATTCTTTGATGGTAATTCTTGGGTCATATGTCAAGGTCAAGAGAAGAGTATTTCAGTACCTTTTTGACTGGTGACTCTGTAGTTCTTTACCATCATGGAAGGATGCTTCTTGTCAGCAAGCTGCAGTGGGATCCTTCTGACATATGTCTATGGTTCTTGCAGACGTTCAATACTACCTTGTATTTCTAGCTGTTGAAAAGATGGCTAGCATAGATAAGGTAGGTGTACTCCTACAGGGGCTTCTTGGTTAAAAATAACATACCAAAGAGCAATAGTTACTGTAGGGTAACTATTCTTTTATGGCAGAACTCCCGAAGTGAAAATGTTGTTGTTGTATTGAGGTAATATTTCAGTCGTGATAGATTTGAAATTGCTTTTGAGCTTCCTCCCTCCCATTCTGTTGTTTGGATTAAAATGTATTCTGGTATCCACTGGGCAGCCAGCCAGTACTAAATTAACAGCTTCCACTGAAAAGCTTTTATGTGTTCCAAGGTTTTAGTGTGCACTTGTTTGACATGAATATCTCGGAGTTTGGAAGGTATCATTCCTAAGCATTATGAGTACGTAATACATGATGTACTCTTTTTTTTTTTTTGTTTTTAATTTTGTGTTTAAAAGTGTCTGTGGAGCTTTCTGTACTGTTTTCTTGAATAATGAATTTATTTGAAAATTGATTTAATGTTTTTAAAGGATGGTGAAGAGTATAAGACCCTTTTTATTTTATATATATACACACGTGCACATCTTCCTTTGATACACAAAAGTAAGAGTTTAATAAACAGCTACAGGATGATGCCTGTCACTTCCACTTCTCTTTCTTAATTTGTAGTTTAAAAATGAGCCAAATGAAAAGTTAATTTTTTTTTCTCTTAGTTAAGCTTGTGTGTATTTGATTCTGTAACTTTTACCAAAATTAGCTTATTTACAAATACTTGTTTGTACACTATAGTGTCTCCTGTATTTCTGTAGCCTCTACTTTCAAAGTATTCTCCTAGTACATTCAGCAAAGCATGTAAGGAATCCTGTTCTTTGGCATGTCACTTTAGGCATGTACATAAATCCTTTTCTCATTTACTATAGAATTTCATAATTTGTAAGGGGGTCAGTCATCTCAAAAATACCTCTGTTACCCTGTAGACAGTACTGGGCTATGAAGGAGTCACTGAAGTTTTGAACTGATCACTAAATCAGTTCAAAATAAGAGTTTTAAGAGTAAATAAGAGTTGCTGAGAATTAAGCAAGCAGTAAGTTCAAAGCAACTTTCATTAATCTTGCCAGCATTTTAATTTTGCAATCTTATTTACTTATCCGGTTTGGTGTTAGAGAGCAGTGTCTCCTACTAACAGACACGGTGACACCATGTGCTGTTCTGAATGAAGCTTCAGCCATAAAGCATGAACCTGGACTCGTGACATACAGAAATGGTGTGGAGGGGGTGTGTCTATCTGTCTTGAAAGACCAAAATGGTGATTTAATCTGTTTGTATTTCCTGAACATCTGCCTCTAGTATAATCTTTTTAATATTAATGTGTATATATTGTATGATTTTTTTTCCTAAACCTTGCTAATGTAAATTATTATCTGTACATTAATGTTGATTTAAGGTGTCCTTGGCTGAGGATACAGGACAGGGAGAGGGCGTAGTCATCGCAATAGTTCTGTGCTTCTGTAATGGCTGGAGTAAGGAGAAGCTGTCAGTTAATACTGTAATTAGGATCTTAGCGTTTCCAACGTAAGAAAGTCTGAGTATGAGGACAGCTTACAAGGTTGCTGTATATGCTAAATATTGTCCTTAACCTTGTCTTGGAAGCCGTTGTTGGCACCTATGGATGCAGCAGTACTGAGTCTGTGATAGACATTTTGTACTAATGCTGGCAGTATGCAGTGAACAAGAGGAAATGATGCAGTAACTCTTAAGCCTTTGGTCTAATTTGTGTCTGATGTCACGTTAAAAGGCATTTTAAAATCTATAGAGACCAAGAGGAAGTTGAGTGGGGTAGATTTCTTTTGAAATGCAGAATAAATATAGCATTCCAATGGTGACATCTTGTCAAAAGAAAAGACATTCAAAACAGTTTTTGTGAAATGCAAAAAATGACAGTAGTGAGAACAAGTATATATTGCCTTACAGATTTGCTGACAATTCATTGGGAATTTGTTGGGAATGAGAAGAATTTTAGGTATAAAACACTACTTATCAAACTTGTTTTCCCATTGCGGTATGAATCTCTTGCTTTATGCTGAAAAATATCCTAGTGGAAATGAACTACTTGTTAAATGATTTGTCTGTCTCTTACTGTTCTGTCTTGAAAAAGATTGTCATTTGTGGTGAAATTATTTCTCATGCTTAAAGGTAGGAACTTTATGCATTTTTCTACCAAGGTTCTGGTAGTTTTTCATAACTTGATTGATTTAAATCTTGCATAAATGAAAAATATCAATATTTTTCCAGAATTATGCCTATTGACCTAATTTGTATTCCTTTCTGAAGTCACAGGTAAGTTTTGGAGATAGAGGTTAAATGCTAGCAGTAGTGACTTTTTTTTTTTTTTTTTTTTAACTAAAACAGAGGTGATGCAATTACTTTAGACATTAAATCCTCTCTAATAATTGTTATTAGAAAGAAGCTGCATATTGACAACTTGAATGTGCTAATGCTTCAATATAATAAATAAGAAAAATGCGCCACAGAACATAGATATTGGTTATTATTTGTGAAATCAAGATGTATTTTGCTTCTCATGTGATACCTTCTGTGAAATACTAGGGCAATCTTCATGTGTCTGTACAATTAATTTTATTGGAAACAATCGCTGCCATGATTAATTCAGAGGTGGACGACCAGTGTAGTACTGGTGATGGTGGATTGAGTAGTCAAGTATGGTTGGGTCAGGAGATACAGATGTATAGAAAGCTGTGATCAGAAGGTAAGGAGCATAAAGATTGATACAGGGGATGATTTTTTTATATAAGACAGTATTATATCTGGATTCTTATGCCAGCAAAATGATATCTGGAGTAATTGTAATGTTGTGTGCTTAAAGGCAAAGGCCTCTTACAAGCTATATGGGTATCAAATAAACAAGGAGGAAAGAATAAAAGAGAAGAAATGACATTGTCAGTAGCGTCAATCATTGATCTGTTGGTTATGTTTGAGAATTGCTTTTTATCAGGATAAAGAGTATATAACTTAGTAAATTTCCAACAGGATATATTTCCAGTTGTTTTATACTCTACTTGGGGGGGGAAAAGTAAGCAAAACCCAGCCTTTTAGGAATTTTCAGTTGGAAGCCTCATTTGCTGTCGGATTATGTTTAAATGTTATAAGCTAGTGAAATTCTTTGGCCAAGAGAGATCAAGCTGAGCAGGGCTGCCAGCTTGATGTGCTATTTCAGATGGGTTTTTTTCATTGTTAATTTGCAGTTTAAACTCGAGCGCTGTGATTTTTATTTAGCAATGTAGGAGTGTGTATGTGGTTTGCAGTAGTTAAGAGTTGCTTTTTACATCCATAGCGTGACAAAGTCAATTAAGTATGGCTTTTCTGCTTCTGTTGTAAGTAGGTGAGAATTTGTGTATGGTTGTAGGCGTTCTGAAGTGAAAGATTTATCATATATGTAAAATCAGCTTATTTTTGCTTACATGAAGGACAGCCACAGTTCTTGCAGGCAGTCTTTTGGGTATATAGCTGTATGTGTACTTACTTTTTGACACTAAAATTGTTGACAGAAAGGGAAAATTATGATGTCCATTACAGTATCTAAATGTCAGTTAAAACAGCCTGACAACAGATTTCTTCTTCTTCCACCCCCACCCCCCTCCATATTTGATAATGATCCCACAGATTCCCTGTCATATTCAGTCAGTATCCTGAATTTGCTTGTTAAATTTCTGGAGTGTCCAGTGGAGTTGGTTTGATGTACGTGAGAGGAGGCTGTGGCCTAAGGCAAGCACAAAAGGACAAAACACTTCACTGCTGTGCAAGTGTTATCTGAAGCTAATGCGTGGTGACATGGGCTGCATGGTCAGCCACAACAGAGTTTCGGCTTAGGGCATACGAAGATTGCTGGGATCACAGTGTCAGCTCTGATTTCAATTAAGTCTTTGCAAAGAGTTCCATGCGTAGGTCCTTCTGCTTGACAGTTAAGGTCTTTCTTTTAGGATGTATAAATATATGGTTGTTATTTACTGAAATATTAGGAAAAAATTAAGTAGACTGAACTATAATCTTTTTATAGCTGTGTTTTTGAATGGGTTTACATTTTTTAATAAAATAAAAACTCGATTTTTAATTTTTTTCTTTTTTTTCTTTTTTTTTTTTTTCTTTTTAGAAAAAGCATTTTGTTGTTCTCCTGTACAATGAACCCCTGGGCTAGATGCCCAGAAACATTTTGAGTCTAGAAAGAAACTGCATGGCTGTGTGTGCATAGCACTGTCCTTGAGTGAATTTGTCTAAATAGCTGCTAGATGCCAGCTCGTGAGTGTGCAGTACTACTCTGCGTGGATTGACGAGAGCAAATTTCTGCCAGCGTGGGGATCTCTGCACTTCATATTGCACCCTGCAGACATGCTTCAAATGCCTTTGCTGTTCTTGCTCATGTTTGGTTCCATTTGATAGTTTCTATATTTCAGCGTGGTGCTATAGTGTGTATTCAAGGTTGTCTTGTAGGCTTGTCTACTTTTTATTGCCCTTTGACCCTGAACATTCTTAAGTATGTAAAATTATAGGAGGAATGTCCTTCAGGGAAGATAAATTCTTAATATTATTCCTCGTACAGTAGCTATTGCTTAACTGTTCAGAGCTTGTCTACATGGCTGAGTTTCTGCTGGCGTGCCTGTGTTGGTGGCTCCCCGGCCCCCACAGTGGAGGTGTGTTATTTCTAGAATAGGGACCTGCAGGGCCTGGGAATCGAATTAAACAGTCGCAGTCAGGAAATGTTTCAAAAGTGAGCAATTAATGTGGGTCTACAACCTTGGTTTCTCTGAATGGGAATGGGTAACAGGTAAAATACCAGTACGAAGAACAGAAAGTCAAGGCAAGTAATGGGTGGTACTTCTCCTTGTTTTCTTTGGGTTACACTTCAGAAACGAATCCCTGTGCGTGGCAAAATTGTCCATCCTTTGAGTTGCCTTAGCTCTTAAACTAACCCTCACTTTATACATAAAGCTGAAGGCTGGCAGGTGGAGGATAACACACCACAGCCTGCCCTCTTTTCCCCAATTACGTTCTTGCATATGACACTTTTTTTCCTGTGTCTTGTTTCCAGTATCCAGAATAAGACAACATCGACCAGGGCGATGTTGGTTTGTGGCTGTTTTGCCCTTTAAGCTACTGAATTAAAAATAGGAGCGGAAACATGGTGAATAGGTGACCTTTTGGTAATAGAGTTGTTCAGATTATTCCAAAATGATGATGCACGTGTGCACCTCCTGTAGAATTGATGCTAATGGTAACATTGCAAAGAAATACAGCTTGCTGGGAGGGACTCTGCTTTCTATTTAATTGGGAGGGTTACTGTCCATTGCGTATTTTATTAGTAGTAGCAGATCTCATAAGCACGTGAATTAAAAAGTTTAAGACAAGGAGTTAGAACATCTTCCAAAGACTAGTAAAGCTGCAGTTACAGAATACCTCTCTCTTAAAAAGACATCAAGAAACTATTTTTGTTTTCTATTTGTTCAGCTATTCAGTAGCCATTTGAGTTTTGGAGAGATTGAAATGGCAAGCACTTCTTTTTATATATATTTTTCCTCTTTCTGCATACTCCTTCCCGCCAAATGGGTGAGGGCATAGGAGCAAAAAGGTATTTAATGAATTACAATAGAGAGCAAGTAGTGAGAGACTTTGAGGAAAAGGGTAAGACTCCTCATTAGATTGAATGGAGAAGCGGAAGCCACAGATAAGACCAGGGAAAATAATCTTAGATTGTGAAAGTTGAGATCTATTCTGTTGTCTGAACTTGTGTAAATGTTGGATGGCTGATTTGAATAGAAGGGCTTGGATTTTTTCCATTTCATATGCAATTCAGGTAAGTTTGAAAAGGGGAAGAACACTTTACATATCATTGTAAGTAGATGAATTACTCATCCTTGAACTAGTAGACTTGGAGAAAAGTGCCACAAGACCTCAGAAACATAGGCCAGTTTTGAGGCTTTTTTTCCTATTTAGGCTGACAAAGGAAATATTCAGAAGCTGAGGAGGAGTGACTCGGTTTCCTGGCAGGTTGGGGAGCATCGCAGTAGTAAAGTGGGTTAGACGGCACAAGAATTCTCCTTACAAAAGTGCTGCCTCCACCTTTGGGTGGATCTTTGGTGTCTTGGTGACTATGATGGCAGGAAATGGGTATATGTTGATCCCTGCATCATGTGAATGGTCTAATTCGTATGTAGTTTATTGCTTGGCAGGTCAGTAGGTCTGAGTAGGCAGAAATGCCTGTTCGTTCCCCAGTTGCTGTGCGTCTTTTGACGTAATTAAATCCACTTTCAGAAGAGCTGAACTGTTTGGGAAAAAGATTAAACAAGACAGTTTGACTAATTGAAAATGAGAGAAATCCCAGATTCTCTTCATTCTAAAAGTCTGAAATTGACTGTGAACATTGGGTGTGCTTTATACTGTATTACACTTTTCTCTAAGTTAAATTATTCTTTCCTTCTCTCTTTTGTATATCTACAGATAAAGTAGATTAACTTGTCATCATCTTAACTACGGTTTTAATAAGGCAAAGGCAAGTTTTGTTACTGTCTATTCCTGGAGTCCTTGGAGAGCAAACCTTAGAAATATGGGTAGGTAATAATTTTTAAGGGCAATCTGCAACCCTGATTTTTCAGAAATCAAGTACTTGCAATTGCCATGCTTCTGACATGGCCCATATGCACTAAATGTAATTGGTTAGTCAAAAAGTGGCTGGAATAAAAGGAAAAGGAGGAGAGAGTCACGTAGGCATTGCTGGGATGGTTTGCCACTGCCTGATATTTAAGGTGAGAGTTCAGAAACAACTAAGATGTTTTCAACCGTGGTGAAAAGCTAAATTACAGAAGTGCTGTTATATTTGTTGCTGAGGAGGTCCTGCTGTGCAGGTAATAGTCCAATAAAATTAAAGAGTAAAATTAAATAGGTAATTTGTAATCTTTTAGGTAATTCTTACGTAGAGAAACATTCAACAATACTAAATTAAAATACAAATTTATGTGCCTTTTTTTCTGTTTGTGATTGGTACAACAGTTGCTTATTCTTAAATATGCTTTCTTAGGTGAGTTCTTATTCTTCTCCTGCTTACAAGCCCTTTCATTTTGTTTCTGCAATGAAGATGTAACAATTTATGACATCACATTAATAACCATGGCAACAGACTGTAAAGTGAACAACATACTACATTTGCATTGCAGAACCAGCGGTGAGGGAGATGGCTCCTGTTGAAACATGGATATGTGAAATAACTCCAACAGTGAATACAGGAGATGCCTGTGAAGGGGAATTTTTTTGTAAATGTGTTTTTCAAATTTTATAAAACTGATCTTTAAAAGGAGTTCCAAGTACAAAAGAATCAGAAGTTGCATCACTTTTTTGGTCGAATAGAAAGTTGTCGTTTCGTCCCGGGCCGTTCCTCTGATACCGCTGGTGATGAGCGGGCACTGATTCTCAGTTGTGTCTTCTGTTTGCAGTAACTCTCGTAGAAGAGATCTTTACAGAAGAGATCTTTATTGAACAGGACTGGCTTTAAATTAATAATTGCTATCTATATTCAGCCTTTATGAGAAAAGGTGCATATTTGATGGTCTCAGGTAGTCGGTGACTTCTTTGTTATTGTGCACAATTCCAAGCATTCACGTATTTCCAGAATGGCTCTCCAGTCTTCAGTAATTTGTTTTTTCCATCCCCAATGCTGTATACGATGTTGTGTCATCTTCATTTTTTTTTCCTGTAATACCTTCTGTTTACAAATAAGAATAAATAAATATATTCTTATAAATAAGAATACGCTGATTAAGAAGTTGTTTTTCTGTCCCCATCTGAAAAAGCATCTGTAGCATTCCGTGCTTGAAAAGGCAGATTGGAATAGATGGGGATAGGGAGGGAGAGGGGTTGTTTTCCAATAGTGAGTTTTTAGTACTTGTGGTTTGGGGCAGTACTGCGTTTGTCCCTCTTGCTTTGGCTGGCCAGTCTTACAACCAGCCGTGTATTGTGCTTGTCTGATTGCCATTTTGATGTTTCTGTGAAGCGGGAGGAAGAATTTGAGCACATCTACATTGATTAATTTTATAGCTGAAGTTTCCTGTGTTGAAAGGTGCTGCCAACATAGCAATTGTAATAGTAGATAGTGAAGCTCAGCGTTACAAAAAAGTTACCTCAGTGTAGCACAGTCCCTAATCATTACGGCAGCCTGGTTAAGTGTGAGCTTAAAAACTCAGAAATTTTGAAACTTTTCAGGAAAGACCAAATGTGTGAAACAGTATTAGTTAAAAATCAAAGATGCTTGAAAATATGTAAGTATCTGTTCAACCAATGGAAGTAATGGACATATGGATTTTCAAAGAACTTACTTAGCCTTTCTCAAGGGATCATTATACAGATTTGAAACTGGGCACTTTGACTAGATTATTTTTCAAGGAAGTTATTCTGCTTTTAAAGCTGTTTCATATGGAGGGTTTTATTTTAAAAGTAGCAATTAAACTGTTCCTACTCAAAATCTGCCCTCTTCTAATATGTTTATTATTGAATGTGGTCATTTTTTTTCAGAAGTTTTATTTTTAGCGTGTATGATCTCGTATCCTTTTCTTAATCTGAAAAACAGATCCTATGTGAAGAGTCCAGGAACTGGTTACATGCAGCTCCCTCTGCTGGCTCTCTGTCAGAAGATGACAAAAAATACGTTTAAAAACCTGCTTGACATTCTGCTGCCTAACTATCAGACCACTTCGTTGGTAGAACTCAATATGTGGTGGTGTTGCACAAAAGCTGTTATTTCACTTTTACTTCGGTTTAAATAGTGGCGAACTACAGTAAACATTTGCTCACAGAAGAGCACAAAGTATTTTGGCATGCTTGTTGGGGAGCACTAAAATCCAGTAAAGAACAAACAAAAATGACAAAAATATGGTTGTCTTGTCTCTGAAGTCTTTTCTAGCCTTTTATTCTGTGCCTGTGGTTTTGAAAGTCTACTGTTCTCTCAAAAAAGATGTACGTATGAAGGAAACGGTTTGCACTGTCACAGTTTTAAAAAAAGACTTCGTTTCAACCATTTCTGCTGTTCTTAATACCTAAATTCAAGTTGCATTTTAAATTTTTTTCAAAAAATAAAACTGAGAGTCTGAAACTTACCTTTTCTTTTGAAAATACAGTGCTTCATTTACAAGTGTCAGGTCTGACCATAAACATTTTTGCAGTGCTGTCAGGTTATTGCTGAAGCCTGACTCTCTGCTTCTAAAGTATGTATAAACATTATAAGATGAAATTTATTGCTTAACTTTGCTACTCGGAAAATCTGCCAGCAATATTAAATTTGGCTTTGCCTATTGCTAACTATTGCTTTCTGTTTGTTTATTTGGTGATTGATGGGTGGGGTTTGGGTTTTTTGAAATTGCTTCAACTTTTGCTTCAGCCAGTTTTTAAGTAAACAAATTGCAAAGTCAATTTTGTAGTTCACTCCTGTGTAAAATATTATAATGCATTCCAGTAGGGAGGCAGGAAAACAATAGTAAAATAAGCTTTAAAACATTATTTTCAAGTGATGTATAAACTAGAAGCAAATACGTTTGGTCAATGCTTTTTCTAGTTTTCAAAAAGTAATATGAAGAGGACTTATCTAATATGTTCCACATGTAATGGAATTAGTGTTGTAGTTCACACTTACAACCTTTAGCTGTTATGTTTGTGTTACATGGTGTATGTTTAAAATGGGAGGCTGCTATAAAAATATTTCCTATATTATTTAGTTCAATCAAAATCTTGTTTTCTCACAATATAACATTACAAGTGAGTTAAGGAAAAGAAGAGTTTCTAATGAAAATTGTTATTTCTATAACCATTAGGTTGAAAAAAAAATAAAGGAAGAGAAGAAAACAGTAGTCTGGGGGCTGTAAGTAATGACACAGTACCAAAAGGCAGTATGAACTGAGAAAAAATAAGCACAATTCTTAATTTTTATGCAGAAGAGTAAACTCAAATTTTAGCTAATGGAAAGCCAAATATTTGCTTGGTTAAATAAGCATACAACTGAGATGGAAATATTACAGTGTTTTGTTCCACAAAGTACAGCCTAGCTGGGTGGAAGGAAGATAGCCGTGATCATGGAGAGACTGGGCAACATTACACCCTTTAATTTCTCTATAAATGCATCTTTGGATAGGTTGGAGATCTTGTCTTTCTTTCATTTGTAATCTTAACATATCAATTAAAAACTGTGGCAGCCTGCAAGCATATTGTAAAGCAGCAGATAATAATGAAAAAAGCTGGCTTTCTTAAAGATGATTATATTTTTTCCTGTCTGTAAATGTGCTCGTTGTGTAACGCGAATGCATTAGCCTCCACGAAATGTAAGAAATGAAAGGCAGCAAGAAGCAGTTCCATTGTTATCACTCCAGGCATGTCTAATGAATCGTGTTTCCATGTTCTCTTGGTCACGCTGCGGAGTGCCCTTAGCCAGGGCTAAGCCTCCTGTAAAATGCTCTTTAGGATGATTGTAGCAAGCGCAGAAATGCCGGCTGCGGGGGGGCGGGGAGGGAATGCTGCTGAGCGCCCTGCTTTCCCCTGCAGCTGCAGGGATTACTCACCAGGGCTGGCGCAGGAGTGACGGCCAACCGGTTGAGTGGCAAGTGGAAGGCGTTTCAGGGACTTGGCTCGTCAGAATTGCAGTTTAAAATGGAATCGTCTGTCTTGAGCTGTGCAATTGTTTTTAAGGCAAACCTGCGTTCAAGAAGAGGGAAGAAAGCATCCCAGTACCGCTTTCCAAAATGATCTATATGTATTTCAAGAATGACGTCTTGCATGCTTTATAAATGAGAAAAGACTTTTGGTTCCTTTCGCTTTCCAAGTATGGATTAATACGAACTGTATTTTTCCTAAGAACAAGCTTTGTGTTCCTCTGGTGATGGCTGAACTTGCTCTAATTTCTCTTCAGAGACTTGCTGCCCTTGTACGTTCTGTTACCTCCAACAGTGCTCCTCGACTGTAGGGGATGGGGAAATATGCTCAACATGCTATTGATGAAAAACAACATTTATGTTTAGAGAAGAAAAATAGAAGCCCACATTCTCATTGCATTATCGGTGCAGAGAGGAAGATCTTACTGATGCAGATATAATTCAGTAGTTTTATTTTCTTTGAACCTAGAAAGATCAAAAGGCAGAAGTGGGGGGTTTGCAGCTGATGTGTGCAATGAGCGTTGCACTGGCTGTAAGTCCTAGGTGGTCAGTGAAAATGGGAGGAAATGAAGAAAACTTGAAGATTTGGAAGGGGAAAGAAGAGAGCAAATCAAGTTTGGAGAGTAGAGATTGTTTCCTGGGATTACGAGAGCATAGTAATACTTTGATAAATTTATTTTCCTTCAAATTTTTTGGGTTACTTTTATATTCTTCTGAGAAACTATTTTTTAGTGCCCTTATACCAAAGAGTTGAAGAGGGAAACGAGATGTAACGGAAAGTGAAAAGTTCAGAAATGTGGGAGGAAATGCTAGAAACTCCCAGGAGTAAACTTAAAGTACTTCTTTCTTAGTGGCATCCTTATCCCTTAACGCTTTAGAGGAAGATGGTGAGAATCTCCCCAAATTTTTAGTCCATTTTCACTATGGTCAGGCTACTGCTTTTCATCGATAGGAAATACGTCTGCAAAGAAATGTAAAGTAGCTTGAAAATAAATCTGCTTAACACAAACACATGGTGGGACAAATGAAACTGTAAATCAGGGATTTGGGGGAATTTTCTGGTGTGCAAGAGCAGGCTTCACACTGCGAACAAATTCCCGCTTTAGGAAGCAGTGTAAACTGCATAAAAACTGTGCCATATTTATGTTCATCTTACTCTCTCTTGGGACAGAGCTGGTGATTGTAAAAAGCATTCAAAGCAAAAACCACACAGCAAACTTAACTGTTTTATTTGGAATCTCTTACATCTCTGAAGCGAGCTGCTCAGCTCTCTGGCATAGCTAATTTTGCATTCCTACATAGAAAGCAGACTTGAGCTATAATTACACAGAAATGTTTATACTGATTTCATAGATAATAATTTTGGTTTTGGAGAAGTTAGATATTACCCCCGGATTTTTTGAATATTTTGGAGAGAACTTCTAAAGAACCAGAAGTGATTACATATTTTGCGTGACCAGTTTGTTCCTAGTGCCCTTTGAAATGTTGCGTAGTTAACCGTGATACTGAGAAAATTTCACTGTAAAGAAGTGGTGGTGTGTTGTGGTGTGTTACAATGGAAAGGCAAAAGAGACCGTGCAGGAGTAGAGGAATGTGAGAGTGTGGGACAGGAAGAGGGAGGGAATATAATATTTAATGTATATTTTATAAAAAATGGTTTTGTACCTATTGGGAGTGATAAAAGTAATACTTTAAGTAGTGCTAACATAATCTAAGTGCACATGGTTACCTACCATCTGTTTTTCAATAAATAGCTATTATGCTAATTTCTGTTTCAATGCGCAACAATTAAAGCGTCGTAGTATTCCTGTGATATTCAACAGCTGTTGCCTTTGAAGGTTTTATTTATCTTTCTGAAGTGCAACAATTTTAGTTTCATAGTCAACTCTGCTTGAAAGTGTTAGTTTTTATACAGAAAATTGTGCTCCATTGAAATGCAAACTTGGGTCGTGTCTGAACAGCAATCTTCAGTGATAGTCTTTAATATTCTGATTTCCCTGGAAGTGTGGTGCAGCACTCGTGCTGTTAAGGATACCTTGGTAGGACATTGATTGTAAATGCTTCTGTGCGTGTACAGCGCATATTCTCGGTGCTTCACGTAAGCTCTGTTTGCAAATAGATTAACACAAATGGATCATTCTGGTGAGCATTTCTTCTGTATCAGTTCTTTTTGGGCTGATGAGTTGACTTGGGAGACAGAGAGCCAAGATGAATTCTCAGTACAGTAAGAGTAAGCAGTACAATTTCCCTACAATCATAACCAGTGCAAGGAAATTAGATCTCTAAGTGGGTTGAATCTGATTTAGTAATAAGTCAATTTAATCACTAATGACTTCAAACACAGATTTTACAAGGTGATCAATGGCAGTATAACAATGATCGATCAATAGCATTGCATTTAATTGGATTTTTATGGGCATAATATAGTTTTTCAGAATTAATGTACCGTTGCATTGCTTTGTTATTCTTTTAACTCATTTTTTTAGAAGAAATGGTGCTTCAAAATGCTAGTTGGTCTTTGAAATATTGTTTTAAGGGCACATTAATAAAAACTAAAATGAAAAATTAAGTGCTTGCTTTTAGTAATTGAATTTCTGATTTTGTTCACGTTATTTGGCCATGTGTTTTTTAAAAACTGTATCTACACAAGGGGAAGAAACCCACATTCTTCGTATTTCATGGTAACAAGGAGACAAAATATCAAAGAGTAAGAAGGAACATGCATGGCTCTGAATATGAATCCTGAGTAGCTGCATAACTCCCCTCCCTCAGCAGTTTGACATAGTAATCTTCCCTTGAAGTAATCTCCTTGTCCCATGTGTCCTGCTTTAATCTATCAGTATTTCTGCAGTGTGCAGCAAGAAATTGATTTTCAGTAATTTTAATGGCTGAATAACTGGTCCTGTCCCAGAGTGTTTTTTCGTATTTGCAGTGGCCAATGTGGTAACTGAAGTCAGTGTTCTGGATAATAGGTTTCATTAGTTTTGATGCCTGAGGTAAAAAAGCAGTAGGTGGGAATAAAGACTGTTTTTGATGTCTAGACGTTCATTTCAGCTGTTGCTGCAATATGATACATTAAAAGGAAATATGTAACATAGCTCTGAGGAAATATGTATTCTTTGAAACTAATTCTACTTTTAAACTGCATAAGGCAGTGTGACCTGAATTATTAAAATGTGGGTGGCTGAATTTCTTAAAGGTATAACTATCTCTGCAATGCCGACGCAGTCTCAACTTGCTTTCTCTCCTTCCTTCCTACACTTCTTTTAAGTCAGTTTGGTCACTGAAGCAGAACAGAGATCTTATTATCTTTCCAGTATCTCTGCTGGGAGACCTAAAATTATTGAAGTGTTTGCTTTGATATTTTACTGTGACTTCTCTCCTTGAAATTTTTATAATAGTTCTTTTTTTGAGAACATGGCTGGCTTCATAAAAATCGTTGGACACTTTGAAGACCTTAATATCTCTGAGTTGAAAATAAAAAAAGACCCCAAGCCAACTAAGCCGCTCATTAATGTATGTTTAAATTATAAATTTCCAGTGTAAGTCTAAATTATTGTAGTTGCCTTTAATTCTTTTAACATCCGATCTGCAAGGATAAACTTAAACATCAGTGCAAATGTTCTATTCATTTTTTGAACCTATGAAAAAAAAGATAACAAACATTTAGAAACTTTATATGCGAAGGCTAGCGATTAATTCCCATTCTATATGGAGACTAGCAGGGAGATTTAGCACCTCAGTCATAATCCCTTATGATAAGTGTCAAATACATCTATTTTTCTGTTTTGATTTTCTGCTAATAATATCTTGGCAATGAGAAAATAAGAACTATTTTCTCTGTGGAAGATTTGTTTGCAATTGAAAAACACTGCATTGTATTCTTTTTCAGGTGTTATAACCAAAAGGTGTTTTACCTTATTCCTGTACGCATTTGTACATTGGATAATGGTAATAGGCAGGTACTCGGCTGTAACAGTAACTTTTATTTTTACTACACAGTGCCTCGTCAGCTTACACAGAGTTATTTTTTGCCATTGTATCTGTTAAAACATTGCTTTGGTGTTTTATTAATTTTCCATGAAAATTCTAATGACGATTTATATTTTCACTTTCTTCAGTATTATAGATTGAAACAATGATGCCTCTTCAGATAAATGGATAGAATATTCTTGTACAAAACTGGCTATCTCAAGTCTCCCATCTTCCCGACCCGCCCGCCCCCCCCCCAAGATACTGAAAATGTCACACTTCTTTTTGGATCCATATGCTTCTTTAGTGCTCTCTATCTCCACTGGATTTAAAGAACGTATACTGAGAATGATCTAGTAAGGGCAGTTAGACTGACTGTCTCAACTAAGCAGTTTATAGAATTACAGTTAATGGCAGAGATGATGTGACCTTACCTTCTTGATTTTTTTTTTTCTGAGAATCCAGATTTTTAGAGACAGAGTATTAATAGACTTAGTTATTTATTTTAAGAGGTGATTTCATTTAAAAAAATCCAACAAAGCACACATAGTAGTTGCTTATTTTGGTGAGAAATGTACTGGTAAAGTTATCCCTCGGTTGCAGGACAAACAGTGAGAAGGGGATGAACTGCCTGTTTTCCAAGAAAGTAAATGCTGCTCCCAGTTGTCATCCTTGACTACTCTGGAATGTACACATGCTTAGATAAGGTAATTAGCATATACAGACAAATATATATATACACACACAGATAGCGATATAGATATCTATATAAATCTATCACAGCAGAGGATCAGTAGATCTGACAGATCACACAGGTGAGAAGGAGCTTGGACTCCTGGAGGTCGTCCAGTCTGACATCCTGCTCAAAATGGGATTGCTGCAAACAACAGATCAGATTAGTGATGGCTTTGTCTACCCAGGTCCTTGGAAGCGATGACCCACAGTTTTGTCCCATCTGCTTTGCTGCCTTTCCAAAACTCTTGTCTCCTCTCTGAATTCCATGGAGGAAAAAGTAGTTACCTGCTCCATCGTACTCTTTCTCTTGCTAAAATTCAAACTTTACTTGATTCTTCCCCTAGAAGTTTTCTTTTTTGCAGATGGCTTTCACAGCTGTTGTATAGTGTCAAATTTGTTGCCTGTAAAGAGAAATATTTCAACTAGAGTAACAGAAAATACCTTCAGGACAGGATATAGGTGCTTGGCATAAGTATGTTTCTGAACCTGTGCAGCACCTGCTTTCTGTTAGCTGTGTGCCTGAACATGCTGTCAAGCAGCACTGAAAGGCTGACGAGGGCTTGAGTTGAAAGTGTTGAGTGTTAAAAGCATTACAAATTATTGTGTAGACAGACAGAGACCAACAGTTATTTCCTAGTCTTCAGTCTTCTATAAGGAATTTAAAATATTCTTCAAAATCTAAAATCTAGTTACGTTGTTACAGTGTGAGGAACTTTGCAATTTACAGGGATAGCCTAATCTCTAGTGATTTGCCAAGTTTTGTTACTGGTCACCATTTGCATCTTGAAGTTGTAACTTGCTCCCGTTATTTAAGCTCTTTTCTGCTGGAGACTGGATCAGGAAGCCAAAGAGCAGAAAGGAAGTGAAATGCTGCAGTTCTAATTTTTTTTCTCCTCATTTTTACTTCAACAGACATATGTACATACTCTCAATTGTGAGATGAACATTTTTAGTAGGATAAAGAAGTATTAGAGGTAATTACAGTAAGTATACTGCATTAATATATCTGGGAATCAAAGGCATTATTTATTATAGGAAAATGGTTATGAAGATGTCTTATGATATACTTAGAGATAAATTTAATAGGGAAACAATTTTATTTGCATTTCCTATATAACTTATGTGAATGCTGAGCAATAAGAAAGCCAACTTGGAAAATTAGAATATTGAGGGATGATACCACTTCAGACTTTCGCGTTTTCCCTGTCCCACTCAACTGCTGCTCCTCAGCCAGTCTGATGTCATTGGCAGAGTTGACCCTAGGGACTTACCTACAAGGAACCTCCACTGTGAGGTTAACATTGCTCTTTCCTGCTTTTCCTAGGCTTTGGGACACACTCCCTTGCATAGCTGTTCCTTCTCCTGAGTGCAGGATAACCATGAATACAGCTGTGGTGTTGCGTGGAGAGGGAGAGCGCTGCCAGTTTCCATTCCCTCATTTTCAGTCCCTTCTGCTGGGATACATAGGCCTTTCATGTCACACCAGTCCTGGGGAGAGGCATCTCAGTTTGTGGAAGAGTAATAGGATGGCATAGCCCAAAGAGGAGCTATGCCAGTCACAGCTAAGCAGGGCAAAAGAATACAGGTAATGTCCAGTGCCTAAAGAATTTGGTATTAAAATTATTCCAACTCTACAGAATATTGGCTCATAAACAGTGTAAAGCAGTATGATCTGATCTTATTTTTTCTGGAGTCAGTGGCAAAATTATACTTGCAGAAAATAGTTTTGAGAGATGATATAAGCTGTTCTTTAATTGGGTCCCATTAGTTTGTTGTGCATACTTGGGAGTACATGGGGAGTTATGATTGAGAACGTCAGAACTGGCTGTGAGAAGTTTCCCGTAAAATCATGGGATAGATTCTTGTCTCTCCCATTTTGCAGGAAGTTCTTAATGCAGGGACAATACCGGCTTCTGGCACAGCCGCTCTGGTAGGATTAGGGTGAAACTCAAGAAGCGCTCAGTGCTGTGTAATAGTGAATTTCTTTTGACTTTTACAGATTCTGTCAATTTCATGACACTGTCTAAAAATTTAAATTTTTATTTAGATGTGGAGTTTTCATAGAGGTGAACTCAGGTGTGATCTCTCTCATACTGTAATATATAACTGTTAACGTGTTTGAGAAAAGTGCAAGACTGTACCAGTCTTGCAGTTTCTTAGGCTTCAGTAGTTCTGAACTATATAGAATTTGTACGTCAATAGTTCTGAAAATGCATGGTGATTCTGAAGTTTCTTAAGAATACTGTTTTAAACATGAAATCTGAGCCCATGTGAAGTGCTATCTAGTAAACAGCTATGGCGCATTACATAGTGTCAGTAAGGTTTTGCAAGCATTAAAGGGGCCTTTAATGGTTTTACAGGGAAAGATATTTGGCTCATGCTTGTGCCCAAAAGCACGAGTCTGCCTTTTCATTCTTCTGAGGAAGTAACTGTGCTATTCGAAAAGGTGATATAGGTACTAAAGCCCTGGCTTCTTCATTCTGTAAAAGGAGAGAGACTCTGTTACCAACATTAGCATATCACAACATAACACATTCAAAAAATGTGCCTCTTCTTGTTTGAGGTTATATGACTTACGGTTACTGGGAGAAGCAGCAGAATAACGAACAATGCTGGGTTTTGAGGCTTTGAAGCTGTAGTTGAAGACTGCTGGCAATATTAGTATTTTTCATACAGCAGAAACTCCTTAGAAGCTTTACTTTAAACGTGATTGTAGAGTAAACTATACTTAGATAATAATCTCTGCATGATAGACATGCTGTTGGAAGGTTTCATCCTTTAAATTGGCCAAGGAGGGGTGTTAAGTATTCAGTTCTTAACATGCTGTAGAATTTATGTTTGCATTTCTAAAGATCTGCAGAGTATTCCTGTAAAATTGAAATGACAGAACTCAGACAATTAACAAATTCTTACTCCTTGACAAAGTTATTTAATCATCTGTTTTTACTCTGCAGCTGAGATTACATCTTCTGGGTGAATAAGATTTAGAATCTGGTACAGGCATACCAAAAATAGTTTTACTCTGGATAGTTTTAGCATCCAAAAGCAATGGAGTAAGGACAGCAGATATTTTTGAAGTTTGTGTATCCTTCAGGTACTCATGCAGGTGACTAGGTCATGCTGCACTCCACTGTGAGAGATTAATAGATTTTTTTTTTTAATTTTTTTTTTAGCTCTCTCAAATCTCTGCAGTTTGGTACTGAGTTTACGGTTTTTATTTTGGAATAAAAAACCTGTGTATTTCATAGTTTTGCTGTGTATTGCGTAAACTGCAATAGTTTGTCAGTACAACGGAGGAATTTCACTTGAGTGTGACAGTGAGAGGTTCAGGATAGTTTTTTAATGTTGTTTAAATTATGTAAATTGATTTTACACCTTTAATGATTCACTTTGTTTCTTCATTGCACCTGCGGTTAAGTTTTAAAGGATCTCTCAGCAGTCATGGCAAAGAATGGTCATGAATTCCTCACCCCCTACTTTAATATTGAATGCTACAAAGAAATGTGTTTGCTTTTATGCTTTTGTGTTTTTTTTTTAAATTCAAAGGTGGTGTCCTCAGCAAGTAAAGATTAAAGCTACTTTGGCAATATAGGTAATAGTTGAAACAGTTTCATGAAACATGCTACTGTTGAAAATTAAAGCTGTTGGAGTTATGTTTTGTATAAATGTTTGTATTTCCCTGTCCTGAGCTTGTTGACATTTTATGTTTTTGTAGTGGTAGAAGAAGGATTGTGGGAGAATGGACTTTCCTATGAGTGTAGGACCCTGCTCTTCAAAGCAATTCATAACCTTCTGGAAAGGTAAGAAAAACTCTATTGCACTCAAATATTTCATTTTGATACTTAAAATAAGGCAGGATACCTACAGACCATTTATATTATTATTGATCTTAAACCACATTTTTTGAGAGGTAGGACTTTAGTGCAAGAGACGCAGTATAGAGATGGTTCTCTTAAGTCGTTGACTCTGGTAATGTATCATAAAATGCTGTGCAGACTAATTAAATGCTCATGCAAAGAATAACGTCAATATATATTCTGCTTGCATTCTCATTGGGCAGCTGTTTCAAAAGCAAAAAAAAAAGTTTTCACCTTCTTGAGGTGCCTACAGAGAATAATTGTATCTGACCTCCAACCCCTTTGATGAGGTTAAATAGTACATACCTTAAGAGATAACATTAAAAGGTCTTAACTGTGTTCTTCCAATGATCCTAGTTACGTGCATCTTACAATTTGACTAAATTTGTACACAGTATTCAGGGTGAAGTTTAACAGTTCCTGTCTCTGACAGGCCTAATGTATCCTAGCATTACTTTCTTTTGTCTTGATCTATATATATATGCAAAGTTATTCTGTGATTAGTTAATACACTTAGGGCTTTTTCTTCTTAATCCAGCTATCAACTCTTAAGCTTACTGAAGATTATCTTGTTATTAGGCCTTCAGTGTATGACATTGCATTTTGGATTATTGCATTTTATTCCTTCTCTGTTACTGCAGTTCTTCAGGTCATCATCACCTTCCTGTATTATATTTCAGTTCTTTTTATAAATTTGGAGATCATCTCAGAATTAAGTGTCATTAGGCTATTCCCACTTTTTCTGAATTTATAATAATAATAAGAACAACAAAATATAATGCACCTCTCCTGTACGTTTGTGTTACTGTAATTTTGCCAAATATAGCATTGAATATTTTTTCTTTCAGAAAATAAGCGAATTGAAAAATACTTTTATCTTGTCTCATTTAGTATCCTATTTGCTTTGATGTAGATTTACTAGTAATCAGGTTTGCATTATGTTCCTGAGGTGGTGTTTCTGTGAGCGTAGTAACTGTCCCCTTGACTGTTAGTTACCTGTCCATATCTGCTAGCAAGTGAAGTTTGAATGGCCGCCTATGTGCATGTACACAGGTACAAGGACTAGTTGTTTTATTTCCTATCTCATCAGTCTTTTTAGGGGATTTTTACATAAGTAATAGACTACTTAGAGTGAATAAAAGTATAAAAATGAAATTCCAAGTCTAGAATGTTCACTAGTTCTTTTGTAGCTTTGCAGTATAAAAGGGAAAAATAATTTTATACGTGTTTATTAATCTGTGGTGCCCAGCCAACTGACCTTTAAGTATGACTCCTAGCGGATATTTTTATTCATTGGACCTTTTTAATTTTGTCAAGTAAACTTTTAATTTTTTTTTTAATTTTGAATAACTTAATTGAAGTCAGTTGGCAGAGTTAGCGGAATTGTTCTGTCCAGCTGTGACTGAAAAGCCTTCAGAGCTCTTTTTCTTTCAGCAATAGTCTTTGAAATACAGTTGGTCAACACACATCAGGCGTTTGCTGAAAGCCTCATTTCATGTCACCATAAGCTGATCTGACTCGTGCCGCAGTCTCAGCCTCTTGCCCTTGCAGATGAGAGTCCCACTGCTCTCTTGCCACATGCCGACAGCAGCTCCGAGGTGGTGGGGCTGGCTGCAGCCGGGGCCGTGCTCCGGAGCTGGAAGCCTCTGCTAACCTGCTCTTCGATTGGAGCTGCCATGGAGGCACGCCTTCAGGAACACCCTTGGTTTGGAAGTCTTGTAATGAAATAGTTGTCAAGGTGACTTAGGATAATGGTTTACCAAATATCTATCCAATTAGCTACTTTTTTTTTTACAGTAATTACATTAGCTAATTTTTACAGTATTATAGCTGCGTTTATTTTAAATTATATACTTTTTGGGGTTTTTTTGTTTGCCATACCAAATCTTAATATCATAATTATTTCATTTAAAATAATAGCAATAAGTGTGTAGGCTTTATTAAAAAGAGAAACAACACTTTAATTTTTAAAGACCCATTTTATGCTGTGTTTAGGAAAAGCTTGATTAATAAAAAAAGAAGTCTTGCATTTCTTTTTGATCTTATCAGAAAGTGACAGGGCTGTTGCCTGTGCTTGAAGTTTTGTGGGGTGTTTTTTGGTTTATTTTGCAGTTAGCAAAGAACAGATTTTCTTCTCTCGGAAACCTCTTGTGTCCCACCGAGATGTAATTTTCTTAGCGGGGCAGTTTGGTCTTTCTGACTGGCTACAGCTGTGGGCAATTCAGCTGGTACAAGGAGCGCTGGCCTCTGTGGGACGGGAGGGAGCGGGTGAGAGGAGGCCGCCAGCTGCCACATGCCGCTCAGAACCAGTTCCAGCCGGCTCTGTCACACAGCAGATCTGCTGCCAGCCAGAGGAGCCCACAGCACCACGGCTCAGCCTCATTCCATGAAGAAAGTGGCAGCTGCTGGAGAAGGGGCATGAAAAGCTATTGTGGCAGGAAAACCTGGCGGCAGGAAGCAAATGGCGGCAGGAAGAACCATGGTGTACCTGACCCCCACCTCCTCTTCCACCCGTCGCCTCACCGAGGAGTTGGGAGGGACTGAGTGAAACCTGCAGTGAAAATATGGGAAGTTGTGACTAGGAAGAAGGGAGGAGAGGTGTTTGTTTTAAGTTAAACCTGGGAAGGACAAGAAAGGGTATTTATGCAACTGTTTATGTTCTTTTGTGGTGTTTTTTTTCTTAGTACCCAAATTGGTGATCAGAAGTTTATCCTAATTGGCAATTTAGAAAATGTTAGAAGATCTGAGGAATTAATACTCAAAATATTATGGTATTATTTCATAATCATTAGTGTGCCCTTGTCAGGTCATTTTTTTCATAGAAAAATCGGAAATATGAGAGGTCAAGTGACAGTGAAATGCTCTAACAGCTGTACTGCTTAGGAAGAAAATATCACTCAGCCTTAACTAGAGAAATGAGCCAAGGAGTTCAGAGTACTTTATGTCCTTATTTCATGTGATTAAATAACTGCTTTTAAGTGTAAACTTATTTGGGATTTTATGACCAGCTTTTTTTTTTTAACGCAAGTTCATTGTTACTGTTAAAGACTAGTTACCACTGAGTGCTTATACAGTAAAAATAATGCCGTACTGTCATTAATTGTTCATGCGGCCAAATCTTTGAGATCCATGCTTTTGCAGTCGTGTTTCCCATTTCATACAGGATTATACCTTAAATAACCTGTGATTTAGTTTAGCATGTGAGGGTTGGCTGATTTTAAGGCCCGGTCTACCCATGAAGACTTTTTTCCAGGAAAGTGGTATTAGTTTGAGGCAGTTAAGCCTGCCATCGTGAGACATGATGATGTGGCATTGAAGTGTGTGTGTGATGGGGGAGAGTTTATTATATTTTTTGCTAGTACAGATTATTTTCTTCAGGGATCTGATGTAAACTTCACAGAGTTCCTTTTGTTTGTATGAAGTGCGCTGACACTGACAGACTTTCTCTGATAGCAAATATTTCTTAAGGAAACAGTTGCTGAAGCATACTTTATTTTCCCACCAGCACAACAGCAGTGTCTTTAGATCTCTGCTGGTTTAGCTTTTATATTCAGTTTAAGATACTGGTATCTTCAACTGAGCTGGATTCTTTTTGCTTTAATTGAGAAAGAGCTGTTAGAATTTTCTTCAGCCTAGCTTTAACTTTGGAAAACCCTGCCAAGTTTATACAGAAGAATTAGGAGCATATTAGTATCTACATTGTCTGTCGTCCATTTCCTATGTATGTCTTCCAGGTATGCTTTTGAAGAACAGATGACACAGTTTTTCTAAACCTTGCAGAATGTACTTTCCCAGAAGGTTTCATGTGATTTTTAATTTTTTTGTTTTGTTTTGGCTAATATCTAGCAACTGCTACAGAAATAAACTATTGGAAAACCTTGAAGAATGAAGAAGTATAGTTCTTCCATCTAAATAAGAAATATTGATTAGACATGAAATGTATAGGGAAAGCTCATATATTGCTCGTAATCTTAAATAAACCACTAGCAACAAACAACCAGTTTTTCAGAATTTTTGAAACATAATATTTACCTTACTGAAAAATATTCCCTCATAACAAATTTCTGTATGTGATCCCTTGGGCAGTATGTTCAGCTGCGTGTTTAATGTATGAAGCATACTTAAATAGTGTTGGCATATTGCTAGTGTGACTCGTCTGTACTGGTGGACTTAACTTGTCAACCTAAATAGGTTATTGATCACTTTGCATCCTCACTGTTAGTTTTTTTTTTTTTTAAGCAGAATAATACAGTTTCTGTAAAGAAATTGTGCATTTCTAAAGGGACCACAGAGAATGGGTAACTTATCGCTCTAAATTTAGTGATGTGGGAGTATGTTTGTTGGAGTGAGGTTTTCTGAGAGGGGAAACAGTAATTATGGACGTTTCAACACCTGAAATCATGCTGTGGATCATGTGAAGGAAAAATGGTTCATTGTTAATACAGGCTTAATACAATTTTCTGTCATTCATATACTATACTATGCCATTTACGTGCCAAAAATACAGGAATGCATATTCTTTATTATGAAGTTTGAGAGAAACACTGTATAGAAAAGAATCAGTGCTATGAATTGTCTTTGTTCAAGAAGAGGAGTTTGAAAAATAAGATGATGGATCATTCAGCAAAAAGAGTAACGTGGAACAGAAAAGATTCTGTCAGAGATGAGGGGGAAATGCATATATGAAGATGAACGTCAGTGACAGCATCATGAGATTGGACAGTGATTCTCTATGACTAGTGTGGGAAAATAAAGTGGCAAAGTTACATGGAACCCAAAAGCTACAAAGTTGATTTCAATATGGTGGAAATTCAGCTGCTTAATCCCTTAGATTTACTGTTTTTGAAGACTGCTTTTAATTACATTTTAAGATGTAACTAGTAATTGTTGCTGTAATTATTGTCTAGGTGCTTGATGGATAAAAACTTCGTAAGAATTGGAAAATGGTTCATAAGACCCTATGACAAGGATGAGAAGCCTGCTAATAAAAGGTAAGGTGATCTATATATCAAGTACTGTTCCTGTCAATGTTGTATATTACATGATGGTAATTTGATGCTGCATTTTGGTGGTAGTTTTTCCACTTCTTTTACCACATAACAAGTAAAAACACAGACGCTATTTGTTCACGTCAGTATTACATAGAAAGCAATTAAGTAATTTTTCAGGTCTTGTTATGATAAGAAGGTGAGGTTGGTATTTATCCCTTAACTCCGCAGAAATGTCACGGTTTTTTATATCTTTTGAATAGCATTTGCCTCTTTCTCTCATTATACAACAGAATTCCAGGTAGTTGTAACAAATGATTTGAATTTCTGGATGCTTAACCCCAACCTGACATTTTAAGCAGTAAAATAAGTAGTATATAGATTTACTTATTTATTTTCTTTAAAGATGCCGGCCTTGATATATAGCTTTCACTAATTAGGCAGGCTGACAAATGAGACCTATATGTCTGATTAATGCACTTCTCTTGCAGCAACATAACCATGGAGAAGGGCTAGCTGTCTCTACTTGCTCATTGCTATTTCCACTCCTAGCTGTAAAGGTTACAATGTTCTCAGATCTTCTGGTACTTGCATTTATAGTCATCCACTAAACAAGTTCTGTCAAAAATAATCTGAGTTAAGCTGAAACACAGATTTTCTAACGGGAATCATTTTGACAGAACTGGGTTAGGAAGTGACTAAACGTGCAGTTATGCTGGAAGATTTGAAGGTAATGAGCAAGTGGAGATGAAGTGGGGTGGCAACTTCTTCATCCAGCGTAGCTACAGTCACAACAGCATGTCTGATGGCAGCTGCAGGTACAGGTGGAAATCATTCTGTCCTGTAGATCGCATGTACCTTCTCCCTCTCATGTCTTTATCTCACTGCATTGTCTTACAACAGAAAGGTCTTACTTCTGTTACAGTGTAATGCTACAAACGGTTGGCTTCATTCTGTAACAGACTTAGTTAACCAGGTACCTCCAAACAGCAGTTTAAGATAGAATGCAGTAATTACACATGGATTTGTCTCCTTCCTAAAAACAGAAAGCATTAATTTAGCATGGGGATATCTCTCTTTTTGCTATTTACTCTTTGTGGCTAAGTAGACTTACACTGTGTATGTGTAACCTTGGATTTCACACTGATCTAATGGCAAGAAGCCATTGAAAGGTCCAGGTTTTTCCACACCTTTCTGTGTCCTGGCTGTATGTAACCACCTTCCTCCCTCGTGTTTTCTCTGCTGCTTTTCTGATCACACCAAGATCTAGTTTAATTTTCTGGAAGATTAATTCCCTGAAGTGACATAAGTGGTGTCTTTTCCAGCTTCTGGAAAAGGGAGACAGCTCCTTTCAGCAAAAGCTATTTGTTTTATCAATTTTACTGCAGCCTTAGTGCTCACATTAAATGTATTTGAGTCTCATGTCTGTTCCTGGTGTGTATCAATTTAAGGAGTGAAGCATCTGATACAGTAGATGGTGTCTGTCAAAAACAGCAGCAGCACTGGCATGGAAGGTATCGTTACTTTAGAATTCTGACAGATTAGTAGGTCCTGTGTCTTATTTACATGTGTGTAACACCAAATCACTTGTACAGTGAGGTCATCTGTAAGGGATAATTACATTTGTAAATATATGTACAGTATGCACATAAATATATCTGGTCTGGAATATGTTACAAAAAAATGAGTTCCTGTTGAACTTAAATTATATTCGAAGTATTTTTGTATATAAAACTGACATTTTTATTAAGAATTTTAGGGTTGAAGGGTAGACTCTTGATTTGAAGAAGATAATGTTTGTTGTTGGTTTGTGTGGATTGTTGGTTTGTTTGGCTTTTTATAAAGTACTTGTCACTATAGATCCTATGGGTAGACACCATTCTAAAAGCATTGATTTAACAATAATAACTATGGCCTAATTTGAGATAGGTTTTGTGTTGTTTCAGGTTGTTAATTTTTCTGCAATAAATATATCATTGGAGTTAACTAATCTTACTGAAAGATGGTAGTAAAGACTGCAGAAGTTGACAGTAGAGTCAACTGTGGACAGTAGCAGCAAATAACAGGTGGCTTTGGGGACTAATTTGTCCAGAGACTTTTTATTTAATCTTTTAAGCTTGCTTTCTCAGTATAGCACAAAAAGCTATCTTTACACAAATTAAGTGATTCACGTTAATTCCGTATAAATTCTTTGTGAAACTCTTGCTCTAAGCAGCCGCTTGCTGTAGATAAAGCAATAAGGAGCAGTCGCAGGAAGAGGTGGCCAACTGAGTGTGTTTAGGTATTTTAGCACTGTGGGCAATGTCTTCATAACCAAAAAAAAGTGGTATTTTAAAAAATAGTAGCTAAACCTGTGTTAATGTATAAAATACTAGAAATAAGTTGCCTGTATGTACAGTGATTAGGTTGAAGTTTGGGAACAGGTAATCCGTGTTGAAAATGCATGCACTATTCTCCTTGAATGGGGAAAGATACAGATAGATAGATCTATATAGTTATATACCCCCCTTGAATGGAGAAGAACTGAGCAGGTGTCATTCTGGCAAAGAAATGCAAATGGTTCTAAAGTCTGCTTTTATACTTGTGGCAAAGTTAGTCATTCCAACATCCCGAGTTACTAACTTCATTTCAGAAATATACTGAAAAGTCTTGGACTGGGTATAAATGAACAGGGAAGGAGTTAAAACTCATGCAGCTGGCTTTCAAGGAGTAAATTCAAATTCATTCAGGGCCTGTGATTTTTGTGAATGGCATTAAAGGAGAAGGGTGGGGAGGTCTGTGATTTTTAGAATGAAGTCAAAGATGAAGTGGAGCATGGCAGTGGCCGTGACCTAGTTAGTGCTGCGATGTGAAAAGGAGGTCTAAGAACAATAGATGACCTTCCGAGGCAGTATTAGAAACAATATGCAAGATGAGCTTTTCTGGTCTTCTCAGGAGGAGTGAGGGAACAGCAGAGGGAGTTAGACAGATCCGTATACCGTTCTGTTTTGCTTACAGTGCGAACCAGATGCTTTTGACAGGAAATTTAGCGCAGGACTTGTGGGTTTTCTTTCCCGAGTATCTTTAATATTATGTGTCACTTACTAAATAATTCTTCATGTTTTATTGTCTGTTCTACAGCCGTGTGTGTCTAAAATATGTTTCCACGCTACTGCTGGAAAATGGCAAACTTGCTTATTTATCTACACAACTTCCTAAAGGAGATCTGTATGTTTGGAGGTTACGGAATTTGCCTGATACAAGGCATTGATAGTGCCTTCCACTGTGTGGTGAAAATTCATATTCACAGTCTATTCAGAATCACTTTCCAAGTTTTGTACAGGGTTTTTTTGGTTTCAGAAAGCACCACCATAAAATGTTAAACGTCTTACTGACAAAAAAATTTAAGACCATCTTATGCAAGAATCTTTGCTAATTATTTTAGTGGTTGTTTTCTTGGTGTGTCGTAGGAAAGTGGGGGAAAAAATCAGTTTGTCTTGAACTGTATGAGCAACTTAACATAAGTTGTTAAGGTGTTTTTAATTTGCTTAAATGTAAAGAACACATGAAAAAAGTTGTTGCTTTTTGTAGCTTAAATAACTGATGGGTCATCCCCTCTTCCAAAAGTCTGTTAGGAATTTTTTAGCCTTAAGAAGAAAAAAAGTTCCATCAGTGAAATATTTTGAAGTAGAGTTTGTTTCTTTTTTTGTTACTAGGTGAGAAGACTGAAAGATAGGAATGATATCCAGATAGCCACGTTACCCTTTGCATGCTTGGAAACAGTGCAGATGGAAGGGTGGAATTAGTTAGGCTGCAATGAAATATAGTTCTTTAATTTCAGTTTCAAAACAGATTTCTGTTTGTTACTGTCCCATAAGACACTTGATTATGACAACCTCATGTGATGCTGATAGAATATAGAAATTTCTGAGTTACGAGTGCATGGGCTGTATCTTAATAAATACAGTACCCTAAGCATTCACGTGTCAGCTCTTCCCCCCTTAGATCTAATCCATGAACTTTTTACCACTGTAACAGAGTTCAGTGAGTACATCCATATCCAGTTGTGCTCAATAGCTGTGTTCATTTCTTTGCAAGCATCAAAATCGGCCATTAATCAGTGCCACCAAAACCTGAAGACTGCAGACACTTTAAGCACTGCTTCCTCTTTGAGATCCTGGAAATTATCATTGCCTTCAGTTTCCTGGGAGTAGTCATGGGACTTACCCAAGGAATATCTACATCAGTGATACCAAAATTGACATGCAGCATTGTTGCAAGCAACATTGCAAGCTGCATTCACTTTCTGCCATCCTAGGAACTCCTGTCAGTCCGTATCTTCATCTGAAAACATGAGATTTAGTGAGCCCTAGAGAAGAACTGCAGTGCTGTGCCAGGAGGAATTGGGAACTAGTGGAACTAGTGCCTATCTTAAGGCTGGAGCACCGTGTCTGAATCTGATATGGAGGTTTGGTCCTGGCACACAACATTACACAGATAGTGTCTTTTGGCAAACGGTATTAAGGTGTTTCATTAAAGGATGACATAATAAATTCAGTAAAAGGATGGTAAAACAAGTTTAAGTGATCTATTTAAATTTTTAATAAGATTTGAATTCCTCAGCTGAGAAAGGGTAACTGATTGATTGTGCATGTACAGTTCGCTGCAAAGCAGTAAGAATGTCTCAGTTTAAAACTGGAGGTTTTTATTTTCTTGAATTTGAGAAAAATAAGCCATGTAAGTTGTTTCAATTTTGTAAGTTTGTGTATTTGTATTTTAACCATGTTTTTAAAAAATTCAGTAATGTGATCGTATCTGTTTCTTGAAAAGAGTGTATAGTGATACTGTAGTAATATATACGTACAGTGTTGCCAACTAACACCATCGTAAATGAGGAAAGACTAGGAAGGAAAATAATAAAAATCAATCTGATTTAATTTTAAATAATGTGTGCTTATTCTTGACTTGTCAAATGTGATAGAAATACTGAGCAATAAGAAATACTGCGTATTTTTCAATAATTCTTCCTACCCCTGTAAAAATAAGCTTTTCTATTTCAGTTTAAGAGGCTTAGTTCCCAGACAAATATTTTCATATTTTTGAGGTTTAAATTCTGAAATGTTATGTTCATCTTTGCTGAGTTTCTTCTCAGTCTTACTTATGATTTCAGTAAAATCACACACCGAGCTAGTGTACTGTATCTGTGGTTGGTTGGTTGGCTTTTTGGTTTTGGGTTGGTGGTTTTTTTTGTTTTGTTTTGTTTTTTAAATTGGTAATCTTGTGTGTGCTAAAGCTGACTTGATTCTTACCTACTCTGAAATATTGGGTAGTGTACCCAATGGAATACAGTCTGCATTCATGTTTTAGCAGAAGGAATAGATATAAAATACAGATTATAAAATAAGTGTTTTCACATGCATTTTTCAGCAAAAGCTGGTGTCATTGATATCAGTATGCTTATGTTAAATTACTTTAAAACATATTTATAAATATATTCAAGTGTGTTAATCTAAAACCATTAATAAATATAAAGTATTTTTATGTTTTATAGACAGAAGACAGTAAAACTTTATTAACAACGTAGGGTTGCTTAAGGATACTATTAAGATGGTTTGGGAAAATGCTATTCAAGCACTACCATTTTAATTACTATTATCTATTGCGGATATATGTTACTGGTAGTCTTGGGTTATTTTGTTTGTGTCATATTCCAAGAATCTTGTATGTAAAATTCTTGATTGAAAATGTTAGCACACTGTGCAGGAAAAAAGCGTTTTGGACTGAAGGCCTTAATGTTCATGGGCTTTATTACCAAAGTAACTTTCTAGATAAACTATAAATCAAGGAGTGTTCTGTATTCAGTTGTCTGATATTTTTCATTTAATAATGAAAATAATAAAACAGTACTTTCTAAAAGATGGCAAGAACTCTCACAGAGCATACTGTAAAATTTTCATTGAATATATTAAATATATGATGCAGTTTGCATTACCTCTGCACAGCTCTACATTATGGTATGTAGCTACAGCCATTGTTTTTTATGAATGTCCTTCAAGAAATGAAACAGGAAGCTAGATTAATGTACTTGTAGCAGCTACCACTGAGGACTCCTTGCTTCATGATAATGACCCAGCCTTTTCATCTTCCTTTCCTGGGGTAAGAGCATTAAAAAGACAGTGGCAAATCAACCCCAGGCACCGATTCTTCAGATTCCTTGACCCTTGCCAATCAAGATAAAGTCGTGGGAACAATAGAAGGACTCCCTACGTGGGGTCATTGGTAAGATGTCACTGGAGCAGTGCTTCTAGTATGCTGCATATACCCACTTCAGCTGATTCAGATGATGCTGTAGAGTATCTTACACAGCTGTTTGCCAAATGCATGGAACAGAGCCAGACAGCTAAGATAAAACATAAGGGATGTTGATAGGTGTGCCATTGGTTGTTCAGTCCTGTGATATTTTGTGTTTTGTTGATAGACATGAGTTTGAAATTCCTTCTTTGCAAGTATACCCTTGTCTTGATAACGGGGGTTATATTGTTGCGGTGACCTCTTTGTATGGATGCAGCATTAGCTCAAAATGGGACTGCTGCTAATCAAATTTTATTGTGGTATTTGCACTGTGTGTTTTGGAGTGCCTGTGTGTCTCTGGCAGCCACAATGTAGATTGTGGGTCCCTCATCTCATACAGAAATTCCAAAACATGGGCAGGATGGTATGAGGCAGGAGGGTATGCAGCAGAATTGGCAAAGGTTGGTAATCTGGTGTGGCAGAATCTTGTAAAAGGATGTTTGTAAACTCCAGTTGTTTGGCTCCTAGTGAGCTTCCAACACAGAAGCAAGATGCTACTGACCAACATCCACCAGTCTGAAATGAATTGTTAGCAGAGTTCTTATCCCTTTCTGTCTTGAGAAAGAAAAATACTGTCTGGCCCACTGGCTTTAAAGGTAGCCTGTTTTCCTGTGCTGTGCTTGAGGCAGTGGAAATATTTAAGGTGCTGTCACAGAGTATCATGGAGCTTTCACAAGTTTGATTTTGGTGAGGTGCCTGAGACTTTGGATTGCCTTTTTCCTTCTGACATACTCTGAATCCATCCATTTTCAACGTATGTTTATAACTACCATTTCTTTGTAGGATTTGGAGGAAGCCAGGATATATGGGATATGTATGTTGGGATATATGTGTTTCCGTGTGGAGCCAGTTACACAGTTCAGGTCACCTTTTTCACCATTTTGGGGAATATGGTGGCATATACTTTTGTAGATTCCAGTTTTATAATGCAGATCAGTTATCTCTAGAATTTTGAAATTAAGGATCTTTTTACTGATTTAATGAATGTAAAGGAACAAATACATAAAGCTGCTCTTGTCATTTTTAACTTCTGGATTTTGTAAAACCTTTTCTCGTAGCTATTATTTGCTGGCAACTTTTATTGTATATACAAATATTTATATATAGATAAGGTTAGTGGAATGCCTACATATATTCTGAATATTTGCATTATTTAATGTAACTGAGATGCTAGAGTCTTTTTCACACTTTTGTAACTTTTTTAAAAGATAGTTATCTAAACAGTTGAAATATCTTGGACTGGGGGTATACAAATGGCAAGTAGTTCAAGAAAATCAGAGTTGCGTATTTCTGTCTGTTTCTTTTCTTTTTTGTGCCTTGTTTTTATTTATGTAATTTAGAAGTGACTTAGTATCTTCATCAAGTGGTTTTGAATATACTTGTGTCAGACACTTGAACTTCAATGACTATATGTGAAGCCTGGCTTAATCAGGACTTGGTGACCAATTAGTGAAGTCCCACTAATGTTTAAGCTCCTTTTCTCATTATACACTCACTATTGGCACTGTTTATAAAGGATAAACTAAGTGCCCCTGATGTGCTGTTAATTAGATTTGTCAGGACTCCCAATTGCACTGTCTGCCAAACACAAGTGTTGTCACTTACTGTATCAGTAATGAATTGACTTAGGGGCTTTTGTAGATATTTAGAGGGCCTTAGTTTTGAATACTTAAATCTGTTGCAACTATAATTGTAGTTACAGCTATAGCTCTGCTTACTGTACTGCAAGAACCTCCACAAACAAGAGATAGCGGCTTTCTTGAATTTCTGAAAATCAAGCTGCATTTTGTGCTTAAACTGATTTAAAATCCTTGTAGGCAGTATGTGGTCTTTTGAGTTCTGCAAAAACAGTGGCACTGTAGGATTTGTTTTCAGTCCAATTCAGAAGTGAATACGCTTCCTTATATTCTCAAATAAAAATGGTGCCTAAAGCCAAAAAATTCTTCTATGTTTCTCCAAAAATAGGAAAGAAAACTTCAGTTGAAAGCAATTCCATTGAATTATTTCAGTCAACAATAATACCTTTTTCATTTATTTTTCTGACACTTTTATACCTCTTTAACTTAATCTTGAAATACAACTTTGTTTCAGAACAGAGTTATCTAGGTTATTTATTCTGAAGGTCTGTTTTTTGAGACTTATGTTCACTTAAATTTTTGCTAACCCTTATTTTCTGAAGACTAAAATGGAATTGTACTGCAGTATGTTTGATTGATATTCCCCCCCCCCCCCCCCCCCCCCCTTTTAGCCAGTGTGGAACCATTTCATTCTTGGTTAATCTGTCTGCTAGCACACCTTCAAGCATTAATGCCGTTTTTGCGATCTTGTTCATTTTAACTGGCTGAAATCATGATTTCAGACTCTCTCTTTTCTCCTTTCCATCCCCCAAATCTGTCTTTCCCAGTCTTTGTCTTCCTCCTAATCATGTTTGGTTGCATATACTTTTAGTGACTTCTCTTGAATGTGAGCTGTAGCAGGTAGTATGCCAGCGCAGTCTTCTGTGCATCTCAGTAGTCTGTAGAATAAGTATTTTAAAATATTGCAAAATAATGTCATCTTTGTGCAATACCACACTATCCGTTATGCATTGTGCAATCAGGTTGCTTGTTTAAGAAATCATTGGATGATGTGATATAAATGGACTATTCTGTGACTGATATATCAAAAAAGTTATGGAAATGCTTATTTTTAAAAGATATTTGGCTGGAACCATTTATAAAGTTTAAGAGAAGGCTGAATTAGTCTTCTGAATGCTTTTAGTGTTTTGGCTTATTAAATTTTCAGATTCAGGATAATAACACAGTTTTAAAGTAGCTTGTCTTTAGTATTAATTTACAGCTAGTTTAGAAGATAGTGAATTTGAATGAACACTTGGTATATCGTATATAATCTAAATAAGGCTATATAAACCAATTCTTCTGTGTAGGACTCGTAATAAAAACAAACCTATGTTCTTCCTTTTAATAATGAACCAGTGAGCTGTAGGCCGTCCTTTTCATGACTAAAATGACCATTGCAGAGGACCAATCTGCTGATGTACAGTAATTACAGAGTGAATACATCTTGAAATATATCATCACTAATGAACTCTGTTAGCTTCAATTTACTTGGCAACTGAGTAAAGCAAAATAAGTTCTAAAGTATGGCTCCAGTCCATTGTTGAAAGTACAGAAGTAATGTGCGCTGAGGTTTTCGAGTTACTTCTTCCCACATTTCTCCCTTCTGTTTGCTTCTGAGGGTTCGTTATTTTCTCCTATATAATCACTGTAACTGAACTCTGTTCTGAGCTCAGTAGTATTTATTTTTAAACCTGTCTAGAATGAGAGGTGCTGCAGTTAGAGCACTTATATTTGGTGGTACAAACTGGATAGAGTTTGATTAGCAAAGTGTATTAAGAAGCCACTGGTTGTTATTCTTGGATGCTTTCTCTGAGTGCATTGTAGCAAGAAGTATTGACTGGTGACTAGGCTTTTACTGTTCATCTTTGAAAAATCTCATATTGGAAAAAGTCTAGCTTTTTCATGGAAAAGACCGGGGCAGGATGGGTAGGGAGGAAGAGGTTCTGGCAACAGATGTGTGATCAGTTGCCTGAATACCTCCCTCAAACTGAGATTTTGGGGTGAATTGTTGAGGAATTTTGCCCTTTGAGGCCAAAACTTCAGAAAAAAAGCCTCCTGTCCTCCTGCTCAGAGTTGCACAGTACACCTCATTCCTTCAGTCTGAACTTCAGACAAGTTACATGTGGTCTAAGCCTGAGGCAGGGTGAAGAGCAGGTCATTTCTCAGTCACAAATGGTGGGCAACTTTCAGGTACTCTTAGTTTGACAGAGAAGTGACTTTATATGTTCTGAGGGTATACACTTACGAAGTTCAGAAATCCTGGACAAGTAAGCAAACACTGGATAAAATTTTGAAAAAGAAAACTGGAGCCACTTGCTGTGTTTGGGTCTGAGCTGACTAGATTCACTTTAGGTTGGATATATCCACGTGTATGGCTCTCTTGCTTCTGACTTAAAATGTAGACAGTCCTCTCTTTCATACTGTCAGTCATAGCAGACATTGTATTTATGTTGTTTTCTTTCTGAAAAATCAGCAAACATAAATACCTGTAATAAATCAGGCTGCATTTAGTCTTTCTAGACTTTACCCTGATAATAAAGCTAAGACTGAGTAATTACTAAGGAGTAGACCTTTTTTCCAGGTGCCCAACAAAGAGCTCATCTCTTTGAGTATTGACAAACTAATCTTCTTTACCAATCATATGCTTCATACTGCCATCTACTGACATCACATTTTGTCACTGCAGCAGGGGATCAAATCATGGCTTGCCTCTGTGGTAAAACATGTGGTCCAAACTGCTTTGTTATAATTATACCTCTGCAGATTTGCTATTATAATACTTGGATGTGGATACTGTTCTTCAGGATTTAAAGTACTACTTTTGGATTAGCTTCTGTCCGTTACAGAGAGTTTACATTACAGAGGAAAAAGGCACTCTAAATCCTGAAACTGTGTTTGTGTAGAACTACTTCAGTCAATATTTTGGTCAGGGTTCATCTATCCAGGGAATTGTGGATGAAGTATACTCTGATCTCAAATTACTTGTGTGGCAATGCCTTTTGATCCTTGATGGTTTATAAGGAAAAAAAAAAAATCATTCCTCATGCATCATTGGATTTAACAATGTCTATGTGAATCTTTTGAAATTTCCTCCCGGGGTGGGGTGGGGGGGAAGGCATTCCATGAGAAGTGGGAGCCACTGCCTTGTAGGTAGCTATGTGAATCGTCCAAGGACTTCCAAAATATGGTCTCATGATTCAGGACATGACATGGGAGAGTGAGAGACTAATCCTAATGGCCACTCTGCAGTCATGACAGGACTGTTAGGAGAAGAATCTTAGAAGGACAAGATGATAATTCAGGGGTAGATTGAATTTCCCACCAGAGAAGGGAATTTTCTGTTGTCTTTGAGGAAAGCAAGCTGCAAAAATTACTTTGAGGGATCTCATCTCTTTTTAATCTCTTCATGTTACCAGCTGTTAAAGACATGGGGAATTGCAAGTGTTTTTTGGATGATGATATCAGTACATTTAATTATATAATTTCCATCTGTTGACTGGAAAGCTGATGGAGAAGATCTGAAGGAAGAACATTAAAATATCTTTTTTTTCTTGTTGAAGGATCCAACAGTCTAATTTATGGAATTGGATGTCTAATGTATGGAATTATCTTTTTACTAGTCTTCAGATTATGTAGAAGCATGTCTGTGTGCACGCACAATGTTGCTTAAACCACATTTATGATCTGATGTTTTGAAGAACAGTTCCCTAGCACAGGGACATATAGTGAAATTATTTACTGTCCCACCCAATTCCTAGAAAAAGATTTAATTTAGGAAGGAGCGGAAATGTTGCCTGAAGAGTTTCAGATCCTGTCTGCTTTGGACACAGCCACGAGACCGATGTGACATTTAACCAAGTAAGATAAAAAGCAGTGTAATATAGTCACTCTGGATGTTTCAGGAAGCTGTCTGCTATTATGTGCTTCTAGTTTCTTAAAAAGAAATATACCCAGATACTCTTCTTAAATAATCCTTTAATGTAAAAGTTGTCTCCAGCAGTGGTCAAAAGTAGAACAGCTTAGGGAAGACTATAAGGTCATGCCAAGAATACAGTTATTTTTCTGTACACTTGGTCAGCTTCCTGCTGGTTTTGGCAATACAACTTGACATATTTTTGTGTTTAACAACTGTTGATGAATTTTTCTTTTGTGAGTTTAATTGAGTTTGAACCCACACAGAATTTCAGCACGCACTGAATTGTTGGTAATTAATACCATAGCTCATCTATGCAATGGGTGGAAAAAAGTCTAGGGTTTTTGTTTTAATTTTTTCATTCATTAGTGTAGTGTTAGGTCTTCTACTTCCTGTATGAAGGAGAGAATGTAACTATATCCTTTTTTGTCTCAATCCTTTTGATTTTAGTACACATCTGCTCTCTCCCTGTTCAGTTAATCTCCTTCACTATGAAGACTCCTTATGTATTTAGCTGTTCTTTGTGTGGAAACCATTCCATGTTTCCTACCTTTCTTGTTACGTCCTTGTGCACCTCTTACTTCTACTGTCATTCCTTTAGACTGAAGAGATTCAGAATGGCACCTGTTTTTATAGGAATACTTCATGGTTTTCTGGGCTGTTGCAACGGTATCTTCTGTTTGTTCTGCATTCCTTTCGAAATTCTGAACATTGTTGTGTTTTTTGTTTGGAATTTTTTTGTTATTTCTGAACTGATGTATCTCTGTAGAAATGTTTACTATGGATTCAAGAACTTCTTCCCTGGCCAGTGATACCTTATTCAAAGCCAGAATCCCCAAGGAAGATCCCCTCCACACACACCACACACCCCCACCCCCCCCCCCGCCCCGTAACCTTTTCTGTATGTTTATCTATATTGAATATCATTTGTGGTTTTTTTAACCCATCTGGTCACTAACTCACGTGAAGGTATACTGCAGTTCTTTGCCTTAAGTTCTGGTTTTCATATTTTTTTCAGTATCGTAGTAGCAGAATTTGTTATCATGCTGTTTGCCCTCTTCTTCTAATTCTCATTATTTAGGCTTAATAATTGTGATGTTTCTTTTAAATGCAAAGTTAAGTCAAGGACTGTGTCTCAATACTGTGAAGAAATCAAAGGCGGCTAAGTGATCTCAGGAGAGGTACTTCAGTAGCTGTAGTGTTTGTATAAATGAGAGAACTAAAAGAACTAATTAAAGTAAGCTGGAGCAATGTATAAACTACCCGCACAGACCTGTTTAATACAGTTTAATCCAAACCTGCAGGACCTTTATGGTATTAATCATAAAAATCAATAGAGAAGTAAATATCTTACTGATGGAAGTTACCATAGACAAAGCTATTCTAAATGAAGGAATTAAATATTGTGAAACAGTTGATTGAGAAATTCTACTAGCCAATGGGTTTAATTATGCATTCCCCCACCCTGTGCATCACACTTTAATTTTATTTCCAGGAGATAACACTAATACTGTTAATGGGACTAAATTTCTCTTCTTCTATTGTAGTGAATGTTTTCCTAATATGTAATAAAGCGTGCAGTATAGCAGGATTTTCTGTTGTACTTCATTTTTCTTAAGGCCGCTATTCTTGCAAAAACATGAATGTTCACAATCATGTCACACGTACACTGGTAATTTCAGCTGTATTCTCATTTTCCCTTTATGTAGCATTTATAATCTTTGAAGATTCATTTTGGATGTAAATGACTAGTTCAAGAGTATGAAAAGCAAAATTTATTTAATATTCCAAATTTGAATGACTGTTTTGTGTGAGTGGAGATGATTTACTTTGAGTTGAAAAATAAACTAGTCAATCCTTTTACAATACACTGTCATAACAGAGATCTGGGAATAAGAGTGTTAGTTTGGTGATTTTTTGTTTTGTTCAAGTTGAAAACTGTAAACCACTGTTTTGAGACTGGACTGACTTTGTTTTATGGCGTATTTTTTGTGAAAGTTCATTTGATTATGTATTTTTAAGAACAGCTTCATGTACTGCAGCTTTGTCATTTGTGTGGTATTACAGAAAAATACAACTCTCCTGGAGAACAGATGGACCAATAAACTCTTCACCAAACCTCCATACTTATTTTAGAATCTATTTCTGGTACAGTGCGATCAACAGCAACAAAAAATTAAAAATAGCATTGCTTTATTTTAGACTGTCATAATGCCTTTCTGCTTTCTGACAGCATGCTTTTTATTACTTATGCACTTGTATGACCTGTCTACTACTTGGAGGTGTGCTTTTTTTTTTTCCCCCCCCGCTCCCTGTTTTGTTGTGGACTGCTTTAATAAAGCTGAGCATACAGTTTCCTTGATGCAAAACTCAAGAGATTAAGGATTCCACCACCGTTGGAGCCAGGGGGATATTGTTCTTTCTTCACTGTGTCATGTTACAAGAGGTTTTGAGATACAGTTGTTTCACGCTTTAAAAATTTCAGAGTTCTTTTAAGAGGGTTAAGCATTACTCTTTAAGTTTATAATTTGAAGAAATAATCTGGACCAAAGTGTTTTTAAAATAACAATGTTTTCTGTAAATGTTAATAAACAATTAGAATCACAACTGAAATCAAGTGCTTATGCAGTTGGCAATGTTACAGTAAATTCACCTGTCTTTATGCTTTGCAGATGCATACTTTACTGAAATTCCACTGCTTTGTTTTGAAAAGTACTAAGCTGACTTTATTGATGTGATTTTACTGTTAAGCTTTTAAATATTATTGCTTTTTATAAAGCTCTCTATAAAAGCCAGTCAAATTAATTATTACATACTGCATTGGTAGCATATTAAAGCAAATAAATAGATTAAAGCAGTTTATAGCAAAAAGTACACTGGAAATGTAAACACATATTAAGCCAGAAAAAGATGTGGTTAGTTACACACATAAAACAACTAGAAGATCAGAGAGAGTCAGCCTCATTTATTAAACAGTCAGATGGCACTGCAAAATAATAAGATCAATGTCATTCTGCCAAAAGCAAGCAGACCGCCAACTGAACTACGTAAAAGACTCATCTCTCTTCTACTGTTCCTAAATCTGTAAGATAATTTTTCATTGTCGTTAAAAATCTTGAGCAACTTGGTTTTGGGGGCAATTAATAGCATCTATATGTTTTAATATGCAGGTAGCTACTTGTAGGGTTTTCAGACATGTTTAGGCACCTACTTCGTGTTTATTTCAGTTGGAGTTGGGCGTTATTTGTTTCTTTAAGATCCTGCTTGGTGTCTTTTTCTGTCTTGCAGCAACCAATTGCTTTTAAAATCTAGCTCCAGAGTTAGTTGGTGATGTAAGTCCTGTGTTCAGAAGTGAGTAAAGAATATTAAATACAACTGAGAGTTTGTGAGATTTAGCATTTTAAATGCCTGAGTGTTTTTTGAAAAAGGACTTAAAATTTTTTTGAAAGTTTTATATGAAAGCTTTAATTTTGTCACTTACTGTTGTTAGCTTTCTTTCACAGTCAGCTTCTCAAGCAATTTCTGTTAAATGAGGAAGGCTTTTCCAACTGTTTTTGAGACTGGCAATAGAAATGCATATTTGTTAAAATTTTTAGTTATGCATAGAATTATTTAACTTTGCATTCATATGGCTGTGTGTGTGCACATATGCACACAATCTCAAAATATAACTTTTATGCACGTAGTTTCTGTCAGCATGCTAGAGAATATAGTTCATGTGCAAAAAACCCTCAGCTGACACGCTGCTCTTCCTGGCTTTCTTTGTTTTGAAACAATTCTGGAGCATCTGTCATTGTTTCACACAATTTCCTGTAAAGCTGCCTGTGGCAGTTGCACTCATTCTTTATTACCCAAGGGCTTTGCTAGCTATAAAATAATGTATCTGACTACCTAATAGCCTAATATTCAGCCTTCCCTGGAGAAGTGGGAGTGGAAAGCTGTTTTTACTTTCTTTTTTGCTGACCATGCAAACCTGACCCTATCTGAGCAGCTTTTATCTGTATTGTCAATGAAGTAGAAGGGATTTCCTATGATAATGGCTTCTGTAGCTACTAGATGGCCCCTTCTCTGTACCAAAGAATGGCACTGATCAAATTATATTAAAGTTCTGCCTTAATACAGATGACACATCTGTATGTGATTATCTTTTTAACAACCTCTTGGTTTTTTGCTTTGTTTGCTTATTAGTTTAGAGGCCGCTTATACTGAAATAAACTGTAAAAATGGTACAAAAATATGATGCCTACAGATGCCTAGACTCTGCTTGTAGGACCATTACAGCATATGCACAGGCATTACATCTGTACATATGTATAGATAGATATGTGTTCCCGCTGTTCTTTTTAACTACATTTTTTGGTAAAGAAAATAATTTTCAGGTATTTTTAGTGAAAAACTGAAATGCATATACCGAGCTGCTCTTCTATTTTGTAGTTGAATAAACGAATGTTTTTTCTATAGAAATTTTTCTATAGAAACCTAAATAACAGCAGTTAGAATTAATTTAAATTTCCTAAGCCAAATAGTATTGCTTAAAGATCAAGATGTGGTAAACACTTCACTATTAGTTAATTTGGCATGTGAACAATTCCATTGGGATTACTTATAAAACCTTATAAAGGTACGTTTGAAGAATTAAATTACACTTATATGTGTCGGTGCTGGAAAAGCCCAACCGTGGACCTACTGTACTAGTATGCTGTATAACTCGATGTTACTAAAACAAACAAACAAAACCCAAATGCAACAAAAAACCTGTCTTAAAAAATTAAAAATCATAGAGCAAAGGAATACTTAACCACTGTTCAGTTATTTTTCTTTCAAATGAGTTACTTGCAAATAAAAAAATGTTAATATACGTTTGACTTACCATGAGGTAGGCCTCATGAGTAATGAGAAGTGAAATAAACTAATGAGAGTAACAGTCGGGAAGCATGGTTTTGTGGGTGAATTTCTCACTGTGAGCATAAACTCAATATACATCTGTATTGTAGAAGGCAAAAGTGCAGTGTGTTCTGAACTAGGGTAAATAATGAGATGAGAAATGCATTTGAATGTTTCAGTTACAACATCATGTAGAAAGTATTGTATATGATGCATACTAGTTTTAATAGTACTCTGACTCCTTCATCTGCAGTTTGATTACTTCAAGTTCTTATTTAAAAAACACTTGAGCCGCACATAATTTCAGAATATCACATTCCATTGAAGCTATTGTAACCACATGATTGTTTAAAGTTATGTCCTTACTTCCTTGTCTGGCTGAATTAGGATACAGTCTTCATTTGTACATTCCAAACTCATGAGAAGCTTCAAAGAGATTCTTTTCCCAGCCAAATAGCCTGCCAGTGATACTTAAGCTTTCTGATCTGAATGTGGAATCGAAATCTCCATTTTAAATTGAGCAACTTTTTTGGACTGTTTCCTAAAGTGGGTATTAGCTATGTTTGGAATATAAGATTGTGTGATACACTGTAAAGGCTTAACTAGCATATAAGCTGCCTAACTCACTTGTGGACTTTCCACTTGCAAAGCAGTTCTGCAATCTTGAATGTGTATTAATAAAACCCCTCTGTATGTACCAACACATATAAAAACAGGAATTGTGTATTCATATTTTATGTTCATGTTATACTATCTTATGCTAGATACTTATTATTCACATGTTTTTGCGATTAAATCATTAATCGTATGCCAGTCATATACCTATACAATCTTAAAACTTTCCCAATGTGACATTTAGGTTCCAAAGTACACTGTATGTTTGGCGATACTTACTCACAGGATGAAGGGAGTTAGCTTCTTCCTCCCTCCTCCGTATATGACCTTTAGATTTTGTACAGGTGATTATTTGAGATTGGTAATATATGGGTGTTTATATATCTCTGTATGTGTGTTTAGAAATATCATGATCTCCTCATCACTGTGGTGTTATTTCTTTTTTCTAATTAAAATTTGATTTCATGGCATTATTTTGTTGGCAGAATGCACACAATATAGCTTGCATTTCAAGAAGCACTTCAAAAATGTAGTAATATTTTTAGGAGCTTAAGTTTAGATGTGAATTTTATGGCCAGGTAACTTATAATTTAAGTCAACATTTAGATTTTTCTTGTTTGCTACTTGCTCTGACCTAGTCTTCATAGCAGATAGTAGCATTTGAAGAATCTTAACAAAATCTTTTTGATTAAAATTTTGCCTTTCAACAGTAGCATTATGAAAACATTTGCTAATGGTTGAAGAATGTTAGCTAAGCTGTTCCACCCAGGTCATTTTAATATTGGGAGAGTGTTTGTTGTTGAAAGAAAGAGAGGAATGCAAGTAGTCTGATCTTTTCCAAGGAAATACATTATTCTAATGCAGAGTTCATCTTGATCTGCATCTTCAAAAGCAGGTATACTACAGTATTATTTTATCATTTGTCAAAATCCCATTGTGCTAGGCTAATCAATTAAAACACAGCAACCACCTTACCATCAAAGTCTAAAATGACACAAGAGGAAACAGCTGAAGCAATGTAAGAAAAGTGTGATACAGGATTGACTCCATAATAGATGGCAATTTGACCACCAGCAGTAGCATAACACTTGCTAGGATCATATGTGTAATAATTTGCCCATAGGTGTTAATCTGCAAACTGAAAGACTAATATAGGCAAGCAAAATTAACAGCGACAACGCAAAATTAACATAGACGTTATTCTCTTCTCTTACTTCGTAGTACACTCTAGCCTTTACTAGCTCACTCTTGATACATTTAATAGCTCACCCTGTGTAGAAGCCAGCGCTGTGGAAGACTGTCGTACTCAATAGCTGGAGCTGGTTGGTTCAGTTAGTGATGAAAAGATCTAGTGCTGGATTCTGGCAAGGTGTATTTGTTGCTACAATTTTTTACACCCTCTGTCAAGAGGAGCTTGCTATAGAAAACTTGCCTGAAAGAAAATAGCAGTCACAATTCTGTTCCACTGCAGGGAACAGAAACTTTCTTCTGGAGTGGGGTGGCAGGCTTTGCAACCCACCCAAGTGCCTTGAGTTAGAAATGGTACGTCTCACAGGAAGTTCTAGTCTAGTCATCGTGGATTGCAGGAATTAGTGAAGTTTAAATTCTCTTGTGAAGTGTTGTCAATGAAGCCAGCCAAATCCCAGGAAGTGGTTAAATTCAACTTTTTTTTTAATGTATGTCTGTTTTTACTTAAATTTTTACTTTATTCTGCTGAGAATCTACTTAAAATATTGAGAGTGAAGGTAGACACTAACAAGAGAATTACTCATTCCTCAGGTTTATACCATTTTTTACTGTTGGTTTAAAAAAGAAAATGAATGACCCTGCCCTGAGGTACAGGATGGGAATGCATGAAGAGTAATCCTAAATCTTTTTCTGACTACTCCTAACGCTTTTATGTTTTTATACTTTTTTAACCCAGGCCACTTAATTCCATATGAGAAGGGTTGGCTCTTATTTGTGTGTTACAGATAGAGAATACAAAGGTGTAGTACAAAGTTGTCTTAAATAGGCTAACAGAATTAAATGTAAGCCTTTTGTTCATCCTGCCCTCTGGAAGAAAAGGGTCAAATCATGTTAAGTGTTTAAACCAAGCTAATACTACTGCAGAGTAGTAACTCTTTCTAGGAGTCTAGAACTCAGACACAGGCGTAGGGCTTATATGTCCCTCCATGGTGCCAAATTTAGTTTCTTCAGCTCAATGGTTGCAGTCTGTGCTTCTAGAATGAAAGAAATCATAGAGAAATCTGTTTCTTCAAGTGACCTAAATAATTCTCCTTATTCTTACACTCAGCTATGTGTTACTCTTTGCACATGCAACATTAATAGGATCAGATAATATCGAAGACTTGCGGGTTTTTTCATAATTATCTGTTTAACCTTGTGATTGAGGGTAATGTATCTTCTCCATCTGTTACTAATTCAGCTGAAGTAAAACTAGTTTGTCCGTTTGGAGGCTCTTGGCTTAAATGCTGATGAATAACTGTGAGAAGCCATGAATAATGTAATTAACTGACTTTGTATCATTTTTAAAGGTAAAAATGGTTATTGATGCAGGCCAGCAGTATGAATTCTAGGTCAAAAAATTTCAAAGCTATGTTAATTCTAATGGATGTTTTGCAATCATTGTGTGAAGGAATTTTGTAGACGCTGTTTCAACTTCCATGTTCTGAAACTCATCACTGCGCTTCACACTAATGAGCAGACTGGGGAAAGAAGCCAAGAAATTAATGGACCACAGAAACTAAATTACCCTTTCAACCCTGAAGGAAGTCTTCCCTCGTACTCAACTCATGAATTGATCCTAACACAAGGAAAACAGAACCTGCTAAAGCCATTTGACGGCGGTGTCTTGCCTTGGTCTTAAATCTGCATAGTTTTTACAAAACCAGACTATGTCTTGTTTCTAAGTAATTTTCCTAGATTTAGATTTCTTTCAAACTTCCACGTGTAATAAAATTTGGCATCTACCTGAAGTGACACCACCACCCCCCCACCCCCCCCCCCCGCTCCTTTGACTTCCTGTGGCTGCTGGAAAATTGAAATCCTTTCTGGTTTATGGAGAGAGGTTTAGAAATGGAAATTCTAGGGCTAGCTTGGATCGGTATTGCACTACTTACGATCAGCCTTTGTTATGTTATAGAAGAACAAATTGTGAGGAAAAACATAGTTAACTACAAAGTTCTCATGAGACACGTGTTTTTAGGTACTTTAAGAATCTTGGTATTGTTTGCTTAAGAAAAAATAAAGCCGTACAGAATCCAGTCTGTAATTACTTTCATATGGTTTAATTCTTTGGCAACAATTGTAGTGTGTATACTGTACCCAACCAGGGCTGTATACTAGTTCATACATAGGCACCAGTAGTTAGCTACAATACTAACTGTTACTTGCAGCGGGGCACTGTTATAGTCATTGCAAATTTTCTCAGTCCTGACCACTTCTTTAAACCATTATATGTCTTACTCCAGTAATTTTGTACTGCAAAAAGATGTTACCTTCCTCCCGAAACCCCGACAGACGCAGTATTTTACAGCCAGTTATGTGTTTGGTTTTTCACTTAGGTGACCTTATTCTTAAGGTTCACAGGTACTCTATACGATCATTATATGTATACTTTTACAGACAAGTTTTTAAGAGAATAATATGGATGCCGTGTTTTCAGCAGTCATTATGAATGTGTAATGAAAAAGATGGATTTTCAATATGTGTAGCTCACCTTTCCCACCTCTAATGTTGACTGCAGTGACTCAACAACTAGAACTACTGAAAAATCTTTCTCTGCTTAGAGTTTGTGAAGAAATGAACCACCAAACCTGTCTAATGCTGGTATAGCTTAAATTTGCAAGAATTGTTGTATTCACATGGTTTAAAGCAGTTCTTGAGAAATCGTACTAGCAAAAGGTAACGCTTTGGTCATACAGCTTCATCTCTAGTAGGGCTTTTGCGAGTGTAGTTATGTCTGTGAGGAGTGGATGGGATTGAAGCTTTCTTCTTTATGCCAGCAAATGTTTTGAAGTGTTGGCTATGTTTCATTAGGATTTTTACACCTGAAAAATCATCTCTAAGTGTTCCATGCTCTTTTTAGCTTAAGATAAGTAATTGTATTTGTTCTCTTGGTGATGTGTTCGTCGTCGTCGTCGTCCCCCGTCCTCCCCTAAGAAATCAGTGAAATGGGTCAGGAGAACTGACTAGGTATGTTGAACGAGATGAGCTGTTTCTAATTCTCTTAGCTCTTTTCAAGATATTCTTAGGAGTACCAGAAAGAACAGCTTCCCTTTAAGCTTGGTGGAGGAGTAGTTGTGTGATTGAAATAAGAAGAGTATCATGTTCCGTCACTATAATCACTATGTACTAAAACTTCCTTGTAGAAGGATATGTGCAACATTTAGTTGGCAGTTGCTAGCCATTACACAGCTGCCAACCTCTCAAACTTCTGCAGTGCTTCTACTGGGATAAAATAGCAGTAGATTCATGCAGGATTTTTGATACAGGTCTCACTTTGAAACTGACTACTTGTGTGACAAAAATAATTTCTACATATGAATATGTAAATATATTTTCACAAACATATAATTTCATTTTTATCATTGAAATGTTTCTTCCTCTAAGCAGATACTTGTTGAAAGTTATATTTATGTAAAATACAAATGTGTGGCTTTTTACATAATGTTAGAAATTTCTGTATAATGCATACACACTGACAGAAACAAATTGTCTCATTACTGATACTCGTTGCAAGTTGCTGGCTGTCTAAACATAAAATGTTCACAACTTCTGTCACTTACGTATTATTGGCAAGTGTAACAAAAACCTAACACTTTGAACAATAATTTTACACTTAATTTTTACACAAGGACTGTGTAAAATCCTGTATTCCAGGGAAGCTTTTATTTTTTCTCTGCAAGCCTGTCTTAACTAAGTGTCTTAAAGAGGGAAAAAAATAGTCTACAGAATGCGTAAGAAATGTGGGGACTTTGATCCTTATAGGCCGTTGAAGTACCAAGAAAGTATGAAATCACTCGTGCCTCTTGTTAATTTAGCTGAGGAGGGGTTGTGTTCGGGATGGGAGGAAGGGGGCTTCTTTTTTTTTTTTTCATTTTGAAGTCTGAGCGATTCCTATTGAATTGTGTTGCTGACAGTTGAAGCAGAATAACATTTAAGAACTTAAAACTGCTGGACTACTGCTTCTGGTGGTTTGGGGTTTGGTCAGGAGGTGAGACATGGTGTATGATCTTTTGCTTCCTCAAGATCATAAATATTCTGCTCCTTGGTTTGTTTTTTTCTTCATTTGAATTCTCAATGGGCTTTTATGAAGTTGCTTAATAAACTTCATTTCGTTGAGAAATGTAGATGTAGTTGGGTTAAGTTGCGTACTTAAGTCTAAGTGGTTGGGTTTGACCAAAAGTTACAATGATGAGATGAGAATATAAATCAGTTTCCTTTCCCTGCTTCAGTCTCTTAATTGTATTGTCGTCCAGGCATTGTATATGCCCATCAAGGCTCTCTTATTTCTCTCATTAAAGTGCCAGTTCTCTGTTTTTTGCAGAAATTCTTTGAATTCATTCATTCATATATTCAGTATTTTCTCTTTCATGGGTAGAAATTTGATTCTCTTGGAATCCTGCTCTAATTAAAAGTAAATGCTAGGAGTTGTTACATTGGTGCAATGTGCAGTTCCAAGTGATTGCAGTGATGTATTGTGCATGCAGGCAGAGAGTCGATTTGCCTTTTCTGCACTGAGTGGGTCTGAGATGTCACAGTGTTTGTCAGCTGTCCAGCTATGCCTTGGATACCTGCAGGGTCTGGGGCAGGTTGTTCTGTTTCCGTTTATTCCGGAAACTTGAACAGTGTACAAAATCGGATAAAACATTTTTGAGTTGTGTAGCAGTATGGTACTAGCAAATACAGTTTTATTGTGAATACCAATAAATACTGACCTTAAATTAAATCTTAACTGAAAAAATTCCAGAGATTTGCTTGATTTTGACAAATGCTGATAAGGAAATGCTGCCTTTTTTTTTTTTTTTTCCCCCTCTCATTTCTTTTCAAAACTTAAGTCTCCCTTAAGTACTAGGAGCACAGGCACCTGATAAGAGACATATTTGTCTTGTCAGCTCATCAGTATTGGCAGCTAATACTGCAATGGGAATGAAGTTGAAGCAAAATCTTGCGTGAAGTTGTTTATTGCTTGTCTGCATTCCTATCTGCAGTGTTTGCCATACCTTAAAGAAATTCCTACTCTGATGTCATTATTTTTGCCTTTGTGCAGTTAGACTAAATGAATGTAATTTTATGGATTTATCTAAAGAATGATTTTCTACGTTTGCTTTTCCATTTTGTTCTTGAAGCAGATTGAGTATAAGAAGAAACAAGAAAACATTTTCTTCAGTTTGGATATTTTACTTAATCACTTACTGTAGTGTCGTAGCTTAATGAGCAATTTTAGAGCCTTGTATTTGTTTTACCTTTTTCAATCCTAAGTTGTAGTAATTGTGTTGAACAGTAGAATAGTGGCGTAGGCTTCATTCTTTTTTTCTTTGCTGAAACAGGGTATATTGTTTATTAGAAAACATTTCTTAAGCTGGTTGTTCAGGTGCTTTCTTTAAACTGATTGGCCTCTAGCTTCTTTTAATCTGTAGTATTATTATTTTTCCTTATGTTTCCATTCTGTGGATTTATGACAATGTGTAGGAAGCTGCAAAGTACTAATAGTTGGAAGTGGCAGTTCTCTGCTCCGTGTAGGTATGTGGAGAGTATTTTACTGCTAAATACTGATTTAGGCCATTCAAAACTTTTATTTAAACTAATGACGGGCTTACTGGGGGTACAATGTTATTTTAAGAGCAGTTTTCATTTGTCTTGCTCTGGTGTTGTTTACAGTACAGAAAGTTAATTTCTTCAGTGATGTAAGAGGTACTACAATGGGATTGTTTATTTCATCTCCTCTGTCAGAGGAAGGTACTGTTACCAGGGATGTGCTTACTCTAGTCTGTTCTTATTACAGGGTAACAAAATAAGACATAAATGTATGAATGCTGTGTCTAACAAGCAGAGTTCTCAGCAGGAATGCAGCAAAATCTTTTATAGCTTCTGACATGTTTTCCGTTTTCTACTCTTGGACATAAAGTACCCGTGTGATTTTCTTTGCAAATACGTTACCAATAAACAGTAGACTTCAAATCTACATTTGTAGTATTCGTACCTAAAGTTGTTATCCAAAAACATGCCTACCCGTATTATCCTGTGATGAAAGACAGTAGATTTTTAATCACAAAATGCCATAGAAATTAATGAAGCTATAAAAATGCTAGTCTAATTGCAGAGGGCTTACAGCCCATTCTGAAATACAGATACCGTGTAGATATATGCTTACTCATCTGTCTGTGCACGTTTTACAGCTGTCTATCAAATTGTGCATACTTGATATATACATACATCGATTTGAAGACTTACGCTCCCCACACTTCTGTATCCGCTGTGTCCCTGGCCTCATCTGGCATCTGTTTTGCATAACTTTGCTGTTGTGTGCTCTTGTTGCTACTTTACTGGCACAATAGAGACTTGGGGAAGATGGAGGTGGTTTTGCCTCATCCCCCAGAAAGGGGCTACGCCCCACAACCAACCACTTTTGCCAGCCCTTGTTTCACTAAGGTGGAGGAGCTTGGAGTCGTGGGAGGAAGAAGTGAGGGAGACTAGAAAAGTCCATTCATTTTCCATGAAGAGGAGAGAAGATCCAATCTGAGATGAAGCAGCATTCAGAGTTTATTTTTCCCTATTTTGTACTCAGTATTATTGAGGTGGGGCGTAGGGAAAGAACATAGGAAGATGATCCTCACGAAGAGTAATTGTATGTGATTCTGACAGTGGGAAGAGTCTGCTGTGTTATGAAATGAAAATGTAATAATGATATTTTACATTTTAATCCAGAGATTAAAGGTATTTAAAGATATTTAGGCCTGATAGTGTCTATTTATGCTCTGCTTTTGTATGTAAAAAAAAAAAAAGATTATTTTAAGAAATTTAAGATTGTGGGACCTTTGCACAATGTAAGTCTGACTTGTGCTCCATGTTTGACCGTGCAACTGAATGATTAGGTCTCTTTCTAGTCTTTTTGCTGTACAAGGGAATTCTATATTTCTCGCATGCACAGAGAAATGTTAAGAAACATAGAATCTGTCAGATTTGTTCTGACAAGGTTAACAATAAAGATGACAAGTGGGAAGAGAGGTTTGGGACTTCAAGCAGTAACGCTCTACTGAGGTCTGCCAGGCTAGGCTTAGAGTCAAGGTCTCAAAAAAACCCCAACAACCCAGCCCACCCCCTCTCCAAAAAAACCCAAGAAACATCGCCCACCCGCCCCCCCCTCCCCCCCCCCAAACAAATACAACGAAACCCCACAATCAAAACTATCCACTATACTCCACTTTCCAAAATAATTAACTTGTTTTTCCCTCACTAAAAAGAAGGAAGAATTATATTTTATGAGCTTAATATTTTCCTTTCTTCTGTGTCTCCTTAACTTGGTAGCCTGTTTTACAGTTCATACTTTCTGCCTGCCCAAAAAAGTCAAATCCATTCAGAATTTTGTTCTCTGCTGGACACCTAAGAGAATCTTCTCTTTCTGAATAATTCCTTAAAAAAACCCCCACAAAACAGTGCTAAGAAAATACTTTCACCTTTTGAGAGTAATGTTTGTAGCGCTTTAAAGCATTCTTCTTGTATTTTGGCCATTTTGAAGTTTGCTGTTCTTTTAAATCTGCTGTTTCTTCCCAATAATTATTTTTTGAAGGAAAATAAAACCACATCTTTATGAAGTAAATACTATTATTATTAATGTATTGGTAAAACTAAAACATAAAAAAAAAAAAGTCTTTTAATTGTGTGCAGAAGACACATGCCTGTAGCCTGATTCTCAAAAACACCTAGCATAAGGATTTCCAAAAATTTTAGCCTTAGTAAAAATGCCCACTATCCTAGTACAAATAGTGTGTAAATCTGACAGTAATTCCTTGAATCTGACTCAGAATCACTTGTGGAAGATAATGATCCTCATGAAAATTTTTTCAGGTCATCCCTAATACATTTCCTTCATGTGTCAATCGTAAAATGACATCCTTTAAAATTAAAGCACATATACAGATTTCTTATTTAATATCTGAGTCACTTAATGAGAAAACAAAAGACTGTAGACAGCTAGAGTTTGCTGAATGTTTTCTACTCGCTGGTTACATCTCTGGATTAAATGTTCCTCAGACTTATGTACCTATGTACTCAGTATACTCTTGTGTACTTTTCATCTGTCATGGAAAAAAAGGAAAAATAAAAGAATTTATTTATCAAGAAATTCTAACTCAAAGCCTTTTCTACACATGGAGGATTTTAGATTTTCCCAAAATTGCACTACATTTCACCACAGTGAGGTCTTATCAGTAGTACTGCTTTCCAAGCTTTGGATTTTCTCAAAGGAACAGTGGACACCCTGCCTAAAAATAAAACCACATCCATCTGCACCCATTTTGCTCTTCATCCAGCATAGGATGTGATCACAAATACTAGCATATTCTCTGAAATTCAGTTGTGCTTACTGGAAGGTATGTATAACTCCATGGTAACAAAAGCACTCGGGGGGAGTAAAGGGCCTTTGTTTTAACCCTTGTGAAATAAGACTTCTTCTCATTCTCTCTCTCTCTCAAGTATATAGTTGTTTGGATTGTGATACACTCCATTTCCAGTTAGTGATTGTGTAGAGTGACACTGAGACGGTAGCAGTTGCTATGGTAACAGGGTTTAAGTAGTAAAGATGCAGGTGTGATGTCATTAGGGCAGCATTGCCTCTTTTCCCCCTCAAGTTAAGAATAGAGTGAATTTACAGATATTTTTAAACACCATTGTGTGACTCCGTTCTGTACCGATTTTGTGCAAACAATTACCTCTTATATTTTAGACTTAAATTCTGGAATAAAATGCAAGTGTGGACTTAACCTTTTTGCCATTCTATTGATAAGGATGTTTCCGTAGGCCAGTTCTGTCATTTCCATGACAGTAAGGTCAGAAAAGTTTTAAAGACAGAATAAAGGAACTCAGTAGTACCTTTTTGTGCAATGTATCTGTTGCCATCTGTAAATAATGGTATCTCTGATTTTCAAGACCTTCTGTAACACCTGAAAACAGTCTTATTTTACAGTGGAATTTTTTAATAGGTCACTAAGCATCGACAAAGAAGGCTTGTGTTTTTCTGATAGTTAAATTGGGTGGGTAGCTTGCATATTGAGGAAATCATACTCCCTAAAGGAAAAAGCGAAACAATTTGCATGTTCTTTACTCCTTTCGTTCATTTTCAATCTTAGTATTACCAACCTATTCCACACAGGAGACCACACATTATAACCTTTGCTCTGACTTTTCTCTTTGCTCTTCTGCTCACGTGTATTTATGTGTCCTTTTTTCTAGGATAGTTGAATGTATCTCGTGCAGAATGTATCTTGTTGATTGTGCTAAAACAAAGGAGCTTGATAAAGGTCTATGTGCAGACAGCTATTTAAGTGTGTGATGGAAGCCTGACATCTCTGTGGGAACAGTGTTAAGATTATGCAGCCTATTGTACTCACATCTTCAAAAACCTTCTCGTGTTTCCTGATAGAAATCAGACTGGTGAACAATCCCACCATTTACCAGAACATTTTCAAAAGGAAGCGACACCCCCTTTCATAGGGCATGTAAACACAGTATTGTGAAGACTCTGCCTGTTTTCCGATGCCAGGGGTGAAAAAAAGAGCAGTTCAGTGTTACCAAGAAATTTCTATTTTCTGCTGTTAGCTCTCTTTTCTTTGGAGCAGAGGGATACCAGGATGTAACATATGCTATAGCTGCTGGGATGTGGTGGATCCAGACAGCTCAGTGTTGATAGCTGTAGAGAGCAGACTGAGTACTAGGTGAGGCTGCACAATGCATAAAATCATTGTCCGCACCACAGAGCCAAAGATGTGCCAATACAGAGACCAAAGTTTGAAGAGGCAACGGAGACTCTTGCTGACGTTGTGCGAGAATTTTCTGGTAGGGATGATCTTTGACCATTCCTTTCAGTAACTTGAGTTATTTCCAATTGTCTGCTCTTTACAATAGCACTTGTTCTTTTCCATGGTAATAAAGGTGCTGGGAAGACTTGCAGGAGTGATTCCTGAACCATTCCAGGAATTCTGAACTACCAACAAAGAAAAATATTCTCGGGCTGCCTTGCTTATTCCGAGCTCCAGTGAAATAGCAAGACACAATAGAATAAAACATAACATGTCAGCCATTGATTGAGGATGCCCGTCTAAACAAACAACCTTGCATTAGACAAAGTTGTGATAGGTTCTTTCAGAGGGGCAACAGGGATCAGTGGAGGTTGATTCCGTTGGGGGTGAAGATTTTTTTATATGTCAAAATAGCTTCTAAATAAACTGTGTGTGTGCTTTATAGCTGATGAGACATTGCTTAATATGACTGGCAAAAGTGAGAAGCTTAAAAAATGAGAGTAGAGGAAATAGAGGTACAACTGCTTTTCTTTTGGTTCCATTTTATTAATTATGGTATCAGACGTTTTCTATAGGCTAGACTGAAAAAACCTGGATCCTGAAGCTGCAGACTATACTGAGGGATATCAATGTGACTTCAGTCTAACTCATTTCCCTTCTCTCACATTTGCTGGTAACACCTGTGTTTTCTCTGTTTCTGGATTCTTCAGGAATAGGATGGTAATAGCTGTAGCATGGACTTGAGTTTAAATGTTCAGAAATTTTGGCAGGCTGTCAAGTTACCGGGCAGGGGGGGAAAGCAACCAGAATTGGGAAGTGGTTATTTATTTTTTCTTCACCCTATAATTCAGTCAGAATTTAACAGTGTTTAATTGAAAGCATGAAGAGAATGTTTCTGACCTTGAGGAAAATCCTGCCAAATCTCAGTGACCTGTTAGAAATAATGAAGTCTTAGGGGTTTTCAGAAAAGTTTCATGAACCTTGTACAATCTAAACACTTCAGAGGTATGTGTAAGTATGGCTACTTTGCCTTATAATAGCTTGCACGTATCGTTTATGGAGTTCAGCTTTTCCTTGCATTTAGATTCCCTTTCAGTACTTTATCTGGTGAGGCTGGTTTGAAGATCAGGGCAAACTGCATCTTTTTTCCCTGCATGCCACTTATATGTGGGTTTGCATTCTCCACTGAAGCTCAGGATTACATGTATGTAGATCTCTGCACACAATGCCTATACGCATGCAAGAGTAGTGTGCTTTCTGCATGGTGATTAATAGACTAAGCCAGCTCTTAGAGTAATTTCTTTAATTTTGTTTCCATTTTTGGATTGTAGTAATTTTAACAGCATTGTTTCTCACTTGCAAACAAACATGTGCCATCACAATGGCTAGCATCACAGAACCAGCCTAAAGTTTCAACCATTTCATTTCTCTACGTGGGTGAGAATTCAGTGCAAAATTGATGGTTGCAGCACATTCCTGCCTAAGGAATTGTTTGAACTGGCAGAGATCCTGAGTCAGCAGTATAGATGGCAATATAGGCCAAGACACAGGCACGGGGTTTTAAAGAGACTAAGCCTACTTAGGGTTTGCACAAAGTTCTCGTGTTTCAGAATGGAGAAATCGGTAACTGCTTATCGCAACTAAAGACTGAAGATGAATAAATGATACTGTTTTTCCTTTCTCTGCTGATCATTTTGTTTCGGAGTGTACCAATGTGAATGGGTGCTGTTCACGAGAGCTTTCTGTTTGCTTAAGCATACTCTGCAGCACTATTTGTAGTTTCGTTCTTGCAAAGGCACATAATTGGTATGCCAGGCATTTATATAAAATACTTCTCACCGCAGAAATGTTTTTGTGTGTGGTGGTAGCTTCTTTGGGTTTGGGTTTTAGTGGTTTTTTTGGGTGGTTTTTTTTTTGTTTTGTTTTAGCAGCAGTTTCAGACGGAAACTTGTTCTTAATTCAAGGGAAAAACTAAGGAGGAAATCATTTATATTATAAGATTACATGTTGGAACTGAAAACAGGAAATCTTTCATTTAGTATGATAGAATAATTATTTTTCCTTCTCATGTGATATTCTTGAATTGTGTTCTTGAACATACTTTCTTTTAATTTTCAGATAATTTATCATATGTCTATGTAAATGTTTAAAATACAACAAATCTCGGACTGATGTACAGAAATAATATTTTCCTTCAATTTGTATTCATTTGAGCTCCATGTGGTTTCAGGAGGTGTTTTTAACTACAGTTTATTTGAAATACTTTTTCAAACTTTTTGCTTGATTGGGCAGCTTATAGAAAAGGTGAACTTGGTGACTCATTTTCAAATTTACCTTTTTGTTTAAATAGAGAAATCCCATGTTCATTCTGATACTTTTCAATGTGTTATTTTATGGGAAAGTAAAATGTCCTATCCAGTTCTAACATTGGTGAGATTTTGAGTGGTTTTAATAGGCCAAAAACTCAATTTATTTTTTTTTCCCCTCTTAAGGCTATGTTGCTGGAGTTTACTGATTTGGGATAATGTCCAATACCTCTGTTACCCATCTGAGTAATGATTTCCTTGGCTGACAGATCCAGCTCTCTCTATCTTTGATACCAAATTATTTTCCTGAACCTGGTAAACAAATGAAGTTACCATCTTCATAAAGTGATATGAAGTGATACAGTGTGACTAAATTTGTTAAACTAGGTACGTGTGCTTGGCAAGAAGAAATGAAATCCTGATTACAGAAGAGTAATCCTAGAAGGAAGATGGTTATTACAGAACCTGAAATTTTGGGCTTTCAAGTCAAGAAATGAGAGGGTAAACAAGACGTTATCTTCCAGAAATAATTCAGGACAATTTAGCATTAACTTACATATACAAAAGACAGAAAAGCAGAAGACTAAGGTGACATAGAGAAAAGCCTGTATAACTATATTTAGAGAAGAGAGGAGCAGTAGGTAGATGAGGACTAGAAACTAACGAAAATCAAAATAATTATTTGGGACCTGAAATTGTCATTTTAAAAAAGAAAACATTCAGGTTATGATTGGGAGCTGGAGCACTAGAGAAGAGAGTGTGAATCTGGTTGACTGAATTGTGAGTCTTTATTTTTAATACTTCATATCCCTGCTAATGCAGTTCTTTCTCCATTACTAAACGTGATTTGTGTGCCACCTGTTTCCACTGCATTCACTCTCCAGGGCCATCAAATGGGAGTCAGCATGTAGAAGCTAAATTATTTGGAGAGGATTCAGTGATTGACTTAAATGTAAAGGGATTAATTGGTCTCTAAACTAGTCAATTAAACTGTACTCTGAAAGGGGAAAGATCACAAATGCATGGCAATGAATAAATTAATGCATTTTTCATGGTTTTAGTATTTTCTACATGTTGCTTAATATTGTTTCGAATCATAAAATTTGTTCCATTAATTGTGATCGTACTGCATAATGGACGCATGTGAAATAATTTTGTGCAAGCATCCTCCTAAAGGACAGCTGGTAGCAGGCTTACAGCACAAATTTAAATGTATATTAGTAGGTATATTCATCTTTTGTAGTCTCTTGTATACACTACAGCAAAAGGTAACAAATTTTCTCTGAAACCAGGCTGTAAAATGAATGGGGTTCAGGTGTCTTAAATTTGAGCCCGTTCTGTGTAACTCATTAAACCTTGTGCTCTTTAACAGAAGTGTGGAGGACATCATATACTTAGTCCTTGGTACTTGAGCAAGGTGTGCAGTACAAAGAAACTTAGAGAGATTTAGATACTTTGCAGTTTTGGGTTTTTTGTGTTGGTTTTTTTTTTAATTCGATCAAGGTATAGTTGGGTGGCTTTTTTTTTCTTTTAGGGGACAAAAAAGGCATTCGTTTTACAGTAGTGCTGTCCTCCTGCCAAATTTAAGAGTTTAGCTGCAAGTCCTAGGAATATTAAAGCTCTCCGTCAAGTTTCATATCTCTTCATGTTCTGTAATTTAAATATTGGGTTATTATCATAGGTTTATAATCATGTAAAGAAGATTTGTTTTGGGGGAGAAATAAACATAGAGGGGAATCAACTGTGCCAGCACTTGCAAATCCTGTTTCCAGTTGTCATTTTTAAATTGATCTAAGATGGTCAGAAGTTACCTAGCTTACATGTTCTAAGAGCATGGCTGCTGCTTCTTCACTGGAGAGCTCCCAATGCTGAAGTTTACCTGCCAGAAAAACTAAAAATTGGCTCATACTGGAAAATGGGTACATGGGTTTAATACCTCATGACTTTGGATTTTTTTAAGGTTGTGTGAATCTGTGACATAAAACTTGTGATATAATGTTTTTACTTCTACTTTTCCCTTGAGGTGGCCATGGTAAGCAGCTGTTTGAAAGCACAAATCAAAACTGCATTAATGGTTTTTAGATTTTGAGAATAATATTCGTTGTCTTTTTCCTTTGTTGAAGAAACTAAGTAACCACGTTTCCCCCTGTTGATGTGCTTGCTTTGTGAATGAAACTGATAAATGTAATTTCATCTTCAGTGAACTTAATGACAACAAAGTATGGGCTTATGTCCTTTCTTTCCCTCCCAGTTTGCCATATTTTTTCAAGAATATCCTTTCTGAATGGCCTTAATCTAATATAATGCTACTTTGGATAATAGCGTTCAGCTTTCATGGGGGTGAAGGGAAGAAGGGTGCATTAACCTACATTAGCAGACAGCAAAAATAAGCATGTGTTCAGAGGCCTTGCTAAGAAGAGGAGTGGCATTTGATATGCTATGTTTTTATTTTTATAACTTAGACGTCACAAGTATGCTATGTATTTGTGGTCTGGTATCTTAACTGTGGTGACAGAGCCTGCATGCATGTCTGGAGAGCATCTCTGACTGAGCAAAAAAGTAATTTAAATTGAGATACGGCAAATTAATTGTAGTGTCTATTAACTTGTGAATTACTATGGATTGATATTACTATGCCAGTGCTTCTCAAATTAGTCAAAAAGGAATGAAAAAGAAGACTGCATGCTTTTTAGAAAATTAGGTTCTGTTATTATAGGAAGCATTTGTCTTTTATGAGATCTCAGTTTTCATTATTTTTGAGCCCCATTTTTAGGACTTATGTACAACAATCTTCTAATCTTTGAAGATTTTCGACAAAATAATTTTGAAGCTGCACACAACCCCTCCCTATATTTAAACATGTAATGCAAGCAGGAGTGTTTAAGTGGCAGTGTCCTACTATCTGCTTCACTTTCTTTCCTCATGCTATTAGCAATCTGAGAATCATCTTATGTTCACGTATTATATCTCCTTATACTTTATACCTTCTAGTTAGGGTTGTTGTAGAGCAGTTGTCAGCTGGTTTTGTTCTAATATTTTTTAATTTTTTAGGTCCGTCTAGCCTTGTTTGAACAGTACTGTCGTGGTAGTTTCAACTAGGTGTTCCCACACTGAGAAGATGTTTTGATGGTTACTGAAAAACTCAGAGCTATGTTACTTGTACAAAGAGGGCCACATGTATTATATAAACAAATAATGTGGTATTTCAGACTTTGCGTACGTAATTACATAGTAGCTCTATAAAAATACACACAGTAATGCTTATATACTTCACAGTATTCTTTCAACTTACACGGGTATTGAGAGTAATCATTTCTAACAAATTGTTATTGAGACCAAAGCCATTTTAAGGCAAACCAGATTCTTAAACATCTTAAATTTTTAGCTTTCAGAGCTAATTGTGACGTAACCATCAAGATAGAATTTAGGTAATTTTTGACATTTTGCTGTAAAAGAAATTCTGTATTAACCCATGTAAAAAGTCTTTTCAAAAATGCGCAGTTTTGAATATAGTAGATACGGAGCAAAGATGTGGTGCCAAACTTATTTGTGGCTTTGAGTGAATCCATGTAACAAGGACATATAGAAGAAAAGAATTGTCTAACATGATTAGTAAGGGACTGGTAATGACTTGTGGCTTTACTCCTAGAGAGTATTAATTTATGAAAATGAAGCTCCTAATGTAAATTTAGTTTGATACTCTTACATACCCGTGTATGTTAAGTATTCTTTTTGTTTATAAGCTGAACATGATTACAGTACTAACTTGACTTAACATACAACTGGTGCAGTTAGGGTGTAATATTGAAAACTATGCTAACTTAATTTGAAAAAAGTAATCTCATTTTCGTCATCCAGACTCTACAGACTGACTTGTTCAATATATGCTAGTGCCTGTCATGTATCAAATGTCAAACCTCTCAACATTTCCCTTGCCCTTTCCCCCTTTCTCCAGAGGGATAGGAGGACTCTGCTTTCATGGTTAAGATGTCTGGCAGAGTGTAGATGGCACGGCTGGCTGACTGGCAGAAAAATGCCTGGTATTGGACATTTCAGTAGCCCACCAATTGCCAGGATGCAACAGCTGCTAATTGTAGAGCAGCATGGCACAAATATTAATGGAAAGGATGATATTTTTACCTGCTTTATGACTGCCGAAAGCATCTTTATGGGGGGGTAAAGGGAAGCTTCAGCTATATGTGGATCTGTGACCCACAGATGAATCATTGTGCAACTGTGCCAGTCAATGATTCTGATACAGCTCACTTTGTGAGACTAAGTAATTGATAGCTGTATTATCTGTGATAAAATTGCTAAGGAAAGCTTAAATTTAAGAAGACCCAGGGTTTAAACTTTGCAGTACTGAGCTGTTAATAAAAGGTCAGTTTATGCCTCTAGGCTGAAGAAATGGAATAGTTGGTTGGCGAGCCTCCATCAGTGCTAGTCAGACTTGTTCTTGAGTTTTAGGTTATTAATATTCAAAAGGATTTTTTTTTCAGCCCTGATCTCTAGAGCACAACTGCTTATGACAGTTCTGAGGTGATTTTATGCCTGTATGGTATTTAATGAAATGCTACGACTAACAGCACAAAAAGAGGGCTTTTTTGGAGATACCACATGTAACTTAACATGTAACTTACTCATGTGCCATGAATAAGTTATGTGTCACTTTGAATATATGTGCTTATCTGGCTGCATTCCTGTTTTAAAGAATATTAGATCTTCTATGGAAATGAATTTTCCAAAGGAGTCCATTTTAAACACTGTGTGAAAACGTAGTGATTCAGACAAGGAGAGAGAGATGTCAGGGTGATAACAGCAGTGAATTTAGAAGTTTTATATGCAGTTTTTCCTGATGTTGGTATTTTGAGTACGGTAAAGCAGGAAAGATTGCATCCATTCTGACAATTTTCTAGTTAATTATAATTAATTTTGTAGTTATTACCAGCTGGTGCTATTGTTTTTAGAATAACTGGTAATACTGGTACAGATATGAGCAAGTTCCTGATTTTTGTTAAGGACATATATCTGAAGAAGCTCACAATTTCAAGTGAAAAATCTATGTTTATTTCAGCATTAACCTGAATGTACCTTTAATAACCTTCATGTTTCTTTTTTTGGTATGCTTTTATATTTTTTTGTAAAGCCTATATCCTGTATTACAATAGAAATACGGTCACAACAACTTCTGTGTTTCCTAAATAGGGCTGGATCTGGTCTCTTATCACAGTGAATTTATATTCATAATGAATATGACAAACTTGCAGAATAATTTTTTGGTACTGACATTTTAAATAATTCAAAATAGTTGTAGTTCTAAATCAGCACTCTTCTGAAGTGTAACACAAATGTTAAAAAAAAAAAAATGCATTCAGTAATCATTAGTCCCTTGAGCTATACATTGTGGTATAGTGCTGACTACATCACTTACATGCTGCTAAGGGAAGAATGTTGGTTGTGATTTCATTGCAGAAATTTTATTTCATAGATCCATGAGACCTCTTTTTTTGTTTTTGTCAATTTTATCTGGTATTGACTAGATTTAGTAAAAACTGGATTTTATTTAAAAAATCGTAATTTAGCACATAAAATTTTTAAGTGATCTGAATTTCTGGTAGAGGAAACTTTCTCTGTTTATCTAATCTTGTCTGCAGACGGTATATTTTCTAACCCAAATGTTCATAAGTTTTAAGTGTTAGTAGGAAGATGCACATAATCTTCACCTGCTTAGTAGTACTGTTTGGATTCCTGTAGTTTGATCTGCAGGTGGCATTCTGTTACAGAGATGAATGACATCCCATTTGCAGAGCAGGAATTGTGTAAAGTTGTTTTGAATGGGTTATGCTTCTAGTCATGAAGTGTTAACTAAAAAAACCTGCATTGCCATACTCTGATTTTAACTGGTTAATTTTTATATTAGCAGATGTATTGACCAGCCTTTTCGTGCCATTTGTCATTGTCCCATATTTCCACATACGTGGTATGAGGATAAATGTTATCCTTGATCCAGGGGCTTTCAGCCTTCCTTTTTACTCCATGTTGCCTTTGATAATATGAAGGCATGATGATATGAAACTGATATGAAGAGCAGGATTTGTCCCTAGATGTAGAGAAAAGAAATACGTGGCAGTGGTCACGGCAGCCTGCTGCCTAATTTAATTATTCAGGGATGTTGTGTTATCTTGGATTATTTCTTTAGTAACCATCAACAGTCTAGGAGTTACTTCAGTTCATCTTAAAAATAATGAGAAGCAAATTTTAGATCAGAACAGCATATTTTGACAAGCCACATTATATACACATGTGCAGCTAGTAATAAATCAATAAATTTCTATGTTCAACATGCAACACTTATTTAATATAGAAAAATAAAGTTTTTATTGTGAATATTTATGGGAGATTTTTACCTATTATGGTGTAGTATTTCACTGAGGATCACAGGAATAAAAAACCTGCTACTTCAGTTGTAAGTGGAAGAAAATCTCACAATGCCGGTATGTGGGAGGAGCTACTTACACATTTTAAATAATCCATTAGTAAAAAACGAACTAAATATTAAACATACTTTAATGTGTTGTAAAAATGTGCTTATTTCTTTATAGGTATAGGTTTCAGGGAAAGAATGAGATGGCTATTACTGTAGAACATGTTCCTCCCTGCAGAAGTCGTGTGGCAAAAGCTTGGTGATCCTCTTTCCTAAAGTGAAAACTTCTCTCCTCCTAATCTTGAGCACTGTCACAGTATAATTTACTTACAGTGTGTAAGTCCTGTTACGTTATTCTGTATATAGTCTAGTCCATCTTTATTAAGGTCATTAAAAAAAGCAAACATGGAACTATCTTAATCTAAGACATCATAAACAGCCAGTGCAGAAAATGCAGAGCAGTTTGTACTGTGTTCATATTAAAGGTTATGTATGTTGTACGTGACCTTTCCTCCAGCAAAGACTTGAAGTAGGTCTTGTACGTAGAGAGACTACAGTATAATTACTCCTCAAAATGTTAGCTAATGTGATGTGCAGCAGTTTCCCCTTGACTTCTTGGAGGTGTTCGTACTGCTGTTAGCCCTGTCATGCTGCAGATTGATGTATCCATTTGAAGTATAAACTCCGGTATCCCTCCAGGCTAGCAGGTCATCTTGTGCATACATTTATACAGAGAAAAGAATAGAAGGTTGTTAAGAGATGAGATCAGGGAGAGAATCTCGATAGTAAGGCATATATTAGCCTTGGCAAGAGGTTTTGTTGGTGACAACTGAGGAAGTGTTGAGATAATAAGTCTGTAACACAGAAGTGTTTAGATAATGTTATCTAAATGCTTGCTGCATTGTGAAACTGTTATCTTAGTACTTTACTCCACCACTGGAAAAACACTAAAGGTAATTAATATTCATACCAAGTTTCTGTGCGCACATCTCATACATTAAAAAAAAAAATCCAACAGAATATGTGAGACAACGTACTGACTTATAAAATACAATCATTAAAAGACCTGGATAGTTCTGGGGACTGATGTTCTCTTCCCCCTTCTTTTTTGAGGGGGCACAAGGGGAGGGGAGGGAGAGAGAAAGAGAGACAACAAAAGAAAGAGAAAAGGAGTAATTGCCACAGCAATATGATTTAATCTGCAACTTGGTCTCCTCTGTTCTTACTCTCTGCCATACAAAAACCTGTGACTTTGGGCAGAAACGGCTACAGAAACGCAGATTGTTTTCCCTGTGTAACCAGGTTTCTCCCAGTATCAGTTTCCCTTGTTCATGAGACAACAGTGTGTGTCACATGAAGAAAAGATGTTTAAGTCCTGTGATATAGTGAAATGGCTGCAACACATGGTTTCAGCTGGGTCTTCATTAGCCTTCAAACAAGCTCCTGCTGAAGGGACTGCTGCAGTTCAGTGCCACAATCCTCTCTCCAGCTCTAACACACAGCATATGTTGGATGCAGCTGGGCAGCAAGTCTTTGATTGCCAGTGGTTAATATATGGAGTTATAGAGCATGAAATAGGCTCTAGGTTGCTGTTTCACATATTTGAGTATGGGCCTGCATCTGAGGCCATAGCGTAGAGAAACCAACTATATGAGTTTCATGCCTGGTACAGAAATGTGGTCAGCTTTGTGCTGCCTACCATTTGTCAGAAGGCTGTTGTATCCAGAAAACTCTGGAATTGTGTCATGTCTGGAAATGCTTTCCTTTTTGGTTTAGTTGTGGTTTCTGCAAAAACTGTTACTAATTATGCCATGTTTCTTGAATGTATATTGCGAACTACTGAAGTTGTACTTCTGAACAGCTTACTTTGTCTTATTTCAGCTTGGGCAACATTCAAAGCCCATCTGGTAGGCAGAGGGCATGTTATGGGTTACTTGCAAGCATGAGAAATGCCACATAAATGTTTTGCCTCTCAGACTGTATCTACACTACTTACTAGACCAGACGGGTCATGATCTCAAGAACTGGCGTGCTATCATCCAGACTGCTTGACTGTTGCATGCTCCCTACTTGGCTTTGAGCAGTGGCAGCTAACATTCTTCCAAGGCAATGCCCAGGAGAGGTTCTGGGGATAGCACAGCCAAGGGCCGTTTCCAGTAAATCAGTGTAGACAATACCTCCCTTTTGGGGATGAAGAGGTTTTACCATATGAACATGCCATTTCCTCTAAGAGCCAGAAAATGTGTCCTGGCCTTTTTTATTTGCTGCTGTTGATGAAGTCTCTGTTTCAGGTCCTCTTCCGCTCTCTTGGTATATGTGAAGAAGCTTTCTCTGCTAACACAGCTGCCTGGCAGGTCCCTGTAGTTCCTAAATTGGACCATCGTATGTCTTAGAAAAATGTACTGGAGATCTGGGCACTATGAGAGTTGCATCATTTCTCTCATTTAAGGAGAATGCATAGGCCACTATGCATTGGAACAGAAGGTCTGACTTCTCTAAAATCAAAGCAGAAGGCCTCTCTTCTCTCTTCCCATTACATTCAGTCTGTGGTTGTGTGGGAGCTTGTTCAAATTCAAACTTCACTGAGGATATTTCTTTCCAGATTATTTAAAAAGAGGTAACTTTCATACAGGGTTATTAATTTACTCTCTCCTGTTCAAGAGTGTTACTGACTGTAGGTGTGTCCAGGTGCTGCCATCTCCTGTCCAGACCACCACTGTGACCTGCTAGTAACTGTCCTGTTGCTTTAGATGAATTTAAACAAGAGATTGCCAGCAGCCTAGCGGCAGGGAAAGAGAGCTCAAGCTCGTCTGTAGAGAAATAAGTATTTTAAAAAGTCTCATCCTTGAAATTGTTCTGAGAACAGGATGAATGTTTACAAATACAGGATTCTCAATTTTTCACCACATTTTTCTAAGTAACTTTTAGTGTCAGTATTGTCATCTGTTTCCCATTGCACTTTCTGGCTGCATGAGTAGGTTGCAGTGTTTGGGACGAAACCTAGCTTAGAAACTGTACGCAGCACAGCAGCAGGTGTTTTTTAAAATATAAAAGCACTTTTCAGTGAATGATTTCAAATCATTAAAATAATAATGATAAAATTCATCTCATAAAAATATTTTTGGAATATCCATCTAATAAGGAAAAAAAATTGTGATGTTCTTTTAATTTTTTTTTGTAGATTCTTCTTGGTGCCCCCCCAAATCTCAAGGAAGTAATTGTTATTGGCATTTTTTTATTATTATTTTCCTGAAGTAATTGATTTCTGCCTTTGCCGTCCAAAATGACGTATTTTGAAATCTGTTATGAGGTACCGTTTGACTTTGTACACAGATGTACATTTAGTATATACATTCAAAACTCAGATATGAATTGCAAGACTTGGCATTTTTTTCATTGAGATTGAAGAGATTATTTCCATACAAATAAAGTTTGAATGCAGACTAGCACAGTTTCCATTGGGTATTTATATAAACCTACTAACAAATGGAAAAAATACATAAATCCGTCAGATGTTCTTCTTTCTCTGCCAACGTTGTGTGGTTTAAACCCAGTCATGTATTCATAATCCTCATCTGATTTTGATATATAAGTAAATTTAACATAATGTTATTTCCTTTAAGTCATTTATAGTAACTGAGGCACTGGCATTCATAAAGATTACGGGAGGTCCTAAATATTACGTTGACAAGGTATTCAGCTACATTTTTTAGGCATCTCAAAGGTTATTTAAGGTAATGAAGATCTTAGAGGAAACATCTGAAAGACAGTTGTTGTTAGTTGCAGGTGATTAGGTGCCAAATTGAAAGTTTGATTAATGTAAATACTCTTTATTTGAAGGTTTTTCTGTGTTGTGGGGAAAAAAATACTGTAATACTTCGGAGAAGGACATAGATCTTTTCTTCTGTTACAAAAGATTATATGACATTGCTATTTCTTTTTTTGGGCTTTTCCTTAGCAATTTCCTTGCTCTTAAAAGGTAGGGATCTAAACACCAAGAACAGATTCAAAATAAAATTAAGGGAAATGGCACTGAATATTTGTCACTGTGTAATTGGGGAGTGATTTGTTTTGTTTTGTTTTCTTTGTATTTCTATTAATAGAAGCCTTTTATTTAAACAATTAATTTTAGCACATAAGTCTCTTTCAGTGAATATAGTGGAAATATTCTTGAAAGTATATGCTCAAGTGTTCTGCTGGCTCACGACCACAGTGCTCAGCATTTTTCAGACCTTGGCCTTAATGCAGCTATAGTTGGAAATAACACATATTCTATATACGTTCTATATATTCAATTTGGGAAGATGACATCCTGACTGAGGCAGCCATCAGTCACCTGTAAAGGAAAGAAAGGTTTCTGAGAAGGTAACTGTGAAAAGTTATGTATGAGTGAAAAGTATGGCAAGAGTACCATTACAGATCTGTATTCTTTTTAAATGTTTCTAATTTTTATAAAATAGGATGAAAAGAATAGGTCTTACTTAAGTTTGTTTTGAAATTTTCTGATGGAAAACTGCTGCAGCTACCGCTGTCTCTGGTGGCACTGTTTGTAAGCCTGAAAAAAACAAGGAAGGGAAGAAATTAAAAACCTCAAACCCTAAATGGTAGGTAGCTGAATTAATCCATCTGAAGTATATTTCATACTTAGTTCACAGGTACATCGCTAAGCATTTTCACTTTATGCTACACCCGAGGCATAAATAACTTTAAATGCTCCCAACTTTATTTTTTTAATGCATTAGATGCTTCAGTCTGATTCAGGTTTCTGATTTGGAACTTCTAGGGAATATATGGCACGTTGTACTCCCCTGATAAGGATCAATAATGTCTGGTGGATTGCTCAGGATGGTCACCTTGCTTTCACACTTCCACCTAAAGAGGCTTTGTCCCTTCTTCCTCTCCTCTGGGTAGCAGTATAGGCTCAAAAACATGATTCTGAAGCTAGTTTTCTTCCTTGTGCAATTCATTCATACGTGCAAAGTAAACGTACAATGCAGCTATTCAAAATTGCTCGTATTTTTATTATTGTACTTGTTCTGAACAGGTATAAATTGGCAGCTCAAGGTATTCCAACAGACTTTGTAGAGTAGGGGAAATAGTTTGGAAGCCATTTCACATGCCTCTGGTGGTTTCTGATATTTTGCATGTCAGGGAGATAAGAAAGAGTACAGAAATGAGTAAGTTTAAAAACCTGGAGGGATAGTAGAGTGGATTCTCAAAAGCCTGTCAGTGTCAGTTTTTGAACTAGGTTGAAATAAATTTAAATAAAATAAAAAAAAAAAAAAGTCTGAACATGGTGCTGAATGTTTTTAGAAACTCTTGTCTACACTGTTGTAAGACTCTAGTGAGGACCTGAACAATTTATGTATTTGAGATCTTTAGTTTGAAGTATGAGGGTCTTGATGTACACTGTAAAGCTATAGCTCAACGGTTATGAAAAGTAAAGCCTCAGTGCTCAGTCTGCTTCTGAAGGCTGACTGTTTTTAGCTTGGTAAGTTTTCTTCTGCTTGAATTTTATTTGAAGATCTGTCTCACATTTGTAGCAAGAGTGATTTCTGCAGCTTGGTATTTAAGGAATCGTGTGAAATGTACTAAGGAATGTCAGGAGGCTGGGATGTACATGCCTGAGTGGTATACATCACAGAGTGCGCTTACGCTATTTTCTTGAAATAGAATTCATATTTGTAACAAAAGTAAACATTTTACTCAGAATCTGCCAGAAGCCTATTAGGCGTGTAGGAAGTCCCCAGGCCTTGATCTTTATTATTTTTGGTCTTGAAAGCTGAGCTTATAGCAATGACTCTGGCACCAGAGGGAGCATAAAATTTATCTAACTGTTTCTTCTCTTGCAAAGCACTGTAAGACCGCCCCCAGGAGGAAGGCCTAGGGAAGGGAGCAGGAAAGAAAGCTTAATGCTGGACATGCGCAGGCCGGCTAGAGGCTTACTTGCTCAGCAGAGAGTGCTTCAGACCATGAGGACTCGTTAGCTGTGGTCTGAAGAAAAGGAATACTTGAGTGACTGAGATTGGTTGGTTCTCTTTCTATAGCTGAGCATGATTTACTTTGGTTCCAGTGCTAGAAATGATCCATCTTTCACTAATGAAGTATTTATTGCTGGTCATGAGTAGTAATATTCATTACTATCATTCTTTAATCTATCCTATTTGCAGGAAAGTAAAATGGCCTAATACTGTATTTATGTATCTTTTTTCCTGTAATCAGTTGTATACACTTTTAGTCCGAGGCTATTTAATTTTCTTAACTTAATGATTAATTTTGGTGTTAGCTGATTCTCACTTGAAAAGGTTAGTGGCATGCATTCCCTTCCCTGCAAAAACAAATTAATGTTTTGTCTTTTAAACTCTGATTTTGTCTATTTCTTATTCTCACAGTGTTTATGGATAGTTGCGAATGTTGCATAAGATTGCACGTGATTTGTTCATGCCAGACCACTTTGCAAGAGACTTGAAAGAGGCCCTGTGTGGTCCCAGAAGGCTGGTTTTTTTTCCCTCAGTTCAATAGAAGACAAGCAAGACTTTCACAGTCAAACACTGTAGGAAGCTTGCAGAATCAGGAGGATTTCTGTGTGATATCCTGAAGACAGGAGTTGAAAATGACTACTTTACAAATAGCTTTGCTCTCTGCTTTAGAAAGGCTGGCAGGCTGCATACTGAACTCTTTGCAGAGATTATCCCTGCTTGATCTTAGACTAGATTTCTCGTGGTTTTTTAATTTATTAAGACCTTTTTTATATTAAGGGCTATCATCCTATGTAAGAAAACTAATGGATTTTGATTAAATAATTGGGCTTTGCTTTTATTTTTGTATTTCTTGTATGTGCAGAAATCTGTTGTTAAAACAAACCTGAATTGGTCTGTTTTTCTTCTTGGGGCAAGATAGCTGGATAGAAATACATGGAATCTATGACCCATTTTATCCCATGTCCCGTTCCCTCCCTCCTTCCCCCTCTGTGTAAATTAATGATCAATTTACTTCTGCAACACTGATAATAGTGAAATTTCTGTCCCTTGTGAAAATGGAAATCTAATGAAACCTTTTATTTCATGGAATTAAATTATTCCTACAAAGTACTTCTGAATACAGGATGATAGCACCAAGGAAGTTTAGTTGTTATCTGTCATTTAAGTAATCTTTTTCTCTCCAGATTTTTCTCAGCTGACCGTTTTGTTTGGGTTTTTTGTGGTAGTATTTGAGGCTCACAGAAGAGTAACTTGTAGTACAGGACGAAAAGTTGTTCTACATGATGTGTAGAATCATTCAGAGATTTAGTGAGATTAAAACCGCTTCCTATTCTAGACCGTCAGTGCCTTTGTTTAAAAATAGCTGACAGTAGTAGAGCAGTTGGTTGACTTAAATACTAAAGTGAAATTGTTATAGTTGCCTGTGTTATTTATTTTTGGTGAAGGTAGTTAAGAACTGTCTTTAAAATACTGGTTACATTATGGCTGGCCCAGTGCCAAAGCCAACAGCTATAAAACTATGCGCAGCTATTGTATTGGACAGAAAAATTACTGCATAATTACCACTTCAGCTCTGTAGATTTTTAGTTGATTAAAATGATGATAAAAAGCATGAAATGTGTTTTGTTTTCTTTTTTCCTGTGGCTTTGTGGTAAGGAATATTTAAGCAAATAGTTAGCTGTGATGGGAGGTCATTCTATGGGTAGAATAAAGTGGGAACATTTTAAATACCATTTATTTCAAATTAAGTTTAATCATCAGTGGCAAATCCATGTTTCATCTTAGACCATTGTCAACTTTTTGTAATATTCATGTGCTTTTATTTTCTTTAATGGAGATTCTCATGAGGTGTTAGACAAACATCTTCCCTATTCCTGTTTTATTCCTTTTCAGCTAGAACCCATTGCAGAGTGAATTTTGAAGAATTTCTGAAGACCGCTATTTTTACTACTTGAATCCTGGTTAAAATCCCATTTGTTTGTAATGATCTTATTAATTGAAACAACTAGGGAAACAAATCTTTGAGATAGTTGCCAATATTGTCAAATAGTTGTCTAGCGACAGGTCATTCTGTCATATATGGTTATCAATCAGTCAATGAATCTGTATTCAGTAGCCACAAGTGACAAACAGAAGAGTATATATTTGGCCTCTAAGGCTATGGAATCACTACCTCTATGAGTTCATTAACATGCTAATAAATCGGTTTCTTGTTTTTCTCCCCCCTCCTCCAGTGAACATTTGTCGTGTGCCTTCACATTCTTTCTTCATGGGGAAAGCAATGTGTGCACAAGTGTGGAGATTGCTCAACACCAGCCAATCTACCTGATCAATGAAGAGCATATCCATATGGCCCAGTCCTCACCGTCACCGTTCCAAGGTAAGTGAGCTGGATTTGGAACTTTGTGTGCTTAACCTCACTTCTGTGTGGCAGGGACTTCACTCCTGCTGACGTTATCTTCAGAGGTGAGTAAAGTATGGCTAAGTAACTCTTCAAATGGGTTAAATTTCTATTCAGGTAGTTGTGGACGTAAGGGAAAAATGTTGTTAGGACTTCAACGCTATAGCTAGCCATAAATAGTATGGGAATTTTCCAGAACTTTCTATTCATTAACATTGTTTTTAAAGGTACATGCATACAGTAAATAAAACAAAGAAATTCATCATTTTTGTTTAAAAAGACTTATTCTTTAACAAAGTGGGTGCACTGATTTGATTTTCTTACATGGTGTCTAGGTCAGTGGGCTCAAATCTGTAACTTCAATGCTATGTGAATACAAATACTGAGCTTATCTAATTTAGGAGTACTTTTCATTCATAGATTGTCAACTATTTTGGTTTTTTTTTTTAAAAAAAGGGGGAGTGTGTGTGAAAATGTGTCAGAAACAATGAAAAACTTGAAGTATCTGTGACTATTTATTTGCCAGTGTAAGCAGTTAGGGTTTTACAGAATTAAGTTAATGGCTTATTAAATTCATGATGCAATTGTGGTGCAATGCTCTACATCAAAAAAATTTAAGAATATTTGAGTCATTGAGTTATACTGGTTTTACTACAGTCTGAAATTATAATTTCAAAGCAATTAAAGCAAGAAATCTTTATAAAATTAAACATACAGTAAAGAAGCACAGACTTTAAAATGAGCATTTATCGAGACGTTAATTTATAGAAGCTTTATTGAAAAACACCTTTTTTGTAAATGTAACTTTTTGACAGAGGCTCAGACACTTAAATCATAGAAGATTTTATTTCAGTGAGCTAAATTCATTACTCTCTTGAATCAAATATGACTAAAAGCAAAATTAATTCTGAATGGAAATACCTGTTGTTGAGCAACTAGTTCTCCTTATTTGTTATGACTGTAGTCTTCTTCATATATTGCTATCTCTATCCTTTTTAATGCTGAGAAGTCTCTAGTACCATATGTTCCTGGTAAAAAACCCTATTGTTGAGTATCTATCCTCTATTACTTCCATGTATGGTCATCCCTTTGCCATAGCAAGTGCTATTTCAGTACACTTAGATGAGTTCATTGTGGAAATTATTAAACTAAACTGCAAAAAGGTCCATTTTTAGCTCAATAAGGATGGCTGAACAGCAAGCTAGTGCAGTGTAACGTAGCTCTAAATTCATACCCTTACCTGATTTTGTGGTAGCTTTCCCTTGAAGACAGATCCTTAAATCAGCATGTGGATGGAACAGTGACTCAAGGTAGAGAGGCAGAGACTGGCTGATACATAGTTGAAATATACGTACTGTAGGGACTGTTGTGTCTTACTTTGCAGTTTTGGTGAGTCCTTATGGTTTAAATGGTACACTCACGGGCCAGTCATATAAGATGTCAGACCCAGCAACTCGTAAATTGATGGAGGAATGGCAGTATTTTTACCCTATGGTGCTGAAGAAAAAAGAAGGCATGAAAGAGGAAGAAGAGTTGGGATATGACAACGATTTCCCTGTGGCAGTTGAAGTCATAGTTGGTAAGTTTCAGTATTCTGCCTGAAGGATTATTTTCCTCCATGTGATTAAAAAAAAAAAAAAAATCTAATTAATCAGAAACAGGCATTATAATTTTCCTATCTTCTCTTGTAGCTCTCTTGACACTGAAACATCTGACTAGTTATCTTGCCTCAAGCTTCTGTACTCCCTGTATCCCACATGCTATTATTGACAGTATCAAGCTACTTGTTTCAGCTCTGTACTGGTTATAGAGGGTTAGATGTATATTAGTATTTGAAATTCCTTAGCTCTTTATATTTCTGATAATAAGTTTTGTCTAATTGACTTTGAAAACAAGTTGAAGTAGCTAGGGCTGCTGAATATTATCAGGTGCATTTAAGACTTTTGGTTTTTTTCCATTTCTTTGTAGGCGGTGTAAGGATGGTATATCCTTCAGCCTTTGTTCTCATCTCCCAGAGTGACATCCCCATGTCACAGAATGCTGCCAATACTGGAGGACATATAAATGTGGGACAGCAGGGGCTTGGAAGTGTGAAAGATCCTGCTAGTACCTGTGGGATGCCACTCACTCCACCCACTTCTCCAGAGCAGGCCGTTATGGGTAAGCAATAAACTTGGGAGGCTGGAGTCAGTCTTTCATTTTTGCATAGCTCATGGTAAGTGAGGGTAAGTATGTGAACAGTAGCAGATTAAAGACAGGCAATAGACTGAAAGTTAGGAGAGGACTTTTTCTGTAGGTCTGTGGTAAATGAAAGCCAATGCTTTAAACATCCCTGAAGAAGACACATCTTTAAACAAAACTGTGCGAATTCAGTTAAGCTCCATTTTCTATAACTGCATTATCTTTGTGCAGTAGTGCAAATACCTGAGAGACTGGATTCTGACAGTGTTTTAGACAGATCTTGCCAGTGTTTATGAAGTGCTGGTTTTCTTGTGTGGGGATGGGAGGAGGGTGTTGATTCATTGCGGTACAAGAGTACAGTGAACATACAAGAGTACGTAGCTCTTTTTGTGAAGAGCTAGAAATACAGCACTAACTAAGCATTCATGTTGGTATAATAAAAATTTGCAAATGCTAGCTGCTCTTTTTGCCCAACACAGTTGGGTTTTAATTAAGGGCCATTCAAAAGAAACGCATAAGTTTCTGGAACTGGTAAGAAGGAGCTGGGCTTCCCAAATGAGGTCTGACATAGGCTTGCATCATATGCAGATGGCAAATGGAGTGCTGCATAGTATTTGCAAGTGAGTTACGTGTTTTGTCTGGATAGAGTATGCCCCTTTCAAGTATTTGGATCCATAGTAGTTCTAATCTCAGAAGGCATCCAAATGCTTGGTATGTGGGGTACTAGATCCTTAATATCTTGCTTCGTTGAAATGAATATATATATCCTGTTGCTCCTCAGAAATGAAAATAAATATCTGTAACCTGTCATCGTCTGGAATACAGACAAGAGCTTATGATTAGTTGCTGTCAGTGTGGTTATGCTGTAACGAATTCAGGACTGCAATTCCAAATGAGAACTAAGGAACAGAGGAGTCAAACGTCTGTTTGAGTGCAAACTTCTAAGATGATAAAGTAAAAACAAACCAAAAAAAAACCAAAAAAAACTGATATAGAAAAAGAAATGCAGTGATTTTTTTTTTCCCCCTCAAAAAATGTTTTGAAGGCATGTTTACAACTAATTTTTTTTTTTTTTCTGTGTAGATTGTCTTCTGAACTTGCTCTTTACAGACTTGCCAGTTACTAACAGAATTACGAGATAGTTGTGGTTGGAAGGGACCTCCGGAGATTTTCTTATCCAACCCTTCTGCTCAAAGCAGGGTCAGGTAGAGCAGGTTGCTCAGGACATTGTCCAGTCAGGTTTTGAATATGTCCAAGGACAGAGACTCCACAACCTCTCTGGGTAACCTGTTGCAATGGCTGACCACCTTCACAGTAAAAAGTTCTTTCTTATGTTTAAATGGAATTTCCTGTATTTCAATTTATGCCCATCGCCTCTTATCCTTTCACTGGATACCACTGGTTACATCCTCTCTATTCTCCCTGTCAACTATTTGTATACATTGATAAGATTCCTCCCCCAGCTTTCTCAGCCTCTCCTTGTAACCTTTATTAATAATGATGTCACAAGTACTGGCATGTTTTATGTTTTGCAAATGACTATTATTTGGAATTGAGTTTCAGTTCACAGAAGATTCTCTGACTTGAGTCACATTAGTGTCCTGGTTTATCAGTGATTTAGCAAAATCATTAGAGACCACTCACCACTGGGCAACCTTCTTCTGCTGGAACTTGTACTTTTCTTGAACTTGTTGGTTAGTGCTTACCAGATTTCACAAAGCAATAGAAGTGTGAAAGACATGAAGTTCCTGCAAGTTTCTGTGAGACTATGCAGCCAGATGGGGATAAAGAATCCTTGTTATACCCTCACTGAGGTCTAATGAGCTGCCAAGCTAGCTTAGCCTTTATTAGATAGTTCTGTCACATCAAGAGGATCAATCTTGATGCAAAGCCAAAGAAAACTAATCATCATTGGCTTCATTGCCATGGAAGTACTTGTCTGGATTCACTTGTCCATGAACAGTATCTTTATATGAAGACTATCAAGAGCATTTAGTATTTACTGGTAATAATACAGAATGTGAGATTTAAATTCACTTTGAATAGTGTTTTTCAAGGCAACTGATAGTTAAAATAAGCAAAAAGCTTATTAGTAACTAACTGAAGCAAGACAATTGACTTCTAAATAACAATCTGTGTTGAAGTATTGATGCATATTTTAACGTGCTATTGTATTTTTAAATTTTTCAGGTTCCTGTTAAACTTGTACAATATCACAAGGGGATTCTATTTTAGAATATTTATAAACTATTAATATCTAAAAAGTGTTCATATTGTCCAATCTGGCAGTCACAGTTTCTGTTTGATCTCTGTTATTGTTTGAGGGCAATATGAAATTGTATCAGAGGGGTCCATCTCTAGCGAACAATGAAAGGATTCCTATATATTGTATCATACACCATTTTAAAAGACCTTGAGGAATTGGAGAAATGGATTGGAAAAACATGTCATGCAGTTCAGAGTCAGTAAATAGGATACATGAACTGGATTGGTCTGAGGCACATGACTAATACTTCAGTTCTGCCCGGTACTAGCAAAAATGTGGTTGTAGTACCATGTCCAGTTTTGAACACTTAAAGATGTGGACCAATTGGATGGAGTCCAGGAAAGTGCAGTGAGAATGATTATAGATTTTTGCAAACAGGACCTATAGGAAAAGATGGAAAGAATTGAGGTTGTTTAGTCTAGAGAAGAGAAATTTGAAGGAGAGACAGTGTAACAGTCTTCAGAGACATAAAAGGAGAAAAAGAATAATCTTTTCTCTGCGACCAATATGTGATGAACCTAAACTGGAGCAAAGCAAAACTAGGTTAAACATGAGGAAAAACTTTCTCTGAGGAAGGATAATGAAGTGTTAGAATAAACTGGCTGGTGGGAAGCTACAGAATTTCCATTAGCAGAGAGGTGGGTGGGTGGGGTTTTGGGGGGTTGGGGCGGGGGGGGGCTGTTTGTTTTTAAAGAACAGGTTAGTCAAATGTGTTGATCCAGCTTTGAAGCAGGGGATGGACTAGATGATCTCTTCGTGTCTCTTTCAACCGTATTTTCCATGATTGCGTCTAAAGTACGTAACAAAACAAATTGCTACTGAAAGTAGGGAATGGCATTTTTCATGTGTAGAAACAGACTGCACCGTAGGGATTGTGCAGTGACCTCTGGTGAGCGGCTGGTTGTGTCCTCCAGTATTTATACCATTATATGACGTAGTTATTTGTGTGTGTTCCAGTATTTTGTCAGTGATTTTCATGGATAAAAATTAGTGTCAGTGTATGAGAACAAAATGGTTTTGCCTGCTGCAAAGTTCTGTTTCATGTTATGCGCTGTATTGCTGTACTGTATAGTATAAACATATTACAGAATTTTGGAAAACAATAATTAATGCACTCAAATGTAACTTGAAAGCTCTGGTAGCTCCTTGGTTATCCTCTCATACCTCCTATCCTTTCCTTTCCATCATACTTTTTTATTTTCCTGGCAGTGGTAACTGTGCTATTGATGTATGTGATGTGTATGTGTGTGCATTATGTTTGTTTATACACACGCATTCCTTCCTGCCCCCCTCCTTCCCCCGCAAAAGGAGGACAGATTGGCTAATTCTGAAGTTTGGACCTGTTTTTTTGATCATCTGTCAAGTTCACAATGTTGTAGAACGTTTGAAAGCCAGCGAAATAAATTGTTAGAGCCACAAGCCTCAGTATGTCTAGGGATTTATGGTTTTGACTGCCCTTTTTTTTTTTTTTTTTTTAATTAGAATGCTTTACAAAAAGAGAATCGGGGAAGGTCTAACTGGAGAAAAAAATATATAAGCATGAAGAATCAAAGAAGATACAGGGTTAGGCAGCTTGTGCACAATTTTAAAAGTTGTATTTTGAAAGTCACCTAATAGAAATCAGCAGAATTACCTTGTTAGATGCAGTGATGTACAGCAGTGAATCCTTTCAGCGTTTCATTCTTAAGGCTTCTTAAATTGCGTCAGGCAGAAGGACGAAGTATTCTGTACACTGATTTGACCTTGTTAAAATGCGGCATATCCTTACTTACTTTTCCATCCAGAGCACAGAGTAGTGTTACTCAGTCACCAGGCCAAATGAACCTAAAGCTCCCTCTACTGTTGTAGTTTGTGTTTGTAAAGATGACTGTGTTAGATTGCAGTTAATCTAAAACAAAAACATATTTCATAGTAGAAAAAGAAACATCTGCTTGTACAATAGCTGGTAAGGTGTCTGCATCGCAGACAGAAGGAAATGAAGTGCAGAACGTGAATCAGAGTTTTTGGGCTATTAACGTGCTGAAGTAATATCTTCATTTGTTATCTCTTTGATAATCATACAGTGTTACCGAGAACCTCACATAGTATGTTAATAGTATATACAAATGATCAACTGTTGAACAATTTCTGTGGTAGTATACATCTCAACTGTAAGATTTTACCAAAGCAAGTTTTGATTTTGGTGTTTCAATTCGAGCATATTATAAAGAAATAGCATCACACTAATCCATTCATTTCTTCAGTGAGGTTTTATCTTGAGTATAAAGCACTGATTCTTGCTTTGAAGTAGTCTACATAAATTATTGGTTTTCTTAATAGACGCTTTTAGAAACATCCATATTATAATAAATTTAGTCTTTAAAGCAACTCACCAAAGACTGTATAAATTCAAGTTTAACGATAATTGTGAAAAAACTCTATCTGTACTATTTCTTAGTGATTGAATACAAGGCTGTAGGGGGCTATCTAAACTACCTCCATTTAAGTGGCAGAGTATATTGTCTCACGTGAGGTGCAGTACTCGCACGACTGTATTGCACATGTACCGGGTATAACCTAGTGCCATCTTTGTTACCCCAAAGGCAAGTGTTGCTTTGAAATCTAGTTTAGTCAGTCTTTTGTAATGATGCTTTAGGCATTTTCTAGTGAATGTGAACATCTGTGTAGTCAGCAGCCTTGTAAGAGGGAAAGTCTTTTCAGGAAAAAGTATCAAATGTGAATATTGAGAACAGCTATAACATCAATGCTTAATTTATGTTGCAGGAGAAAGTGGATGCTCTCAGAGCAATATCAGCCACTCAGCTGTACAGGAGGGGACAGTCAGTGTACACAGTCCAAAGAAATCGGGCAAGATTACTCCAAAATTTCACAATCATATGGTTCACCGTGTCTGGAAGGAATGCATTCTCAACAGGTCACAGTCCAAGTAAGGCAGCAGTTCTGATGGTTTTGTTTATTAATAAACACATAATATATATTTAAAATTGTAATAGTTTTGCCTTAGGTAGTGTTATTCTTCACAGAATTCTTTTGCCACTAATCAAAGCTAATGATGGAGAACAGCATTATCAAAGAAAATTTGTTACTGTGTTCAGCTGAAAACTGCTAACACTTAACATTGTATTTGCAGTTGTGTATCTTAATTGTGACAGTCTTTGAGGTTACAAATCTGTATATAATATGTGCCTTCAGCTAGATGCTTTCAGATTGATTAATTGCAGTTTCTAGCTCCAGTTGTAGTTACTAGACTGAAAGTCAGGTGACTGAAGAACAAATAGTATATATTTGATATTTAGAACTCTAAAGGTAATATTTGTAAAGCATTACATTACATGTGTTGGACTGAAGTTCCAGTCGACAAGGATATGGTAAATTCATGCAGTTAGGCCTTTGTTGTGGTTTAACCCCAGCCAGCAACTAAGCACCACGCAGCCGCTCGCTCACTCCGCGCACCCAGTGGGATGGGGGAGAGAACCAAAAAAAACCCTCGTGGGTTGAGATAAAGACAGTTTAACAGGACAGAAAGGAAGAAAAATAATGATAATAATAATACAATAATAATACTAAAAGAATTAGACTATACAAAACAAGTGTTGCACAATGCAGTTGCTCACCACTCGCTGACCGATGCCCAGTTAGTTCCCGAGCAGCAATCCACCCCTCCTGGCCAACTCCCCCCAGTTTATATACTGGGCATGACGTCATATGGTATGGAATATTCCTTTGGCCAGTTTGGGTCAGCTGTCCTGGCTGTGTCCCCTCCCAACTTCTTGTGCCCCTCCAGCCTTCTTGCTGGCTGGGCATGAGAAGCTGAAAAATCCTTGACTTAGTATAAACACTACTTGGCAACAACTGAAAACATCAGTGTGTTATCAACATTATTCTCCTGCTAAATCCAAAACGTCACACTGTACTGGTTACTAGGAAGAAAATTACCTCTATTGCAGCCGAAACCAAGACAGCCTTTGTTACTGGAATTTTAAAGTATATTCACGGCATGGTGTGCCCTTAAATCTTTATTTTTCTCTATTTCCATGTGATTTCCTCATTGCATATGTCAGAAGAATTTTCAGATTCAGTTTAAATTGCTTGCCCCTTGCTTCTTGTGCTCAGCTCCACACAGAGCTATCTGATGTAGAGCTGGTACCATCCTCCCACATAAATTAAACTATTAGTTTTAAGGAGTAGTAGAGGGAACTACTGTTAAATACAGAATTCTATTTCAAAGGTGAAGTAGAAGGAAGTAGTTTATTTGAGGGGAACATATGTGAATTTATGTATATGCATTTTTAAAATTTTACTTTACAAAAGATGATAACTACTAAAAAAATTTTATCTTCTTCAGGAGGAATCAAATTACAACTGCAAATTTGGAAGAGGAAGTTCCTAACAATACTGTTTCTTGGGATTTTGTGGATCCAGTCCAAAGAGTCAGTTGTTCTTGTTCCAGGTGAGCTTTGAAGAGAGTAAGCATTTATCATATTGGAAGAGCTCTGTTTAATTCAGATAGAGGTACACTTACAGAAGGGAGTTACGTTTTAGCTGAGAGAAGAGGAAACTCTAATATCAAAACTGTGATCATCACTCATATTCAGTTGATTAATATGCATCTCGTATCATTGTCACTTGCAGTAGTCAACTTGAGTGGAAAAAAGATCCTAGACTAGAGAATGGGGGCTAGAATCACTCAAACATTTCTAGTTCATAATGAACACATCCTTCAGGCTTTTCAGAGATGTGAGCTTTAAAGTTTGGAGTGGTAAGACTGATGATGAAGAAAGGCAGAAGCTGCCTAAGTTTCAGAGCATCCTGATTGAGGGATAGTGCTACTGTCCCTGTTTGGAGGAAGAGGAAAAATATCCCTAAGAATCAGTTTACTCCATGTACCTCTAGTCAATCTGCCATGACTCATCGGACACCAAAAAACACCCGAGAGAATATAAAACCTTTGCAGCATGGTCATCCACTGTCAAGTGATCAAAAAGAAATCACAGCTCACTTACACAAACACTTTAAGAGTTTATTAAATTATCTGTCATCTTTGATGAATGCTTAACGTTTCAGTACTGCTCAGTCAGGAAAGGCAAACCAGCACCACCAATTCTGCTTAACCATTCTTAAAATTGTCAGAGAGATGTTACAGGGCTAGAAAAAAAACAGTTTCCAGTGAAATAGTCTTGTGAAACTGCTTCTACTGGAATTTTTAATTCCTAAGGTCACCATCTACTTATAAGATTGGTAAAGATGTTTTTATGACCTAAAGAAGTTATTCCTTAAGTATGCACAGATGTAAATGTCATTCATATGATCAAACAGAAATGCTGATCATGCTATGCTAACCCCTTTGGTGGTTTTTTTTTTCCTTTCCTGTCTCATTCCCTCTCATCCCCCCTGCCCCTGCCTAACTGCAATAAGGGTCTGTGTCAAAATAATAGTCAACACAACAGTCAGTGATGTGGCTGAAATGATTCTCTGCTTTTTGTCTGTTTGACGCATAGCTGTTTTTCTTGTTTCTTCTTTATTTTTCTTTTAACAGCGAGGCAAACTCAAGAATAATGCTGTTGTTAATAATAGTAAAGTTAATATATTGTCTAACCAAATCTTTAAACGTGTTACCTGCCACAGCAGTCTCTGCAGACCTTGCTGTATAGATTTGGCTGTACGGAGAAATTTAGGAATGTAGGGTTCTCGCAATCTCCGAAGGGTTGTTGATTAGAAATTTCCATTGCCCAAAATTGCATGAAGCAAGATTGTGTCCTTGTACCTTTTATGTTTGACTTCTCATGAAGCCAGTTCTTGTGTATTTGGAAGAAGAGATGAAGGGATGCAGAGGAACTGTGCATCATATGGAGGGCAGAGTGTTCAACCCGGAGACTCTGTGCTGTATCCAAAGTGAAAGTGTTGCTCTTCTGCAGCCTTGCTCTTTACCCCTGATTATATGTTGCTTGTATGTATATACTCAAGAATGCGGAACAGAAATGTTTTGTCAGGATGCCAAGTGTTTCCTATGGAAAACTGAGGTCCAGCTTCGCCTGGAAAGCATGGGGAATCAATAGTGGACAATGGAAACCTGATTCTATGGATAGATTTAGCTGCATTTGCAATTTCACATTGTCTCTTAATGCCTCCAGTGATAACTACATCATGCTAGAGTTAGTAAACACAGCAATTGGGAAATAAAAACATTATCCTTAAAGTGAAGGCAGTACCTGATTTCAAACAGCAATAAAAATTGTCTGTATAGCTGCAGAAACTGGACAGCTACTGTCGTATAGATATTGTTTCAGTCATTACTGTGCCCATTCTATGTATTGTATAAATGAGAGTATAAATGTCAAGATATGATCTTAAATATGGAGTCTTAAAGGGTTGTCTGGTACTCGGCATCAAATTCAATCTTGTATAGATCCAGCTTTGTGTGTTGAAGAACAGAATGTCTAAAATAATTTTCTGCAGTCAGTTAAAATACGGTGAATGATGGAGAATTAAGTCAATGAAATGTTACAAGAACATGCTTAAGGCAAATCTTCAGTTACTAGGGCATTAGCTCCACATTATGGGTGATTGCAGCTAAAGACCATCTGCTGCAGCAGAGAATTTGCAACATGTCCTGATAACAGCAAAGCCCACAAAGAAAGCCAGGACAATACCAGACAACGTGAATGGTTACACGAAAAAGGTGTAGCAAGTACAAGAAGTTGTATTTGTACGATTTGGCAGCTGCTGTGTACTATAAAACTTGGATATTTTCATAGCTAAATCAGAAAAACAGAACTGGTTTTCTTCAATCTAGTAGTCCACTTTACTTGCAGTAATGTGGTTTATCTTTCTGAGTAATAAGCATATGATATGCTTTGAAATATTTGGTTGCAGTCCTAGATATTGTTGTTTATAAACAAAAATAAGGATGGAGTGATTTATTTTGAAATGGTATTTAACTTTAAACAGGTATAAATATTAAGCACAATACGTCTTTCAATTTCTGCTTAGCTTAAAAAAACCCAAACAAACAACTAAACAAAAAACCCCAAACAACAAAAAAGGCCGATAAAAATACGGACAGAGTTAGATGTCCCTGTTGTAACATCCTTGGGGACCATCAGCTATATAATGAAAATACTGTTTAGCAGTACCTGAAATATGAAATTCAGTCCTGTGCTTCCCAGTCGCAAAGATACTGGATACAAACTGAAAAAAGCCATGTTAAAATATGAAGCCAGTAATAACTTTGTATGTTACTGCATTTTTTGTTTAGAATATTTTAAAATATTTATTCATGCTTTTTTCATTAGTTGGTAGGGTTTTTTTTCTCCCCCCCCCCCCCCCCCCCCCTTTTTTTTTGTGGGGTGTTTGTTTTGTTTTGTTTTTGGACTAGAGTTGTACTTATTTTTTCTTACCTGATATGGAGGAGGAAACTGCCCTGAAAGCATCCCGCCGTGTGTTGTGTCTGTGAACATAGCTAAAACAACTCCGATCTGTATCTTTTGTAACAGATGCTCAAGACTGTGCAAAAGTGGTGGTGTAGTTCCACAGCAGTCATTTTATTTGAAAGGCTATCTTTCTTTAGGGTAATGAAAACAACAGTAGCTTGGATTTTTTTGTTATGTTACCTTCCATCTGAGCAGTACTAAGCTTTTATAAGCATTAAATCTTTCCTTTGAATGCTATTTTCTGGAGATAGTCATTTTCCATTTTATAGGTCAGAGAAACTGCAGCTGAGTTGGCTTGAACGACCTGGTCCAGATCATGTGACCATTCCAGAATCTGTTAAAAGATCAGGAATAGACACAAGATTTCTCAGTGCTGTTCTTTGGGTTTGGTTTTGTTTCCCATTAGATCAGACAACCGTATAAACCATGCAGTGACTTGTTTCTGCCTCTGCTTTCAGGCACAAGGTTTTCAAACAGCGTTGTGCTGCTGGCTCCAGCCGTCCCCCAACGATAAATCAGCCAGGATTCAGCGTGGGAACATCATCATCTTCATCATTGCCACCTCCCGCCTCTTCAAAGCACAAAACAACAGAGAGACAGGAAAAAGGAGATAAACTGCAAAAAAGGCCTATGATGCCGTTTCACCATCGGCCCTCTGTGACTGAAGAGCTATGCATGGAGCAGGACACATCAGGGCAGAAACTGGGATTAGCAGGAATGGAGCCCTCTTTAGAAGTCCCTAATTCCAGAAAATACGAGAAGCCGCTATCTATACCTGCTAGAAATCCAAGCAAGCAAATTAATATGAATCCTATGGATTCACCCCATTCCCCTACTTCCCCTCTGCCTCCCACACTTAGCCCCCAGCCAAGAGGTCAGGAAGCAGAGAATCTGGACCCACCTTCCGTACCTGTAAACCCAGCACTCTATGGCAGTGGGCTGGAGCTTCAGCCGTTGCCCAGCTTAGATGATAGGACAGTCCTTGTTGGACAGAGGTTACCTCTGATGGCAGAGGTCAGTGAGACAGCATTATACTGTGGGATAATTCAGAACAATGAGTCACTAGATATGTGGAGGACCTATAGTGTCCCATCAAGTGACGATCCAGAGTTCAGGCCGCCAGACCTTCCGTGTGAGAGATACGATGCCAAGATGGAAATAAACTCGGACAGCACTGCACTAAAAAGGTAAGAGTGCAAATTGATCTGAGTGGTGGTTTTATTAAATCTAGAAGCATGACCAAAATCTGTTCTCAGTTGAAACTGAAACAAGTAGAAGGCGTCACTGTAACATCAAAGATCATGTATGCTGGAGATAACGTTAAATACTTAAATAGAAATGTGCTATTGTAGTATGCCTTATTTTTTCATATCTGACTTTGGACATTGTAAGAACTGATAAATCTTTTTGTAACCTATATCACAGTAATTTGAGCAAATGTAAGAGTTTTATTAAGCTTATGTATTTGATCATTTAAAAACAGAAAATCTGTGTTTAGCTATGCAACCTTCCAGCTACATAAATGCTTGGTTTTGAGTGAAATTCTGTTTATGGCACTGTAGAGGCAATTCAGTGTGGTTTGTCCAGTTGTGTGGGTTTAAAATTGCACTGCACCACGCTTTCTGTGAGTAGTAGCTGATACTATATTATGGAAGAATACTGCTTTTTTGTAAACCCACTGTCGAATCTTTGAAATTGATAGAAGCTTTACTATTAACTTCAGTCTCTGTAGGATTGAAACTCAAAGCCCTAACAGTCTCTTTGGTCTGTACACAGAAAAGAGCAAACGCTAATCTCTCGTAAATGTTACCTTAGAAAAACTATGGTTAACGTATAGTGTCTTCCTCAGTGAAGAACATGAACTACCTAAATTTTAAGGAATTTTTAGCTGTCTCTTTCTTTTTTTAATTTTTTTAAACATGGATTTTCTTTTATGCAAAGTTATTTATTTACTTATTTTTAACTTTAGCATGAGAGTTTGAATTAAATTTATGCCGGCGTAAAAATTATTTTTTCTAGGTTTGCTAGGCTGAAAAGGTTATGTGTACTTCAAAGTGTTTTGATTTACATAGTGACAAGATTAATTCTTTCTTCATTGTCCCAAAGTAGTTCTTAATACAGTAAGATGTTTAATACTAGATGTAGGCAAATGCATCCTTTATTTGAGGAAAAAAGCATATTTCTACTAGATCAAGGAGGATGGAGTGAGACATGGGCTGTATTTGTGTGTGACAGCTACAGATCTTAAGAGCTGTTATTTTTCTTTCCTGTAAAAGGTATGTTTGTTTTTTTTCATGATGGCTTTGTTTGCTTGTTTATTTTTACTTTCAGGCTCTTAGCACAACCTAATAAACGGTTTAAAATTTTGGAAGAGCAGAAACCAGTGCAGACACTGAACTATCTTGACCCCTTGCCTCTAATACAACAGCCTGGAGAAGGCTTGGGAGACGCTACTGATCCTTACACTTTTGAAGATGGTGATATAAAGTACAGCTTCACTGGCAATAAAAAATGCAAACTTGGGGCTGAGAAGGATCCTTTGAAAAAGAACAAGGTAACATGTAAATCCAGAGTCTTCATCATTAACATTCTTATTGGACTTACAGTACTGTAGCACAGTATTTGCTCTACAGCTCTCAGGAAGACAAAAGTCTGTTCCACAGATCAAAATCAGAGAGATTATGTATTTCTTTCCTGCACTGGCTCACAGGAAAAAACTTCATTTCGCTATGGTCTTTTTGAACTGGTATGTGCTGGCATCCCTCTGAACCTGTTTGTATATGAAAACACTGCTGTTGCAAGGACTACTTCCTGTTTGTATATATTCAGCTTGACCAGCAGCAGGTTCCAGATTTAAGCTAAGAAATAAAATATTTTGAGCCTTATAGTCACTTGTAGAGGTGAAAGAATTTGCTGGGCTTTCTCCCCCCGCGTCCCCGCTTGCTTCAGCTTGACATTATCACCTCACTGTAAAGCTCAGATCTCTCCAGCCCAAGTATATTTTTCTTCCCTTGGGCAAAATTAGTGTACCCTTCTGCTGAGAGGATTAGTGGCAGGGACACTTAGAGGTGTTCTTCCATATGTGAAAGAAAACAATTTGATCACCATTCTTTGGTCATCACCTGCCCTATATGCATGATACTTTTTATATATCTTACCCATTATGGAGCTGTTTCATTGTCTGGCTACTCGCTTATTTGTTCTTGTGCGGGTAGCCACCACGCTGAAAATTCTCGAAGATGTGCTTTCTGGAGAAATTGAGGTGGCTAATTTTCTGTACTGGCTATCAAAGTTAACTGCTGTATATGGAATCCTTTGTAAATCATACACAATGTTACTTCATGTTTTTCCTGATACGTAGATAAACAGCGGACAGCTGTGTTCTTTTCTCTTCTTGAATTTTTTTTTTTCTTCTCAAAGCATTTAATCCAGGAAAACAGTTGTTCTTACATAGCTTAAATTAATATCCATTAAAAACTCTTGGATTTTTTTGTATAGTCAGAAGATGGAGTTGGTACCAAGGAAATCCCCACAACAGGTCATTCTACACCAGTTCCTGATGGAAAAGATGCCATGTCTATTTTCAGTTCTGCTCCTAAGACTGGTGAGTAAAAGTTCTTTAATTCACTCTGCAAAGCAAAAATGTTCAAAGCTATGCAATAAAATCTGAAAGGAAAAATCACATACTGAACATTTTGCTGTAACGTGAGAGCTATGGACAGGTCCTGAGATGGAAAAAACTTGATTCTGCTTGTCCTTTTTATAATAACATAATTTTTTCTTTTTTTTTTCTTTTTTTTTTTTTTTTTTTTAAGAATATTAAAGTTGAGCAAGTAGCTACCTTCATTCTTTTCTGATTGACCTTCAGTGCTTGCTTAAAACTTGACTGGAAGGCTACTTCTAGGCTACATCATAGAAAAGGGGCCTCAGTGATTCTTGCTTATCCCTTGTTTAGAGTGAGAAGTAAAACTGAAAAAAGGTGATTTTGTGTTTATTAACTTTGCTCCCATTTTTCATGTGTTTTTCCTTTTCCTTTTGATAGATACCCGGCAAGACAATGCTGCAGGCCGAGTAGGCTCTGGTAGCCTCACACAGGTGACAGATCTGGCTCCATCACTTCATGATCTAGATAATATCTTTGATAATTCAGATGAAGATGAGCTTGGTGTAAGTCTTTGTAGGACTGAGTGTTCTGTAGACTTAAACCTTTTCCAAAAAAGAGGAGGAGGAGGAGGATGGAATTGTAGTGAGGAGTGATTATCCCTAATAGATAGGAGAGTTTCTAGGTAGGCAGGCTTGGATTTTAACTAGGAAGCATTGCTGGCAAAGAGAGGTGTCCTTTCAGGGAGATCCATTGAAGAGAGAAATCATCACTGTGTATAATTCAGGAATATTAGGAGATCATTTAGGTAGCATCAAAGCTTGTGTTGTCTGACAGTTTTTCAGTCATGAGGGGAACCTGTATACAACTAACTTGCTGACTCAGTCATTGCATAGACAGGCTACAAGAATACTTCCATAGGTAAAGCAATGTAGTTGCTTCATAAATGCATTACATCTAGTTTTGTGTCCTTAGCTTTTGTCAGTATTTCGTGTTTGTTTGAGAGTTACGGAAAAGATCCTGATTTTATTAACTGGTGATTTGTTCTTTTACCTTGTCTGAGAAGCTGCCCAAAGAAAAATAAATTCAACCTTACTGAATTTCAGTAATTCTCTGAAGCATGTTTATTTCTATTCCTACAAGCAGTTTATTTCAGTGCAAAGAGAAATAGTTGTTGAATATTAGGAAATACAAAAGGAAAAGCAGATGTACGTCAATTACCAGGAAGAAAATCAAGGCATATGGAAAGGCAAAGATTTGAATAACTACTATTTTTAAGCTTATTCTAATATAGCCATAATGATACAGAAGGTGATCCTAAACTGACTGATAGTAGGTAATAGCATTTAAAAGTCTAATGTCTGGTTCTTGGCAGTGCTTTTCAAGTACACCAGTTTATTTACCACTTCTCCCTGTTCTGTGGTTCCACACAAACTGCACTTAAGATGTCGCAGTTAATATGCAAATCTACTAGAGGACTCTTCTGTCAAAAAATTACTTTTTTCTGTGAAGTTGGCCTGGACAGACCTAATGTTCTTCCTGTCTTAAAAGTTGCACGTGTTGAGCTGTCCCCTGTGGTAGTCTGTTTATGGCATTCTTACTCTCAGTGTCGTATTTTCATTATTATCTTAGAGTAGTCCAAACATGGAAGTGAGTAGGGTAGTCACATTAATTTCAAGCTCAGTGCTTGCGATAACATTTTCAATATAATTTGTGTATATATAGATACATATGCTTATATGTATGTGTCTATATACGGGGGAGGTGTGTATAGACAGGCAAGTATTTCAGAGACTTTGTTTTGTTTTGTTTTAGTGTTGAAAGAGAGGAAAAAGAAATCCAGGCTCCTTGGAGGGAGCAGATGGGAGAGTAGAAAAGTACACTTTTTTTCTTTCTTGTGAAATCTCATTCAGAGAGTTTTCAGAATTTTTAATAGCTTATGAATTCTAATATTTTGTATATTTTTTAATATGATATGTGATTATTCTGCTTTTAGGCTGTATCACCAGCTCTTCGGTCATCAAAAATGCCTGCAGTAGGGTCTGAGGAACGCCCTGTAGGGAAGGATGGTAGAACAGCAGTACCTTACCCACCAAGTAAGTAGCAACAACTGATTACCACTTTGTTGACAGTTAAAAATCTCCTTACAGCTACCATAGTGCCTTTTTGTAGGAGGCTTATAATGTCACTTTTTCAGGACTAAGAGGTAGTGTGCTTATTTTGTTCTGTAATTACCAGATACCAATATTAAAAGAGGATAAGCAGATTTAATGAAAACAGTGGATGGTAATATAGACATACATTTTTAATGTGCCTACTGAGATTTGAGATGCTCTTCTTTTGACATTATTGTCTTAGATTGGAAGTATGGGAGGGATTTGTTACAAATTTCATTTAGAAGCTATCCCCTCTATTCTCAATTCAGTATTTAATCTCAGTTAGTCACTTACACCATTACCATATCCCTCTTTAAGTATAAATAATTCTTTTTAAAGAATTCAAAGAATTTAAAGCTGTGACTTAACAATTGGCCATTATGGTGCAACCTGTCTTGGAAGAAAATTCCATTCAGCATTCAACAAATTCAGACTAAAATCACCTTCAGGGTGATGCACTTCTAGATGTGGAAGTGCATGATTAAAATGGGATAACTAGGTTCTAACTGGAGACACATTGTAGAGCTTTTACAAATGGTTATGGTAGAAGTGATGCTTGTGCAGGCACTACACATGTACAAGGAAGCCTATAGGAGTGCAGGAAACCTAGAAATTAAATTTAGTATGCTGAAAATATATGAAACACAGATTAAAACAATAAGGCTTTTTTGCAAGGACTGTGCCAACAACTGTTGGGAATGATAACTTTTACTCTGAGATATATGGGCTTTCTTGCATTTCTTGCACCTGAAAGGAGGTTGTAGTGAGGTGGGTGTTGGTCTCTTTTCCCAAGTAACAGGTGATAGGACGAGAGGAAATGGCCTCAAATTGCACCAGGGGAGGTTTAGTTGCATATTGGGAAAAATTTCTTCACTGGAAGGGTTGTCAGGCATTGGAACAGGCTGCCCAGGGAAGTGGTTGAGTCACCACCCCGGGAACTATTTAAGAGACATGTAGACGCGGTGCTTAGGGACATGGCTTAGTGGTGGACTTGGCAGTGTTACGTTAACGGTTGGACGCGATGATCTTAAAGGTCTTTTCCAACCTAAATGATTCTGTGATTCTATTTATATAGGTGGCATTTCACTTGGGATGAAAGAGATTGTGTATGTGTGAGAGGAGGAAGGTGAGAATTTTTGGTATAGTACTAACCAATCACATTATGAATTACAAATTACTTAGTGGTGAGGAGGAAGAATTTTTGATTTTTGTGGCCGCTATAAGCAGAAATCAAATCTCTCTGCAAATCATTCTTTAATGCCTTCTCATTAACTTCAGCTGGTAATGAGAACAAATTGAGGAGAAGAAAAAAAAAGAACAGTCTGAAGGAGATGAGTCAGAGTTTTATGGACCCATAAAAGCTGTGCTGATTTACTCAAATGTCTGAAGCGTACAGAGATTGGATTTTGACAGGTTTAGATGATCCATAGCTTTTTAAAATATGCAAAGCTTTTTCAAGCATGACACACATGAAAATGAATAATGATAGTTAGCCTGTTGCTGTAGGGTTGGGGGATTTTTTGCAATTAAACTTTTTTATGAATCTGCACTGCAGAATTTTGCTAACTGGAGTGAGCTTGAGTGTGAGAAAATGATATACTATAGAGCTGTATGAAATAAGTTAAATAGATACACTCCACTTCTGTTTTGTAGCTGTCCCCTTGACACCAGCTGTTGAGGCATAACGGTATCTGCAGGGAACTGAAATGCCTTGTACATCATAATAAAGCCCTGCTGACCACATTTCATTTTAACCTTCCTTCCTGTCCCCCTTTCTCCAATTCCTAAGGCACACGTCTCTTGTTGAAAAACAGAGGCAGTAGCTAATCCAGCTGGCATCCTGAAGATGATATTTCATACTAGCGTTGGGTGGAAGATAGTTTTTTCCATTCTACTGAACCTGTTTTTGACATTAATTTATCCTGTATCAGGACAAGACTAAGGTCTTTTAAATTCAAAGACTGAGAAAGGAAGGGGAAAAAAAAAAAAAGAGAAGAACTGAGTGGGAATAATTCATAGCTCATTGTTTACTACTCCAGGCTGTGAAAGACTTTGGGTTCAGCTTTGACTGTTATTACCAACAGAACTCCATTTTGAGAGGACTTCACCTATTTGAGTTGTTTCACTTTGTCTAAAGAATTAAATAGACTGGCTGTCTCTGTGCACAAAAGAACGACATTCAGGTTTTGGCTCTGTTAAGGCAGAGCGGAGACACATCTTGAGGTTGCAGCATCCTACAAAAATGTACTGTTAGTGTATGTATTTGTATACTATATATAATTTTAATTCCATCACTTATTTCTGTGTTTTTCAATTAGTTTTTGAGAGTAGTACTATGTTTCACCAGTTTGGATTTCCACAACACAGTGTTTACCAGTCAGAAATCCATCTGTATTTATCCATCTGTATTTATTAATGAATTTTCCATAATCTTTAGGCTGCAAAAGTTATTGAATACAAGTATGTCCTTGTGTCCTATCAGCCTGGGTTGGCTGTATGTATAGGAGTGGAAATGGAATTGGGCATTTAGTGTGTCAGAAAAAATGTTTGAGAAGAGACACCTATGGGAATTTACCCTTCTCTAATTTGAGTATTTTAACAAGTCAATTCACCAGAGTGATGGTTATGTCCAGAGAATATCCGTCCTAATTCAAGTCAGGGAAAGATAGCATACGTTCTGAATTTTAAGCAAAATATAAATATGGAAGCTGGTAGTTGGAAGGAAAAAGAATGTAGCTGGGGAGAAAATACCAAACTTTATTCTGATTTTTGTTTGATTGCATTGCACTTTATAAAGCATTTCTTCTGTTGGGGTTTTTTGTTTGTTTGTTTCGCTTAAAGAAGAAAAATATATGATGGATGATTACATTCATTTACGGAGAAGTAATTTAGGGATTTTCCTGGCTTAATGTCTTGTGATGCAAAATTACAATTTTGTGGCTTCCTCTGACACTGGTCACTTTTGGATGCCTGGCCGTCTGATTCTTAAGCAAAATTGCCTATGTTTGTGTTAGCAACAGTAGCCTTGTCTTCTCCTCAGGAGTTATGTCGCTATGGACCAAATGAGACTACAATGACTGTATGTCAGTGGAAAAATGCAGCTAAGTGCATGCTAATTCCAAAAGCCTCCTGTTTTAGGGCTTGGTATCAGCTCTAAAAAAGGGAAGAAACTACTCTGTATCTCCTTAGTAACAGTTGCTGGGGTGAACATTGCATTAATGTCAATTAATCTCTTCTATTATGAAATTTTTTTGTTGTTGCTGTTTAAATTGTACATAGAATTTGTGTTTCTACCAGTTTGTTGTTTCTGCTGAACAATAAGCTTGCAAAGTATCCCTAGGAATTGTTGGAATTTATCCCTAGGAATTTTTGGAATTTATCCCTAGGAGTTAACTTTTCATCTAGATTTATACTGGTGTCAGAACTCTAGTAAGTTTGTAGAATCTTTGCTAGGTTGTAACTGAGGAAATAAGAGCTAGTATTGAGTCAGTCTCTTCTGTTTTATTGGATTTTCTTGAGAATTTGTATTTTAATGATTAACAGTGCGTTATTTCATCATATTTAGCTGTGGCAGATCTCCAAAGGATGTTCCCAACACCACCTTCTTTAGAACAACATCCTGCCTTCTCCCCGGTAATGAGTTATAAAGATGGAATAAGTTCAGAGACTGTGACTACCTTGGGAATGATGGAAAGTCCTATGGTGAACATGGTTCCAACACAGCTTTCTGAGTTTAAAATGGAGGTGGAAGATGGATTAGGTAGCCCTAAACCTGAAGAAATTAAGGTAACATGCCAAAGATGTGGTATTTTCATAATCTCATCTATGTATGTTTTGATTTTTTTATAAACAAGTCACATGTAGTGTGTGTAGCAGACTACTTTAACAAATGTGAACTGGATCCATATAAAGTACCTATCAGTCTTCAGTTGGAAAAAAAATTCTCTAGTAAAAGAGCTTTTTAATTGTTTCCCTGATTTTAACTATAGGTATTTTTCTTCTCGTAATTTTATGTTTGTAATGTTTTTGGGTGTTCTCAGGAAACAAACAATATTGTATGTGAAATGAGCCCTATGCCTAACAGAATGTACATATATGAAAAAGCATCATACTTGTGACTAAGTAGCTGTTAAATGATTTATTTCTTCAGATAATTTTTCTATAGCACCTTTTATGTATAGCCACTCCTTGCTGCCAGTCCCTGGGGATGCAGCTAGGATAAAATCATGCATGTAGAAAGGCTGCCTTTTTCTCTCTGAAATGTTGCCTTTTTTGGTTAGGGTTGAAAATCTCTGAGAAAGCCCAGGGGTTGAACTTGCTCTGTTTCTTCTTCAGCTGATGTTACTTCACAAGTTTTAAGGCCAGATGGGACCATTCTTATCTGACTTTCTGTATAACACAGGTCAGGTAATGTCACATAGTTACTCCTATATTGAGTCCTATAGTGTATCTGAGTAAAGAACTATTTTTAAATGGGGACTCTGCTGCTGGGTACTCGTACTCACCTCCCCGACTTTACATATCAAGATGTATCCATTTTTCCATAGCATCGCATAAAAGGACTTAACATAAGCACCCTAGTGTACATTGATTTGTATTTCATTGTTCCATCTTTAACACAGATTAAGAGGTAGGATAAAATCATTCTGCCTGCTTGTGTGTATTCTGCATTACTTAACTTTTTGGGCCAATTTTTGTCACTTTTGTCAGAAGTTATTGTTATCATATTTCCATGCATATAGCCTGAGGGGTTTTTTTTAATTTAAAAGTGCACATTTCCGTGTAGAAATACACATCACCTTGTTCTGCTGCAAGCTCATTTGTACGCAGGTAATAAAAAGGGAGATACACACTGTAACTCTGTCTTCCTGGTAGTCCCCGACCCTTGATTTTATAGCCTAATTCTTCTCCTTCAGGCCCACTCTGTCCCTAATCTGCCACAGCCTGTTCCTTCTATTTCAGCAGCCATTTCTCTTCCCAACACCACCTCCTTCCCTCTCATTTTGTGCTCCTGTGAATGTTGGAATTAGCTGAAGGATTATTTTTAAGCATCTGCATTGCTGAGAGCGCTATACATGGAAAGAAACAGCACTTGCAGTTGCATGGACAAGAAGTGGCTATATATCAATATGAGAATACTGATATATAAATTTATCTTAGTATAAATGATTTAGCTATGAATTAGTAAATTTTCCTGTGTGGCAGTAATAGTATACCTTAGGCAGACTGAAAGTAAAGCACAGGCAAGCCACAGGGTGACTTTCTCCTTAAGAGCATTCAGTTTTGTCCCTGTCCCTGGGGAGAAGTAAGACAGCTTGTTGTATTCAGGGATTATGTCTCCATATTATGATAAAGTATGTCTAGTCAGACCCAGGAGTTACCAGCTCACGGGGCTGCAAAGTAAGCTGACACCTGTGAAGGGGCTGAGCTGGTAGAGAGCTTTTACAAACAATTCTGTTGAGAAAAAGAGACTTTGCAAAAGTATAAGGGAGTTAGTTATCAGTGTGCCCCTCGTGAAGACAGTTTGCTGCCTGGAAAGCTAGGCATATGTAGCAAGCCTGCTTTGTTATTGCAAGATCTCTTCTTCCTTCTATCCTAACTTCATAACTTGAAGGCATTATGAGAATAGGCATCATCTTAGAGGCTTTGCTGAAGTACAGCTGTCCATTTGCCTTGTATAGTTTGTTTATCTACCAATTTTTATACCATTGTAGAAGTTTGAAGTAAGTTTTTTATAAGGTTTGTAAGACTTTGCCTTGCCACGGACCTTGCTGGGTTTTTTCATCTGTGCAGTAAACTATTTGCTTAAGACTAGGATAATTTGGGCCTGGAAAGAAAATCTGTATTGGAATTTGTTCAGCTGAAAGTTTTTGAGTGGAAACAGATTTTAGGGTGTCATTGATACTGAAGATATTTTAATCTCCCTCACAACCATTTTAGGAGTATTAAAATACACATTTTAATTCTGCCTAATAACATTTCCAACAGCACAGTTTACTTGCTTTTAAGTGTGTCACACCTGCTCATATACACCAGTGGGGGAAAAAAGCACCTAAACCCATTGCTAATCATTTTGAGAACATGTAAGTAGATTTCTTGTGCTGAGTATTCAGCAGCTGAAGATAGTAATCCACACATTTCTCATCTCTCAATGCTTTACAAGGTGCAAGGGAAAAAATGCAAAGATCTAACGAGATGTTAAATACTGAAATTCTGAGAGAGACCACTGTTACTATTTTAATAATGATTTTTACTTTGCAGTAGTGCCTCAAAAGCACTAGCTCTTCTGAAAGAAACTTGGAATAGCTCTAGAAACTCTGGCTGAAGTTCTTGTCATCATTCTCTGCAAACAAACATGACAGTCAATGAAAGTCCAGTTTGACTGGACTTCATTTATATTTATATTTAATAGTATGTTTACTAGATTGTTTATATATTTATATTTAATACTATATTTATATTAAATATTTGGCACGTGTAAAGTGTCCACTGTTATTACTTGGATTATATTAATCCCCAACGTGGGGCTTATTCAGAGAGGCTGACTTAAGGCACCTGAGGTTTCTTCACACTGTGACTCAGCCTCTCTCTCCATTGTCAGTATAGAAGTCTTGCAAAGATCAATCTTTTAAGTGCCTAAATTAGGTACCTAAAGCTAGGTAGTATGAAAATTTCATAGTACACTACTCACTTTTCAGACATAGCTTCTCTTAAATGAGTCTAACCTAATTGTGAAATCTACTGATGTTAAAGTTATATAGCATCTCAGTATAACAAGGAGCCTCAGCTGAGTTTCCTTGAAGGAACTGCTCTTGAATGTTTTGTAGAATGAATAAGTATACTTAATTTTGGAAAAAATGCAGTTGTAGAGGGTTCAAACAGTACAATAGGTTTTAATTAAAAATAAATATCTAAATATAAAGAGCAACCTTACGATATTGTTGTAAACCATGTCACTTGGATGTTACAGGATTTTTCGTACGTGCACAAAGTTCCATCATTTCAACCTTTTGTGGGCTCCTCTGTATTTGCTCCACTGAAGATACTGCCAAGTCAGTGCCTCCTACCTCTGAAGATACCAGATGCCTGCATTTTCAGGCCTTCTTGGGCTGTTCCTCCTAAAATTGAACAACTTCCTTTGCCGCCTGCAGCCACTTTCATTAGAGATGGCTACAAGTAAGTACAGGCTTGTAGGAAATTAGTTTGTCATACCCATACCTAAAATGGCTCGTTAATTAAAATCTTTGCATATATTAACAGTGCTTTACTACTCACCAGAACCATAAAATAACCTGATAGTAGGAATGTTTGAATTAAAAACGGCTTTGGGAAATTGGTGGTGCTACAGTATGTGTCCACTACACTCTTAGTGCTTTTAAAAGAACAGGAACATGTGGTACTTGAATTAATTGCAATTTCTGATACAGGAAAATACTGTAATTCAACATAAACCAGAAGTGTTAGGGAATAAAATGCACTTAACCTCTCATGTCTCTGTTCTCCCATTTCAGTGTCCCGTTCTCTAGCCTACAGTTATGCTCCCCTCTTGTTTGTACTTGTGTATTCAGTTTGAGGTTCAATCTGATGATATCTGGTCCTGATGATACCAGTTTGCCTTCTGAGGACTCTTAAAATTTTGAGTAGGCCTGTGACAGCTCTCTTCTCCGTGTTCTCATGTTAGCTCTTCTGCGTTCTTATGATTTAACCTGAATGGGTCACATATGGAGCTGCTAATCAGACAAATGCTGATCGGATGTATGCTATTCTCCCCTTTCTAAATACTAAAAGAAAAGATGCTGAGTATGAGAGTGCTGTGACCTATAAGCAAACACTGCTATTAAATTTAAAAGTTTGTATTCCTTACTCAGTTCTCAGAAATTAGCAATGTTTATGGAATAAATTCATTGCTGGAGATTTTGAAAGCTATCAAGTATTTGCACCATTAAATTAATAAGACCTCTTAAAAGGCATAATAGTAGTACAAAGGTCTCCTGCTGCACTGCATTCATTTCTAGAGGAGGTACCCTGTATCTTTAAATCAGTCTGTAAATCCTTTAAATCAGTCCTTTTCCAGCTCCCAAGGATCCTTCAGTGTTCTCAAAAGAATTGCAAAAAAGAAATTGTAAACCCTTGATAGTGCCTAGGGAGCAATTTAATTCTCAGTTTTTTTCATAATAGTAACTGATTCACCAGGCCTGAGCTGGTTATTAATTTCAGGTATTTGTTGGGGAAAAAAACCCTTTCATTTTCAATATAATCCAATTAGAGTGAAGATTATTACTGCAGGCTTCCGACAGAGTGGTGATTGCCAATCAAGGTTTCTAGGTCACCTTTTCTTATTAGTCTGAGGCATTCAGTATGCTTCAGATTCAGAACTCCTTCAAACCTTTGTTCATTTTTTTTTTTTTTTCCTTCTCTTGCTTTGAGTTGGACATACATCAGTTCAAGGTAATAAAATGATTCTAAGGAATAAGGTCTTCACTATTTTCCTTTTCAAGACGCTAATGATGTGTGAGCATTAAAATAGTACTCCTTTTAAATAACACACAAAATACACAGTAAGAACAGACAAACATGAAAAAACCCTGTTTCCCCTCCTTTATCAAGAGACTCACTGAGTTCTTACACTTTTTCCTTGCCCTAATACCTAATGAACACATTTCAAGAAAAGTGAGCAGCTTATTAGCAATTTGGAAAGAGAAAAGTTAAGATCTTATTCTTTTGATTGGCCCCATATTACCTGTTTCTTGGTATGAGTCATTCCAAAGAGAAGATACATCTCATGGGAATGTACAAACTGTACTTTGGTCACTTGAATTTGGCAGAAAATGACAAAAACAGAGTAATAAAAACCAGTCATGACAGGAGATGACCCAAAGATATGATTCTTAGCTTTACTGGACTGAGTTTGTAATGGAATGTGTCATATTGTGCTGTAGACTGTGTAATCCTAAATGAGTATTCGCATTTATAGCATCTGAAATACTGTTATCAGTTGCATACCACCATGAGGCAATAGCGTATATGTGCCACATGCATGACTTCTGACAGCTATTTAAAGTGATGATTTCTAAAATAAAGTAAGATTTATATGCCTCTGAAATGTTTTCTTCGTTTCCACTACTGTGTCTCTCTTTACAGGTACCTGTGTTTAAAACAACTACAGTTCTTTCTTTTTTCCCTAAAAGAGTTACAAATATCCTAAAATCTTGACTTGATAATTTGTCTAGAGATTCTTCTCAACAGCATTTGAGTTTTAGGCCATGGGAATAATCTTTAAGAGGGCTAAGTGCCTGCGATGATACCTTTTTGTTATACTGATAAGAAACAACAGTGTTCATGATGAGAATTACGATTTTAGTTGAGACATGAGTAAAAGGTTACGAGCAGAATGTGTGTTCTTTCTTTACTACAGTTACAATGAATCCTTTCAGTTTTTACCATCTTACCTTGTATTTAAAAATAAACAGTCTTCACAAGCAACCAGTTTGTGATGGCATTTGACTCTTATTTTTTATTTATTTCTTGTAGCAATGTGCCTAGTGTTGGGAGTTTGGCCGACCAAGACTATCTTCAGATGAACACTCCTCAGATGAATACACCAGTGACGCTAAATAGTACTGCTCCAGCCAGCAACAGTGGAGCAGGAGTTCTGCCGTCACCAGCAACTCCCCGCTTCTCTGTCCCTACCCCACGCACTCCCAGGACCCCAAGGACTCCTAGAGGTGGGGGTACTGCGAGCGGGCAAGGATCTGTAAAATACGACAGCACAGATCAAGGTTCACCTGCTTCTACCCCTTCTACAACACGACCGCTTAATTCTGTGGAGCCAGCCACTGTTCAGCCAATCCCAGAAGCCCACAGCCTGTACGTCACCTTGATTCTTTCAGACTCCGTGTTGAACATCTTCAAAGACCGTAACTTTGATAGTTGTTGTATATGCGCCTGTAATATGAATATTAAAGGTGCAGATGTTGGATTATACATCCCAGATTCATCCAATGAGGATCAGTACCGTTGCACCTGTGGCTTTAGCGCTATTATGAACCGCAAATTAGGTTACAACTCTGGGCTCTTCATTGAGGATGAGCTGGATATTTTTGGCAAGACCTCAGACATTGGCCAAGCTGCAGAAAGACGACTGATGATATGTCAGAGCAACTTGATCTCTCAGATGGGAGAGGGAGCTAGAAGGAGCCAGGAACCTCCAATGAGCCTCCTCCTCCTCCTCCAGAATCAGCACACACAGCCTTTCACATCTCTGAGCTGCTTGGATTATATGTCCTCCAATAATCGTCAGACGCTCCCATGTATGAACTGGAGTTACGACAGACTGCAGGCAGACAGTAACGACTCCTGGATAGAATGCTTCAATGCCCTTGAGCAAGGCAGGCAGTATGTGGACAACCCCACTGGTGGAAAAGTGGATGAAGCCCTAGTAAGAAGTGCCACTGTACATTCTTGGCCTCACAGCAATGGTATGGGTCAAAACAGATTTTTTTTTTCTTTGAATTTTTTGGTGACCTCTAAATTTGTTTGAAACTTGCCAATCATGAGCCACTTAATCTTTTTGTGGGAAATGATATGCATAAAAATATTACAGAAATAAAGTAGATTTCTGAAAGCTCTATAAATTACATCTAAAGTGTCAGTAATCCAGTTGTCCTTAGACTTTGTTGTCTAAATTGTGAAAGAGTCTGTGGAAGTTCACAACTCTGAAGCAGAGATGCAAAACAAATTCAAGTATTGGGGGGAAGGCAGAATTATGGCCTCTTTTTTTTTGGAGAAGGGTATAAGCAGTCAGCAGAAAAGAAATGCTCTGTATGAAAGTGTCACCAAGGGGAAAAAAAAAGTGATTTTATAATCAAACATTACCTGTTTATATGCTGAAGATGCTCTGACTTCTTATGAACTGAGCTGGACAACAGTAACATTGAAAGGTATGTGAGAAGGACTATGATGACAGCTTTATTTCAGCAATGTTTTCATAAAGTACCACATCAAATGCCATTAAGCTAATTAGAGTTGTACAAATTTTGTGGGCATTGTGAAGAGCAATATGAAGGAACAATAAACAAAAAAATTTTGCCACCTCAAAATAATTCTTCCTGTTCCTTACTGAAAATGATTGATGCTCCTTTGTCATTTGCAGTATTGGATATCAGCATGCTCTCCTCCCAGGATGTGGTGCGCATGCTGCTGTCGCTACAGCCCTTTCTCCAGGATGCTATCCAGAAGAAACGAACAGGAAGGACCTGGGAGAACATCCAGCATGTGCAGGGACCACTCACCTGGCAGCAATTCCATAAGATGGCCGGACGGGGAACCTATGGTACATACATTGTGGTATATGCCAACAGTTAAAATGAAAGCATAGTTTTCTAGAAATGTGCACTTTCTTCTGGAAATAACATTAGAAGAAATGGGCTCTTCATATAGCTTTTTGGGGGGCGGGCTCTTCACATAGCTTTAAGATGCCTTAAAAGGCATTTGAAGCACGTGCTTGAATACCGTAGTGGAGGTTTTACCCTTCCAGATCGATGAATATTTACAGAGTGCAGAAATGCTGGATGAGGATCAAACTCCCTATCTGAATCTGTGTTTTGGCTTGTACTGAAGCTAGCTGGTATATAAATAACATGAATAGAGGAAGCTGTTAAAATTGTACCAAATCATAACGAGGAAGAGGGGCTTTCTGAGCCATACAGATACACAAAAAGTGGGTATGCTTTCTCCACAAAGAGGTTTGCTTGTTCTTAAGGTTTCCCATAGTCTTAATAAGAAGTTTCAGTTTAAGTGTCTCCTGGCTATAAGTGACACTTCTGGAAAATACAAATTACAAAATACATTTTGTATCTGCACATTTGCAAAATAATGACTGACACTTAAATATGTATTTCTCGCCTGCAATTTATTTCAGTCTTAACCAATGCAGTCTTGCTTAGGTTTTTTTCTACAGTTCCATCGTGCTTTGCTTTATTTTCTCTCTGTTGGTATTTGATATATTGCTGCTTTCCTTTGGGGCTGGGACAACTTGTGGTAACTACAGTTCCTGTCTAAAGCTATTGTGCTTCACGAGGAGTACTTCTAATCTAATAATTTTTCCAGCATTTGTAACTTTAAGAATTAGGATTTGCCAATTGTTACCAGAGAATAAAACTGAAATTACCATATAGTAAGTAGCAGAGCCTTTGATATAGATTCAGTAATTTTTACTGAATGTTGACTTTATTAAAAAGTTGGATTATATTCTACTGGGTATATTTTTGCTTGAAATTTTCAACAATATTTCTTCTAATGAGCACAGTGTCTGGGAGATACCATGTTAAACTGGATGGTAATCCTCTCAGCTGTGACAGCAAGTGCTCTGGAGCACTTCCTACAGAGGGGAGCAGGAGGCAATTTTTAGAATTATGATAACTTTGCTTAGTATTATATACCTGGGAATAAGTTTGCCTAACCATTTTACTTAGTAATTTTGCACAACCCAGTGGAGGTAGATGAAGAACTGTAAAATCAGATTTTATGTATTCATGTTATTACTTTTGATTGAATAGGAACTTGTGAGATGTGGTTATGGTTATGACAAAGTAAAACCACAAGATTAAGCCTCGGGAGAGGCAATACATGTATTTACAGTATACTGAAAGATGTTTTACTGCAACTTTCTAGGAAAGTTTAAACGGTGCTTGGATCAGCTCCCTCTACTTTGGCTGACTGCACTTTGATTTTATGACATTTCTTCAGTACAGTATAAATCTTTTCCTTTATTAAATATTTTTTCCCAAGGAAAAAGGCTGTGGGAGAACATGGTTTATCAGGCATGATACAGCCTCGATATATGTTTCCACTCTATGGTCAAACTTCTAGGAGACACAGCATGGCAAGGGATTAGTGATTTCCAATATTGCTGTAAAAGAACCCGCTTCCTGGTATATCAGAGAAGCCACTTGCAGTTAAACCGGTTATTTTAACATTTTTTCTTTCTTTTTTTCTCTTTGAAGGCTCTGAGGAATCTCCTGAGCCTCTTCCGATCCCAACTTTACTAGTGGGTTATGACAAGGACTTCCTGACAATCTCTCCGTTCTCCTTGCCATTCTGGGAGAGGCTGTTGCTAGACCCATATGGGGGCCATCGGGATGTCGCCTATATCGTGGTGTGTCCAGAAAATGAGGCCTTGCTCGATGGAGCCAAAACTTTCTTCAGGGACTTGAGTGCTGTATACGAGGTTGGAAAGAGGAACCACACCGAATTATTTCTTTTTAAGTGTCATTTCTGCTCTACTGCATGTTCGTTGGGAGAAATCCATGTTTTTTAAAGTAACAATTATTTGAATAAGGATTTCTTTCGTTTTGAGGACTTTCTGCACTTTCAGAGTCCAAGAATACTATCTAATTGAGTTATACTGTGATTCTCCATGCATTTCAGGGTATTTGTTGCCATCTGCTCTTTCCAGTACACATTCTCTTATTTTACAGAGGATATAACACTAGTATTAATACAGTTGCAACCTAACACATGAAGGCCCAACCAAACCTAAAGAGAAAGGATCAGATTAAAGAAATTGTTGCTTTCTTGTAATTGCTAGGCTGGAGATAAAACCATTTCCTTTTGTTAGCATGCACATTGTGTACTACTGAATATGTAAGATTACTTTGTAACGTTAGTTTTGCTGTAAGGGCAATTCAAGTCAACAGATAAACGTAGCCTTTTGTTTTTATATTTATTAGGAAGCCACCAGATGTGTGCTGGTAATAAAGGGTTTACGCTACAAACCCGTCTGCATAACTTACTCAGGTGCTTGGCATCTAGTTACAAGCATTTCTTCTTTCCTCACCAGATGTGTAGACTTGGCCAGCACAAACCAATCTGCAAAGTGTTACGTGATGGGATTATGCGGGTGGGAAAGACTGTGGCACAAAAGCTAACGGATGAGCTCGTGAGCGAATGGTTTAACCAGCCTTGGGGCACTGAGGAGTGCGACAATCATTCCAGACTCAAACTTTACGCGCAAGTTTGCCGGCATCACCTAGGTAAGTCTACCATGGCACTAGCAAGGCTGTTTCGTTTTCTGTGGGTATTTTAGAGGGTATTTGCAGTAGGTGGAAATGGGGCTTTTTCTCAAGGTACGGATTATGATCTTTTTAAAAATAAAAAAGGTATTATGAGGCTTTATCTTAATTTCTTAATCCTTCCATGTTAAATTTGCCTACTTCAGAAAGTTTTTGTTGTTGTTTATCAGTTTCGTGATCATTTCAGCAATTCAAAAGCCAATTCTTATCTTTTTAGAAAAGTCAGTTTGGTATAAGATGTTTGTATGTCTCAAAGATGTTCCACTCAAGACTGAATGTATAAATTGATCTGGTTTGTATGCTACTGATAAGTATAGTCACGCCCGTGTGACAGAATGCTGTGCATGGGGCCTTCAAGCATAACATTTATTTATATAAGAGGCGAGTTCACTAAAACTCTGCAAAGGAAGAGCGAGTTAACACAGGTGAAAAAGAGAAAGTAATAGTATCCTTGATGACTGGGGCCTCAATCTACTGGGTGTGGATACTTGGAACCACATTACCCTGAAGGCATGGTCTCCTCTGGACCTCATATAGGCTTATTTCCATCCTGAAACAGTGACACATTTTCAAACATTAGTCTTTTTTTGTTCGTTTTTTGATTTGGTTTGGTTTTTTGTTATGGCAACCTGCCATATTTGTTCTTTTGTAACATAATGTCAGTTGTGCTTGTTTCATGAAGGAGTGTAGAATCTGAGAGTATGGAAGGGTATAAAGTTTGCTGGGGTAGTATCAGAAGACTGGTCCTGGCTGAGCCTGGATGAGTCCCTGGCCTCATCTAACGTTGTTCCCAGATTTCATCTGGGGAGAGACATGGTTGTTCCATTCCAGAATGGATCCAGAGGCAACATAACATGTATTGTGTATATGACTGAGAAATGGGATCTTGGCACAAGACACAGACCCATCCAAAACGTCACTGGAAATACATTTGCTGAGACAGTGCTGGTCAGCAAGACAGGCAGTGACCATAGAACACCAGCCACGTAAATGTTTCATGCTTGAGCTGAAATGTGCAAACTACTTTTTTGTTTTAAAATAGTCAGGAACTTTTAAGCGGTTTCTTGAAAAGTGCTAACTCCCTTTGCTCTGAAAAAGGCGTGAAAATTCTTAAGTCTGCTTCCTTTGAGGACTGATGATCTGGTTTTGGAAAAAAGTTTAAGCAAACATATCAGAGTTAGCTGGGCAGTTGTACAGACTGCTGAATGCTCACCCTATCCTTTGAGGAAAGTTTGGCAGAACAGGCTAGGACTCATCTAACTCAAATGACCCTGTTGCCTCATTCAGTCTGCATTTAGTTTTAATTTACCACGTAACTGGGAGGGAGGAATTATTACAACACTACTTAACATAAATACCCCAGGCTTACATGCAGAAATATGTAGCATGTGCACAGCCAGTTGAGCAGCTGGGCTGTTCAGTTCACACCTGAGGCATCTGGCAGGGGCAGTGTTGGAAACTTCCTCTGCTGGTGATTTACCACACCTGAGAGTAAATAAATAATAAATATTCATTTACTTATTTTTTTATTCATTTAGTACTTAAAAATAATCACTGTGTGATATCTCTTTTTTTTCTGATACTGAGGAGCAGAAATAACTATATTAAAGTTTGTCATTATTGTAGCTCAGGTAAAAAGGACTTCTAGATTTTCAATCTGACAAAGATAACCTGTAGTAGATTGCCAAGCTGAACACTAAAGCTGTTATGGCAACACAATCTAGCCAGAGATAATGACATGTCAGTACCAACTTTGATTCACAAAGCTCCGCAAAGTCAGACCTGTTTTTAAAGACGTTTGATTCATGTCAGTTAGAACTGAAACCCTGAAGAATGGATTCCAAAGTAAATATTTATAATGGAGATTATATTCACTTAGCATTTGTATACTCTTAGAATATTCTAAAAGTGCAGAAAATACTGTATGACTTTATGGTTAATGCAGTTCACTTTGATCTGACAGACTGTCATTAATCTCCTTTCCTCTTTATATGCTATTTCAGCACCTTACTTAGCCACTCTGCAGCTTGACAGCAGCCTATTGCTACCACCTAAGTACCAAACCCCAGCGCCAGCAAACCAGACACAAACAGTACCTGGGAACACTGGACCTGTACCCTCAAATTCAACATGTCTTTCAGGTGCTGGGGCACCAGCAACAGGCAATTCTTTTAACTCCACACCCAGTGGTGGGACCGCTAGCCTTCCAGCAGGAAGTAGTTCATCCTCTGGATCCTCTGTGCCACAGCTGTCAGCATCTTCTGCAACACCCGGCGTTAACCAGATGACCACCACCTCTACTCCGGGGTTTAGTGGGAACGTTGGTTCAGGGCAAAACACCAGCACTGGGGGAAACACAGCAGACCGCTCGCAAGGAAGCACAGGTCCTGGAGGAGAGACAGAATCAGGTCAAAACTTACCACAACAGCAACAGGAAGGACAGGAAGGGTAAGTTACTTAAGTGCTCGAATGACTCAAAGTACTTCTAATTAAATCTGCTGTTCTCCTGCTTTCATACAACTCATAACCTTTAAGCCTTATGTAAATCCTTGAAAGGAGAAGATTTACACGTGCAGTACTACTGACCCGTTGTAAATGGAGCAGGGCCCGTTTTTATTTGTTCGTAGCAGTTACTGGTAACAAGGCGTTGGAAAAAACAAACTTCCCCTTTTTCATTACAAGAAACAAAGCTTGATTCAACTGCATGAACATGGGTGTTGTAGTTCCGTTTGAGATGCCTTAGGATGCCCCACCTGGCCTGCATTTGCAGTACAAGAAAAACACACGGTGTCTCATAGGTTCTGTGCCATATCTGCTAGCTTGGTCTCACCTGCGTCAGGTACTGCAGGGTATCTCATTTGGCACTGAATGCCTCTTACATGGGCAACTCCATCACGTCTGTAATGTCAACAGATACAAAACGCAATCCATGGATTTTTTTCTAATTTGCTTGCATTGCAAGTGTTGTTTTGCAGGCAGGTATACTGTGAGGTCAGGAAACAGGATTATATTGCTGTTACTTTAAAATAAATTTTAGCAGCACAACTTTTTTAAAGACTTCATTATAAATAGTCATCCATCAAACATATAAAAATTAGGAAAAGGTTTTTTAACATTTTATGTAAGTAACTTCCTGAGTGAACATGTTTTTCATTACTCTCATAATAATGCATATTACTAATAGTCATGATATATGTTATGGAGTTCCTGTATCTTAAGTGAAAAGCCCACATCCTGTTGTAGTTCGGGTTATCCTTAAGACATCTGTTCACTGGATCTGTGCAAAATACCATTTTATCAACTGCAGCATGATTTCTGACAAAGTAAGTCTGAGCTGCTTTTTATCACTTACAGATGTTGAGCCTCCTATTCATGGTTGAGGCATGGAGGAGTGTTTTACCAAGTAAAAAATGTTCAGTTGCTCCTTCCATTACCAATGGAACCTTTTCTGTAACTAAACAGAGGACTTCAGTCTCCATGAATATTGCTTTGGCACTTTTCCTCAGTTCTCGATTCCTCCTCTCCCCCTTCCACCTCTCCCAAAAGAAAACCCTAAACAGCACCAAAAACCAGGCATGCACATACGTAAAAAGAAAACTCACAGAGCTAATATTAGTCAGCTTTTCCATATTCTTCAGACATAATCTATTCTGATTGCATTAAATGAGATTATGTTAGACTTTATGGTAGGTATCTTTAACACATAATTAATAACAGGTATTTTGGATTAAGAACTGCTGTAAGTCATCTCTCCTCAATCACTGTTGTCATGTTTTTTAGTTTTGCTTCTGAACATAAGAATCACTTAGTACTCCCCATTTTCCTCCGCTGCTTCAGCCTTGCACACCTTTCCAGAAAAACAGTAATTAACAATTGTAACTTGCCTTGGAATTTAACAACGTGTATGTGTCTAGTGTTACAGAGAGGGAGAGAATAGGGATTCCCACGGAACCAGAGTCTGCGGACAGCAATGCCTATCCTCCAGCAGTTGTCATCTACATGGTGGATCCTTTTACCTACACTGCAGATGAAGAATCTGCCTCAACCAACTTTTGGCTGTTAAGTTTGATGAGATGCTACACAGAAATGTTGGATAACTTGCCTGAGAATATGAGGAATTCTTTCATTCTCCAGGTAATTCTACCTTCCTCTGTATCTTCACACTGGAGAGTCATTCTATCACAGCACACTTTTGAAACATACACTATACTAAAAGATACAAAGTGGAAGATAATGTATAAAATCTAGGTGACGTTTACAAATTATTTTGTTGACAGTACAAGTGTATATATTAAAAAAAACACTTGCTTTTGTTTTGATGAGGAAATTAAATTAAGGCAGCCACAGTATCCTTGCATCAAATCTGTTGCATGGTTCTAGCAATCATATATGCTAGATGCTTCCTGAAGAGGGATTTCAGTTATTTAAGTTGCAACTTGGGTTGCCATTGCCAAAAATGTCCAGTTGCTCCTTTGATTACTTGGCATGTTGAGTTGTTTACTTTTTATATTCTCTTGATTTATACTGTTTAATCCAAAAGAAGTATGTGAAACCAGACATTTAATGCAGAATTTAACTATTGTATTGTTATTATCTGCTTCTTAAAAATAATTTACCGTGTAACTTGGCATATAATAATAGTTACTTACTATGGAATTACTTAAGAATTGAATTTGTGTAGTCAGAAGCAGAGCTTGGCCTCTTGCCCAGACTGCCTGTGTTTTGCCAGGCCTCTTCTTTCACAGTGGCTCAGCCTAAATAAATGGCCGGGAGAATGGGAGGCCAGAGATTACAAGCTATGCATGTGCGTGTGCAACACATGCAAGAAGCAGCATGTGAATGATTTCTGTATAACTTATTCATGTATGCTCAACTTGGCTTAAAAGTATTTTAATTTAAAATATAAAAAAAAGAATTGGAAGTTATTATAGTGTCTCAAATTGGGCATGGAAAACATTTGTCATTTTTGGTAATCTTGACCTCGTCGTTCCCTGAAATGATGGGGGAAGGTGTCACCAAAATATTTCAGGCTTGGGGATGAACTGAAAATCAGATTCACAACTTCATATTGCGGTAGACTGCTGGCAATTTAATTGATTCAGACCTGAAGATACTAAAAATAAAATAGCCCCTGATATCGCAATGTCTGAAACACAAGAACATGTAAACTGTATATTGAAATTGTATCTTAGTCTGTATAAGACAACTAATGGGCTTACCAACTCTTTCTAAGTACTGTTTTTCTAGGCACTTACTTGTTTCTCAAAATATGTGGCATTTTGCCAGTTTCAGTCAAAACAGTAGACTATTTTCTCTAAGTAAAGGGTAACATGATATAGTTACCAGCACAATATTCTCACAGCTGTACCACAGTACACACAAATATACAGTTATTTCAAAATAAATCAAACTCAAACGTTTACAGATTTATTACAATTCATATACAGAGTGGAAAAGCCCAGCTTCTGAAATTCCTGGATAAAGAAGTTGTCTTTAAAAAACACGCAGTCACATTTAGTAAGTAGAATATGCTACCAAAGTTCCAATGGTTCAAGCAAGAACCATAGAGTAGTAAAAGTTTTGTGATACTTCAGTTTTATTACTACTGAAAATATTTGTTAAAAGAATCTGCTTGGGTCTCGTAGTGTTAGATACAACATAAATGTTTTGTATTGACGGTTTCTGCTCCAAAGATCTCACTGTTCAAAAGAAAAGATGTTTCCACAGCCACGTGTAGGACATTGTATTTCTCAACAGTACATTAAACAAAAAGAGTTTACAGGGATTTAATTCTGATTTTAAAAAGGATTTGAACTGAAAACATTATTTTTGTTACTCTTTGTTTACTTCTGAAGCAATGTTGTGCCATTTCTCCTTCCTGTTTTTGTTGTGCAGATGGGTCTGAACCACCAAACTCAAATCTCATTGGCAAATCTTACTGTAGTTCTGTTTCTTGCTGGTTGAACATGTAAATTTAAGTGTCTTGCTTCACATTACTTTCTGAAACAAATAAAACTGAACAGAACAGCAGCATAAGATTGCTGAGTTTCCATTGTTCACTAAATTGAAAAGGAGAAACAACCACATAAATCATTATAATAGAATCTTAATTCTGCTCTCTACAGTCTTCTTTAAGAATGACACCATAGTGCTGATACCAAACAAATACTAATTCTAACCACAAACTATGGAACCAAACCTGCCTAAACACAAAGTTCAGAATAACGAGATTAAGTAGTAAAGGCTACCTGCAAATGAAGATGTTGATCAGAAAAACAGTTAAAAAAAAAAAAAAAAAAGTGTTTGAATACGGGTGTTTGGTTTTGGACTGAGGATTAAAAAAATTAAAACTACCTCCAAGTTTTAGGGTATTGCTTTTAAAAGCCACTAGTAGTTACTTCTTGTGGTATACTTTGATAAATGTTATACATGTAATTAATTATGTGCCCTTCCCAAACTGCAGGATGAATGAGAAAGTGACCTTCAGAAAAATAAGACTTGACTAGGGAAAATAATCTGTTCTTTTTGTGTAGTTGACTGGGTTTGTCATTCCATGATGATTATATCACAGAAAGCAAAATTCATTTAGAGTTTCTAGTAAGCTGTGTTTGTCAGCTATTATTGATGTATTATAGTACTATTCAGTTATTGTTGCCCTATAAGAAGACTCTTCCGTTATATGGGACGGCAGGAGTCTTAGCTTTCTGAGAGATTTTGCAACCTTAAATATATCATTATAATGGAAACAGCAGTTTTGTATCAGGGAATATAGTCGCTGAATGTTGCAGCCATTCATGCAAAAGGGCAGTAGCCCTGATAGGAAGCTACAGATACTGTAATGCAAATAATTGAATACCACATACAAAGTGGCGTGATTGTTAAATGACTAATGAATGTGTGAGTCTGGTTTGAAATTAATGAGCAGCTCTTTGAAGACTTTCAATCATGTTTTATTGTTTATATGAATTATATAGATTGTGCCTTGCCAGTACATGCTGCAGACAATGAAGGATGAACAGGTTTTCTACATTCAGCACTTGAAGTCTTTGGCATTTTCGGTGTACTGCCAATGCAGGAGGCCATTGCCCACACAGATTCACATCAAGTCTCTCACAGGCTTTGGGCCAGCTGCCAGCATTGAGATGACCCTCAAAAATCCTGAGGTTAGTATTGGTGTCAAGAAAATGAAAGGCTGTTAATAAACTGTAACCACTTTTTTCACGTATCAAAAAAAGAGTAGAGAAAATACTTTCAGGAGTATTTTTTCAAGGTATAGGCAATATAAAGGGAAAAGGTAAACTAATACTAAATAGAAAATAGTAAGAAACATGTCAGACTACTTGCTTTCAAAACATTTTAAGCTTCTGGTTTTGAGTCATAAAGCAAAAGGTTACAGATCAGTGTGAAAGAAGAGAAAATGTGTGCCGTTACTTGGGATTCTGAGACATTTTGTAGTTTTAGTCTGTAGTACTCCTACTAGAAAGTGTTTATGTCCAACCTTTATTTATATACATATATGAAATAAGTTCCTGTGCCTAATTACAGATTATATTAATTCCCTGAGGTAATGGAGAAATCCCCCTATTTCAGTGGGCTTATCTTTCATCTGTTTTTTAAACTGTAAATATTTAAGCCCCACTTCTGGAATTTCAGGGATTTCAAAAGAAGAATAATCCATCCTACTTTCCATGAATGTTTTTCATTCTTTGAAAGATAACGATGACTGTTTTATTTAGATTTAATGGACCAACTAAACACTTTAACTCTTACCTTGGGATAGACACATGCTTGTTAGGGTTTAAAAACCTAGTTTCAAAATCATCATAAAACCAACCTATCAGCATGTTTCATTACTCACATAAAACCATAAGCTCTCACTGAAAATTTCCAAAAGCAGTATCACCCCAGGCATCTCCTCTTCACATGCTCTCCTCATGCTTCCCACAAAAAGGTATCTGTTCAGCAGGATGGATTTTGCAGCAAGTTACAACAGTCATACTTCAAGGTATTTAGGTGTAAGGGGAAGAGCAATAAACTTGCAAGACCCCTGCAAGCATCTCCCTCCCTTTAATTAATGTTCCTGCACTGTTGCCAGCATGGTATACTTCTAGAAAGTGACATAAGCAGAAATAGGATAGCCCTTAATGTCTCTTAGGAAACACCATAACTTACTTTTCCTTTAAGCTGATTAACTTGCACTTTGCATTTCATGTTTAATTTCCTGAAGATACAAAAGACACCAGAAAAGGGGCAAATGTTTTCATGAGCAGCTTGCATTTAGCATACTTAATTAATCAGATCTCTACTTTTTCCATTTTACATGCGTTTGCTA